>NC_140074.1:0-650000 GCF_964194135.1 Talpa europaea | reverse complement strand
CTGGCGCTCAGAACCCTGGCCCTGTGGCCCAGAGCCTGTACTGCACACTGGACTATGGCCCTCGAGGTGCCACAGGCAGGAGGGGAGGGAGGGACAGAGGGTGCCCAGAGCAGCCGGTGGCCAGGCAGGCCCGACTCTGCCTTCCAGACCCCAGTGGGAGGCAAGACAGTGCTGCCTGGCCCAGAGGGCGGGCTGGTGTCCACAGTTCACGGCCCCCCCAGCCCACCAGGGCCCAGCAGAGGGATCCTCAGGACCTGTAGGCCAAGGCCCGGCTCCTGGGCTCTCTGAACTCAACTGAGAGGAAGGGAGGCAAGCCCGAGGCTAGATGCGCGGGACTTCCTCGCCTCTGCTGCCCCCTCTTTGGGGAGGGTCAACTATGACTTCCATGTCGAGGCCTGTTGGGGACCACCAGGAAGACGTGGTGGCGGCGCAGGCCCGGGCTGCGCTGCACCCGTGTCCCCTCCCCATGTCAGCCCCGGGGCGGCCTGTCCGTGCCGGCCGCGCCCTGACAGCGTGGCTCGCCCGGCCAGGGGCAGGCAGAGGGCCCGGCCCGTCCTCCTTTCCCCGGGCCCCGCCGCCACCTGGGTGCCCTCGCCCGCGCGGCAGCGCCCTGGGGCTCCATGCCCTGGGCTGGGCAGCCGGGGCGCCCGTCCTGGCCGGGCAGGTGAGCGGGGGGGGGGGGGGGGGGGGGGCAGAGCCGGACGCGCGCGCGCGGGCGCCCCTCCCCCAGGCTCTCCGGGGGGCCGCCGGCCCGCGGGTGCGGGGGGGGGGGTGTCGCGCGCCCGGGCACGCAGGGGGCCGCGAGCCGAGACGGCGCCCGCGCCCGGCGTGGAGGGGAGCGGGGGGCGCCCGAGGGACACCGAGGAGGGCGCGGACGCCCCCCGGCGCGGAGAGAGGCCCACGCCCCCGGCGGCGCCGAACGCCGGCGCCAACGGCCGTTGCCAGGCAACCCGGGAACGCGGTGGGCGCGTGCGCAGTGCGGCGCGCCGGCCCCGGCGCTCGCGGCCAACGGAAGAATGCGACGGGCGCGCCTGCGTCAGGGCGCCGCTCGGGGCCCGGGCGCGGCCGCGTCCCGCTCTCGCCGGGCGCGCTGCTGGCGGCGGCCTCGCAAGGCCGCCCTGCCCCTGGGGGGCACTGAGAATCCCGACTCCTCGCCGTCCCGAACGAGAAAAGACGCGGAGACGCCCCGGCCCGGCCGGGCACCCCGGGCAGCCCCCGCGCGGCCGGGCGGCAGGTGGGCGAGGGGCGGGGCGAGGGGCAGGGCCAGGGGCGGGACGAAGGGGGGGGCGCCGGGGGCGGGGCGCCGGCGGGGGCGGGGCGCCGGCGGGGGCGGGGCCAAAGGGGCGGGACGTCGGCGGGGGCGGGGCCGGGGCGGGGTCGAGGTACGGGGTCGAGGGTCGCGAGAGCAGCTGAGAGGGGCGGGGTCTCGGGACGGGCTCTCCGGGCGGGGCCGGCGGGCGTGGCGCGCGCTGACGTCGCAGCCGGACACGTCGGCTACGCGGCAGCCGGGGCGACCGGAGCCGGATGTGCCAAGATGGCTGCTGCGGCGGTCGCGTCTGCGCTATTTGCCACCGCCCGGCCGGCTTTCGCCCGCGTTTGCTGAGGCGAGGGCGCCCGGGGTCGCGGAGCGGCCGGGCGGGAGCCGGCGCCGGCCTTTCTCCCTGCGGCGCGCGGTGAGGGCCCAGGCGGGCGGAGGGCCGGGGTCGGGGCAGAGGGCAGGCGGCTGGGCCGCGCCGGCCGGGAGCGGAGGGCTGTCTCCGGGGACGGCGGGGCCCTTCCCGGCCGGGGGGCGGCCCACCGCGCGGCGGCCGGAGCCGCGGGCCAGGCTGACGTGGACCCGGGCGGCCTCTGTCAGGCCGGGCTGGCCCCGGTGTGGGCGGGTAAGAGGAGCCAGACCTGCAACTCTTTCAAGAGTGGAACCCTCAGGGAGGTGTCTCAGCATTTCGGGGTGTCCTTCGCATCCACAAGCCCGAGGCGGTGCCGCCCCGGTTGGTTGGAAGAGTTCTGGCCCTGCTGGTGGCGAGATGTGTGCATTTGGACCCAGGCTCAGCGTTGTGGCCATTGGTCACTTCGTGGCAAGGTGACCAAGGTGTTGCAAGGGAGGCGGAGGCTGTGTTTCCTGCCCAGGGTGGGGACTGCGTGGGCAGTGTGCCCTTTGTGATGGAGCCTCCCAGTGGAGCGCCGGCCTGCACAGCTCCTAAAATCAGCTTTTGCTGCTTCACCCAAAAGCACGGAGTGGCTTGGAGATTGCTTGCCGAGGTTCTGTTTGGTTCCCCCAGCCTCAGGGTTCTGAGTTTCTGCTTTAATTTCATCCGGTGCAGGTGTTACCTTGAGAGCTAGAAGCAAACTCTTCGCAGATAGTTTTTCCCAGTGTGAGACCCGGGAGACACCCCCCCCGCCCCCCCCGCAGTGTCAGCACAAGCTGCCTGCTGCCAGTTTTGGCCCCTTGCCTTGTTTGGCCCCGTTTTAGGGTTCTAAGTGCCGCCCTTACAGGGTGAGCCGAGAGGCAGAGGCCCTTCTTTCTTGTTCCTCACGACACATTTACCCCTAGTGGCTGTCCCAGAACCCTGCCGAGGGTCTTCTTCAGGGCAGTGTGTAAGCGCTAGTGACTCCTCCTTGCTTCTCTGAGCATCTTTCCTGAGTGGCAGGGTGTCTGGCGTTCTGTGCAGTGTTTTGACCCCTCTCCCCCCTTCTTTATCTTTACCGTCTGTGAGCATGTTTGATCCTGTGCTTGGGGAAGTTGGGGTTTACAGTGTCTCTGACCGGGACGTCCTCTGGCAGCGCCGGGAGCGACATCGTAGGCAGAGGTAGACTCACAGGTGCTCCTTGGCTCTCCTGTTACATGCTGGAGGCCGCGGCCCCGGGAGGAGAGCCGGTGTGCTGTGTGCGTGGGGCGTCTCAGGTCAGCAGCCAGAAGCGCGTATTGATCACGGTTAACTCTGAGCTCGACCCAGGGCAGTTTAAGAAAGAGCTCAGTTTGCAAGTGATGCATCGTTAAGATCAGCTGGTCTCTTTGAAACAGTGTGCCTTTTTTAAAGTTAGGTGGCTTGAGACTACAGAATGACTTTCTGGTCAGAATAAAATTATCCAGGGTCATGAGGTAAATGCTATGCATTTGCATTGTTTTTCTGCGGTGAAATAGAGAAAAAGATCAAAAGAATACGTACGGTTCGTGTCGCAAGACTGTTCCAAATGAAATGGGTCTGTTGGAGGAGAGACCAGGAGATGCTGCTTTATGGGCAAAAGGTAGTGTTTGTTATAAACGGCTCTTAGTCCAGGAGCTGAGAAAATAATTTTAAGTTTGTACAAGAAAAACGTTCAGGTGTCAACCTGTGAAATGTCTGTTCTGATACAGTTTCCCTGCTCCCCGGCAGCGCGGGTTAGCCGGTCTCAGGACTGTTGTGGGTAGGAAGTCTGTAAGATGATACCTGGACGGGGGCCTCAGCAATCTCCGTGGTGATCTCTCGTTTCATGGAGGGGAAGCTGAGCTGCCGAAGGAAGCGGTATGCCTGCCCTCCGTCCCCCCAGAATGCGTCCTCTCGGCCTGTGCGCTCTCATTTCTTCCCAGAGCCTCTCAGAGTGCTTGGAGGGTCCCCTGCTGGACCTTTGCCAGCAGAAGCCCCTCTTTCTCGCAGAGTTCTGGTGCCCGTTTCACAAAGATAAGGACGAGGCTGTGCTTGCCCTGCTCTGAGTCCTGCCCCCTTGGGTGGCCAGTGCGCCCTGTGAAGGTGTGCTTGGGAGGAGGCTGGAAGACGAGAGGGGACTTGGTGGACAGACAGCGCTTGGGTTTTCGCCTTAAGGATTTACTTGCTGCGTCTTATTAAAAAAGCAGGGCCCCTTCTGTTTTTTCTGAAAGGTCAGTTGGCTTTTTAGTCAACTTATTGGTCATTTTTTTTAATTGGTTATTTCTTTAAAATATTTATTTATGCGTACAAGAGCTGGGGTACAGGCCAGAGTGCAGGGGGCGAGGAGAAGATCCCCTCCAGAGACAGAGTGGGGAGCAGAACAGGCTACTGAAATACTGCTGAGGGGAGCAGCGGGAGACAGGAGAGGTCTGCCGTGCCATGTGGGTCACTCCCTGGCCGAGGAACTGGCGATAGCTTGATAGCACTGAGATTTAATCCTGTGCCACCAGGGAGGCCCTATTGGTCGGTGTTTAAAAAGTTGTTGATTTACTTGGATTTTCTTCCAGGCATAGTTAGGCTCTGGCAGCGGAGTGCAGCAGGTTAAGGTGTGAACCAGAGGCATTTTACACGTGGGGCAAAGGCAGGTTAGACGGAGAGACCCCATGTGTTGTTCCGCAGCCTGCGTTGCTCTGTCCTCCCTGTGCGCGTAGAGGAAGTGGAGGAGCAGATGTGAAACCTGCCTGCCTTTTGAGATTTAAAATTGAGGTGTATGAAGAGTTTAATGTGTGGCTTTTCTGTCTTAACAGAACGGTTGGCTCTTTCTGGACTTGATGTTAATTTACAGGAGACTCGCAGGGAACTCTGCACTGCCAGACCGTCAGGCTGGTGGTTCGGTCCCACCCTGGCCCTGCCTGCGGCAGGCGTGCGGGAGCTCAGCTGGGTGGGGAGCCTGAAGGCCAGCGCAGGGCACTGTCTGCTGGAAGTCGCTCTGCTCGCTCAAGGCAGAGCCCACTTGCTAGTTGCTGTCATTTCCTGCACTGCCCGCCCTCCCGGAGCAGGAACGCTGCTTGTCTTGTGGGGTGGGGTGGGAAGTTGGGGTGGGGGCAGTGCACCTCTCAGGATTTACTTGACGAGAGATCACATTTGATCTTTTCTAGATTTTCTGATTACAACCGGGACCTTGAACCTATGGATCTTACACTAACTTTTTTCTGTTTCTTTTCAGTTCAAGTCAAGGAAAACCTCCATCCTGCTTGTTGCCGTAAGAAACACCTGGTTGTGCGAGCCACCAGTCATGCAGCCGCCGCCCCAGGCAGTCCCCTCAGGCTTGGTGGGGCCCCCTCCCGCCGGGAAGCCTCAGAGCTTGTTCTGGTCTAACAGCCCCTACAGGAGACAGGCGCCCAGCAGCGCCCCGGTGGCGTCCCTCGCCTGCCCGCTGCCACCCGTCACGGACCCCTTTGCGTTTAGCAGGCAGGCGCTCCAGAACCCCTCGCCTGGAGGGCCGTCCAAAAGCAGCCCCCCGATTTTGACAGGCCCGGCCCCATCGCCACTTCTTCAGCGCCCGGGCCCACCCATGACGCAGGCCAGCGCCGGGGAGCGTGCCCAGACGCAGCCCGGGCCAGGGGCCGGCCCCTTCCACAGCTGCTTGGCCCCTGGGCCCGAGATGAACCAGAGCACCGAGGTTGCGCCCGGCTCGGAAGCTGAAGTTCAGGCTCTGCCACATCTTCCTCAGTACATTCCGGGAGCGGGGGCTGGTGGTCCTCTGGGGGGCCATCCCCCCGGGGGCGTGCCTGGGCCCGACGGACCCCTGAGCCGGCCAGCCCCGCACGACGGTACCATGGCACCCGCGGGCTCCACTTTCTTTCCACAACCTCTCCAGCAAGGGCCAGGGCAGTGGGGGCCAGTGCAGGGCGGGCCCCCGCCCTCAGGTCAGCATTACTGGCCCTGCCCCGAGGGATCGGTCCCGAACACGGCGCCCCGGGCCTCTGGCATTCCCCACTTCCCTGCCCCGGCCCTCCCTCGCCAGGGTCCCAGCCACGAGCGCCACAACCCGATGGTGTCGTTGCCAGGACCCTTGGCCGCTGAGGGCGGAGCCGAGGGCGGAGCCGAGGCCGTCTACCTGCACCGGGGGGACCAACCCGCCCCTGGCTTGGAGCCCGAGCTCGCCTTCAGGCAGAAGCCCAGAGCTGGGACCAGCTGGGCAGCGCAGGAGGCGAGGCCTAACCCAGGAGCGAATAAAGAGCAGTTCCTGGCCCCTCTTCCTGGCCATCCCCCCACCCAGGGGAGCGGCCCCGAAAGCCATCTGCACGCCCCCCTTGGGCTAGGGGCCGCCCGGGCCCCGCCAGAGGCAGACTCAGGAGCCCTCTCCATGTTTTTCCAAGGCGGAGAGACAGAAAATGAGGAGAACCTCTCATCTGGAAGAGCAGGCTCAGCGGGGCCGCCTGACCCGGACGCCTTCTCCCCCAGCACTGGGCCCGGCCACCCCCCAGCTCACGCCCCTCCCAGGGGCTCCGGCAGCGAGGCCGCGCCACAGGGAAGGCAAGTGCAGCCTTTCCTCCCGTGGGCAGCGGGCACCCCGCGAGAGCAGCAGGCCAGTGCAGGCGCTGCCGTGGACCCGCGGGCGGGGGCCGGGCCTCCCGGGGCCAGCCCTGCGCAGTTTGAGAACATGGAGAACCTGGAATTTGTGCAGAACCAGGAAGTCCTGCCAAGTGAGCCCCTCGGTTTGGACCTTTCCCCCAGCGATCAGCTCAGATACGGGCCAGCTGCCCCCCGGCTCGGTGCAGGGGGCCTCGCAGCAGGCAGGGGCCCCAACCTAGAGGCCCCGGACCCAGGGCCTGGCCCCCCGCGGTCTGAGAGCGGCTCATCCAGCTACGGCAGGAGCCGCGGGAGCCTTCCTGGCATGGCCAGACCCCAGGACCTGGGGGGCACCTTCATTCAGCAGGAAGTCGGGAGGCCTGAGGAGGAGGCCTTGGGGGGGTTCTTCCAGCAGATCGATTCCTCTCCTCTCGGAGGCGAGGCGGAGGAGACCGCTATGAGCCAGAACCGCCGGGGCACCCTTTCTCAGCCCTCAACCCCAAGCCCCCCAAAACCCACAGGGGTGTTTCAGACAAGTGCAAATAGTTCTTTTGAGCCAGTGAAATCCCACTTAGTTGGGGTGAAACCCGTCGAGGCAGACCGCGCCAACGTGGTGGGGGAGGTGAGGGGCGCCCATGCCCACCAGAGGCAGCACAGAGCGGACGCTGCTCTCCCCGACTCCTCCCCCGGCAATCTGGAGCAGCCCCCGGACAACATGGAGACCCTCCTCCCACCCACACCGTGCCCTCGGCCCACTCCCGCAGAGGCTGGCCCTGGGCCCCTGCGCACTGGGGGCCTGCCCCTGGACACCCTGCTTCCAGCCCCTGAGAAAAAACCCTCGGCCAGGGCGCAGGGGCCCGTGAAGTGCGAGAGCCCCGCGACGACGCTGTGGGCCCAGAGCGAGCTGCCGGACTTCGGGGGCAACGTGCTCCTTGCCCCTGCTGCTCCTGCGCTTCGCGTGCCTGCCAGGGCCCAGCCCTCTGGAGTGACGCAGCCTCCAGACGGGGGCGCCCCCACTCAGCCGCCCTGCCCGCCAGCTTCCGTGACCCCACTGCAGAGCGGGGAGGCCATCGGTGCTTCTGAGAATCTGGAGAACCCCCCCAAACTGGGAGAGGAGGAGCCCCTCCCACCGCAGGCAAGTTCCGGCCATGCCGGTGTCTTAGCCTCCCCACCCGTGGAGTCTCTGCGCGCCCAGCCCGATCAGAGCTGCAGCCTGGCTCGACCTGTTCCTTTCTCTGTGTCCTCGTCGAGCCCCTCTGAGAAGAGTCGGCCCTGGAAAGAGGCTGTGGCGGGGGAGAAGGCCGCCCTGGGCAGCCGGGCCGGCGGGGGTGACTCTGGAGAAGGCGCGCCTCTGTCTGGGATTCCGTCTGGCTCTCTCCTCTGCTTGCCTCTGTCCAATTCTGCCCAGAGTAACTTTCCCCAAGTCTCTGGTACTTGTGAAATGGTTTCTAGTCAACCTGCCGGTTTGCTGGTTCAGCCGCCATCTCATCCAGCTCCAAGGAACTTGCCTCCAGAAAGCCAAAAGCTTCCCAAGGCAGAGAACATTCTTCCCGAGCTGGTTCACAGGCCTGCTGGGAGCACAGGCGTGGTGGTAGCCCCGCCCGCCAGCAACACCTCGGCGCCTGGCGCGCCGCAGGCCGACCCCTCCGGTACCCGGGAGGAGGCTTCAGGAGGCCCAGACGTCACAGCGCGTAGGAGTCCGGAGAGCCCCGTCAGAATGTGTAGCCCA
Organism: Talpa europaea; assembly: GCF_964194135.1. Taxonomy (NCBI): domain Eukaryota; kingdom Metazoa; phylum Chordata; class Mammalia; order Eulipotyphla; family Talpidae; genus Talpa; species Talpa europaea. The sequence continues at coordinate 642,071 of NC_140074.1, read as the reverse complement.
TCCCATCCTGACGGCCCAGCTTCTTGTCAGCACGCCGTGGCCAGCCAGCCTAGGCACTCTGGGCCCAGAGGCCATAACCCAGACCCTTTCTACCAACAGGTGACTAAAGACGCTCAGGACCAGCAGGGCCTAGAGGGCACCCAGCAGGGGCCCCAGGCCACATTCCCAGAATCTTCGAGTGCAGGAAGCCCGCCTGCGCCGGCACAGTCCCTCAGCTCAGCCCAGCCACCAGCGAGTCGGGCCCCGGCCGACTCGGGCCAGCAGCTGCCGCCTCGGCCACCGCGATCCTCCAGCGCGTCGGTGGTGTCCACCAGCTCCAGCCAGGCAGCCGCGCGGTCGGACCAGCCCTGGCCACAGCCGCTGCCTCCCGACTACTACTACTACAGGCCGCTGTATGATGGCTACCAGCCCCCGTACCCCACGCCGTACCCGCCAGACCCTGGCGTGGGGACCCTCTATTACCAGGTGGGTTGCGCTGGGGCATGTGGATGCTGTCCAGGGCCTTTCCTGCTCTGTGCTGCCTGGTGGATCCCGCTGGTTGACCCAGATGCCCCGTGGTCTCGGGGCCTTCAGAATGCCATCCGGCAGCAGGCCCTTCAGAATGCCATCCGGCTGCTCCCACAGCACGGCCAGCTCCTGGGAGCTCACCCCACGTGGCCATGCCTTGGGTGGTACATACCACCTGCGTGGTTTCTCCTTGCGTGGCGCCCCCAGCTCATGTGAAGGAAAAGCCCTTCTTGCCACACCCGTGGGTTCTGCAGGGCCAGGTCCTGCCTGGGCAGACACGGCTGCAAAAGCCAACTTGAGAAGCAGCAGGAAGCCGGCCTTTTACCTCCTCCCTTCAGGATAAGAATGTCCCAGAAGGGACACAAGTGAGGTTTGGGACGCCACCACGTGCACTGCCAAGGTGAAGCTCCGGCTTCTCAGGCGCCGGGAACAGCGGCGGGGCCACCTGCGCCCTCCCGGAGTGCTGGCAGCCGGGGCGGTGCAGGACCTGATGCGTGGGCTCTGCGTGGGGCTGACAGTGCACGGACCCTTCTTCCAGCAGGACGCCTATGGCCTGTGCGAGCCTCGATACAGGCCCTATGACAGCGCGGCGTCCGCCTACGCCCAGCTCTACCGCCACCCTGAGCCGGAGCGGCCCAGCTCCCGCGCCAGCCACTGCTCGGACCAGCCGCCTGCCAGGTGGGCCCTGTGTCCCTCGCGTCACTGAGCGGGGTGCCCCTTGCGGTTGGGGGAGAGTGGGGCTGAAAGAGCCGGGACTGGGCGGTGGGCGTGTTGTGGCCATGTGCGCTGTTTGCGGGCTGGTTTTTCCAAGGGAACTGAGCACCGGGCCGGGCCAGGCTCCTCCCGGATCAGGCCTGTGTCCCATCGCTGAGGGAGACCCACGCACATGCCTCTGGCAGTTTGCTGACCGCGTGTCCAGCACCTGACACTGGCAGCCTTTTACCTGTGCTCAGGCAGGCCAGGCTTGGGTAAGGACGCAGAGCCACCCAGCGCTGCCTTCTGTGCCTGACGGCCCCAGATACCTCTGTCCCGCTGTGCCCGCCTGCACTCACCACGCACGCCTCAGGAGCCGGTCCAGAGCGGGCTTTGGCCGCGCCCTGGCATCAGGCCTGCAGCCGAGTAAGAGTTTAAGCAGCTCAGGCCCGCCCGCTCAGGTGTGTTTCGTAACGGCGCCTGAGAGGGAGCATTTGATTGGGTGGGAGCAGAGCAGGTGTTTCAGAACCCCCAGTGGCAAGGGAAAGGGAGGAGGGCCCTGCTCGCCCATCCGTCCAGTTCTCCCTCTGTCGGCGGGTGAGCGCGGCGCGTGTCAAGGCCGGCGAGTGAGCAGGGCCCGGGGCCCCTGGCCAGCGCCGGGTCAGGTTACACTGGAGAGACTCGTCACCCCTCTGGCCTCGGGTCTGATGTGTCCACACCGGTCTTCGTCTGGCAGCCTGGGAGTGGCCTCCTTCGGGAGCATACGCGCAGGCTCACGCCGGCGGCGGCGCAGCCTGCTCCCTGCTCCCATCCCCGCGCAGACCTTTCCCTTGGGGACCATCTCTGGGCAGTCAGGGAGGGGCATGGCAGCTTTGCGCTGAGTCACGTGGTGTTTCTGGCGCCCCCGAGGGTTCATGCAGTCTTGGCGACTCCCCTCTGAGGCCTCGAAGGCCAGCGGGTGTGAGTGCTGGGACGGGGGCGTGCTCCTTGCACTCAGCGCCCCGCCTCACTCCAGGAGCTCTGTGAGCCAGGTCCCGGGCTCAGGTGAGACACCCCTGCCAGAGCACGAGCAGAGTCACGTTTTCAAAGCCGAGCATCGTCCAAGCTAGCTGTTGGGGACACGTGCCATGACACCCCTCCCAGAGGTCTGAGGCGGGTCCTCAGGCTGCTCGTGCCGCTTCTGGGGCAAGAGGGAGCCCAGCCGTGGTCACAGGTGGTGCCGCCTGGGCTCCCAGGGCCTGACCCACCCTCCCCTCACCACCGCCGTGGTCCGTGCGGGCCTTGGGGCGACAGGGCTGGGTTTTGACGCCTCTGCTGTGTGCCTGCTGGGTGGGCTGCCCCAGAAGCGGGAGCCTGACGTCAGCCTGGACTTTCATAGCGCCCTGCGCTGGGCACAAAGGGCCAGGCCCAGGCCGTGCAGCCTCTGCATGGTTGCTGAAGAGCGGTGCCCGCGCCACCAGGCAGGGGGTGTTCCTAGTCTCGTCTCTGGTCTCCTCTCTGTTCCTCTCTGGATCTCACACGGGTTTTCCACGGCCCGTGCAGCTCCGCCAGGACCCGTTGCTCGGGGTGGGCTGGGTGCAGGCAGGCGCTGACGGCCCGTGTGTCCTGCAGGCGCGAGCACCCTGAGGGCTACTACGCCTCCCAGAGCACCTGGAGCGACTACTACAGCCACTACTACCCCGGCCAGTATGACTACGGAGGTGCGTGCGGGGTGGCGGGGGCGCCTCCTCTTGGTCGGTGTCTCTGTTTCTGTCTGAGGTCTGAAGTAGTTGAAGATAAGGGTGTCGGGCAATGATCACGCGGCCAGTCTTCACGAAGCAGTGCGGGCGCCTGTCACCCGGTGGCTTCCTCCCCTGTGCCCAGGCCCCGCGCTCCAGCTCTAGGGCCGCCCACCGGTGTCCACCGAGGGACGTTTGTGAAGTGAGGCCGTCCTCTGTGGTGGCGCGCCAGCCGCGCCCTCTCGGCAGCCGGTCCCCCAGGTGTCCTGCTGGTCACTGGTGTGTCCATGTTCCCCGAGGCTGCGGCCCCTCGGTTGTCCCTGCCGGCCTGCCGCTGCTCACAGGCCTATTCTCTGTTACGTCTGCGCGATTTTCAAATCCTTGCACACGCTGGCCCAAGACGGTCCATTCAGTTCATTTATGTCATCATCGTGCCTTTCTAAAACGGCCTTTCCATTTTGAGAGTATTTCTAAAAACTTTCCGGACCGCCCTGGAGAGAGGAGACAGACACGACCCGCAGCGTTGACGCGGACGGTTAGAGTCAGGAGCGGGCACCGGTCAGCCAGGGCGTGCTCGGTTGGTTTCTTCTGGTTGCGGGCACGGAGCAGGAACAGCACGGCCGCCAGGCATTAAGGTCACCTACAGGCCAGCCCGCTGGGCCTCCCGCGTCTCACGGCTTAGCACCCAGGGGCACCCTGGCCTGTGGCGAGGGAGCCCTGCCGTGTCCCTGGCTTGGGCCGGCATCCTCCCTGCAGCACGGGACGGAGGGCCGTGGTCCTCTGCCTGTCCTGCCACCCCCTGCTGTCCCGCTTCCAGATCTGGGTCGCTGGGACCGGTACCACTACGGCGCCAGACTCAGAGACCCCCGCGCCTACGACCAGCGGTACTGGTGCGACGCCGAGTACGACCTCTACAGGAGGGAGAGCTACGCCCACGGCGACAGGTGGGTGGCGCCCCCACCTTGGAGCTTACCCTGCCCGGCAGTCAGTGTGGTTCTGGTGGGCCGCGGGTGCCGCGGGGCCTTCGAGAGGGGAGGCTGAGCCTGCCGCCAGCGTTTCCCCCATGGTGGGGGCGCGGCCCGCACGGCGCCGGGCCAGGCTCTTCTCTGTGTCCGGGAGCGGCCCGCCTGCGCCTGGGGAGAGCTTGCGGCCTGTTTCTCCACGGTAAGGTGGAGGGGCGGGCTTGGACCACGGGCTTGGCTCCGGTGGGCCCTGGCTGGGGTCTGAGGAGGAGGGAGCGTGGCCTTCCAGTTTAGAGGAGAGGGAGAGCCGGGACACTGACGGGAGCGTGCGGAGGGGCCTCACCCCGGAGGCCCTCCCATGCGCCTCCTTGCCCCAGGCCTGAAAAGGGCGACGACCACTGGCGGTATGACCCTCGCTTCGCCGGGAGCTTCGACGATGACCCCGAGCCGCGCAGGGACCCCTATGGCGAGGAGGCGGACAGGCGCAGCGTGCACAGCGAGCACTCGGCGCAGAGCCTGCACAGCGCGGCCAGCCTGCACAGCCGCCGCAGCAGCTTCAGCTCGCACTCCCAGCAGGTAGGCGCCACCCGTGGCGGGGCGGACCCGAGTCGCTGCACGCCGCTCACTCCTGGTCGCTGTGTGTCCCTAAGAGCCAGGTTTACAGGAGCCACCACGTGTCGGCCAGCGCCTACGAGGCCCCGGCTCCGCCAGGCTCCTTCCACGGCGATTACCCCTACGGCGCATACAGGGGCAACTTCGGCAGTGCCCAGGGCTTCCCGGAGTACGGCTACGGCGCCGACGCCAACTGGCCTGCCATGGAGCAAGGTGCGCCTCGGAGGTGGCCGCGGGGAGGACGGGGGTGGCCAGCCGCATCCTCTGCTCCCCACATCTGTCCTGGCGGACCGCACGCATCACGAGGGGCTATGCCCTTCCTCTGGCTGCAGCTGGTTAGGCTCTGGGCCTAGAGCCTGCCCCCCCATCCATCCGTCCCCTGTGGCGCTGAGAACAGGCTCACTGCCAAGTTGTAGGGCGGGCCTCCTGCTGTCCCCATGCTGACCACACAGGGCAGTGGTCTTGGGGACAAATGCCCCATTTCCCTGGAAACTCAGGCCAGGCCTTAACTCCCCGGGGACATGTTTGATCAGATGTGCCAAACTTGTGCAAAGCTCTGCAGCATAAACAGCAGGGTCCCCAAAAGCACCCTTTTGGCTGGAGGTCTGCCTGGTGCCAGGTGTCCTGCTCTGTGACCCTGGGTCTGAGGTTGGTGGGTGGAGGCATGTGCAGGCGAGTGCGGCCCCCGGGCAGCCCCCACCTTGCAGGGGCGCTTGGGGCTTCTTGGCGTTAGCAGAGAATGGTCATCTGGGCAGCTCAGCCCCCAGCCGGCTCGCACAGGCGCCACTGTCGGCAGGTGTTCGGCCATGGCTGGCTTCAGGGAATGTCAGCTCCTGGCACTCCCGCCCTCTACTTTCCGCCCTGGAGGGCCCAGCCTTCGCGGCAGTGTGAACCCCGGAGGGCCAGCTCACAGGTTCTCTTCTGCTTGATTTCGCCTCAGTGCCCTCGAGACCAACTTCTCCTGAGAAATTCTCGGTGCCTCACCTCTGCGCCAGATTTGGGCCCGGAGGTCAGCTCATCAAGGTGATCCCCAACCTGCCCTCAGAAGGACAGCCGGCACTGGTGGAGGTCCACAGCATGGAGGTACCAGCTCCCGCGCCAGCCTGGGTGGCTCACCCCATGCCTGTGACTCGCGCGGCGCCCTCTGGAGACACAGCCTGGAGCATGGGCTCCTGTGGGCCTCATCTGTAGCTTGTCGATTTTGTTGGGTCTTCGCTCTCCTCCCTGAAGCCGGTTTTATGGGCTGCTTAGGTGTCAGGGTGAATCCACCGTATGTGCCTTTCCCGCATTTGCATTTCTGGTTTTGAGGGGAGGAGCCTGATCACCATCACTACTGGTGGTCTGGCTACTGGACAGAGGGGATCTTGTGCCCGGGTGGGGAGGGGTGGGCAGTGCAGACCCATGGGGCCAGTGGGAGCTGCCCCCACCTGTCCCAGGTAGGGGGCTTGGCTTGGGGGGAGAAGTGGATCTCACCTGCAAAGTCAAGTCTGGCAGTGTCTGCGGGAGACACACCTGCCTGCATTCCCAAGTGAGCGCCTCTGCCAGCTGAGCACCCTGTCTCTCCCCAGACGCTGCTGCAGCACACGCCGGAGCAGGAGGAGATGCTCGCGTTCCCGGGGCCCCTGGGCCGGTACGTGCCGGGGACACTCTCCCCACACCTGCTGGAAGCCGGGCTGGGCTGCGGACGCCGCTGCGCCCCTCACCGAGTGCGTGTTCTTTTTACAGAGATGACACCCATAAAGTGGATGTTATTAATTTTGCCCAGAATAAAGCTACAAAATGTTTGCAGAACGACAATTTAATTGACAAAGAGTCTGCAAGTCTTCTTTGGAATTTTATTGTTCTCTTATGCAGACAGAACGGGGTAAGTGTCTGTGTCTCCCCAGTGGGGACGCAAGGCCCAGAGAGGGGAGGTCACTCGCCCCAGGCCTCACGGCGTGAGGGTGTGAGCTGGCGGCCGCGGGCCATGGCCGCTGTCTGCTGGAGCGGCCTGTCTCATTTGCCCGCGGTCGTGGGGTCCTCTGTCCGGGAGGGCCGGGCGGCCCGTCCGCAGCTAGTGTGTGGGTAGCAGCGCTCCTGGGGCTCCCTGTGAAGAGTCCCGGCCGCCTCTGCAGCGGGGAGTGGAGGGAGTGTGGCTCAGGGCCCGGGCTGCTGAGTGCAGGCCGCCCAGCCAAGGAGATTCTTTGGGGTCCTCCTCTCCCAGTTGTGGGTGTCTTGCTGCCCTGTGGGCCTGTCCACACGTACTCGAGCCTTTGTACCCCCTCCCGTGCCCCCGACCCTCACAGACCGTGGTGGGAACAGACATCGCTGAGCTGCTGTTACGGGACCACCGGACAGTGTGGCTTCCCGGGAAATCGCCCGATGAGGCCAACCTGATTGACTTCACGAACGAGGCGGTGGAGCAGGTGGAGGAGGAGGAGTCCGGGGAGGCCCAGCTGTCCTTCCTCACCGGCAGTCAGGCGGCCCCCGCCAGCAGCGACGAGAAGGAGACCGAGCGGTTCCGGGAGCTGCTGCTGTATGGCCGCAAGAAGGTAGATTCCCCCTCGCGGCAGGGCGCCCGAGCCTCCCTCAGGGCGGCGGCCGTCTTCTGCTAGATGGCGCCCGCGTTGGAGACGCAGGTTCGGTTCTGGGTCGTGTGACGATCGCACGCGTCTGGAGTGGCCGCCTGGAGCCCGTGCTCGAACAGCATGGCAGGCTGGGGGCTCTGAGCACCCCGGGGCTGCAGCAGGGGTTCAGATAGGCCATGGCTCTTGGTCCTCGTACGGCCTGTGGGGTAAAGCAGCACCGTAACACGCGGGGTTGCTGGGGCACGCCTCTGCGCTTAGCGTGCATCTGCCATGGTTGCGACACATTTGCCTCCTCATCAGAAGTTCTGAGTCAGTTCCACTTTATTTTGTTTTTTTATTTTTAAAGATTGATTTATTTATGCTACAAGAACTGGGGTGTAGGCCAGAGGCACAGGAGGGAGAGGATTCCCCAGAGACAGAGTGGGGAGCAGAACAGTCGGATCTACTGAAACACACTGCTGAGGGGCGCAGCGGGGAGACAGGAGAGGTCTGCTGCGCCATGTGGGTCAGCTCCCCGGCCGGCTGGGGATCGAACACGTGCTGCTGGCTGGTGATAGCTTGATAGCGCCGTCTTTAGCCCCGGTGCCACCAGGGAGGCCCAGACCCAGTTTATTTTGGATAAAGGGGAGGCTGTGTTGATTAGGCTCGCCCTGTGTTGAGAAGGTACTCATGGAGGCCTCTTGGCCGCTTGGAGCTGGCCAGTCCACGTCCGGGGGGGACAGACCATGGTGGTGGATCCTCCGTCTGCCCCTGGCTTTGACTGGAGCTCACTTTGGGTGCTGCAGGGGTGATGACAGTGGGCGCCGCATGACCCCCGGGAGCAGCGTGTCTGGTGTCCCTCAGCCCTGAACACCGAGTGGGTGTGCTGGGGACCCGCGCTTGCTTTTCCTGACCTGAGCTTCCCTCCCTGCCTGGGTGGCGCCGTCGCTTCTGCTGACTCGGCCTCTGGGCCTTTGCCTTCCGTAACTGTGAACTCGCTTTGCAGGACGCGTTAGAGTCTGCGATGAAGAACGCTTTGTGGGGTCACGCTTTGTTACTTGCAAGCAAGATGGATAGCCGGACCCACGCCAGAGTCATGACCAGGTGCGCTGCCGTCCTCGGCCACAAGCACCCCTGTGGCTGGTCGGGAACGCAGGCGGCTGTTGGCTCTGCGGCTTCCTCCCGGGCTCGTGCTGCTGAGGCCCAACAGATGCCCTGTCACTGCACCATGTTGGCTGCCACCTCCGGGCCCTCAGGCTCCGCTCTGCTCACCTCAAGAGCGCCTGTGCGCCTTGCCAAGGTCTTGCGTTGAGTTTGTTAAAGGGGCTGAGATCAGACGGACTTGTTTTGTTTTCCTTTTTGTTTGTCTTTTAAACCAGAGGCAAAGCTTTTCCTCCTTGTGTCCGCCTAGGTTCGCCAACAGCCTTCCAATCAACGACCCGCTACAGACCGTGTACCAGCTGATGTCGGGCCGGATGCCAGCCGCCTCCACGGTCAGCGGGCTGCGGGGTGGGGGGCCTAGGGGTGGAGGCCGCGGGGCTGAGGGCTCACTTGGTCCTGCTCTCCCTGGCGCAGTGCTGTGGCGACGAGAAGTGGGGGGACTGGAGGCCGCATCTCGCTATGGTTTTGTCCAACCTGAGCAACAACGTGGACGTGGAATCCAGGACCATGGCCACGATGGGGGACACCCTAGGTAGGCCCGCACAGGCACAAGCCGGGCGCGGAGCATGAGCTGCTGGGGTGCCCTGGCTCGCGGCGTCTCTGTCGTGCTCTGGTCCCTGTGACCAGGACTTGCCTGTGTTTGCCTCCTCAGCTTCGAGAGGGCTCCTGGAAGCTGCTCACTTTTGCTACCTCATGGCCCAGGTTGGATTTGGGGTTTATACAAAGAAAACCACAAAACTCGTCTTAATTGGCTCAAATCACAGGTGAGGAGTCTAGCGGACCTGGCGGTGGCGCTTCCTGCAGGAGGGTGACGCACGCCCCCCTGCGCTCACCGGCTGGGCGCGCCTCCTGGCAGCCTGGCTGCTTTTGTGTGGCCTGACCCACGTCACGTCACAGAGACGCTTTCTCGACAGTTTGCCCTTCCTGAAGTTTGCGACCAATGAAGCCATTCAGAGGACAGAAGCCTACGAGTACGCACAGTCCCTTGGGGCCCAGACCTGCCCCCTACCCAACTTCCAGGTGAGGCTGCCCGTGCTGCCTGGACGGGCCCCCAGCGCCTGCGGAAGCTTGGGGCTCTGACCCCACATGTGAAAACAGGAAGGTGTCTGGAGTCTCGGGGGCTCATTTGATCTCTGATGCTTGGGAGCTGAAGCTTGAATTGGAGATTGTGCATTTGGGTTCTTAACGTTTTTTGTTTTTTAACATGTATTTTATTTATGCACACAAGAACTGGGGTGCAGGCCAGAAGTGAGGAGGGGTGAGAGGACTCATCAGAGACAGAGTGGGGAGCAGAACAGGCAGACTGACGAAATCCACTGCTGAGGGGAGCAGCGGGGAGACAGGAGAGTCTGCTGTGCCCTGGGGGTCAGCTCCCTGGCGGGGGATGGAGCTCGTGCAGCAGAGGCTGCGGATGGCTTCTTGGTGCTCACACTAAACCTCTTGTGCCACCAGGGAGGCTCCCGATTCTAAATGTTTTAAATCTGAAAACTTGGAGTGTCTGGTTTCAAGCACTTGCATGTCAGCTGTTTTGGTGCCGTGGAGTGAGCGGGACAGGCGTGCAGGCTGCTGCCCATCCAGTCTGAGGGCTGCGTCCACATGGCAGCCCCCAGCGCCCTGTGACCCATGACATGGCGGTGCGCTCTGCCAGCGCACTGAGGGAACCCCACTGACAGTGCCTACTCAGGGCACCCCTGCAGGTCCCCGCGTGTACAGGGGGATGGGAGGCTGGGGGCAGTGTGGTCGCTGAGCCTGGAGCCTGCAGTCATGGGCCTAGTGGTCCTGTTGCAGGTGTCGGCCAAGGAAGGTGAGCTGCTCAGAAGTTTTGCTCAGCTCTGAAAAACTCAGGATGGGGGCAGGTGTGGAGGGACAGGCATGAGCCACAGTGCCCGCAGAAGCTCCGCTTGAGGGGGTGGTGGCAACGCTGGGAGTTGGGAGAGCCCTGCCTGACCCGCTCGCTGGCCACCACAGGTATTCAAGTTCATCTACTCTTGCCGCCTGGCCGAGATGGGGCTCGCCACGCAAGCCTTCCACTACTGCGAGGTCATCGCCGAGAGCATCCTGGCCCAGCCCCACATCCACTCCCCGGTGCTCATCAGCCAGCTGGTTCAGGTACCGCCGCCCCTCCCCATGCTGGTGAGCCTGGGGTGAGCCGTGCAGGCTTTGCGCTCACCCTGGGAGCTCTTTGGACAGCCCGCGCCTATGCTGAGGCTGGCCTGAGGCTGCAACCCCAGGGCAACCCCGACTCCTGAGAAGCCTGCCCAGGGGCAGCCCAGCCTGGCACGAGCTGCTGCCCCAGGGCCTGACCGCAGGGGCGCGCAGCCTCGGTTTCCTGCCGAAATGGAGACCACGGGATGGGCCGATGTGACGTGGGCGTCTCCCCCAGGGCGTGTGGGCTCGTGCAGAGCGCAGCCACCGACTTGTCCTTGCCCCGCCCCTCAGCCTGCCTGTATTCTCACCGCTGTCCCTGAGGCCCGCCCACAGCCCCACAGGGTTCTGACTGTGATGTGGCCCGGGTCGGGTGGTGGGAGACGGCGCGCGCAGCCCGAGTGGCCGGGTGCTGCTGGCCGGCGTAGACCGGGCACCGGGGCCTCCCCACGATCCCGCAGCCCTGCCGCCTGTACTCGTCGAGTGCTGGGTATGGGGCTGGGGCCAGGGCTGCTGACCAGGCATTCCTGCCACCTGGCACTGCCCCCTCTGTGCCAGGCATAGGCAGGTCAGGGGTACCCTGCTGTTCCCTGGCGTGAAGGCCTCTGCCACTGCGTGTTTGCAGGTTGCGTCCCAGTTACGTCTCTTCGATCCTCAGCTGAAGGAGAAGCCGGAGGAGGAGTCCTTCTTGGAGCCCGCCTGGTTGGTGCGGCTGCGGCATGTGGACAAGCAGGTCCAGGTGGGCACCCCTCCGTCCCTACTGGGCCAGGCCTTCCCACATGCTCCCCGCCGCGGGGCCCCTCCAAGAGCAGGGCAGTCAGCATCCCCACGCAGGGCAGGCACCTGCTCCATACTGACGCCTTTGCTGTCTGAAGCTGGGAGTGTGGGGTTTTTCTCCTGCAGGAGGGCGCAGTGCTGTGGAGCCAGGACGTGGCCTTCCCCCAGCAGTGCCCCAGCACCCCAAGCTCTGAGCTGGGGCAGTGTGATGGCCCTGCCCTGGCTCAGCCCACCAGCCTGGGCGTGGACAACCCGCTGCTGGCCCCTCCCGTGCAGGGTGTCGAGTGTCTCGCCCCAGGTGTGCGGCTGCTACCTTCAGGTGAGACCCACTCGGTGACGGGGTGGCAGCACCTTCTTGTCTTGCCAGGAGACTGGGGCACCCTGTCCTTCCCTCTGCACTGGCCCACTCGCTCCCTCGGCCAGCATTGCGCCAGTCGCAGCTGTGAACGCCTGTCTGGGTGGGCAGGTGCCCGTCCGCCCCGTGTGGGGGATGGGGGGAGGACCCAGAGCTCTCAGGGGCGCTGCTCAGCACTCCTAGGGCGGTGCGGTGTGTCAGAGCCCAGGCCCCACTCCACAGGTCTGCCCGCCCTGCGGTGTGGCGTGCCTTGGCATCTGCGGTGCTTGCTTTGGTGACTGGCTCTGCTGCCCCGAGAAAGCCAGGCAGGTGACTGCTGAGGAGATGCCACCTGGCATGTCCGTCTTGGTGACCCTACCCTTTCACTCTGCTGTCTCCCTGCAGCCCCACAGGTGCTCCCTGACGGCCAGCCAGCCATCCCCGCCAGGGTGCCAATGTTCCCCGTGCTGCCACCCCCGGGTCCTATTGAGCCAGGGCCTGCACTCGGCTTTTCAGAGCCCTCTGGGCCTGACCTTGCAGCCCTGTACCCTGGGCCCGGCCTGCTGCCTGTTGCCCCACCTCTCCAGGACCTCAGGACCCAGGAGCCAGGTGGGTGTGTGAGAGGCTGCCCGAGAGCAGAGCTGCGCTGGGTCAGTGCTGGGCGAGGCGATGGGTAGAAGAGACTTCGGTTGCTTGAACTTGAAATAAGATACCAGTTGGGTGACTTACCTGGGCGCGGACCAAAAGCTTTAAAGACGTCCCGGCTGAGCGCATTAGTTGTGTCAGTCGTCGTCTTCTCGCCGAGGTGACTTTCCGTCAAGGTGGGAAGGGTGAAAAACCTGTCCAAGGCCTGGTCCGGGAGGTGTGCAGCCCTGACCCTGTCTCCACCTGCCTGCACACAGCCCAGTGTCGAGCCCGCTCGGGGGACCTGTGTCCATGCTTTGGGAGCCCTGGGGGAGCCCACGGCCTAGGGGAGCGGCCCTGGCTGGGCTCACGCGCGTCTCCTCTCCCACAGGGGCAGGGCCTCTAGAGGCGCCCGGCGGGAGCCCGCTGCCAGAGCTCCGGGACGGGGACTGCGGCCAAAGTCTTGCTGACCTGGTACTGCCCCCCTTTTACTTAGAGCTGTGTTTTCCCTAAACCTCTCCAAGTGGGTACCCGGGGTCCTCGTCCTTGGTCGTAAGTAGAGGCAACGCCTGGGGTAGCCATTCAGAGGGCTTCTCAGAGAGGGCTCTTGTGAAAGTCCGTGAGGGGGCTTGTAATGAGGCCCGTGGGGGAGGCGACTGGACAGAGCCCGCTCCCGCCCTCCAGAACCTGCAGCGCTCGCTGGTTTCGGAGATGCGTGTTGTGAGACAAGTTTCGTGTCGATGGCTCCTCTCGGCTCTGACCCTGCTGAGAGGGAGGACCCGGCACTGCTCTGCAGGCCAGAACCTTCTCTGGAGGCGCTCAGCTCTGGAGGAGCTGGCAGCGCGGTGTCCGTCTGTTAAACTCGAGCTGTGCATTCCACTTAAAATGTGCTGCTGTTCCTGGGAAAGCAGAAGTGGGAGTTTCACTGACCCAGGGTTAGATGTTCTATTAAAGCAGTTTTACCTTTAAACGCCCACTATCCGCCTCTGACCTTGGCGCATACTCCAGCCTGGTAATTCCCATGACCCTCAGAACCCAAGCTGCCCTTGGTGATGCTGTCCATTGACCCTTCCTGCGGTCAGGCGGGCATGCGAGGGGCCCGGCTCCCCTGACACTGCTGTGGGCTGGCTTCCCTGGCGGCTCCAGGGCCTCTGGGGGGCGGCCCCCCTCTCCTGGCATTGTACAAGGAGCCCTAGGTGAGCTGCCTCCCATGTTGCCTTGGGACAGGGCCCCTCTGGGGTGTTGCCGGACTCTGAGGCCCCCATGGCGTGGGAGCCGCCCCCGCAACCCCCAACACCTGCTCCCGACTTGAAGAGAGCCGGGTCATCGGCGGCCAAAAAGGAGACCAAGGAGCCTAAGAAGGTAAGTCTCCCAGCTGCAGAGGGACAGGGCTCACTCACACATCCCACGGCCCCAAGTTCCCCTCCACGTGTGTGCACGGTGAGCTTGCGTGGCGAGGGCGCCCCGGCCCCACCCGGACCTGCCCACATGCTGACTGACTCTGGCTGCCCTGGAGCTTCCTGTGCAGGAGGCCGCTCTCCTCCGTGATGCGCGCCTGGGCTTGGTCATGGGGACGCTCCTGCGTGCGGCCCTGGAGTGTCCGGTGGCAGAGCCTTCTGTGTGTGTGCCCGGTCAGGACCGCAGGCCGTGGCCGTAGGTGGGGCCGCCTACCCGGCACTGGTGGCCTCCAAGGCCGGGGCCGGCCGCCCTCTTTTCAGCCCTTCGCTGCTTGGATGCGTGGCTGGGCGTGGCGGGCTGCGTGGCTGGCACCCTCCGTCCTCCGGGTGGTGCCGGCTTGGGGCTCCGTTTCAGCCGGGGCGCCGGGTGCTGGTGGGAGCTCCATGTGGGCACAGCGCCTCTGCGGGGGCGCAGCGCCAGCTTCCTCTCCCAGTCTGGGGGCGTCTTTTGCCAAGAACGCAGTTCTTAAAACCAAGCCCAGCGCTCCCCGTGCCCCTGCACCCTTTCCTGTCAGACGCGCCTGCCTCTGGCCCCAGGCCCCGTCCTGCTGTGGGTGGCTCCCGAGCGGCCCTCAGGAGGCTCTGCCGGTCTCCGTTCCAGAGCAGTGAGCCCTGGTTCTTCTCCCGCTGGCTGTCCGGGAAGAGGAGGACGGAGGCTTACCTGCCCGATGACAAGAACAAGTCGGTGAGTGTCGCTCGCGGGGCCTGAGGACGCCCTGGGCCGCGGGGGGTGCGATGGCGGCGCGGCCCCCGCCCTGAGACTCCGTTCTCCGATCTGGGCAGATCGTCTGGGACGAGAAGAAGAACCGGTGGGTGGACGTCAACGAGCCGGACGAGGAGGTAGCTGGCGGGGCCCCGAGAGGGTGGGGGGGGCGGGGGGCCCCTCTGAGCCGCGTGTCCTCCACAGAAGAGCGCGCCTCCGCCTCCGCCGACCTCGCTTCCCAAGGCCACACAGGCTGCACCCGCCGGCCCGGGAGGGCCCCCCCGGGCCTCTGTGAACATGTTCTCCAGAAAAGCAGGTACTGGGCCGCCCCGGAGGCAGGAGCGCATCGGCAGGTTCCTGCATCCCACCTGGAAGGGGCCGCGTTGGCAAACACCCGGGGCTGCGGGGGCAGCGGACCTGAAGGCTCCCCCTCTCCTAGCTGGAACCAGGGCGCGCTATGTGGACGTCCTGAACCCAGGGGGCACCCGGCGCACTGAGCCAGCTCTTGCTCCCGCGGACTTCTTTGCCCCACTAGCCCCGCTGCCCATCCCAGCTCACCTGCTGGGGCCACAGCCAGGTAGGCCGCGCGTGCCCACCTCCCGCGCCCGGGCTGTGGGGTCCCCTGGGCCCCCCGGGCAGGGACAGCCCCCACAGCGGCCTCTGTCTGCCCTGTCCCTCCACAGATGCGGAGCGCGCACCACCTGCAGACGGAGCTGCTGGGGAAGGGCAGGCGCTGGCCAGGGGCCCAGCCCCCCCAGAGCTGACCCCAGAGCCCAAGGTGAGCCAACGCAGCGCGACGGGGAGGGCGTGGCAGAAGGTGCCTGCAAGCCGGCCCGTGGGCACGGGGGCCTTCTGTGCGGAGTCTCTCCCTCCTGTCTTCAGTCGCGAGCCCTGCGTGGTGCTCGTGGCGGCCTCGTATCCTACAGGCGCATGGTCTGCGAGCGTGAAGCGTCCACGTGAAGGGGCACCGTCCCAGGGGGCTCCAAGCTGGGGGACCTGGTTTCTGCCCTGGGTCCCCACTGGTTAGCCCATCAGAGTTTGGGGAAGCCCCGAAGCCCCCGTGAGCCTCAGTTTCTGCTCTGAGACCCAGGCAGTAGCACAGGCCCCAGGCCCCGTGTGCCCCCTGCCAGCGCCTGTGGGTGTGGGGGCTGGAACACCCACAGGCCTTCCTGCCAGGACTCCTCGGGCAGGCCTGGCATGGAGGCTGGTCTGCACCTCCTCCTCCCCTTCTCGGCAGGTCCCAGGCCCTACAGCAGTGCTCCCTGGCTCTCTGGACGGCAACTCGGGAGGAGAGGTGAGGCGCGGGGCCTGGCACTGGTCCTTGGACAGGTGCCTGTGAGCTGGGAGCAGTGGTTTCCGTGCGCGGTGCGCTCCAGGGCGGACGCGTGGCCCGCTTGTTCTGCACAGTTGGAAGCTCACACTGCAGGGGGCTTGAGCTGGAGTTGCGGCCGAGTCCTCCCTCAGCTCGGCCAGGAATCCTGGGGTCCTTGGGCGTTCACGGTGGGCGGGCGCGCGCGAGGTCTGGGTGGGCCTCCCCGGCTCACGTTAACACCGTCCACGCAAGTAGGGTTTGGATCCTTCGGGCTCCTCCCCCCGAGTCAGGTGGACACAGTGGCCTCAGGAGTGCAGTGGGCAGGCTGGCGGCTTGGGTAGCGGCGCGCATGCTGACCGTCCGTCTGTCCTGTGTGTTCTTGCTGTCTCGTAGCTTTCGCGCTGTAGTTCAATGAGCTCGTTGTCGCGTGAAGTCAGCCAGCATCTCGCTCAGGTACTGCGGCTGGCGGCACGCTGGGCCTGGCGCGGGCGCTTGCCTCCCTGCGGAGCGCGGCCTGCTGCCCGCTGCTGACCCACCGACCCGTGACTCAGGCGCCTTTCTCTAGCTGCACTGCTAGGGGCGCTCCCCAGCCAGGGCGATGCCCGCGCTGACCCCAGAGCGCGGCAGGGAGCGGTGCTGCTGCCAGCGCGCCCTCCCCTGGAGCCCCTACGTGGGCAGCCAGTCGGATCCCCGGCCCAGGGCTACTGAACAGGAGGCTGGCTGGGGTCTGGGCAGGGGCGGAGGCGCCCCCTTGCTGCCGTGGACTCTGCGGCCTAGAGGGCCTCTCAGGCAGGTGCCAAGCACACGGAGCTCATGGCTGACCTCAGGCGGGAGTGGGCACGAGTCCCACCACCGTGGCGTTCGCTGCATGTCCGCACGTCGTCTCTGAAGCATGTGCTCTGCCTGGCGCTTGCAGTTCCACGTTTTCTAGGAACCTTCAGGCCACTGAATCCTGGTCCCGGGACCGTCGGGAGCGTGCTCACTCCGGCCCGGAAGCAGCGCGTGCGCCTGCCCTGGAGCCCACTGCGGGTGGGGCCTTCTAACTTCCTTCTCTGTGGTTCTAGGCTCCCGGTGGCTCCCCTTCCGCAGGCAGCCCCCCCGGGGGAGCAGTGCCCTTCTACAACCCCGCCCAGTTTTCAGCAGTAAGTGCCCGGCCCCCGCCTTCCCCACCTACCTGCGCCCTCCTCCCTGCTGGGCTGCTGCCCTGGGCGCCCTGCGGGGCCTGCTCACTGCTGTGGCTCGCCACACCCTCCCTGCAGGCCAGGAGGGGTCCTTTCCCGTCTGCCCCCGTGTCCGGCCTGTAGTGGGGGACCGGGCGGCCAGCCTGGGGATGCCCATGGGGGATGAGATCAGAGGGGAGGGCTTGTTCACAGTGCAGACCCTGTCGTCACCGCCTGCCAAGACTCCGGGCCAGACCTGCGGCCATACCATCCCTCCCACATCTCGAGTCCCCGCCAGCTCCCCTGCGCTGCGCTGTGGCTTGCGGGCGGCCACCTTCTCTCCCTAGCCCTGCGTTCCCGCTTGACGCCTTCTCCCGTGTCAGTCGGGGCCACTGAGGGGCGGGAGCACGCCCTGTCCACTCCCTGCCTTCTCTGGCGCCCGTGTCCCTCTGCTAGCAGGCTTGGTGACCCCGCCGCCCTCGCTGACCCGCAGGCGCCTTGGGAGAGAAGGCCAGGGTCAGAGCCCAGCGTGCTCAGTCCACTGGGGCTTGTCGAAACAAAGCAAAGGCGCTCACCTGCCTGCTGTGCACGTCCCGATGTGCTGGTCACACAGGTCTGCTGACCTTCCTGGGGGAGCCGGCCGGGGGACGGGCCCGTGGGAGCCAGCGCCTCTCTGTTTCAGGCCTCAGGGAGTGCAAGGACGGGGAGGGCCAGCCAGAGGAAGTACCCGGCACTGAGCTAGGACGGCCCCTGCGCGCGCCCTAGGACCCCGGATTCTCGCTCTCCACCACCGGGTCAGGCCAGGACCCCGCCGCCCCAGGTGGACACAGCGGTGACTCAAGGCGGCCACTGTGCAATTCCCTCCTTTCCACCCCTTTCTGACGTGTCATCAGCTTGAACTGCACAGCCCCAGGATGCTGGGGGACAGGACTCAGCTCAGACCCCTGCCCAGAGGAATGGCCGCTGGGCACAGCGTGCTCCCACTGTGAGGCGAAGCTGGACGCATCTTGGCACAGGGAGAAACGTTTCTCAGGAGCTTGGGCCTCTCAGAACCACGCCCTGGGGTGCCGCTGCTGTGGGCCGAGGCACTGGAGGAGGGTAGCCTTGGCCACTCTGCCGCAGAGGGGGCCCTGCGCCCCCATCCCAGCCCGGGCAGGGGCTGTGGCGCCCACCAAGTGCAGCCTTGCTCGGCAGTGGCCCCCTGGGGCTTGGAGAGCGGCCCTTCCTTTAGCAAAGATGCCTGCAGCTTCTCGAGCATCTGTGGCTTGACCAGGCCCACAGGGCATTTCAGGCCGCTGGGTCGGCCCCCGGGCAGGGGGGCGGGCGCGGTTCCGGGCAACTTGGGTCGGAATGTGACTGTCCAGACTCAGCAGCCGGCCACCCGCCTGCAGGCCTCACTGGTGGCAGCCGGGAGAGTGCGGAGCTCTTGGGGCCGGTGGCCAGCAGCCGGCTGGCCAGGGCTCTTGAAGGGGCGGCGCGTCCTGGGGCCTGGCCTTCCTGCCCACGACCACCTCGGTGGCTCGTGCCCTGCCCGCCAGCCACGTCAGACTGGGGGGGACGCGCCTCCGAGCTTTAAGGCTTTCTCGACTGTTCTTAAAACTTGTGAAATCTAAGCGACTTGAAGGAGAGATGGACGTGCCACCCTTAAGGATCAGCAGGACGCGCCTCCTGCGGGCTCTGCCGGGAGCGGCGGGGTGGGCGCAGGTCCTGCGGCCGGCCTGGCCCCCCGGCCCCCCGGCCCCCTGGCCCGGCGCCGCTGGAAGGAGCCGTGTTTCCCGCCCGCGACTGACCCGCTGACCGGCGCCCTGGCCCGCGCGGGGCCGCGGCCCTCGTGATTCAAGAGCTTCCTCAGGCGGGAGCTGCTATTTTTCCTAAATGCAAATTGTTACACGGCAAATTGTTAAATAAAATATTTTGCGCGCTCAGCCAGCCGGGCCTGCGGCATCGGAGGGGGAGGGGCGGGTCTGCCGGCCCGGGGGGCCCCGGCGCGCGGGGGGGGGGGGGGGGGGGGCGCCGCTCCCCGGGGCCGCGCGGGGTCCTCCGGCCGCCAGGGGCCGCTGCGGGCCGGGCCGGGCCGGGCCGAGGCGCCCCGCGCGCCGGTTGCCCGGGAACCGCGCAGAGGCCGCGCCGGGCGGGAGACGCGGGCGCCGCGAGGTGGGGCCCGCGGGCCGGGCGGGGGACCCCGGCGGGCGGGCGGGCCGGCGGGCGGGCGGGGGGGGCCCTGGGGCGGGGGGGCCCCGCGACGGTCGTTGCCTGGGGCCGGGGTCGCGCGCGGCGCCCAGAGGCCGCCTCCCCCGCGGGGCGCCCCGGACCCCGGCTCCCCGCGCCGCGCCCGCCGGGGCCGCCTCGGGGCCGCGCGCCCGGGCATCGCCGGACGCTGAGGCCGCTGTCCTTCCAGGTGGCCGCGGCGCGCCCGGCCTCGGGCTCCGCCATGCGCCGGCCGCGCCGGCCCGACCAGCCCCCGCGCCCCTGACGCGCGCCCGGGTCCCGCGGGCCGCCGGGCTATGCCGTCCCGGCTGGCCTGCCCGGGGCCCTCGCCGGCGGCTCCGCGGCAGCCCCGCGCCCCCGCGCCCCCGCGGCCCGAGGGCAGCATGCTCCCCGGACGGCTCCCGGGCCCCGCCCCGGACCTCGCCTGCGCGGGCTCCCCGCGCCCCGCGAGCATCCCCGCGAGCATCCCCGCCGGGCCCGAGGACCCACACGCCCGGCCCAGGCCCTTCCCCCCGAAGCCGCCGCCCAGGCCCAGGCTGGAGCGCGCCCTGTCGCTGGACGAGAAGGGCTGGCGGCGGCGGCGCTTCCGCGCCAGCGGCGAGGACCTGGACGCCCAGGACCCGGCCGGCCCGCCCAGGGCCTCCGAGGACCCCGGGGCCCCCACCCGCGAGGCCGCGCCCCCGAGCCTGAGCGCCTCCCTGCAGGAAATCCCCAGCTCCCGCCGCGCCCAGGCCGGGGGGCCGTCCTCCTGGGGCACCTGCCTGTCGGGCATGATCAGCTCTTCCCTGGACCTCCTGCACCGCGAAGGGGCCGCGGGCAGGGGCACCCCCAGGCTGGCCGGCCTGCTGCCCCCACGCCTGCCGCCCGCCGCGGCCGGCAAGGCGGGCGCCGACCAGGAGGACAAGCCGCGCCCGCAGACCCGGCTCTTCCGGGCCCACAGCAGCCTGGGCCCCAGCCGCGCCCCCAGCCCCCTGACCTACGACCACTGCTCCCTCCGCTCGGCCAAGTCCTCCTTCAGCCTCCTGGCGCCCATCCGCGCCAAGGACGTCCGCAGCAGGTGGGGCTTCCGGAGTGAGGGGCCCTTGCTTTGGGGTTCAGAAGCTGGTGACCCGAGAACCTGAGGAGGTAGCCCCAGGAAGAGCGGGTGGGCCGGTCAGCTGCAGACGCAGCGGCTCACCCCTGCCGGGCCGTGCTGGGCAGCCCTCCTGCGGGCCGCAGCGGGACCCGGGGTCCACTCATGGGCAAGGGGGTGGACGGCGGGGCCGGCCTGGGCTCAGGGGACGCTGGCCCGCCCTGGCTTGCGGGGCTGTGGGGGTCACTTCCTGTACTGACTCAGCTCGACGTGCGTCGGGGCCACCCCCACAGCGCCCTGCTTCTGGCTCAGCTCTCCCGGGGCCAGAGCCGCGAACCCCTAGGCTGCAGGGCAGAGACTCCCGAGCCGGCCGGCCAGGAGCTGGGGCTCCAGGCCGCACCAGGTGCTCAGGCGGCATGTCCTCGGCCGCAGCCTTGCCTTGCTGTGCAGCCCTCTCGCACCCTCTGCCCCCGTCCCGCCCAGAGGGGCACCTTCCACGCCCCTGCCCACCCCCACGCGCGAACCTGCTTCCATGCTGGGGCTGGCCCCGTCCCGGCCCTGGGCCCTCCGCCGAGGCCGGCTTCTCCTGGCTCCCGGGGGGCTGCCCGGCGCGGGCGCGGGCCGGTCCTGTTTCCGCAGCTACCGTCCTACGGCCAAGCCAGGTCATCCCCCGGAACGCTGCACCAGCTCCCCTGCCCGCGCCCTCCGGCACTGGTTGTTGGGGGCCTTTTAGTGTGTGCCCCCCACGGGGGTGGGGCTCTCCTCGTGGCTTTCCCCACGTCTCTCAGAAGTGGCGCCGGACTCTCTGCATCTCTGGCCCGGGGCTCTCCCCTTGGGCGACCTGTCAGTTCAGACTGCTGCCCGTGGACTGGCCGGGCGTCGGTGTCTGTGGTGTTAACCGTGTGGGGTTGTACGTATACGCCTTGATAGTGCCTGTTCGTCTGAACACTCCCCCTCTCGGGAGGGCGTCTTTTTAATCGTCTTGTGCTTTTCACTATACAAAAGCTTTTTCGGTCAAGATCATCCCAATTGCTTGTTTTTGCTTCTGTTCCCCTTGCCATAGGGGCCAAGTTTCCAGAACCGGTTCCGTGGCTGGCACTGTGGCCGCGTCTTCTAGCTGAGTCTCTAGTCCACTTGAAACTTATGTTTTCCATGGAGCTAGAGGGTGACTCAGCGTCATTCTTTTATTGATTTGTGTGACCCTCCTGCGTGCTTGTGGCTGCATGATCATAGAGAACACACTGACACGGGTTTATTTCCGGGCTTTTGACTCTGTTCCGCTACCCCTGTATCTATTTTGCACCAACACCCCATACCGTTTTAAGTATTGTTGCTTTACAGTACAGTTTGAAGTCCAGTATTGCTTTCTCGGGATTGTCTTTGCTATTCAAGGCCTTTGGGCTTCCGCATAAATTTCATTATTCTCTTTCTGTTTTTTGTGTAATGGCTCAGGTCAAAATCTCCAGCACTAAGTCAAACAGAAGTGGTGACAGTGGCGTCCTTGGCTTCTTCCTGGTCTCAGGGCAAAGATTTGTGTTTTCACCCGAGGTATTACATTCACTGCTGGCGTAGGATGTGTGGTCTTTATTTTATTATTCTCTATCCCAGCCCCCCCTTGCTGAGAGCTCCATCGTAGTGGGTGCTGGCTCTTAGCGAGGCCTTCGCTGCACCCCTTGAGTTCTGTCTTCACTGTTGTTGATACGGCGTGTGACCTCGACCGGCCCCACTCGACCGTGACCATAACGTCCTTGGAGTGGACTGCTGAGGGCTGCGGGCCAGCGTCTTGTTGAAGACTTTTACGTCAGCGTTCACAGGGATATCGGTCTGTCGTTTTTCTTGTGCTGTCCTCATCTAGTTCCCACGCTGAAGTAATGTTGGCATCATCAAATACAGAAGCGAGTGTTTCCTCTTCTTGTATTTGTAAAAACAACCCGTGCAAGATGGGCGCACGTTCTGGAGGGTCTGATGAACTCGGGGTGAAGGCTTCTGGTTTTCTCTTGCTGCCCTGGCATCTGCGCTTCTGACCCGTGGTTCCTTTTCTCTCGATTCTGCATAGACGTGAAACCATCCGCCGGTTCCCTTTCGCTGACGTGGTCTCTATTCATTTTTGAGCGAAGGGCCTGCCGAGGTTAGTGTGTGATGGGCCACTGCGTGGCCTGTCGAGGCCTCCGGCCGCTTCTGATGGGCCGGCTGTCCCCTCTCCTCCTCCGGGCCCAGCGACTCGCCGCTGTATTCGCTCCCGGCTGTTGACAGGCTCTCCCAGATTTGGCGAAGCCACTCAACCCGGCTTCGAGCAGCGCCTTCTGCTGGCGCGGACATCGGTGTGCGGGCCGGCGCCCGTCTCGCAGTGCTTCAGCGCCTCCTCCCAAGCCCTGCGGCTGTGGAGCCCCCTCCGCGGGCCGTGGGGGGGCGGGGGCGGGGAGAGGCTGCGGGGAGCGAGGGGTGGCTCTGGCGGCACACCCCTCGGGCAGGCCAGGTGGTTCTCTGCTCCTTTCCCGCGCGCTTATCCTGGGCGCCGGCTCTGGGGAGCCCAGTGTCCCGCCGGAGCACTAGCCCGTGCGCGCGCTGGACGTCCCCGCCGCCGCGTCGAGCAGGACCTCATCTGGGAGGGCACAGGGCGAGCTGCCATCTGCTCTCCAGCCCTGCATCCCGCTCTGTGCGCCCCTTTACCCAGGGCGGTGCCGGGCCTCCGGAGCCCGGTGTGGGGGTGCTACGAGCCAGCCGCTGTGGAGGCGCCCCTTTGGGGGTGCGTCCGCCCCACATGCCCCTAACACAGAGGGCCACGTGCCCCTGGCCGCCCCTGGGCTGCTACTGCCCTCATGCAGGACCCGCCGCTGTGGCCGGCCCGGCCCGCGGGCTCTGGGGGGACGAGAAGCAGGGCTCATGCCAGGTGCCCTCGCAGCACGCGGAGGGCGGCGGCTTCTGCTCCCCAGTCTGTGCACCCCCCCCCCCCGCCCCTCACCTTCCTCCTAGAACAGGCTCCGCGTGTGGGAAGCAGCGGTGCCCCCAGCCCCGTGGGCAGCTCCGAGCAGAGGCCTCCTCAGACAGAGGCCGGTGACGAGAGTGACCGTCAGAAGGGCCCGGCGGTCTCCATTGTGGGCCTCGGGAGGGCAGTGCAGAGGGGCAGGCCAGGGGCCCGTCCAGGGAGGCGCCTCCCTGCATTTTCATGCCCCTAAGTGGTTGAAGAAGCAGGAAAGGAAAGTGCCACCACAGCCCTTGGCCTCGCCCGTCCTAGATGTGTCCCCGCGGGCAGTGGCCAGCCCGGGCGGGGCTGGCGGCACTCTTTGACATCCTAACCATCTGCTGTGTCCTTCTGTGAAAACCTCCCATGGAGGGGGGTGGGCGGCCCGGCAGGCGCAGCTGGCATGGGGCGGGGGGGGGTGGGGGCGCCACACCTCTCGCCCGGCCTCCTGCCCCCTCCTCTTGGCTGAACTGCGCTGCGGGCCTGGGGCACCGGGAGGCCAGCGGGCCCAGCCGGGTGCCGACCCCTCCCTTGAGCAGGGTCTTCCCTGTCTCCGCAGGAGCTACCTGGAGGGGAGTCTCCTGGCCAGCGGGGCGCTGATGGGGGCGGAGGAGCTGGCCCGGTACTTCCCCGACCGGAGCCTGGCCCTCTATGTGGCCACCTGGAACATGCAGGGCCAGAAGGTGGGTGCCAGCCCCTGGGGTCCCCTGCCCTGCAGGGCACCTGGCCCTCGGCCCCGGGGGCGGTCTGGGCCTGGTCCACGCTCCAGCTGTCCCGACACTCAGGTCCAGGGCGTCGTGCTCGTGGGCAGAGGCTGCTCCTGAGCACCCAGGGTGACCAGGAGATCGAGAGCGGTGCCTCCCTCCATGCCGCGGGGTCCCAGTGACACTGGGCGACAGGCGCAGGGTGTGGCCGGAGGTGCCGTCACTAGGGCTGGTCAGCCAGTGTCCCTGGAACCCCCGGGCGGCAGGAGCGGGAGGTGGTTTTCTGAGATGAGGGAGGAGGCGGGTGCCAGGCTGGTGGCCTCGGAGCACGTGTCCACCCGTGGCTGAAGGACCAGCCCGGGCAGCGCAGCACGCGGGGAGCGGGGCTCAGGGGCGCCCCTGGGACCCATCTGGCCGGCCACGCCGGGCGCTGCTGGGGCTGCCGGGGGAGGGGTGCTGGGGATGGGGCGGGCGCATCTGGGCAAGCCGGGGGCCCACAGGGGCGGTGGCGTGGGTGGGCGGTGATGGAGGGCCATGGGGGCCGCCTGCAGCCCAGGACCCCTCCCTCAGCCCGGCTGGGTCCGGGCGAGCGTCCGCCTGGCCTCTGCCTGCCCCTGGCGAGGCCCTCCCTCCCCCAGGAGCTGCCCACAAACCTGGACGAGCTCCTGCTGCCCGCCGAGGCCGACTATGCCCAGGACCTGTACGTGGTGGGGGTCCAGGAGGGCTGCTCCGACAGGTAGGCCCCCGTGACCGCGTGCCAGGTGGGCTGGCGCCCCAGCAGAGGGCCCTCTCGGAGGACCGAGGCCCAGCAAAGAGGCCTTCTCATGGGTGCCCCCGAGAGCGCAGGCAGCGCGGGCGGGTGGGTGTCCTGGTCCCCCGCCCGCCGTCCACTGGCTGGTGGCACTCACCGTAGCAGGGGCAGCTCCCCGGCGGGCCGGCGCCCTCCTGCGGTGTCTGTGTGGGTGCCTGGGGGGTGCAGCCGGCCCCGCCCTGCCCGGCTTTCCCGGGCCTGCCCGGTGTCCCTCTGATGCGGGAGAGGACAGGGCCCAGGGAGGCGCCTGGTCTCCTGGCCCTTCGCCCTGCACAAGATGGAGGGGGGCGGGCGGGCAGGGGGGACCCTCGGGAGCTCCGCGGGGCCGGGCGGGGTGCGCCCCGCCGACCGAGGGTCCCCGCAGGCGGGAGTGGGAGACGCGCCTGCAGGAGACGCTGGGCCCGCGCTACGTCATGCTGCACTCGGCGGCGCACGGCGCGCTGCACCTGGCGCTGCTGCTGCGCCGGGACCTCATCTGGTTCTGCTCAGGTGGGCGCAGGCGGGAGCGGGCCGGCGGGTGCGGGCGGGGCCCTGCGGTGGCGCCCTGACGCCCCGACACCCGCTCCTGCGCCCGCAGAGGTGGAGAGCGCCACGGTGACCACCCGCATCGTGTCGCAAATCAAGACCAAGGGCGCCCTGGGCGTGGGCTTCACCTTCTTCGGCACCTCCTTCCTCTTCATCACCTCCCACTTCACCTGTGAGTCGCGGGCGCCGACGCCCAGGCCTCTGGGGGGGGGGGGGTGGCGGGGGGGGGTCCCCCAGCCGCATGGGGAAGCGGGGGACCGAGTCTCTTCGGCCCCGCCCCGCCGGGCCCTCTGAGCGGGGCGCCCCGGAGCCGCGGCCCAGCGGGCTGGGTCTTGCAGCCGGGGACGCGAAGGTCAGCGAGCGGCTGCTGGACTACAGCAAGACCGTGCAGGGCCTGGCGCTGCCCAAGAACGTGCCGGACACGAGCCCCTACCGCTCCGACGCCGGTGAGGACGCGCCCCGGTGGGCCCGAGGGTCTGCGGTGCGGGGGGCGGAGGGGGGGGGGCCGGGGCGCCGCTGTCTGGGGTGAAGCCCGCGGCCCCGAGCCCAGCCTGCGGGGCTGTGCGGGGGAGGGGGGCGGGGGACCCCCGCGCCCCACGCTCACCTGCCGCCCCCAGCCGACGTCACCACGCGCTTCGACGGCGTGTTCTGGTTCGGAGACTTCAACTTCCGCCTGAGCGGCGGCCGCGGGGCGGTGGACGCCATCCTGAGGCGCGGCCCGGGGGGCGACGTGCGGGCGCTGCTGCAGCACGACCAGCTCACGCGCGAGATGAGGAAGGGTGCGCCGGGCAGGGCGGGGGTCCTGGGGGAGGGGGGCCCTCGGGGCGGGCCCGGGAGGACCGTGGGGCAGCGGCCGGGCCTGCCCGGTGGCCTGAGGGCTGTGCGGGCCCCAGGGTCCATCTTCAGGGGCTTCCAGGAGCCGGACATCCACTTCCTGCCGTCCTACAAGTTCGACGTCGGGAAGGACTCCTACGACAGCACGTCCAAG
Organism: Talpa europaea; assembly: GCF_964194135.1. NCBI lineage: Eukaryota > Metazoa > Chordata > Mammalia > Eulipotyphla > Talpidae > Talpa > Talpa europaea. Next base: position 616,090 of record NC_140074.1, on the reverse strand, counting down.
CAGAGGACGCCGTCCTACACGGTGAGGCCCCGCGCTGGCCCAGGGGTGGGGCCCAACAGGACGGTTGTCAGCAGGGACAGCAGGTCCGCATGGGGCTGAGGCGCGAGCCGGGAGGGGTGGGGCGTCAGCTTCGCCCCAGGGCCGCCTTAGGAGGCCAGCGCTCCCCGCCGAGGACCTTGTGCTGTGGGTGGGGGTGGGTGGCGCCCAGCCCTGCGTCTGCAGGCACCTGGAGCCCCGAGGCCCGGGGCAGGGGCCCTGGCCGCATCTGCTCCTGCAGCCCCCAGAGCAGTGGGGAAGACCCCCCCAGCCCTGCCTGTCCGAGCCGGGCGAGGAGAGGGCGGGCCGGGAGCTCAGGAGCAGCCAGGTCAGCGGGCGGCCCGGGTGTGCGGTGATGGCGCCTCACGGCCCTCTTGGCCCTGGGGCCTGCAGGACCGGGTCCTGTACAGAAGCCGCCACAAGGACGACATCTGCGCGGTCAGGTACTCCTCCTGCCCCAGCGTCAGGACGTCGGACCACCGGCCCGTGTACGGCCTGTTCCGGGTGAAAGTGAGGCCGGGGAGAGACAAGTCAGTACCCCCACTTCTCCGCTCTGGTCTCGGGGCAGAGCCGCCCGCTGCTTGGGCGCCACCCTTGGACGCGTGGGCCGCCCTCTGCGTCTGCACACCTGGGCAGGCTGCCGGCGGGCGGGGGCCCCGGGGCTCTGCCCGGGCCGGCGGGCACCCTCCTGACGGCCCCTCCTCCGCAGCATCCCCCTGGCTGCCGGCAAGTTCGACCGAGAGCTGTACTTGCTGGGGATTAAACGGCGGATTTCCAAAGAAATGCAGCGGCAGCAGGCGCTGAGGAGCCAGAACTCCAGCGCCGTGTGCGCGGTTTCCTGAGCTCAACGGCGGGGCAGGGCCGCACCTTTAGGGGCTCTCACTCTTTTGGGGCACAGTGGGGCCGCTGTGAGCGGCTGTCCCACTGCAGGTGCCCGGCCTCCTTCTTGGGACGGGTCCCGATAGGCTGACCCATAGCTGTCCCCACAGACAGCCCTTTGAGTGTCCCCCTCACCAGCCCAGACCGGCATTCGCGCTGGCCATGCCACCTCCAGTCACTCGGGGGGCCGCTGCTTGAGTGGGGCTGGCGCTGGGCCGCTCACAGGCCCCCCCGCCCTCCTGTCCATTTGCAGCCAGGCACAGCCTCCAGCCCGAAGCCCTGGCAGCCCCTTGGCGCCTGCCCCATCTCTGAGCGCAGGGGGCCGCCTCTGCCCCCCCGCCCCCAGAGCCTCCCGTCCATCCTCAGGCTGAAGGGGTCAGGCTGAGGGGGCACCCCGCCGCTGGGCCTGGGGGGAGGCTGGTTCTTGGCCAGAGAAGCCGGCAGCCAGCGGCCCCCATTTTCTTTGGCCCCCGTCTTGGAGCTGCTGTCACCGTCTCGTCTCATCTCATCTGACAGGAACAGGTCTCGAATGTGTCAAAGTCTAGGGCATTCAATCTAGTCTTTTAAATTATTTTTCCATATTTATATTTTTAAATAAATGCATACGTTGAATCTTAAACCCTTCCTGGCCAGACCGAGTCCTGGAAAGCGGGTCGTGCTGAGCAGGGCAGACTCGGAGGCGCTCGCCCCCCCAAGCGTACTCAGGCACACTCAGCCTCCGGAACCGGCGGGCGCGCCACGCCGGCAGGAGCAGTGGCCTGCTCCCCAAACTGCTGGGCTCACGCCAGCGCCACAGGGTCCCCCACAGCTCCTCACCCCCACCAGCCACGGAGGCGTCAGGTGGTGCTGGGGTGGCTGGGGGGAGAGGGGACTGGCGTCCAGTCAGACCAGCCCTCGGGTTTCAAGGCAACGGGATGTCACCTTGGGAAAACGCTCTTCGGGGGTTCCGACAGGCCCCCCAGCCCAGGACGGGGGAGTGAAACAGGACGAAACCTGTGCTTGCACCAATCTCCAAAATGGGGACACGGTCTGGATACCAGCACTCTCTAGAATGATCTAGGGTTCGGCAAGTTCCCGGGCGGTTGTAAGCTGGGCCGGCTCTGGCCCCACAAACCGGCAGGTCGAAAAGCAGCTCCACTTCCACCCTCCCCGCCGGGGGGTGACCACAGAAGTGCCCGGCGGCAGGAAGCCCACGCTGCGGGTCTGGCTGCCTTCAGACCTGACCCTCGGCCCCCGGCTACAGGCCCCACCTGCCGGCCGCATGCAATGAGCGCTCAGGTACAGGTGCGTGACGCTCACACGTTTACTAGCCGCGCCCCGCCCCGCCCGAGGCCAGGCTGCTCGCTGCAGTCTCCCACCCGGTGTCCGTTCCCCCCAAACTGCAGTCCGGTCCTGGGAGACCCCAACTGCCCGGGGCTGCCCTCTTCACGGCAGCAGCGGTGGCTCCAGGGCCCCGGACCTCCACACGGGACCTCGGGGTTCCATGGGTGTTTCTGGTTGAGAATCACAAGCTGCGCCCTTCACCCCTTCTGCTTCTGGAAGCAGCCCCACCGCGGGCCCACGCTACTGCCTGGCCCACCCTCGCGACACGGGCTGTGCAGTGGCGGCTGAGCCGGCTGTGGCAGCCGCAGCCCCCGCGCCGCAAGGCTGGCCAGTCCCCCTGGAGCCGGCCCGCGCCCCCAGCTGGCTCTCGTTAAGGCAAATGGCTCCTCATCAGGGCGAAAAACACGGCGCCGAGACCATCTTCTCAAGGGGCAGGCGGCGCCCTGGGCGTGGCAGGCCCTGCGGAGGAGCGGCTGCCGCCGGGCCGTCTTCACCCCATGGCGGCAGCAGAGGCCACAGGGGGAGGCTCCGGACACGTCCGCGCCACCCGGCCGAGCGGAGCGCAGGCTGCTGACTGGACGCGAGTCCCGGCGGCGGCGGCGGCGGCAGGTGGGCTCTAGCGGAACAGCCGGTAGGCCCGGGGCAGCCGGCCGTCCTTGCTCGACAGGGCCTCCTGGATGTGCTCGTAGCTCGGCAGGTCCGTCAGGTCACCCAGCGCAGCCACTGCCGGCTTCCCACGCAGCATGGCAGAAGCCACCCTCCTGATGTCCTCGGGCTGCACGTTGCCTGGCACGGGAATGAGGCGTCAGGTGCCCGGCTCGGCGCTGGCCCTGCTTCCAGGCAGACTGATGGGGGGCTAAGGAGACATGAGGGAGCGCCCCGTGCAGGGGGGCAGACCACGCCCCAGAAGGTGGAGGCCTGAACCACATGTGGGGTGGGACCAGGCAGCTGACTACTGACCAGTGGGGTCACTGCTACAGTTGAGACCCCAGGGAAACTGGGTGCCATGGTGTGGAGGGCCAAAGGGGCTTCCCAAGGGAGAACAGGGGCCGAGACCCGGCTGGCCGGCTCAGCACTGTCCCAGCGGCCCTGAGCCCGGGAGGCGGCCCGCGCCACGCTGGGACACCCGGCCCACTTGTGGGTCCTGGAGCCTCGAGAACCCGATGACCTACAAACAAACCCGCCCTCCCCCGACTCCCGCCCCTGGGAAACCGGAGCAAGCCTCAGGGCCCCCGAAGGGCACCGCGGGACCCAGAGGAAACGAGAGGCCCGGCGCAAGCTGCTGGCTCCACCCCAGGGCTCGGGCCCCGGCTCCACCCACCCCCGCCGACGCCCAGCACCCAGTGGGAGTGCGAGGCCTGCTCCCGAGGGGCGCAGGGCGCAGCTAAGGTGGTGGACCAGAAAGAGCCCGCACGAGGAGGACTTGAGGCAGGAGCTGGGGGGGAGGGATTCCTCCGGGGGCACCCCCAGCAGCTGAGGACTCACGGATGAGGGCGCACAGCTCATGGGGCAGCTTTCGGGAGCGCGTCGCCAGCACCTGCCTCCCCACATCCTCGAAGATCACAGGCCGGGACTCCAGGTTCATCATGAGCATGGACATCAGCTGCGTCTTGGCTCGTTCCAGCTCCACCTGCGGGGCCCGCGCCACAGAAGCGTCCGCTCGGCTCACGCACCCCTTCCCTTAGCCGCCGGGCGGCCCCGAGGAAGAAGGCCTCCCGCTCCCCGAGGCCATAGGAGGAAGAGACGGGCTGCCCTGCCAACGCCGGGGCGCCCAGCACCTCGCGCCCGCCATCGCCTCCCCCTGGGCGGCAGAACCGCACTTCATGGGGCCTGGCCACGCCGGCTAGGGGGACGCCGGCCCTGCCCTCGCCCTGGCCGGGCAACTGTGGCCAGGCCCTGGGAGCCCCGAGGTAGCTGAGCCACTCCAATCCTGAGCCTCCGAGCAGGTAGGAAACACAAGGCTTTACGGCCCCGGGGACCACACCCGCGCTCTGCCCGGACCCAGGGCACCAGAGGGAGGCTGGGCGCGCACTCCCTGGGGAGCGTCCACTTCGGGGCGGAGCCTGACGGGGCTGCAGGCGGAGGATCCCCACGGGACGCTAAGGAAACCACAAAACGTTCATTTTTTAAGGCATTTTCGTTGTCTTAGTAACGCCTTTCCTGACTAGAAAAAAACAGCATTTCACAACTTAGAAAGTGCAGCAGAACGGAAAAAACCGGAGAGAAGCAGGGGCGTTGGCTGACGCGGCCAGCCGCGGCCCAGGGAGCAACGAGGCTTCTGAGCAGGGCCGGGAGCGAGCCCTGACCTAGAGACGGAGACCGAGGTACAAAACGGAGCCAAGCGGAGGCTTCACATCCCCGAAAGCCCCCTCGTAGCCCACTTTGTGGGGAGACATCTCGGGCTCCCTCTTCAGCACAGCGGACAGGGAGGGGCCGCCAGAAGGGGCCCCGACACAGAGCAGCTCGGCCACTCGCAGGCCCCAGGGCCCCTGTCCTGGCTGGGGAGCTGCCGGACTCACCACATCCACAGCCCCGGCCATCAGGACGAACTCCTTCGCGACGATCTCCACCATCTCACGAACCTACGAGGAGGTGGACGTGAGCGCCGCCAGCCACGCCGCTCTGGCAGGAGCAGGAGGCCGCCACCCACCCCACCGCACCTGCCGCGGGTCGGCACTGGCGTGGATGCACAGGAGGCCCGTGTCCTCGTAGCTGTGGTGGTAGGAGGTGGCGTTGTACATCCAGTGGTGTCTGTGGGCACAAGGGGGGACACCTGGCGTGCGTTCTCGCCCAGCCCGGCGGCCCAGGGTGGGGGTGCAGCAGGGCAGGGCTCGCCCACCTGTTGAGCACGTTCAGGTAGAGTCTGGTGAACATGCCCTTGCCGGGCCCGCCGGCCGAGAAGGAGCCGCCCCCACCCATCATCATGTTGAGCACCGCGAAGGGGATGAAGTCTTCCTCCTGCGGGAGAGGGCGGAGGGCAGAGGCCGAGGCCAAGGCGGCGGGGCCTCGTGGTCAAGCCGCACCCTCGGGCTTACCAGGAAGGAGCAGCTCTCCAGCCCCACCATGATGTGCGTGAGCTCGGGGAACGGGGTGGGGCCCGGGCTGACGTTGGACATGTCTCTCTCCAGCTGTAACAGACGGAAGACGGGCGCCCTCGCGGACTGCCGGTCCCCAGCCCGCTCCCGCCCCCAACAGAGCCGGCGCTGCCTGATGCGGCAGGGTGAGGAGGGCACTGCAGAGGCCACGTGGGGAAAGACGCACCTCAGAAGCCCCCGCCTTACCTTCACAAGTCCCCCGGTGTACTGCGCCACGGATCTGTCCACATCCACAGCCTGCCCGCTGCCCCAGGCCGGCTGGGCCCCCAGGAGGTGCTTGCGGGCGCACTCCAGCAGGCGCGCGTGCTCCATGCCCACCCCGGCCAGCACCATGCGGTCGGGCGTGTAGTAGCTGGCCAGGTAGGAGAGGAGGACCGCGCGGTCGATCTTGGCGATGTTCTCGGGGGGGCAGAAACGGTGCAGGCCCACGGTGTTCTCCCGGTACGCGGCCTGAGAAACGAGAGCCACGACTGAGCGAGGCCGGGGAGAGCCGCTGCTGGTTCTTCAGCCTCCCGTTTGGCAGACGCAGCTGTGCTGTTTTCAGAAAATGGCAAAAACCACTCCCAAGAGTAGAAATTCGTTAAAAACATCAACAAAGGGCCTCCCCTCGGGGGGCAGTGGTTGAGCGCTGGCCACAGCCTCTGCGGCGCCGGTTCGATCCCCGGCTGCTCCCCGGCCCCCGGAGGAGGGCCCCGCATGGCGCGCAGATCTCTCCTGCCGCCCGCTGCTCCCCTCAGCAGTGTCCTTCGGTCCTTCTGCCTGCTCTGCTCCCCGCTCTGGCTCTGGTGAATTCTCTCACCCTCCCGCGCTCCTGACTGTACCCAGTACGTGTATAAATAAATAAATCTTTAAAAAAAAAAAAAGAAACTAAAATGCCCTCCCGGACACGGGCGGCCCACAGTTGGCCACCGCGTCAGGCTGGCTGACATGGGCAGCAGAGGCTGAGAACACTGTGTCACTGCCCTAAGCTGACCCAAGCAGGCGGAGGACCCCTTCCCCCAACACAGGGCCGGTGCTAGGCAGGACTTGCGCGGCTTTACTTCGTGAATCATCTCGGTGAGCAGCGGCTCAGGGTCAGGCCGCATGTTGAGGTCCTCCAGCTCGAATTGGACAGCCATGCGTGTCATCTCCACTTCCTCATCTACAAAGGACCCATAACAGGCACAACCGGCTCAGCAGAGACAGAGGCTGCGTGCACCCGAGTCCCTGGGGCCAGAGGTTGCTGCTTGCGGGATGGCGGCAGGACCGGCCCTGCTGACCAGCAGTCTGTGGAGCTGGGGTGCAAGGTCCCAGGGGCCAGGCCTCTCGTCCGGTGCGGCCACTAGCAGCCACCTGCGCTTGCTCCTGAAAGGCACCAGGTTCCACCCTGTCTGACCTACGCTGCTAAGAAATGCCAAGACTCCTGTACGAAGGTGCTTGCAAAGAGGCAAGACTGAAGTCGGGGAGAGCATTTCATCAGCTAATTGAGCCAGAAAGAGCTTAACCGGAAACCACATCCCAGACCCGAGGGCAGGGAAGCCACGGAGCCATCAGCACGACCCTTTCTTGCAGGGAAGCCAGCACCCGCCAACGGGAAGGGACAGTCGGGACTGACTTCAGAGGCCATCTCAGGAGTACAGTCCGGGACACGCAGGCCACGGGGGTGCCCCCAGGAGCCCGCACCACTGGCCCCAAGAGGGCCCAACGCACACCTGTCAGCCTGGGGTGCAGGACCACGTCCGCCAGCAAGCCGACCACCGTGTCCAGGCCACTGGATGCCGCAGACACGGCGTACATGGTGGTGTCTCTGCAAAACCCAACGGCGCTGAGCTCACTGGGGAGTCGAGCAAGAAACTGGAAGCAAGAACACCAGGGCCCCTACTGGGCACCAGCCTAAGCTTCACCACGGACAGGTGACACGGAAGCTTCTGATCACCGTCTCGAGGTGAACGTCTGCCTCCCCGATGGACCCATCACTTAGAGCAACAGGCCCTCCGCCCCGGCCGCCTCCTCACGGCCACTGCCTCGGCCAAGCCCTCCACTGTTTCGACGAGGTCCTCTCTGAACAGCCCTATGTCAAGTGTCCCTTCTCTGATGCTGGATGCCCCACTGGCCCTGCATATGACCGGTGGGCGGCAGAGTCTGCCGTCTCCCTGAGCCCAGGCGGGCTTCTCACCGCTGACCCCCAGGCCTCCCGAGGGAGGGGCTCAGCAGGACTGGAGAGGGGGCAGCGGCAGGGTTACCTTGATGCTGACCCAACAGCCTCCGGGGGAAGGCCCTGGGACTGGGGGTGGGAGCACAGGATGGGTTGCAGCAGTATTGACCATGACCTTGACACTGACCCCCAGGGCCTGGGGGGGGGGGTTCAGGATGGGCTGCAGCAGGGATGACCTTGACACTGACCCCCATGGCCTCTTGGGGGGGGGGGTCAGTGGGACCGGGGAGGGGTGGCAGGATGGGCTGCGGCAGGGTTACCTGGACACCTGGCAGTCGCAGATGCCCCCGTGCCTTTCCAGGGCCAGCAGGATCTCGTCTTTGCTGGCAAAGCGCTGGGTGGACTGAGGACAACAAGAAGTGCACTTTTTAAAGAGGAAATTGGCATTTGGCTTTAAAACATGGAACCGATCACCCTGTGACCTGAAGACCCCCCCACGAGCACACTGCCCCAGCCACTGACTAGAAAGCCCTTGGGAGCCAGCAAAGAGTGGCGCGTCTCCCCTGAGCCTCCACACTCACCGAGAAGGCCAATTTTTCCAAAAAGTGTGCAATTCCACTAAGATACTTTGCTTCATATCTTGATCCTGAGTTGATAAGAACTGGCACCCAAGGGAAAAAAAGGGGGGGGTGCGTTCACAGCCGTTCGCTGGTACAAGCATCCGGAGCCGGGCAAGCTTCTCGCGGCGGGAAATTCTCAAAATGACCCCGGGAGAAGAGGAGGCCCCCCACGAGCTAAGCGGCCACTGGTCGCTCGGGTGACTGCAACTGCGACTCGCGGGGCGCTCGAGCGGCCGCCCGCAGACCCGCGCCCGCCCCGGCGCCCCGGGCACTCACTCCCCACGGTGCAGAACTGTCCGAACTTATTCTGGGACGCCACGCGAAGCCCGTTTTCCAGGGTGGTGACTTTGGTCTCGAACTTCTCCTGTCCGTCGACCGTCGCAAACACGGGCTTGGGGACGCCGGGCAGGGGCACGGACAGGGGGGTGCCGGGGTCGGTGCCGCCGCTGCTGAACCCCCTGCGCGCGGGCGCGCCGGGCCTGGAACAGAGCGACGCCGGTTGCTGGGCCGCCCGCAGGGCCCCGGCGGCCCGAGGCCACAGAGGCGCCGGGGGCGCCGCCCAGGCTGCTCCGGGCCCGGCCCGCGCGGCGGCTCTGGACGACGGCGGCAGCCTCAGGCGCCTTCCTGAGGGCGCGGGCGGGCCCCGGCGGCCGGGAGGCGGCCCAGGCGGGGGCGGCCGCCCGCGGCCCCAGATCGGCCTCCGGGGGGCGCGCGGCCCCGGCCCCCCCGCCCCGGGGGCGAGCCCCGCGGCCGGGGGCCCCGGGCGTGGGGCCGCCCGGCCGGCCCCGCCTCGGCTCACCTCAGCCGCGAGCGGCCCCCGGGGCCCGCGCCCCGCAGCAGCCGCGCCGCCGCCAGCACCAGCGCCGCCATCTTGGGCCCGCCCCCGCTTCTGGCGTCACTTCCGCCCGCGGCGCCGCGCCCCCCGCGCGCGCTTCCGGCGCCCGGAGCGGAAGCGGCGGCGAGCGGCTCGGAGCGGCGGGGCCGAGCGGCGGGCGAGGGGCCGGGCGGAGCCGGGGCCATGGCGCCGCCGCTGCCGGGCTAGGGCGGGCCGGCGCCATGTCGGGCTACGCGCGCCGCCCGGGCGCCTCGCCGCTGACGCGGGCCCGGAGCCTGCTGGTCCCCGACGGTGAGCGGGCGGCGGGCGGCGGCGGGCGGCGGGCGGCGGGCGGCGGCGGGCGCGGGAACAGCCTCTGTTGTCCTTGCAGCTCCCGCGTGCTATGAGCGCCGGTCTTGTCTCCCCCAGCTAGACTGTGAGCGCCCCCGCGCCGGGGACCGGGACCCCCACCTCCTCGGCTTTCGGCCGACCTTTATGTGCTATGTGCCCAGCCCCGCGCTGGCCTCCCTGGGAGACGCAGGTGAGCCCGGGCTCACGGCCCGGCGCGCGGCTCGGTCCAGGCCGGGGAGCGCGGCAGGCGCCCCGCGCCCTTGGGGGTCGCGGGGCAGCCGCCCTCAGGGGCGCCCGCGGGGCGGGACGCCGCCGGCCCGGCCTTCCCGGGCCTGGGGGGCCAGGCCCCCGCGGGACGCCCCGGTCTCAGGCAGAGAGGGGCGCCCTGGGCCGCGGGACACCCCAGCCTGCGGGGAGCCCGTTCCAACAGCCGGTGCCGGCCGGCCGGTCAGGCTTCCTCGGGCCGGGGTCTGCCGGCAGAACCGAGCAGAGGCCCCGCGGAAGGAGGCTGTTCAGGGGCTTCCCGCGGTGACGGGTGGGGACCCTCTTTTGCAGATTTTGGCTATGGAAGGGGGAAGTGTACTAAGCCAGGCCCACCGGGAGCCCAGGAGACACATTTTGGAGGTAGAGTAGTTCCTTCCCCTCTTCCTCCTGCAGGCGCCGGGCCACAGGACTGTCCACCTGATAGCCTGTACCTGGAACCCCAGGCCGGCTGGGGCCCCTGCACTTAGCAGAAGGCAGGAGACCCTGTGGCATGAGGGGCCACGGGGGCTGGGATCCCAGGAGCCAGTTTATACCAGGCTGTCCCTGCACACAGATAATTGACAGCTTCAGGCACAGAGGAAAGGGCTGCAGGGTGGCAGGCGGGGTGTGGGGGGGAGGGCCCTGCGAATGGCACGCTGGGTACTGGGGGGGCTGCAGGGAGGCAGGCTGGGCACTGGGGGGGTGAACCCCCAGTAGCTACTCCCTACTGCCCCTTTGGGACTTGGGTGACATAGCACCCAGGCCAGGGGACAGTGGAGGGCGTCTTTGTAGACAGCTTTGGGGGTGGACGGGAGGGAGAAGAATTTAGAACTTGGAAGTACAGTGAGTCTCCCCTTGACATCAGTGATAAGTTCTTAGAAATTGTGACCCTAGGTGAAAGAACGTTGTATAAAGGTGGGCTTTTAAATAAGATGGTTTTGCTCCATGTGGGTCCTGATTTCCTTTTTAAAGATTTATTTTATGGGCCTCCCCAGTGGTGCAGCGGGTTGAGAACAGCACTGTGAAGCTGTCCACAGCCTCTGCGGCGCGGGTTTGATTCCTAGGCAGCCAGGGAGATACCCACATGGCGTTGCAGACCTCTCCTGTCTCGCCCTCTGCTCCCCTCAGCAGTGTATTTCGGTCAGTCTGCCTGTTCTGCTCCCTGCTCTGTCTCTGATGAATCCTTTTCACCCTCCCGCGCTTCTGGTCTGTACCCCGGTTCTTGTATAAATAAGTAAATCGTTAAAAGGAAAGGTTCATGGGCCTCCCCTGGTGGCACAGGTGGTTGAGTACCGCGCTGTGAAGCTGTCCGCAGCTTCTACAGTGCTGGCTTGATCCCGGCCGGCCGGCCGGCCAGGGTCCCACATGGTGTGGCAGACCTCTCCTGTCTCGCCCGCTGCTCCCCTCAGCAGTGCGTTTCAGTCTGCCTGTTCTGCTCCCCACTCTGTCTTTGGTGAATCCTCTCACCCTCCCACGTCTCTGGTCTGTACCCTGGTTTGCGTATAAATAAATAAATCTTTTAAAAATTTTAGAAAAGGTAGAAAAGGCTTATGCGTTATGAGTGCTGGGGTATAAGCCAGAGGTGCGGGGTGTGAGAGGATTCACCAGAGACAGAGCGGGAAACAGAACAGGCAGATCCGCTGAAATACACCACTGAGGGGAGCAGTGGGGAGACAGGAGAGGTCTGCTGTGCCCTGTAGGTAGCTTCCTGGCCAGGGATCGAACTCGTGCTGCAGAAGCGCAGCTTCACAACGCTGCGCTTCACTTCTGCGCCACCAGGGAAGCCCCCGGGGTCCTGATTTCTTTCTCTTCACCCACATCATGAAGAAGCTGGTGCTGGAGGTCTACCCGGTGCTCTCCTGGCGCCCCAGTGCGGTAGTGGGCAGGGTGCCTTCCCGCCGTACATGCTGTCACGGCCTCGGCCGGGGAATGGACCGGAAAGTTCCCTCCTTGGTGGGTTTTACTGTTTGTGACGTCCACTGTTGTTTCAGAGGATAAACTTGAAGATCTTGAGGCAAATCCGTTCTCCTTTAAAGAGTTTCTGAAAACGAAGAACCTCAGCTTGTCGAAAGAAGACACGACCAACAGCAGAATCTATCCAAAGGTAAAGCTGGGTATTGGGGTGATTGAGGAAAGCTCCAAGGACGTCTCTGCTGATTGGGTGCGCCGCTCTTGGGGCAACTGCCTGAGGAGCAGGCTGGGCTGCGTCTGCGTCCCTGCCACAGGCCTCTGTGTGCCCACATTGCACCTGGCGGGAGAAGGGCCTGAGCCTGTCTCCTGCTTGTTCTTCAGGAAGCCCCGAGGCACTCCCTGGGACTAGACCACAGCTCCCCCACGTCCCCAACGGTGGGCTATGGCCTGGAGTACCAGCAGCCGTTCTTTGAAGACCCCACGGGGGCAGGCGACCTCCTGGACGAGGAGGAGGACGAGGACGGGTGGGACGGGGCCTACCTGCCCTCGGTGGTGGAGCAGACGCACTCATCCAGGGCGGCGGCCAGCACGTCCCCCTGCACCAGCACCTACATCTCCTTCTTCTCCAACCCTTCGGAGCTGGCAGGGCCCGAGTCGCTGCCCTCCTGGACGCTGAGCGACTCTGACTCCCGCGTCACTCCAGTGGGGAGCCCCGGCACTGACTTCGCAGCCCACGGAGAGTCCTTCGGGGACCGTCACCTCCGGACGCTGCAGATGAGTTACGAAGCAGTAAGTGTGGGTCTGGGAGACGCTCTGGCCCGAGCGCTCGCCGAGGAGGGCACAGCCCTCGAGCGCCCGGGTTTGGGCTGCAGGGGCCTGCTGTGGCGTGCTCGCCCAGGGGCTGGTCACACGGATGGGGGGAGTGGGGAGGCTCCCAGCAGGAGCCCGCGCAGCCGGACCCTGGGCCAGGCCCCAGCTGGCGTTTCGGCCCCTCGCAGGTGCTCCTGGTCACACGGAACTTGGCGAGGACGGCGGCTGGCGACGCCATCAGGCGTGCCCAGGCCCGGAGGTTGTGGTCACATGTCTTTAAAAAGCCGCCCCTTCCGTCCTGGCTCCCCGCCGGGCCCAGCGCGCGGGCTGCAGACGGCCCCGAGAGGCGCTCACAGTCTCTGACGAGGGTTTCCTCCTGCCTGCAGCTGAAAGATGAGAACGCCAAGCTGAGGAGAAAGCTGAGCGAAGTCCAGAGCTTCTCTGAAACCCAGACCGAGATGTACGTGAGCAGTCAGCCGGGCAGCACAGCACCCTTGGGCACGGCAGGGCCGAGTCCTGTTAGCAAACGCACACCCGCGGGGCCGGCCGCGGCTCCTGTGTCCTGTGAGGCGTTTACTCTAACGTTAGGCCAGAGCCAAGCCCACGCGCCCTGCGCCACGGAGCCTCCCGCCCCAGCTCGCGACCCTCTGCCCCCAGATCCGCCGGGTGGGGCCGTGAGCCCGTTGGTCTGACTGCCCGGTAGAGGTGCCTCAGCATCAGCCGCGGGGCCCCTGCTCACTCAGGCTTTTCTTTAACGAGGGTGAGGACGCTCGAGCGGAAGCTGGAGGCGAAGATGCTCAAGGAGGAAAGCGACTACCACGACCTGGAGTCTGTGGTGCAGCGGGCGGAGCAGAACCTGGAGCTGATGACCGTACGGGGCGGGGGTGTGGGGGCGCCGGTGGGAGCTCATCCAAAGTCCATGTTCCCATGTCAGTGACGGCTGTTTCTGGGGGGGGCGGGTAACAGAAACGGGCCGTAAAGGCAGAAAATCACGTCGTGAAACTGAAACAGGAAGTGAGTCTACTCCAGGTAACCAGCAAAGACTGGGCCGGTCGTGGGGGGGGGGGTCGTGTCAGCAAGAGGCCCAGGTGTCCGTCCTGTAACCTGTGTTTAGGCCTCTCCTGTAGCTCAGGGCCGGTGGTGGGGGCTGAAGTCCAGGGGATGGTGTTAAGCCGTCTCCCATGGGCGCCTGTGGCGGCCGCCCTCCCCCAGGCCCAGGTCTCCAACTTCCAGCGGGAGAACGAAGCCCTGCGGTGCGGCCAGGGCGCCAGCCTGGCGGTGGTGAGGCAGAACACGGATGTGGCCCTGCAGAACCTCCGCCTGGTCATGAGCAGCGCGCACACCTCCATCAAGTGAGCGCCGCGGGGCTTCTCCCTGGGCCCATAACCACCCCAGCGGTGGGCCCCGCCTTCCCACCCACAGGGCCCTGAAGTAAAGGGGGCGCCGCCCTCCCTTTCTTTGTAAAACATACATTAGCTCAGAGAGCCCAGCTGGGCGCATTGGGGCGAGACCCCTGGGTGGGCATCCCCCATCATGACCCTGCTGGCCTCGGCATGTGCCCTCCCAGCGCAGGGGAGCAGGCGTCTGGCGAGGGCCACCCAGTGCACCTGCAGCCCGGAGGCCCCGCGCCCGGTACCGCTGCGGCCATGCTGACGCCTGTGTCTGTTTCTATCGTAGGCAGCTGGTTTCCGGAGCTGAAACGTTGAATCTCGTCGCTGAGATCCTCAAATCTATAGACAGGATTTCTGAAGTAAAAGAGGAGGAGGCGGCGTCCTGAACCGCGAGGTGCTTCCGGCCCGGAGCTGCTTACGTCCCGGAGTTGCCACTGAGTCCCTCTCAGCGCCCCTGCGTCCTCGCTAGTAAAGCGTTCATCACGCAGTGCCAACCTCACGGCCTGGCGCGGCGGTGTTCCCCGCCAGGGAGCAGGAGCGTGCCAGAGGCAGCACGAGGGCTTCTCGGCCACCCTTCCCGGGCCTCTCCCGCCGTGTGTACCCTCCCAGAAGATGTTTCTATAAAGGCGGGTGATTCTTTCAGTTACTAAACATGCGCGTAGCAGTTCTGAAAGCAGCACCTTCCGCCGTCACTCTGGGACGTAGCTTTATTCGGTCACCGTCAGGTTCCAAAGCAGACACAGGCGGGCCTCGGGACACGCAGGGACGCGGGCCCTTGTGCCCACTCAGTGCCCGCGCAGCCTTCCTGGGGCAACTCTGGTGTCTGGTGGGTCTGCCCTCCCCCTCGCGGGCACCCGCACCACAAGGCTTTGTGAGCATCCTATGCGGGTCCGCAGGTTGGAAAAGCTACTTCTGGCTGAAGGGTTTGGGCTCATGCCTCGCTCGTACCATGGCATGAGCAGCGCGCACTTAGGTTAGGCTCAGCTGGGTTAGGCCCAGTTAGGGTTAGGCTCAGCCGGGCCCCCAGTGCCTTTCTGCCCACTCTTCCCCGTTGGGATGGCATCGCGTACACTGTGTGCCTTTGGGGCTGTTTTCAGAAGATGTTATTTTTTTAAATATATTTTCTCTTACCTCTTGTTCAAATCCACAACTAATTTAATAAATTCTAAAGCTCACACATGGTGTCCCTTTTGGTGATTTAGCCAGTCCTCGAGGACTGAGGCCTCCAGCACCGGGGCTGCAGCTTGTCCTGGCGTGAGGGCTGACATGCGGCGGCGGGCGCCTTGGTGGGGGCCACTGCACTCAACATGTGACATGCTGTTCCAGACGCACATCAGAGCTGGCGTTTGAGAGTTGGAGACTGGGCTCTAGTCCCTCGACCACTTGCTTCGACATTTAAGATGATGCTTAAACCACCAGCCCCTGACCTCAGCCTCCTGGCCGTGCTTCCCAGAAGGCACCTCTGGACTCAGGCAGCCCACCCCACAGACAGCTGTGCCAGCCGGGCGGGAAGAGTAGGGTCTGTCGGGCAGAGTGTGAGTTGTCTGGCAGGAATGTGCTAGAATATTGAGGCTCTCTTGGGACAGCTGTGAAAGCAGGGCTGGCTGCGGGCCGGCCTGTGGGGGGTGGGCCGGGCAGATCACCAGCCTGGCATCCCCAGGGCTGCAGGCCAGGCTGGACACGTTACTACTGTTCATCCCTGTAGGTTTGACATTCTCCACAAAAGAGACTCAAACACGAGTCACGGGGACACCCCTGGAGCACGGCCAGAGTCTAGCTCTGCCCCACCGGCCGGGTCTGGCCCAGGAGTGCTGACATTACCTCCCAGGGGCCCCTCACTCCAGCTCCAAGCCGTGCTGGCCGCTGGGGCCAGCCCTACGGGGGCCAGCACAGGCCGCCCGTCCCCCCCATCCTTCAGGGATCCCCTCAGGACGGGCCGCGCGACCCCCGCCGTCACCGGGCCGGGCTCGCCTCTGCCCTCCGCCGGCACAAGCGCGCGCGGGGCACAGACGCCCTCAGGCCCCCAAGGGTGCGCGCGCGCGAGGTCGGGGTGGGCTCCGTCCCGCTGACCGCCCTCAGGCTGGCCGCCCGCGCCCCGGCCTCCGGCCCGGCCTGCCCCGCGCAGCGCAGGCGCCACAAAGCCTGCACGCGCGTCCCCCCTGGCGGCTGCAGCAAAGCCCACCACGCGGCCCCGGGGCGGGAGCCCGTTCGAGAGGCTCGCGGGCCGACCCGGCGGCGGGGACCCTAGCGCGCGCGCATGCGCGGCCGCCCCGCCGCCGTCCCGGCGTGCCGCGCGCGGGGGCGGGACTTCCTCCCTCGAGGCGGGGCTTCCTGTCCGTGGGGCGGGACTTCCGGCCGCGGCCCCCGAGGCTCGCGGAGCGGGCGGCGCGGGGAGCTGAGGGGCGCTGAGGGGCGCTGAGGGGCGCCGGCGGGTGAGCGTGCGGCGCGGGCGGCGCGGGGAGCTGAGGGCCGCTGAGGGGCGCTGAGGGACGCCGGCGGGTGAGCGGGCGGCGCGGGCGGCGCGGGGAGCTGAGGGGCGCTGAGGGGCGCCGGCGGGTGAGCGGGCGGCGCGGGCGGCGCGGGGAGCTGAGGGGCGCTGAGGGGCGCTGAGGGACGCCGGCGGGTGAGCGGGCGGCGCGGGCGGCGCGGGGAGCTGAGGGGCGCTGAGGGGCGCCGGCGGGTGAGCGTGCGGCGCGGGCGGGCGCTGCGGCCGCCAGGGTCGGCGCCGAGGGCCGCGGGGAAGGCGCCGGCGAGGACCCGGGCCCGGGGCGCTCCGCTGGGCCGGGCCGGGCGTGGGGGCGGCGAGGCGTGACCCCACCGACCCGCAGCGCCCCGGGCCCCGCCGCGCCCGGCCGGGAGGGCGTCGCCCCTGGCGGTGTCTGCCCCGGCGCGGCGCCGGGGTCCGCTCGGAACGCGCTGCGCCGGCGTCTTCCTCCCCGAGCTCTCCTCCGGGCCCCGCGCGGCTCCCCAGGGCAGTGTCCCGCGGACGGCGTCCTCCGCCGGGGGTGCTCGCGCGGGCCGGGCGTGGGGGGTGGGGGTCGGGGGGGCCTGGTGGCGGCGCCCCCCCCAGCGGGCCGCTCCTGCGCTCCGGGCTCCGAGGGCCGAGCTCGGGGCTCTGTCCTGTGCGGGCCTCCCCGTTCCCGCCGTCCTGACGGCCGCCCAGCGGCTTGGCGGTGGGAAGGGAGACCGTGGGGCCTGCGGCTCTGCCCCCCTCCCTGCCACGCAGCCTCAGAGCAGGCCCTCGCGGGCTTCAGCGCTGGGCTGAGCGGGGCTGAGTCCTTGGGGCAGGAGGGGGTGAGGCTCCCACCGCCCACAGGCGCTCGCGTCAAAGAGAAGGGCCGCAAAGCCGCGCCTTTTAACGCTGGGTGGTGTCTCTTGGAGGCAGCAGACGCCATGGATGTAGATGCCGAGAGAGAAAAGATAGCGAAGGAGATCAAGGAGCTGGAGAGGATTTTGGACCCCGGCTCCTCGAGGATCGACGTGGAGGTCTCAGAGTCAAGTCTCGGTTCAGACTCTGACGCAGGTGAGCCCCATGTGCTGGGCCTCCTGGGCCGGGGCTGGGTCCACCCTTGCAGCGGTCAGCCATGTCGCACCACGATGCTGCTGGGCCACCTTTGCTGCCTGGGCAGCTTGTCACCATCTGTGCTGACCGGCCCTGAGCCGCTGGCTGAGTGTGCCCTGCCGGATGCATCGGGCTGTCCTGGAGGAGGGCCGGCTGCTCTCAGGAATCAAAGGCTCCAGAGCTCGGTGCACGCCTGCCCCCGCTCGGACAGCCGCCACACTCCATCCCAGGGCTCAGTCAGCAGTCAGGCTTTATCTGGGGCGCCTGCTGCCAGGCTTGCCCCACAGGCTCCCTGGGCCTCATTACCCCTCGTGCAGCCCTGACCGGAGGCTGGCCTGCAGAGTCCTGACAGTCCCCGTGCCCTAGAGGCCTGCGGGATGCTTTATATTAGACTGCCTTCAGTCAGGGCAGGGTGTTCGGCTGAGGGCACAGCTGGGGAAGAAGACCTGGCGACTCCAGCCTTCCCCAGGGACTTCCTGGCTCTGGGCTCCAGCCCCTTCCTCAGCTGCGGCTTCGGCCGATGGGGCTCGTGTGGCCCTGCCAGCTGCCCTTGCCCATGCCCGTTCTAACATGGTGTGCTTGCCCCCCCGCAGACTCGCCGTGCAATGAGGACTCAGATGCTGTCAGCCTCTCAATCTCGGTAACTACTGGCCTGAGACGGCCGTGCCCTTCAACAGGCCCGGGGGGCTTTCCTCCTTCACAAAGCGGCGCGTGTTGTTGGTGAGATGGAGTGTCACGAAGTATTTCTCACCAGGGTTTCATTGGCCTCATAAAAAGCACCTCTAGTAGTTTGGCTTCTGCATCTCCTGACTTCCCAGCCCTGCACTGACCCGTGCGGTCACGGGTGGCGTCACATGTGAAGGTGGCAAGCAGCCCGCCTGCATCCTGCCCCCGGTCGCTCACTGCTCTGGGCAGGGGGATGGTCACTGCATGTGGTGGTTGTCACGTGGGGACACCACGTGTTCTTGCCAGAACCGTCTGGCAAGCAACGTGCAGCTTTGCTCACCACCGTGGCACTGGTCTTGGAGTTGCGTGTTACCTTGGAAGGTTTCTGCAACGTGTCTTTTTCCTCCTAAGTCCATGGGCTTGGGCTGCCGCCATGGCTCCATGGCACTTTGGCGTCCCAGCTTCCGTAGGCATTTGGGTCACTTTGTGTTTCTAGCGTGGCTGGCACGGCAGGGCCCCCTCAAGGCTCTTGCTACCTGTCACCCATCAGTGATGAAAACAAAGGGAGTGCCTTATGCTCCCGAGTCTGGGGAGTTTATCACCACAAAACGGGAAAGCGACTCCCCCCACCCCCACCCCCACTGTCCTTGGGGCAGAATCTTGTGTGTTGGACTCGGGAGTGTCTCAGGCTCTCCACAGTCCTGCCACCCGGAGGCTCTGTGCTTCCTTCCTAGGCTATGGTGACCTCAGACAGGTGCTCAAGGCGGGGAGAGCGGGTGCACACCTCACTTCCTCCCCACCCTTCCCTGCGTGTAACCAGGAAGAAGAGCGGTGGGGTGAAGCCAGCAACGACGAGGACGACCCCAAAGAGAAGGCGCTCCCCGAAGACCCGGAGACGTGCTTACAGCTGAACATGGTCTACCAGGAGGTCATCCAGGAGAAGCTGGCCGAGCTCAGTCTGCTGCTGGCCCAGAACCGGGAGCAGCAGGTGGGATGGGGGTCTGGCCCGGAGCCCCGCGCCCTGCCAGGCCTCTGGGCAGGCCCGCTCCCCAGCTGCCCGGGTCCCCTGGCCCACGCAGGGTCTCTTGTCACAGGAGGAGCTGGCCTGGGACCTGGCTGGATCCAAGGGCCCCAGGGTGAAGGACGGCAGGAGCCTGCCCCCAAACATGTACATCGGGCACTTCATGAAGCCTTACTTCAAGGACAGGGTCACCGGCGTGGTGAGTGGCCAAAACTCAGCTATTCGCCTCAGGGAGCTCTTTGCGGCTGGCTGAACTGCCTGGGTCCTTCAGGACCACGGTGTCGGAGTTCCCTCTCCCCGGTCCGTTGGCGATGACTGAGTACCCTGGCCAAGGAAGGCTGCTCCACGGATACGCTCCCAGGTGTTCCCTGGGGAGGGGTCGCCAGGACCCCCCCGGTGCCGACCACAGCCCTGACCTCCCAGCCACCCCAGTGCAGTGGCCCGGCCTACTGCCCTGCATCTGTTGGGAGCCCAGGGCTGCTCATGAGGCAGCAGGGCTGGGTGTCCGAGGAGACGGGGGGTCCTGGGACCTGGGGAGGGCTCTGGAGGGAAATGCTGGGCCCTTGAGGTGAACGCTCCTGGGCCTGGTCCAGGTTGTGACCTCCATCCCTGACAGGGACCTCCTGCCAATGACGACACTCGGGAGAAGGCAGCCCAGGGAATCAAGGCCTTCGAGGAGCTCCTGGTGACCAAATGTAAGTGCTGGCCTCAGCATCCACCGAACTCAGGCTCCCGGGGCCATCGCCACCCCGGCCCCCAGGGTGCGCGAGTTCCTCAGGCCTCTCCTGTGAGGCCTCGGCCCCAGGACCGACCGTGCAGGCCCCCCTTGTGTCAAGCAGGCTCTTCATGAGGGTGTGGCTGAGTGTGGGGCATCCTTCGGCGTGGCCGGGGCTCCACGTCTTCGGTGGGGGCTCTACAGAGAGCCCTGGAAGAGAAGGGGTGCCTCTGCTCCAGGGCTCCATGCATGCCCTTGACCTCCTTATCCCTCAGGGAAGAGCTGGGAGAAGGCTTTGCTGAGGAAGTCTGTGGTGAGTGGCCGCCTGCAGCGCCTGCTTCAGCCCAAGCTACTGAAGTAAGTCCAGAGCGCGGGGGCCCATGTCCCCGCTCAGGAGTCGAGTCAGGCTCTGGCTCGCGACTGGCCCTTCCCTGCTGGGTCCCAGCTCATGTGGGGGGAGGGGCTGACCCCCAGCCTCCCCTGAAGGAGGCAGCCCGGCGTCAGGGCCACACGTGGGAGGGCCAGGTTAGCCCAGCGGCCACGTTGACTTGTGCGGCTCAGGTTTGTGCTCTGGTCCAGGCCTTAGTTTCCACCTGGGGGGTGGGGGCTGGCTGACCCGAGACTTGCTCTGTGCGTCCCCACCAGCTTGGACGGGTGACCGCGTCACGGCATCTGGCTGGGCAGGGAGGGGAGGGGGAGAGGGGACTCGGCTGCCTGTGACTGGCTGTGGGGTCTGGGTTGCTACTGCAACACTCGGTGTTTCCCAGACTGGGGAAAGCCGCCTCATCCCTGCCAGTGGAGCAGATGTTTACGTTGCAGGAGGTTGTGGGCCATGAGCCCGCCTCTGGCCTCACTGCCGGGTGTGAAGGGAAGCGTCTGCCGTTCCTCCATGCATGCAGGGTGCAGTGCTGGGTGTGGGACCCGCGCTCCAAGGTGGGGGTGGCCACCTGTTTCCACCCGTGTCAGCAAACATTGTGGGGTCCTGGGGATGGACCCCAGGGAGGGGTGCTGCTGCGGCGAGGGTACTCCTGCAGCGAGGAGAGCATTAACCGCCCCCCCACAGTGGTCCGCCTCTGCTTCACGCCCGGCTCTGTCCCAGCGTGCGCGTGAGCGGGGTGGGGTCACTCAGCCCCGACGCCTCTGCGGTGCCTATAGGCTCGAGTACCTGCACCAGAAACAGAGCCGCGTCAGCAGCGAGGCGGAGAGACAGGTCCTGGAAAAGCAGGCCAAGGAGGCCGAGCGCGAGGTCCAAGAGATCAAGTGAGAGGGCTCGCAGGGGAGGTGGGCCAGGGGCTGCCAGGGAGGCTGCCAGATGCGAGCCCTCGCCCTTTTCTAGCCAGCTCCCTGAGGAGGCCTTGCTGGGGGACAGGCTGGACAGCCACGACTGGGAGAAGATCGCCAACGTGAATGTGAGCGCGGCGGCCCCGAACAGCGGCGGTTCTTCTGTCCCAGGTCGGGGGTGCACCTGGGGTGGGGGAGGCTGCCGCACCGGGACTGTGGCCTCAGCAGTTCCCTCCTTTGGCAACACATGCGTCCAGTGGTGCGGGTCAGTCTCTGGACCCTCCCTGCTGGCGTGCGGCACCTTTCCCAGGGTGGGCGGTCCCAAGAGCCTCGGGCTTTGCTCGGAGCCACACCTGTGTCTGCCTCTGCGAGCCTCGCTTCTGGGCCAGGCCGTCCCTTGGCACCTGCGCATTGCCCCATGTGCCACGCTCGGGCGTCAGAGCAGCGGCCAGCAGCCTGGTTTCTCTGTCGGTGCAGTTTGAAGGGGGCCGGGGTGCGGAGGAGATCCGGAAGTTCTGGCAGAACTGCGAGCACCCCAGCATCAACAAGCAGGAGTGGGGCGGGCAGGAAGTGGAGCAGCTGAAGGCCCTCGCAGCCAGGCACGGGCACTTGGACTGGCAGAAGATCGCCGAGGAGCTGGGAGTAAGGACGGAACGGGGAGGGGACTGACCTCGAGGGCCGTGTCACCCTCGAACTGAGCCAGGCCCTCTTTGGGGTCTAGGGACCCTCGGCGCTGTGGCATTTGTCCCACTGCTGTTGCGGGTCAGTGCTCTGGGGGGGGTGACCTGCCTGCTGCCCTGGCCTGTTTCCCCGCCCGCCTCTGAGGGCTCGCCGGGCACCCACACACACGTCCTCAGAAACCTTGCGCCCGGGGGTCCTCCCATCATCTCTGAGTCCCCCCCTGCCCCGTGCTGCTATCCCCGTCGCACTCAGCAGTGTTTGCTTCGTGGCATTTGGGTCCTGTTCTGCGGACAGCTCGGGCGGGGACCCTCTCTTGTATAGATTTTATTTTTTTTTTTTTTATAAAGACTTACGCATTTATACAAGCACTGGATAGAGTCAGAAGCACAGGAGGGTGAGAGGATTCACCAGAGCCAGTGCGGGGAGCAGAACAGGCAGACTGACGAAGTACACTGCTGAGGGGAGCAGCGGGTGTGGCAGGAGAGGTCTGCGCGCCATGTGGGACCCTCTCCTGGCGGCCGGGGATTGAACTGGCGCTGCAGAGGCTGCGGGCAGCTTCGCAGCCCGGTGCCCAACAGCTGCACCACCAGGGGAGGCCCTCCTGCATAGGTTTTAGACGCCTCTTTGCCGAGGTTACACAGGGCGGCCCTCGGCTGGGCTGCCGGGAGTCAGCGCCATCTGGCCGGGGTCCTGAGGGGCTGCGTGGCGTCCGTGTGTTAGTGTGTGGCTGTGACGGCCGAGCATGTGTGTGCAGCACCCAGAGCCATATGAGCTCCATCACAGCCGAGGAAAGCCCCAGAGCCCCAGGGACGCCTGTTGGCCTGAGCCTGCCCATTGTGCCGCCGGCTGGGGCTCTCAAGTGCTTGGTTCTGGCGCCACGTCGAGGCCCTGTTTCGACGGAGCAGCTCTAGGGTCAGGGCAGCTTTGAGAGAGGGGAGCGAGGGCTCGCGCGCACTCGCCCGCACTTATGTGCCCTGGCCTTGTCATCACGGGCCACCAAGGTGAACCTGCTGGGCACGGTGGCGTTGCCCGAAGACCACGGCTGACGTCAGGTGTCTCACTGGCAAGCACTTGGTTTGGGTAGATGCTTTGTTTTGAGAACCCTCGTTAGGGTGCAGAGCCTGGCCTGTGCCTGCTGGTCTTTTCCCCCAACGCTGGCAAGGGTGTGTCCCTCGGGAGCTGCTGGCCACCTGAGGGATAGGGAGGTTCAAGTCACGCTCACCAGCTCTTGGAAGCTCCTCGGACATGAGTGGGGACAGATTCGGGCAGATCCGTCACTGTCAGAAGAACCAGAACACGTCCGCGGACGGGGGACGGTCGCCTTGGTGCTGTTCCTGTGGTGTGGGAGCCGCCCCCTGGCTGCCCCGCTGCTCCCCAGTGCCGCTTACTGCCCTATGTCAGTCTCCAGATCTCTAGCCAGAGCACAGGGGCTAAGTTTGAAGAGACCTGTGCCAGGCAGCCCCGCTTCCTGGGAGGTCCAGCCGGGTGCTCTCTGCTCTCCCCACAAGGCCCCAGTAGGCGTCGATGGCTGCTGCACGGGGCTGGCCCTGCCCTGACAGTGCTGGCATGTCCTACCTGGCAGACCCATCGCAGCGCCTTCCAGTGCCTGCAGAAGTACCAGCAGCACAACCCGGCGCTGAAGCGCAAGGAGTGGACGGAGGCCGAGGACCACATGCTCAGCCAGCTGGTGCAGGAGATGCGTGTGGGCAGCCACATCCCCTACCGCCGCAGTGAGTGGGCGCCTGCCCAGCGCAGGTCGCTTAGGCGGGTCCCGAGGGTAGTTGAGGGCAGGGGAGGGCGTAGGGGTCGGCGTTCCCAGGCATCCCACAGCCCGGTCCTCGTGATCAGGGGGACTCCCGCCTGCGGCCTGCGCCTGGTGACCCAGGACGGGCCCTCTGTCCCCAGTTGTCTACTACATGGAGGGCCGGGACTCCATGCAGCTCATCTACCGCTGGACCAAGAGCCTGGACCCCAGCCTAAAGAAGGGGTCCTGGGCACCCGAGGAAGATGAGGTGAGTTAGCAGGACCCGGGAGCCCGTGCTCTGGGGTCACCAACACCGAGGGTGGCCATTGGGGCCTGAGCTCCCCTTTAAGGGGCCGAGTTCAGGCCGGGGGCCTGGCTGCCTGAGGAGGTGCATTGCCTGCTGCCTTTCCGCAGAAATTGCTTCAAGCAGTTGCCAAATACGGGGAGCAGGATTGGTTTAAGATCCGGGAGGAGGTGCCAGGTAGGAGCGATGCCCAGTGCCGAGATCGGTGAGTTGGACAGCACTGGGCGGGGCCTGCGGGCTTGCTGATGGGGGGGGGGCGGCACTGGGCAGGGCCTGCAGGCTCGCTGATGGGGGCGGGTGGCCACTGGGCTTGGCCTGCATGCCTGCTCAAGGACATGCTCCCGTGGGCAGGGGCGAGGGCGATGTGCGGGCACAGCAGATGGTGTGGCCAGGGCTGGGCTGGCCCACGGCAGGTGGCTGCTTGTTTCCAAGCCAGACTTGGCATCGCCGACACTGGTGGTGGGTTCCCCAAGCCCTGTGGTCTCGGCCTCGCCCCTAGGCCACTCCCAGCAACTGAGCGTGCAGACCACAGGGTCAGCCCTGAGCACCCCGATCTCAGTTTTAGGGTGTTGGGGCTTCGCGCCGCCGTCACCGTCAGTTTGAGAACGCTCTGAGCCCCTGACAGAGAACCCGCTCTCCACACCGGGAAACAGGCCGGGCTGAGTGGCTGTTTCTCTAGGAAGTGGGCGCCGGGGTGCCGGCCAGGGCGTCCGCAGGCCCTTCCCTGTGCGAGGCCACCTTGGGCACACTGGCCCGGCGCCGCATAACAGACCAGTGTCGGGGGCCGCAAGGGGGCGCTGCGCCCCAGGAAGGGCTCCTGTGGCAGACCCTTAGCCCTACTGCCGACCGGCCGCCCTATCCCGCCTGGCCAAGCGGTGGGAGAGCCGTGGTGTCCACGCCCAGTTGCGCGGGTGTACGGCGTTAGCCGGCCCAAGGGACGAGGACAGGGTGGGCCTGCGCGTCTGCGTGGCGTGCCCGCTGCTCACGCCCCCACATGGCACGGCACTGCGGGGGCGGCCGCCTCCCACGTCTGTCCCACCAGCAGGGTGAAGCCCCCACTTCCCGCGCCCTGGTCAGCGTTTGCTGTTCCACGCGTCCCACCCCAGGGCGCGAGGGAGGGTCTCCTCCAGGCTGAGGTCGGGTTCCCAGGCCGGCGCGGCCGCCTGTCTCCTCTGCGAGCGTCTGCACGCGCCCCGGCCCCCACTGCAGCTGGCCTGCCCGAGGACGTGGCCCTGCCCGGGCTGCTGCTTAGAGCGGGGACCTGGCAGCCCTCGCGGCCTGGGGCCCGGCGCAGGAAGGGCCCGCGCCCTGCTTGTGCCCGCGCTTTGGGCACCGCTTTGTGGAAAGCGCGGTGAAGACCAGGCCGGCGGGCACGTCTCAGCCTCTGAGGCGCCCCTTTCCCCACGTGTGCCTGCAGGTATCTCAGGAGGCTGCACTTCAGCCTGAAGAAGGGGCGCTGGACTCCCAAAGAGGAGGAGAAGCTGCTTGAGTTGATCGAGAAACACGGTGTGGGTGAGCCCCTGCTCCCCCAGGGCACGCCCCGGGCTGGCGGTCGCGGCTCTGCTGGCAGTGACCGTTCTTGCAGCTGACAAGCCATCCCCACCCCAGACGGCCTGCGGGGAAAGACAGACAGAAGGACACGCCTCCGCCAGCTATTCTGGGGAGAGGCGGCGCATTCATGTCGGGCGTCCAGTAAATTTCACGCCAGGAGTTTTCTCTCCGTGACACGTCCTGCTGCCCAGCACCTGGGGCGCCGGCATGGCTCCCGCTGCCACTGTGACCCCTGGGCAGGGCTGCCCCCCGAGTCCGCGGAGGGACCCTGAGTGGCCGGAGCAAGCCGGGGCTGACAGCGCAGCCCCACTCACCTGGACCACATGTCCACGGGCAAGAGCCGGGGTGCAGGTTGCCAGGTCCAGGGGCATGTACAACCCGGAGGCCAGGGCCAGGCATGGCCCAGTGCCCCATGACAGCCGCCCCCTGCCTGTCACATGGGAAGCCGCTGCAGGGGCACGTGCCCCCCTTGGCGCACCCGTCAGAACACTCATGGGGCTGAGGGAGACCCAGCCGCTCGTCCAGCCTCGGGGACGTGGGTGCAGTGTGTGGCCGCCGAGCCCTGTCCCGCTGCAGGCTAGGGCCCGTCTGCGGTATTCGGGTGTGGGGAGGGGAGCTGTCGGCCACGCGGCCAGCTCGCGGGTCAGCGCCGTGCGAGCAGCCCTCGTCCGCTTGTGTAGGTCACTGGGCAAAAATAGCTGCGGAACTGCCCCGTCGGACGGGCTCCCAGTGCCTCAGCAAGTGGAAGATCATGGTCAGGGTGAGCACGGAGGCCTGTCGGCGGTGCGGGGGTGGGGCGGCCCAGTTCCTAGCCCGGCGTCTTCCGGGAGGCCAGCTGGGAGGGGGAGCTTCTGCAGACGGGCTGGCCGGGGAGCCGCAGCCCCAGAGTGCCCTCTCCCCGCAGAAGCAGAGTCGGGGGCGGCGGCGGCGGCGGCGGCGGCCCCTGCGCAGCGTGCGCTGGAGCTCCAGCAGCGGGGGCTCCAGCAGCGGGGCCTCCAGCAGCAGCAGCAGCAGCGGCAGCAGCAGCGGGGACAGCGAGAACTCAGAAGCAGAGGAAGCACCAGAGGCCCAGGAGGACGGCCAGGCCCTGCCTCCAGCCCAGCGCTCTGTGCCAGACATGGGCCTCTGGGTCCCCACCAGGCCGAGCGCCCACCATCTGTGGCGAGGAGGGGCAGGGGCCTGGCCAGGACGGCCTGCTGCCCACCCTATCCCTGCCCCTGGCTCCAGGGCGACCCAGGGTGGCCTCGGGGAAATTGGCATCACAGGCCTGGCTCCCGGGGAGGAGGCATGCCGGGCACACACACTCTCGGAGACCCCCAGTGCCAGCCCGAGAGCAGGCGCGTCTCCACGCTTGGCAGACACTCAGCCTCAGGGCTCAGAGGAGACCGTGGATGAGGTAGGCCCCTGGTGCACCCTAGCTCGGGCGTGTTGGGCAGGGCCGCTTGGGGATCTGGGCTGGCGCTCGGAGACGCAGGGACGGGCAATCTTGTGCCCGTCATGTCTCCAGGCTGGGGTGGGCCCCTCGCGCTCCCCCCAGGGCTGCTCCTCCAGCCTCACGGGGCCGTGCCTCGGGTGCCCAAGCTCAAGCTGGCGGCTCCGAGTCCCTGGCCTGTTGGCTGTGAAAGCTGCAGGGCCAAGCAGGGCTGGCAACAGCGTGTGGCCTGGGGGGCCACCTGCTTCGTCCGAGGTGCCGCTCGGGGCTTATCAGCTCTGCCCACACCAGTGCTGGCCCGGCTGGTCTGTCCTGGCATGGGCTGGAGGTTCACGCTGACGCCAGGGGACCCCGGGCATGTGCACACCCACTGGTCCTGGGCTGCGGCCCCCTCCATGCCACCCAGATGCAGCTGCTGTTCAGCCTATTGTGGGCGTTGGAGCCACCGCTCGGGGCTGGCTGCAGCCCAGTGGGGCGGGGGCGTGGGTCAGGCCCTCGACACCCCTTCCTTTGGGGGAGGCCCTGCCAGGGCCACCATCTCCAGATCCAGAGCATGTTCCCGCACCCTGGGGGCACGTGGCCGTCGGGGTCTGCACCAGGCAGCGTGAGTGACCCCGGCGGGGACCTGTGCCCACCCGGCCTCACACTGTCTCTTGTCAGAGTGGGAGGCGGCCACTGAGAGTGCCCCTGGCGACCGTGCTGCAGGTGCTCAGGGCCAACACGACCGCCTGGTGCCGGCCGCTGGTAAGGCCCGCTGTGCCCCACCCATCTGCGCATCTGACCCAGCCCTACCCGAGGGGGGACGCAGGCCACGGGGCAACCTGGAGCTGGGTATGGCCAGGAGGCCCACATGCCCTCTACCCCTGCAGAAGCAGCGGCCGAGGCGGCCCCGCCTGCCTGGCCTCCCTCCAGGAACCAACCCCGGTGGTGGCAGCAGCGCTGCCGGGCCATGTAGGCAGCAGCCACGCCGGAGACACGCCCTGCAGAACAGGCTCCTGGGCCGCCAGCTACTGATGGCCGTGAGCCCCTGGGTGGGCGACATCATCCTGCCCTGCCCTCCCCAGAGGCTCCTCAGGGTGCACACTCGAGGTACTGCCTGGGGCCCTGGAGGGGGGCCAGAGGAGAGGGCTGAGGGGGACCACGGGCCTGAGGAGGCTGCGCCTGCCTGCTGGGTAGAGACCATGTCGTCTCCTCTTCCCAGCATCCCGCCCAGACACAGCGGGCGGTCAGTGGGGCAGGACCTGGCATGCGGCGCTCAGCCCACACTGGGGGTGCATGGGGGCCACTCCTGGGCTCCTGGCTGCCCCCTTCTCCAGGGCCAGCTGCACCCGCTCTCTGGTCCTCGCCCCCACACCGTGGGTCTGGGGTCCGTGGGAGGGGGCCCTTGGCACACCTGGCATGTCCTTGTCCCCTCAGCCGACCGTGTCCAGGAGCAGCTGCAGGACGCCCGCCTGGCCAGCACCCCGGTGTTCGCCCTCTTCATCCAGGTGAGTGTCACCCCGTGGCCTTGGGTGGCGCCGTCCGTCCACGTCAGCTGGTGCTCAGAAGCTCTGGGTCCTGCACCAGGGTCTTCGGTGGCCTTTGTGACGCGGAGGGGACGGCCGGGAGCAGCGTCCCTGCTCAGTCCGCCAAGCCGGGCCCAGTGTGTCCAGAGGCTGCGGGGAGGGAGCCTGGACACAGTGCGCGCTGCCCATGTTGACCCAAGGGCCGGATGTTGGGCTGGGCCGCGCCCCAGGGCCATGCCAGACGCCAGAAGACTCGGTGGGGGCTGGCCCGGAGCCCGCAGACCTCTCACGCATGCTGCTCTGCACCTCAGCTCCTCCAGATCGACACGGCGGGCTGCATGGAGGTCGTGCGCGAGAGGAGGGAGCCGTTGCCGCCTCAGCGGGTGAGGAGGCCCGGGAGGTGCATTTGTCAGCCAGGGAGGGGCAGGGGCAGCCACCTGGGCAACTGCCTCCAGCCCTGCACTGCCCACCCCTGCCGCCGCCTGCCCAGTGTGGGCCCCGCTCCCATCCCCGGCTGCCGTGAGAGGCGCATCCTTGAGCCCGTCGGGGGGAGATGCAACTGGGGACTCCGGTCTCAGCCTGAACGCGGCTGCCTGGCCACGGGGCCCGCCTGGCCCCCCCCCCGCCCCACTGCCCCGCAGCGGGCTCAGCCAAGGGCGCCTTCAGGTGGAGCCATCTCTCAAGGGAGCCCAGGCACCCCGGGGTGTCCAGGCTGACAGCGGCCTCTGAGGGCGCAGAGCTGTGGGGGCGGGCTCTGTGCTGCTGGGGTGGGGAGCAGAGAGGGAGATTCGGGTCCCGGGACTCTCAGAGGTGCCGACCGGCCTTTCTTTGCAGGCGCCGAGTGCCCAGAAGACCCCAGGTACCTACTGCCCAGCTCTCGGCTGTTGGCGTCCAGCGCGGGGCAGAGCTGTTTCGGCGCTGGCGTTGCCGGTGGGCCTTCCGCAGCCTGGCGGCCCCAGGGCCAGGGGCCCGGCCCCAGCACAGGACAGGCTGACGCGAGCAGGCGGGCGCTCGGGTGTCAGATCCGCCGCACGGCACTGGGACGCAGCCCTGCCTGCCTGCGGACCCAGCGCGGGCCTGGGTGCTTGGGTGGGGCAGGCGCTGGCCTCCAGGGAGCCTGGCTCAGAGGCTACTCAAGGCTGAAGCGGAGGGGGGGCACGTGGGCCCGCCGGCAGCTGTGTCCTGTCCCCACCCAGGTGGCCTCGTCCCCAACGCGCCAGCCCGGGAGGCCGGCAAGAAGAGCACCAGCCGCGGAGGCGGGACCCCACAGGCCTGCAGGGCAGCCTCCGCCACACAGACGCCCCCGCCGGCCCCAGGGGGCCCCCGGCCCAAGCCCAAGACGGTGTCTGAGCTGCTTCGCGAGAAGCGCCTGCGGGAGGCCCGTGCCAGGAAGGCCGCCCTGGGCCCCGCCGTGCTCCCGCCACCTCTGCTGGTCCCGCCTGTGCTGCTCCGGCCCTCCGGCCCCGGGGCTCCTGCGGCCACAGCCAGGGGAGCGGGACCCTCTGTCCTGCCTGCCTTCAACCTGGCCACGGCCCCAGTGAGGGCCCCAGTTCCCACATCTGAGCTCCCCCACCCTGCTGTCTCCAGGGCGCCAGCTCTGGACCCCGGGCGCGCCCCAGAGAGCAGCCCACCCGGCGGTCTCGGGCAGTCTCAGGCCCCCGCCGCCTGCCAGAAGCAAGGCCCGCCCGAGCTGCCTGCCCAGCCGCTCAGCCTGCCTCCGGCTCTGAGCACACCCAAGGGCGTGCCTCATGCAGTGACCAGCACCTCGTTGTCCATCACGTGGGTGCTGACGGCACAGGGGCTGCTCCCCGTGCCAGCCATGCTGGGCCTTCCCGGGCCAGCAGCACCCTCTGACCCCAAAGCGCTGGTGGTGGCCCTGCCCCCAGGCGTGACCAGGACACACGCAGGCCAGGGCCCCCAGCTCCTTGGGCAGAGCCACCCTGGACAGCTCCCGGCGACTAAGGACACAGCGTCATGTGCCTCTGCCCTGCCAGCCCCTTTGTCATCCCAGAGTTCTGCAGGAGGGGACAGTGACATGGCCTGTGCCTCTGGGGAGGCTGGGGAGTCAGCGGCAGCCGGGACATCCTCCCAGGCCGCCTTCCTGCCTGAGCGCCCTCAAACGCAGCCCCCCTGCCCCGGCCAGCGGCCTCCAAGCAGCACCTCCTGTCCGGGGAGTGGCCCCGGAGAGACACCAGGGGCCCCAGCAGCAGCAGAGGCGCCCAGAGGACCTCTGGGCCTGGAGAGGCCGCCCCCACCACAGCCCGGACCTGAGAAGGGCACCCTGGACCTGAGCCTCCTCTCCCGGGAAAGCGAGGCGTCCGTGCGGGACTGGCTGAGGGCACAGCAAGGGGTGTGTGTGCCCCCGCTGGGCAGCAGACTGCCCTACCTGCCCCCTGCCCTGTGCAGCCTGCGGGCCCTGGCCGGCCTCCTGCTGCAGAAGAAGGCCCTGGAGGGCCGGGCCGTCTCCCTCGGGCCTGCTGGGGCGCTGGGGCAGGTGCGGGGGCAGTTCCAGGACAGCCCGGCCTACCTTCAGCTGAGGGCCCGCTTCCTGGCCGCCTTCACCCTGCCCGCGCTCCTGGCCACCCTGCCCCCGCCCGGCGTGCCCACCACCCTGTTGGCTGCCCCCAGGGCCGCCTCCGACAGCGACAGCGAGAGTGAGGACCATGGCCTGGAGGGCTCTGCCGGCCCCGCCCCTGTGCAGGTAGGTGCCCGCCCAGGGGTGGGTGGGTGGACGAGGCTGCAGAGGAGGAAGCTGGGTCCCCCGGCCGGGGCGTGGCCGTGTCGGTGCTGTGGGAGGCGGGAGGGAGGGGCCTCTGCTCCTTTGCGGGGCCCCTCCCGGGAGGGCCCAGCCCCATGGCCCGGGGAGGGGTCCTGCGTGGGCAGGGGCTCGCGGCAGGGCTGTCCCCAGGTCCCCTGCCTAGTCCTCCGTCGCCAGCCTCCCAGCGGGTCCTCACCTCATGCGGCCCTCCTGCTGCGGCCTGGGGCTGCCTGGAGAGCGGCCTCAGCCGGTTCGTGCCAAACCAGGGTGTGGTGGGAGCCCTGCCCAGTGGTGGCCCCAGAGGGTGCCTGGAACCCCTTCCAGGGGTTCACAGGGGCCTGGGCTGAGCAGGCCCTACACTGCTGTTGCGGGCAGGTGCCCCTGCCCCCACGCCAAGGGCAACCCCCTGCGCCATTCTGCAGCCTCCAGCCCGTGCCTGGTCACTGTCTAGTGGGCCCCGGGAGCTGCCCACAGCCACTCTGGGGCAAGTCCCGAGTGAGCTGGGGCCTCAGGCCATCCGGGAAAGCTGCACCTCCCGCCCCTGCGTGTCTTCACCCCACGCGTGCCCACGGGTTCCCCGCAGCCTCCTGTGGGAGCGCTGCCTGTCGGCCGGCGTGAGCACACAGCAACCCCGGGGCCGCTCACCTCCCGTGTGCACGATTTCAGGGGGTCCCTGATGCTGGTGGGGGCGCTGCCCCCTCCTCCCCGGACGGTGCTGACCACCTGGATGTCCTTCGGACGCGGCACGCCCGGAAGCGGAGGAGGCTCGTGTGACTGCAGGGTGTGTTGGGGGCCACGCAACCCGTGCCCCAGAGGAGGGGCTGTCCCTCTGCTCTACAGGGCACGCACAGCCAGGCCACTTGTCTGGGGCCAGCTGCCGGCCACCTCCAGGCCTGGCCAGCCCTGGGCTCGCCCAGGTGGCACCCCCAGGGCTGCTGATCGGCATGGCCACCCTGGGCGCTCCTGTCAGGGGTAACGGCCCAGGCATAGGTCCTCGGGCCCTCCTGGGGGAGAACTGTCCAGACCAAATGCCCCCTGGCTCTCCGCGCCTGCCCCGCAGGTCCCACCCCTTAGCCTCAGACGCTTCTCCGGTGGGCCCCGGGGCCCTTGTGCTGCCCCGCACCTGGTCCTTGTCTCCTGTGCCTGCAAAGCTTGCCCGCCCTCCTTTCCGGTCTGCCCTCGAGACACCCCTCTCTCTGTCTTGAGCGCCCCGTGGGCCCAGGGTCCACCTGCCTGCCTTGGCGCGCCCTGCCCTCCCCGGCATCCCCCCGGATTGCCGTGGCCCCGTGTCTTGAGTCAGATGTGCCTGGCCTTTGCGCGCAGGCCCGGCCGGAAGTGGCTCGGCACGGATCAGCCGCCGGCCTGAACCTGGCCAGCAGGTCCCTGTGAACCCCAGCTTGGGCTCCTGGTCCTGGGGTCGGGGGGCGGGGCGCATCGCTCTTCACGGCCTGGCTCGCCACCTGCCCCCTGTGGCCCAGCCCCTGCCCTGGGTGTCCCGTTCTAGGGCCACCCATGCCGGGACGCCCACTGCTGCTGCTGACAGGCTGGACGCCAGGACCCCCGCGGCTCAGGGAGCAGGCGGGGAGGCCCAGCTGGCGGTGACCGCGTTGTCGTGGGCTCGGCTGGTCCTCGAGCACCGCCCGGGCTGTGAAGGAATAAAGAAAATGTTCTATTTTTTAATTAAAAAGTAAGCCACAGACTTGTGTCGCGCGCTGAGGTTCGCGGCAGAAGGCCTGGGCCGCCTGGACCAGCGGGCCTGCGGCCGGGCTCCCCGGGGGCCGAGGGGGAGCCACTTCCTCTGCCCGCCAGACCACGTCGGCCAGCCCGGGCCGGTTCCCTGGAGCCGGCGGCCACCCGGCTGCCCACAGTCACGGAGGCCTGGGCCGGCCCCCTCCCCGCCCCTGGCGTTGACCAAGCCCAGCGCCCGAGCGTGCACCGTCCCCACTGCAGGCTCCGGGGCGCAGCCTCCCCGCGGCTGCCGCGGCCTCGTGGAAGGTTCCCGCCTCCGGACGGAGAGCAGGTGCGGTGCCCCACTGGCCGCTCCCGGCCGGGGCATCGCATCTCGGGAAGGGGCCTCATGGGGACACGAGGCTGAGCGGCTCTGCGTGCTGAGGGCAGGGTGCACCTCCCGGGCCCCGTGTTCAGTTTCCCCGAAGGGGCGGGCGGAAGCCCCGGCTGCGGGCGGCTAGGACAGTGTCAGGCCGCTGTCCCCCCCTAGGGTGCCCAGCCGCCCTGGCACAGCACCCCCAGAAGTGCGCGGCTGAGCTGCCTGGAGGGAAGCCGAGGGGTGAGGCCGGTGGAGATGAGCCGGTTGGGCCGGGTGAGACGGGTGGGACCGGGAGCGGGGCTGGCCGCCCTTCCCGGAGCTGTTGCCTCAGCCGGGCAGCTCAGCCGATACTGCCGCGCCGGGGGCGGCTGGGGCTTCCCCGCTAGGTGGGCGGCCGCGGCCAGGGCGGAGCAAGCTGCCTCGCCGTGGGCGGGCGTCTGCTGTGGGCAGCCGCGTGAACTGGCTGGTGCCCGGACCTGTTGCCACTGTCCCGGGGGTGCTGGGGCCGGGGGCCCTCAGGAGGGGTGAGGGTGTGCGGCTGCAGCGCGGCTGGCTGGCATGCGGAGCCGGCGCGGCTGGGCCCGGGCCCATGCTGCGACCCCTGGGAGGCCCGTGCTGGCCACACGGAGGGTCGATGCCCGGGATGCCCGGCCCCAGGGCCCGCTGCTGGCCCGACGAGGCTGCCCAGCAAGCAGGTGGCGCGTCAGCCCAGGGCGCCCCGCTGGAGACGCCTCCGGGTGCCAGCTTCGCCCCGGAGAGGCTGGGCGGGCTAGGCCCCCGCTTGCTGGGAGGACGCGCGGGGCTCCTCCGTGCCCAGACTTCCACTTCCCGCGGCCCCGCCCCCGGCCTGGCTGGCGAATGGGAGGTGGCGCCAGCCGGAGTCAGCGGGCCTCAGGAAGTGCCCAGGCTTCCCGGGCCGCCTCCCACCGCTCACTGACCTGCGAGCAGGCTGACGCGCGGCGGGACGGGAGGTAGGCGGGCGGGCGCCCTCGCTGGAAGGTGGCAGGGGGCGCTGCGCTGGGGGTCAGGCTCCTAGAAGGGCCCAACTCCCAGAAGGGCACCGAGTGGCCCCAGCTCTGCCATCCCGTCCCCTCAACCACCTGGCGCCTGCCCCCTCGCTCCAGCAGGCGAGCCCGGGTGCGGGTGGGGCCCGGGGATTCGGGACTAGAAAGGTGGGGGCGGGCCCCGGCATCCCCAGGACGGGGCGCTGCGGCGCGGTGGGCTCTCCAGCATGGGTCTCGCGCTGCGTGGGGTGCGCGGGGCGGTGGGAAGTTGGAGAAGCCCCGCGCAGCCCAGGCCACCGTGTCCACGAGCACGGCCTGGCCCGCCGTGGGGGCGCGAAGGTGGCCGCGTCGGACCCGCCGGGTGGCGCGCGGCCCTTGCCCGCCATCTGCGTGATGGTCTCCGAAAGCGGGGCCGGGGCGGGCCCCATCTTGGAGGTGGGGGCGCCTGCGAGGGTGCCCAGGACCAGAGCCTCCAGCGGGTGCCAGGCAGCATTCCGGGGCGGCGGCGGTGGCCGGCCGGCCCTGCCCAGGGGGTGGGCGCAGCGTCCCTTCCCGGCAGCGGTGACTGAGCGGTGGCCGGGCGCCGCCAACCGTTGCATCACCGCGGGAGGAGGGGCGCGGCCGGCGGGAGCCGCGACGGGAATGAGGAAGTCGCACGCGGGCTGCTGCTGTGCAGGTGGGAGGGTGACGGCGGCGCGCGCCCCCCGGGGTCACCGGCTGCTCACCCACCTCCATGGACGGAGGCAGCCGTTCCTGCCAGTCGGCACGGGGGCATCTGGGGGTCGTCTCTGGAGCCTCGCCATCATCTCACCCGCCCATCGGGTGACCCGAAGAAGTGAGCCCGGGGTGGCCGAGGCAGGCCCAGGCCCAGGCGGGTGACCCGGCGGGGGACGGGGTGCCGTGGTCCCCCTCCATGGGCAGCAGAGGCGGGCGTGCGGGGCAGGGGAGGCGGACACCTGCCTTGAGCCCAGCGGGCCGGCGGCACCAACACCCGGAACACTGGCGCCTGCTCCCCGCCCAGGGCCGGGCCAGAGGCGCCATGTCTGACTATGAGAACGAGGACGAGTGCTGGAGCGCCCTGGAGGGCTTCCGCGTGAAGCTCATCTCCATCATTGACCCCTCGCGCATCACCCCCTACCTGCGGCAGTGCAAGGTTCTGAACCCCGACGACGAGGAGCAGGTGCTCAGCGACCCCAACCTGGTCATCCGCAAGCGGAAAGTGGGTCAGTGTCCCCTGGCCTCGCCCCGCCCTGAAGTGACCCCCGCTCCAACGCCCGGCACCCCCTGCCCGCATGCCGGGCCCTGCCGCCCCGAGCCCCCAGAGCCCAGGCCGGCCTCAGCACTGGGGCGGGTCCGTGCCAGGGGCGCCACGCGGCCCCAGGGTCCAGGCCGGCCCCTCTGGTTGCAGGCGCGCTCCTGGACATCCTGCAGCGCACCGGCCACAAGGGCTACGTGGCCTTCCTCGAGAGCCTGGAGCTCTACTACCCGCAGCTCTACAAGAAGGTCACGGGCAAGGAGCCCGCCCGCGTCTTCTCCATGATCATCGGTGAGGCGGCGGCGGCCGGCGCGGGCCTGCACCTGGGGGCGGGGCCGGGGCCCTGGGGCGAGCTGGGGCTGGCAGGCCCCGCCCCGTTTGGGCTCCTGCTGGGTAAATCAGGATGAAAACAGTAAGAGCCGCGCAGCCGAGAGGTGCCAGGGCGTGACTGGCCCCGCTCGCATCCCGCTCTCTGCTCCTGGCACTCGTGTGGGGAGCGGAGGCTGGAGCGGGGCTGTCCTTCCGGGCCCTGCTGTCCATGAGCCCTGCCGGGATCACCACTGCCCCACACGCCGGGGGTCCCGCTCGGGGCCCGGGGGTGGGGGTGGGGAGCAGGTGGGCACGCAAGTCGACACGTGGGCCAGAGCCCCTCCTGCCCCGAAGGCCTTCCCGCCCCGCCGAAGGCCTTGCACCTGGGCCACCACCGCTGTCCCTTAGGGGAGGGTCTGCTGGCCCCGGCAAGTGCGACTCGGCCCTCCCTGGCCCTGTCTCTTTACCGAAGGGGTCGAGTCCGGTGCTGGCCGGTCGAGTCCGGGCGGGGTTGCCCAGACGGGCCTAGGGCCGCCGGTCCTCCAGTCGGAGCCGGGAGGCTGTGGAGCGAGGCGGCTGCGGTGACCAGCCCCTGACACTGGCCCGCGTCCAGATGCCTCCGGGGAGTCCGGCCTGACGCAGCTGCTGATGAGCGAGGTGATGAAGCTGCAGAAGAAGGTGCAGGACCTGACGGCGCTGCTGAGCTCCAAGGACGACTTCATTAAGGAGCTGCGCGTCAAGGACAGCCTGCTGCGCCAGCACCAGGAGCGCGTGCAGAGGCTCAGGGAGGAGGCCGAGGCCTGCGGCCGCGAGCTCAGGCGCTGCAAGGACGAGAACTACGACCTGGCCGTGCGCCTGGCCCGCCAGAGCGAGGAGAAGGGCGCAGCGCTCATGCGAAACCGCGACCTGCAGCTGGAGGTGCCGGAGGGCGGGAAGCGCCGGGCCTCGTCCCTTCTGGCCAGGAGGGGCATGGCCCGCGGCTGACAGCTGCGTCCTGCAGATCGACCGGCTCAAGCACAGCCTCATGAGGGCGGAGGACGACTGCACCGTGGAGCGCAAGCACACGCTGAAGCTCAGGCGCGCCATGGAGCAGCGGCCCAGCCAGGAGCTGCTGTGGGAGCTGCAGCAGGAGAAGGCGCTGCTGCAGGCCCGCGTGCAGGAGCTGGAGGTCTCCGCCCAGGTAGGGCGGCCGGGGCCGGGCCTGCGGGGCGGGCGGGAGGAGTCCTCGCCCGCCCGGCCGCTGCCCTCCCTGCCGCGCCCGCAGGAGCGGAGGCTGGACAAGAGCCGCCCCTGCGTCCAGGTGCCGGAGGAGGACTGGCGGCAGGCGCTGCGGGACCACCAGGCGCAGGTCAGCACCATCTTCTCGCTGCGCAAGGACCTGCGCCAGGCAGAGGCCCTGCGCGCCCGGGTAGGAGAGCCGGGGGGCAGGGCCGGGCGGGGCAGGTGGGCTGGGTGGGTGCCCCGAGGAGGGATGC
Organism: Talpa europaea; assembly: GCF_964194135.1. Taxonomy (NCBI): domain Eukaryota; kingdom Metazoa; phylum Chordata; class Mammalia; order Eulipotyphla; family Talpidae; genus Talpa; species Talpa europaea. Next base: position 579,173 of record NC_140074.1, on the reverse strand, counting down.
TCAGCTCCGGCCTGGACACCCTAACTTCACCCCCCTGGGACCAGCCTTCTCGCGCCATTCTTTGCCCCCGCCCCAGGATAGCCAGGGCCAACCTTGGCCCTGGCCGGGACCCAGGGGTACAGGAGGCCTCCCTTTGTCCCAGCCGGGCCCGGGCAGGGGCCAGAGCAGGGCGAGGTGGTAGGGGCCAGCTGCCTCTCCCGCAGTGCCTGGAGGAGAAGGAGATGTTCGAGCTGCAGTGCCTGGCCCTGCGGAAGGACTCCAAGATGTACAAGGACCGCATCGAGGCCATCCTGCAGCAGATGGAAGAGGTGGCTGTGGAGCGCGACCAGGTGGGGCTCCTGCCGGGGGGTGGGTGGGCGCGGGGACTGTCAAAGGGGCACACAAAAGCTAAAAGCAGTAGGGGCTCACTGCAAAACCTGAGCAGTGAGGAGGCTAACGCCCTGGAAAGGACGGGTTTGCCCAAAGAGACGCTGCGGGGCCCGGGCGGGCAGGCGAGCTGCTAAGTAGCTTGCTTTTTTTTTTTTTAAGATTTTATTTAATTATACAAGCACTGGGGTACAGGCCAGAGGCGCGGGAGGGTGACAGAATCCACCAGAGACAGAACAGGGAGCAGAACAGGCAGAAGGACTGAAATCCACTGCCGAGGGGAGCAGCGGGCGAGACAGGAGAGGTCTGCCGCGCCCTGTGGGTAGCTCCCTGGCCACTCAGGAATGGAACCGGCGCCGCGGAGGTTGCGAACAGCGTCACAGTGCGGCGCTCAACCCGCTGCGCCACCGGGGAGGCCCCTAAGTAGCTTTCCTAAGTAACTGGGTGCTCCTCAGCTCCGGGCTGCTTTCACTAACGGCAGCAGCATCCACGGCAGCCATAAAAACACAGATTCCTTTGAACCCCATGGTTCCACTTCTAGAAACTTCTCTTGCGGTGATAGGGCAGAGTCACCTCTGTTGTTGGTGCCGGTCTCCACGCCACAGCGTGGCCAGGGAAGCAGGGTGGAGCCAGCTCGGGGGAGCGGGGGAACGAGGGCTGCAAGCAGAGCCGGCGGCCACCCTCCTGGAGCGGCGCAGGCTGGAGGGGGACCCTTACAGCAACCCGGGGCCTAGGCGTGAGGCCAGGCAGGCCAGGCAAAAGGTTGGTCTGAAGTTGGACATGGAGAGAAACCGCGTCCTGGCTGCTTGGGGCCTTTGGCTGCAGGGCTGGGCCTCAGCTTCCTGGCCTGCTGCTGGAGACGGAGGCTCGTCTCCTGGAGGGCTACGTGCCCGCCACCTGGGTCCCGGTGTGTGTCGGGGGGCCAGTGCCAGCCGGACAGTGGTGTGGCTCGTGTCCCGTCTGTGCCTGAGGAGACCAGGTAGGGTGCCATTAGGGCAGCCTTCTCCACATCAAGCTGCACTAGAAATTTCTGAAACACGTGGGTGTGAACGTGGGCCATGTCCTCACAGCCGTGCGGGGCGCGGCCACGGCATGGCCAGCAGGGCCCTCTGGACGGCCGAGTGCAGATGTATGTTCTCTCTTTATAATTTCCAACTGCCCACGCGCCCTAGGATGGCCACCGTGGCCAGCGCAAGTCCCGGGCACCAGCTCACGCCCACGGAGACCAGCCCGGGCCGCCCTCGCCGGTCTGGCCGCGGCCCTGCCCTGTGCAGCGGGCTCTGCTGAGAAGTGAGGCCGCCCCGCGCTGTCCCCACAGGCCATTGCAGCACGGGAGGAGCTGCACGCGCAGCACGCCAGGGGCCTGCAGGAGAAGGACGAGCTGCGCAAGCAGGTCCGCGAGCTGGGCGAGAAGGCGGACGAGCTGCAGCTGCAGCTGTTCCAGCGCGAGGGCCAGCTGCTGGCCGCGGAGGGCAGGCTCAGGCAACAGCAGCTGGAGATGCTCGTCCTGGTGGGCATCCCGGGGTGGGGCCTTGAGGGGTCTGACCGGCAGGCGAACGGGAGCTCAGACCACAGTGGGCACGGGGATGTCCCCAGAGCCCAGAGGAGCCGCCGCGCCTCCTAACCCAGCCCGGCTGTGGGGGGGTAGGGGTGCAGGCAGGGCCGGGACCAGCAGAGGACAGGGGCATGTCCCTTCCCACCCCACATCTGGGGCTGCTCGGGCCTCTGCAGCCTGCTGACCAGCCCCCTCTCCTGACCACAGAGCTCCGACCTGGAGGACAGCTCGTGCAGGCACTCCCAGGAGGTGCGTGGGCCCGCCCCCCCCCGGAGGGCGCCCAGCCACCACGGCCCCAGGGAGGCCCAGACTCTCCTGGCGGCCCTTGGCTCCCGGGGCGGGGCTGGGAGGTGGAGGGAGCGCAGCCATGCAGCCGAGGCCCGAGCGCCGGCCGTGCCCAGCGCCTGCTTGAGGCGGGGCCTGTCTGCTGCGCCACTGGGCCGCACAGGTTCCTGAGGGACGTATGCAGGGGGTGCCGGGGGCGCCGCAGCACACGGGTGGGCAGCGTCGTCCCTTCCGGGAGGGTGGTCTGACCGCACGCCTGTCTCTCTCGGAAGCTCTCACCCCCCCAGGACCTGGAGGACGCCCAGCTCTCGGACAAGGGTGAGGAGTGGCCACTGTGGACACCTGGCGGCCGGGGTGCACGCCAGCCCCCCATCTCCACAGACAGGGAAACGTGCGAGTTTACAGACAGGGCAACTGAGGCTCAGAGGGATAGGGGAGCCCCAAGGACCCCAGTGAGCGGAGGAGAGCGCCGCTCTGAGCTGCCCCGTGCATGGGTGCGGCGCCCCTGCTGGGCACCAACAGTCCTCCCACTCTGGGGGTGCAGCCTTGCACCCAGCCCTCACCCAGGCCCGCAGAGCAGGAGTGTGGCCGGAGGTGGCAAGTGGGTGCCCAGGTGTGCCATGCTAGGAAGTGCCAACCCTGGGAAGGGAACTGGCTCAGGGTGACGGGCAGGGGGTGCTGGGGGAGGATGGGCGTGCTGGAGTCAGGCTGGGCAGGGGTGCCTGGGAGAGGACTCAGGGGGGCAATGAGCGGACAAGGGGCTCACGCTGAAGGTGGGTGTCAGATGGGAGTCGGGGGGTCCGGAAGAGCCCTTTGCTGGCTGGGAGGGGGGAGGGTATACCGCAGAGGCCGCGTGGGAAGCCAGACTTCCTCAGTGCCAGGCCTGGCCAAAGGGGAACCAGGGGCAGGGAGCGAAGGGAGAAGTGAGGGACGGTGCCTGCCGGGTGGCTGGAGACCGCCCTCCAGGTGGGCAGGCTCAGGACTTGGGCGGCCCAGGGGTGGCCCAGGAGCCAGGCAGCAGTGAGGGCGGGAGGCAAGGAGGGCCCGGCCTGGCACTACCAGTGCCTGCAGCCCATCAGAGCACTGTCTGGGCCTTGGCAGATTTGGGTGTGGGGGAGGTTGTCCAGCAGCCTGGAATGTTCTGCAATGGCAGCCCCTTCCAAGCTGGCACGGGGGTCTGGGGGCCCAGCCTGCCTGCCTCTGCCCTTTGGGGATGAGCTCACAGGATCAGGGCAGAGGGTGGGAGCCCCAGGGGCGCCTCCGTGGAGAGCAGCAGGCAGGTGACATCTCTGCAACAGGGGCTCCTCGTGGGCACCAAGTGAGGTCCCAGGCGATGTACCAGGGACGAGGGGGGAGGTGTCCCCACAAGCTTGACTGCCCTTTGCAGGTGCCCCAGCTGACAGGGAGAGCCCGGAGCAGCCCTTTGTGGCTCTGCAGAAGGAGCGGCTGTCACTGACCTCCAACGTAAGGCTGCCGGGGCTCTGGTGGCTGCAGGGGCTCCTGGCTGGGTGGCAGAGTTGTGCTTCCAGGCTAAGGGAGTCCCCGCCAGCAGCCTGGGGGTGGGCACAGGGCCTCAGCTCACAGGGCCTTGGGGTGCTTGGATCCCCCTTGCTTGGACAAAGCGGCAGGCGGAAGGGGGCCGGCACTGTGCCAGAGCCCCCGGAGCTAAGGACCCGCGGCCAGCACTGCAGGGGAAGGAACACGGGCGGGAATCCACGCGGCTGCCATGGGGCGCTGCCAGGGTTTGCAGTCCCGGCGTCTGGGGTGGGGTCCCTCCAGGATGCAGGCGTGGCAGGCGGGGAGCCCCCGGAGAAGGAGCGGCGGCGCCTCAAGGAGAGCTTCGAGAACTACCGCAGGTGGGCCCTGGAGGGCGGCTCCCGCGGAGAGGGCGGGGCGGGGCGGGGCGCACACACCTGCACACACCTGCACACACCTGCACGCGGCGTCTCCGCAGGAAGCGGGCGCTCAGGAAGCTGCAGCACGGCTCGCGGCAGGGCGAGGCGGACAGGGAGCACACCACCGGCAGCGACAACACGGACACCGAGGGCTCCTAGCGAGCTGCGGACTCGGCCCCGGGAGCCCCGCGCCCCCGCCCCCCCCCCCCCGGGCGGGCGTCACAAGTGCACTTAATAAAGGGCCCGGGACGCCGCCTCCCGTGACTCGCCTGCGCCGCCAGCCCGCCAGGGGGCAGCAGAGGGCGCCCCCGGGCGCACGAGCTGAGGAGGTGGGGCCGCCGCGTGCCCGCACCCAAGATGGCGGCGGCGCGGCCTCCGCGGGGCGGGGCGGGCGGCCTCGGGAGCGGGGCTAGTCGGGGCGGGCGGCTTCAGGGGCGGGGCTACTTCGGGGCGGACGACCTCGGGGGCGGGGCTACGTCGGGGCGTGTGGCCTCGGGGGCGGGGTTACGTCGGGGCGTGTGACCTCGGGGGCGGGGCTACGTCGGGCGGGTGACCTCGGGGGCGGGACTACGTCGGGGCGGCTGACCTCGGGGGCGGGGCTACGTCGGGCGGCTGACCTCGGGGGCGGGGCTACGTCGGGCGGGTGGCCTCGGGGGCGGGGCTACGTCGGGAGGCTGACCTCGGGGGCGGTGCTACGTCGGGCGGGTGACCTCGGGGGCGGGGTACGTCGGGCCGGGCGACCTCGGGGCGGGGCTACGTCAGGCGGGCGACCTCGGAGCGGGGCTACGTCAGGCGGGCGACCTCGGGGGTGGCGGGCGCGCGGGATGCTGCGGGCCGCGCTGGGCCTCCTGCCGGCGCTGCTGGGCCGCGCGGGGCCCGGGGGGCCGGGCCGGAGGCGGCCGTGGGCGGCCCCGGAGCCCGCGGGCCGGGGCTGGCGGCGCTGGGCCTCCGGGCCGGGGCGCGCGGCGGCGGCGGCTCACTACCAGCTCGTCTACACCTGCAAGGTGGGCGCGGCTCGGGGGGCGCGGGGCCCTCCGGGGGCGCGGGGCGGCGGGGCCCTCCGGGGGCGCGGGGCGGCGGGGCCCTCCGGGGGCGCGGGCCGGGCGCCGGCCCCACCTCCCGCCCTGTCGCCAGGTCTGCGGCGCGCGGGCCGCGCGGCGCGTCTCCAAGCGCGCCTACCACCAGGGCGTGGTGGTCGTGACCTGCCCCGGCTGCCGCAGCCACCACGTCATCGCCGACAACCTGGGCTGGTTCTCGGACCTGGACGGGAAGAGGTGAGCCCCGCGCTCCCGCCCCGCCCGGCCCCGGCGCGGGCGGTGGGGCTGGGGGACCCCGGGAGGGCAGGCCCGGCCGGCCCGCGGCGGGATCCCCTGCAGGGACCGGCGGAGCTGCGCGAGGCTTCCTTCTCCGTCCTCCCCCGGGCCCTCCCGGGCCAGGGAACCCCCGAGGCCACTTCTGAGGACGCCGGGTGGTTGAGGACACGAGGCGCGGAGGCGCGTGAGGCGGTGGAGGGCAATGGTCAGAGCCCGCGGGCAGCGGAGTTCTGAGCTGCGTTTTCCCCTGGGCCTGGGGTGGGGGTAGCGGCTGCCTCTGGGGGCCGGCAGGTTCCTCAGCTGAGCCTTGGGTGGCCCTGATGCCACCCCAGTCCGCGGACCCATGCTTCTGAGCAGACCTGGCCTTGAGTGCCGGGCACAACCTAGGTGCCCCCCCACCAAAGCGTCACGTGCCTCCTCCTTCCAGGAATATTGAAGAAATCCTGGCGGCCAGAGGGGAGGAGGTGCGCAGAGTGGCCAGTGACAGGGCCCTGGAGCTGGTTTTGGAGGCTGCGGGGGCCCCCACACCCACTGATGTTCCAAAAGGGGGTGAGGACCAGGATCCCACCCACCCTGGCAAGACAGAGAGCAGCTGACTGGCCTTCTGCCTGGGAGTGGACGCTACGAACCCTGGACTGGGCCTCTTTTTTCTCAATAAACAGACGTCTTGCTGCTCAGGGCTAGGACTCCATTGTTCCTGGGTCTGGAGGCAGAATGGTGGCATCCGCTCCCTGGGGCTGGCAGCCCTGCTGGTCACCGTCACCTGGCGCCTGCGCCCCTCCTGGCTGGGGCTGCGTGGCCTTGGGCAGGCCCCTGTGGTGCCAGGCCTGTGGCCAGCAGAGATGGTGAGGGGCAGGCATGGAAGGGCTCAGGGCCCCCAACTTGTTGGCTTTGGAGGCGTACCTGGAATGGCTAGCCACCGTTCTCCTTGGAGGGGGGCGGCCCCCAGGGTCCTGACCATCTGGCCAGACAGCAGGAAACCCCATACATCCTGCCAGGCTACCGCTGCCCCTCAGACACCAGCCTCAGCCCTGACCCTTGGCTGCTGCCTGCCAAGGCCAGCCAGCAGGCTGCTCCCGCGGCCTTGGGCATGGCGAGGCGGTGCTAGGCGTGCAGTTTGCCTCAGCCCGGCCGGCCGACCACCTGCGTTGGTGACAGCGAGTGGACACAGCTGCCTGTTTATTTCTAGAAGTGTTTGGGCTGCACAACCCCAGCCATTAACCACCAGCTGGCCTCGCAGGGCCCTGGCCTGTGTCTCCGCCGCATCCTCTCGGCTGTCCCAGAGCTTTGCCTCGGCCCTGCCAACCCCGAGGCATTCATGCCTGGGTGGAAGCCAGTGCCTTTGCCTGCATCCAGTTCGATGGTGGGCTCCCCAACACCAGCCTCGCCCGCCCTGAGTGGAAGCAATGTGGCTGCCCCCCCCCAAGCCATCTCTGGGGCTCACCCCAAAGGCCCCCGTGGTGTCTTCCTGACCCACCCTAGCCCAGCACCCGGCATGTGGTCCTGGGGGCGCAGCCTGGGGTCACGGCTCCTGGCAGGGCCCTGCTTGGAGGGCACGTCCGAACGGGCTCCTGGGCTGCCCCTTCACGGGCACAGCACACACCCCAGGCCGTGTGGGGTAGGGCTCTGGCCTCACCGCCGCCTTTGGCCCGAGGGGCCCCTGCACGGCTGACGTGGGCGCTGGCAGGGCTTCCTGCTGCTCACCGTGATGCCGCCGAAACCTGCTCCTGCTGGGCCTTCGCCTCCAGCTGAGGCCCGGCCCTTGGAGAGCCCCCCGCAAGGCTGGGGTGCGGGAGCCTCCAGGGTCTGCAGAGACGGCCTGACTTGGGGAGACTCAGCCACTGGTGGCCGCGCTTAACCTGAGGCCTGCCCCTCACCGGTGGCACCCGCAGACCCGAGGCCTGGGCGCTGAGCCCACGCTCGCCGGGCACCCGCGGTGCGGGCCGCCTTCCCAGGGAAGGTCAGTGACCGGCGCTGGGAAGCCCCCCCAACTCCCCCCATCCCCCCCATCCTGCCCGGCCCCTCTGCTCCGCAGCTTCCACTTTGCAGACTTTATTTCATTGGGAAAACAGAAAAGGAAACGGCCCTCCGGGCCCCGCAGACATGGCAAACACGTGTGGGCAATAAATACGCGTGTACATTCAAGTATGGGCGTGCCCGGCCCCTGCGGGACCACCCCATACCCCTTCGGGGGCCATCACCCTGCACCCAGCCTCCAGCCACCCCCACCAGGGGGCCTCCCGGGCTGGCTGTGGGCCTGGCAGGGTCAGGCCGAGAGCAGGTGGCCTGGGCCCCCAGGACCTGGGCGCAGCCGGCCCGCGGGAAGGCAGTGGTGTCAGCGCCCCCGTGGGGCGGGGTGAGTGGGGCTGAGCCCCAGCCAGCTGTGCTGCTGCCGCCCTCTGGCCCTGGGCACGCCCACCCTCGTGCCCTCTCACCTCTGCCACGGCGCAGGCGCAGAGCTGGGCCCGGCTGGGCTCCCAGGGCCTGGGCAGGCCGTGCCCCCCAGGTTGGGGTTGTGGAGCCAGGCATGGCCACCCCTGGCCCAACGACCCAGCTGGGTACCCGGCAGGCTGCTGCCTCTGGGCCGCTGCTTCCAGGCCCTGCCCCGCCTGGCTGGGACTGGGGGGAAGCAGGGGTGGGGGTCACGTCCATGCTGGGCCGTCCCTGGGAACCGCCGTGGAGGACAGAAATGCCCGTGTCCCCGGCTGCCCCCAGAAGAGGCTGAAGAGATCCCGGGGGCTCTGGGGATGTGGCAGGGGGTTCACATTTGGCCGGGCAGGGAAAGGCATGGAGGGTCTACACAGCACCGGGGTTCCGGCCCACATGCTGGAGGCCCGGCCGGCCTGGGGCAGGGGCAGGGCTGGGCCGGCCTGCGGAAGTCAGGTACCGTGTGAGGGCGGCCCAGGACACTGGGGTGCGCCTCCCTCCCCAACGGCAGCCTGGCCTGAGACTGCTGCCTGGGAAGGGAGACGCCGTGGGGGCTGCGCCCCGCACCCAGCTCAGCGGGGAGGGCCGGGGGCTCTGAGCTGCCTGTGGCCATGGTCTCGGGAGGGCACAGCTTCTTGGGGGCCGTGGGCATCCTGGACAACGGGGAGCCTGCGTCCAGGAGCGCGGGGGGGCCTGGCTTGGGCTCCCGACTTTAGCTGGCGCCGGGCGGGCACTGCTGCCGCGGCTCAGGTGGGCCGCCCGCCTCCTGCTCCGGGCTGCCGGCAAGGTCCACCCGCTGCTCGTCCATCCGCTTGGCCTGCACCCTCTGGATGAGGCTGAAGAAGTCCTCGTCGGGCATGGTGGGGCCGCGGGGCAGCACGTCGGGCGGCAGGCAGCGCTGGTCGTCGATCCTGGAGGACTGGGCGGACACGCGCAGGTGAGGCCGGCCGGGGCGGACACGCGCAGGTGAGGCCGGCCGGGGCGGACACGCGCAGGTGAGGCCGGCCGGGGCGGACACGCGCAGGTGAGGCCGGCGGGGGCGGACACGCGCAGGTGAGGCCGGCCGGGGCGGGCACGCGCAGGTGAGGCCGGCCGGGGCGGACACGCGCAGGTGAGGCCGGCGGGGGCGGACACGCGCAGGTGAGGCCGGCCGGGGCGGGCACGCGCAGGTGAGGCCGGCCGGGGCGGACACGCGCAGGTGAGGCCGGCGGGGGCGAGGCCCGGGCCGTGTCCGCTCGGGAGGGCCGGTCAGCGGCCTCCAGCCGTCGGGATCCACCCGGGACGCAGCCCCGGCCCGGCCGGGCCGCTCGGGGGCCGCCAGGGGGGCGTGGGGTCCCCGCCAGGAGGGGGCGCCCAAGACCACCGAGCCCAGCAGCCCCCGCGCGGGCTGCCGCTTCCGGGCCGGACCGGACTGGACCCTGCAGGGCGCTCAGGTGTGTGGGCGCGCGCGGGCGGCCCTGGACCCCTCCGCGGGGCCGGGGGGCGGGGGGCCGGGGCAGCCGCCGGAGCGCGCGCGCGGAGGGCTCGGGGGCGCGCGGGGGGCCCGGGGCGCGCGGAGGGCTCGGGGGCGCGCGGGGGGCCCGGGGCGCGCGGAGGGCTCGGGGGCGCGCGGGGGGCCCGGGGCGCGCGGGGGGCCGGCTTCGCGGCGCGGCTGCACCTGCCCGGGCTCTGCGGAGGGAAGGGCGGGTCTGGGGTCTCCTCGGCCGCCCGCCCCCCGCCGTCCCCGCGAGGCTCCCCCGCGGCCGCAGGCCCCGGGGCGCGCGGGCGGGCGCACCTGGCACTTGACGAGCATGTTGAAGAACTCGTCGCCGGGGTCCTGGGGGCCGCGGTCCCCGCGCAGGTGCCCCAGGTTGTTGTGCGTGATGCGCAGGCCGGGCAGGCTGCCCACGCTGGCGCGCTGGTCGTCCAGCCGGCGGCTCTGCGAGCTGGCGATGAGGTCGAAGAGCTGCTCCGTCTGCGGCGAGGCGGGCGGCGCGGGCCGGGCTGCGGGGAGGGCGGTGAGCGGGGCCCGGGCCGCCCCCCTTTCCCCTCCCCCCCCCCCGCCGGCTGCCCGCGGGACCGCCCCCCCCCCCGGCCGGCGCCCACGCGCGCTGCGGGGTCGGGGGGCCGGCACCCCCGGCGCTCGGCGCGGGCAGGCGCTCGGCGCGGGGCTCCGCAGCGGGGCCGGGGGCGGGGGCGGGGGCGGGCGGGGCCGCCGGGGGCACCCACCGAGCCGCTCCTCCGGGGCGGGGCCCGCGGTGGCCTCGGCGGCCCCGGGCGGGCCGTCCTCCAGCGGGCAGCGCTGGTCGTCCATGCGGCTGCTCTGGAACTTGCTCAGCAGGTCGAGGAAGCCGTCCTCCTCCAGCGACGGGGCGCGCGGGGTGCTCTGCGGGGAGGGGGGCGGTCAGCCCGGGCCCCGGCCGCAGCGGGGGGCACGGCCCGCGCCCCCACCGCCGACCGCTCCGGCTCCTGGGGCACCGCCCCCCCCTCACCTCCCCAGGCGTCACGCGGCCCCCGGCCCACTCCCTGTCACCTCGGCCCCCTCGCCCACCCGGCGCCTCCGCAGCGACCCTAGTTCAGCCATCACCACCGCCCCTCCCGGCAGCCTCCCGTGCCCGCGCCGTGCCCGCGCCGGAGGCCGCCCCTCCGCAGGCTCCACCCGGCTGCACCCTGTGCCCCGGGCTCGCTCGGCTGGGAAGGAGCGGCCCGGGCTGGGCGAGGGGCCGGCCGGCTCTTTACATCCTGGCCGTGGTCTGCGCCAAAGCCCTGCTGGCGAGGATGGGTGGACCCCAAGGTGCCGGCACTCTCGGGTCATATCACTGAAGGCAAGGAGCCCAAGTTGAGGGAGGTGCCGTCTCTTGGGTTCCGCTCTTGAAGGGTTCGTCCCTCCTTTGTGGCGTTTGGGCAAAATATATTGATAAGGTGCTGAAACAGTGGGCAAGCCCAGAGGCGGCAGATCTGTGGGCTGGGCCCTCTGGGGTGTTCAGGAAGAAGGTGCTAACGGCCCAGTCCTTCCTCCACGGGCTGCACTGGGTGGCTGGGGGCTCCGAGTTGCCCCAGATGGCAGGGAATCCGGGAGACACCATGGTGTGTCACCTGGACTGTGGGTGGGAAGGGAGAGGGGTGCTTGGAGGGTGACAGTTCCAGAGGGAGGGGTGGGCGGGCTGAGAAGCTTGAGACCAGGTCCCTGGGCCTGGCTGAGCCTCCCCACAGGGAGGCCTTGGGCCAGTGTGCACGGCCACGCGGGCACCCCCGCCCCAAGGGCAGGCAGGCCAGGCCCCACCTAGTCTGGCCCAGGCTGGGCAGTGTGGCTCCCCCGGCACGTCTGTTGTCAGAGGGGCCCATCCGCCTCCCCGCAGCTGGCACCCCCGCCCATGTCTCCACAGTCGAGGCCTCCCCAGGGCAGGGCCCACGGAGAGGCCGCTGCAGCACAGGTGCTGGTGACTGAGGGCTGGGCTGGGGGACGCGTGCCACCCGTACCTGCCCACCCCCATCACCAGCCTGGCCTGGAGCTGGCACAGCCCCCAAGGTCACAGCAGCGAGGGCCAGCCCAGGCCAGGCTCCCAGGCAGCCAGGGGCCATGTCGAAGGCCTAGAACAGGTCTCGGCCAGGATGGCACCGTCTCCCAAGACCAAGAGGGCTGGGGTGGTGCCGTGCCGGGAGGACAGCTGAGCCAGAGGGCAGGACCAGAGTCATGGCTGGGGGGGTTCAAGTGCCCCCCACAGTCACTCAGGCGAGGAGTCGGGCTGCCCCCCAAGTCCTGTGAAGTCGGTGGCCAGGCCTCAGGGACCTGCAGGCCAGGCAAAGGGTGGCTCTCCCGGCATCAGCCTGCATGCAGGAGGGGCTGCGTGGGTGACCCGACGTCACAAGCCCTCTTTCTGGGGTCCCTAGGGCTCAGCACCTCCACTGCCAGACATCATCACTGCTCCCCACCCCCAACCTCCCCAGGGCTGAAACTCGGGGCTCAGCAGACACCCCTGAAGGAATAGGAAAGTTTGCTTATGTCTCTCCTGGCACCATCACACTCCGGTGGGGCGCCAGGCCGCCCCCCCAAGTCCAATGAGGCCTGAGACAGGGTCACAGAGGAGGCTCCTGCCAGCACCGCCCCTCCTCAGGCAGCAGCGGGGCCCAGACCTAGGCCCCTGCAGGCTCAGCAGGACGGGGAGCTGAGGGGAGCTCACCTCCAGCGCACCCCTCCGCCCCCCTCCCCCCGCCCAAGTGCCTCCCTGCTCACCCTCCCTCCCTCCCTCCGGCCAGACTCTTGCCCGTCTCCGCCATGGAGGAGCCTCCCCTCAGCCGGGGCTGCCCCTCCCAGCCCGGCCGCCACTCAGAGCTGCCCACACCCGCCGGGCAGCAGGCGCTGGCCGGGCAAGGCTTTCAGGGAAGTGACCGCTGGCGCCCCGACCGCACGTCCTTCTGGCCCTATACATCTCCCCCACCCAGGGCCACCCCCCAGCCCAGGGCCTCCCGGGCAGCTGTCGCCTGGTCCAACTTCAAGGAGCCGCCTGTGTCGGGGCCCCCCAGAGGCCCCACACTCACGCGGGGTGTGCGGCCTCCACAGCAGCAGCAGCAGGCACCACGGGGCGCTCAGCCAGGCGCAGCCCAGGCGGGACGGAGGTGCCAGGTTGCCTTCCGCTGGGACCCACCGCGCTGTCAGCGCAAGGTTTAAATAGGCCCCGGGTGAGCGCTGGGCCCGCCCCGGCCCGCCCCCCGCCCCCCACCCCGCTCGGCTCCAGCCCGCGCACACATCACAGGCAGGCAGCTCTGTAAACACAGCTCCCGGCGGGCGCTCTGCCCTCGCCCGCTGGGGCACCCACAGGGCAGACCCCGCGGCCCAGCCTTGGCGCAGCCCCTGGAAGGCTGGGGCGGCTGAGCCTTGGACCAGGTCCGGGAGCCCAGCCTCGCTCCCAGGGCCGCCCTTGTCAGCGGGGCCGGGGTGCGCCCGGCGGGAGGGAGGACGGGACCGGGACGGGGCTACTGCACCCTCTCGGGTCCGTCTCTCGGGAGCTCGAAGCTGCCCGACCGCCCTCCCCCATCGTGGCCCGCGGGCGGACAGGCCCTGCCCAGGCCGCCGCCCCCGGAGGGCTTGGGCTCAGCGCCCCGGCTCCTGCCCTCCAGCTGGGGCAGCCCCACTCAGGCACTCACAGGCGCCTCCGGGGGGCCGGGCAGGGTGCCAGGAGCTGACCCTGGCCTTGGAACCCCAGCTCTGCTGTTAGCCAGCTGGACACCCTGCGGCCAGCATCTTCACTAGCCTGCGCCTCGGTTTCCCCTCTGAGAACGGGTGGAAACAGCCCAGTGACGAGCCTCAGTGTCGGCGGCTGTCTGTCCGGCAAGACCCCTGCACGGGGCCCCGGGGCCCACCTCTGGGGCTGAGACCCCGGAAGGCGGGCGGGTGTGGGCCCGTCGAAGGGGGCGGCTTCCCCTCAGCTGCCTTTCCAGGAAGGCTTTAAAAACAGCCTCGTGCAGGGAGGCTGATGAGGTTTGGGGTGCGGGGGAATCCACACGACAAGCCTGTCTTTGCTCCCCCTGCTGCGGGGAGCCCTGGCAGCTGGGGCACAGGCTCAGCTCACCCCCGCCCCCACCTCACCAGGGAACAGCGGTGGGTGCACACGGCGCCGTCACGTGGGCCACAGCCCGGGGCACAGGCAGCGGGTCACGAAGCCTGTGGCCTCCCTGCTCCGGCGCGCCCTGGCTCCCGCCGCCCGGCACGCCGGGCCCTTCCCGGCCAGGCCCGCTCCAGGACCCCCACCTTGCGCCCCGCGTCGCCCAGGGGGTTCTCTGGGCCCACAGTCCACAGCCAGCCCCGTCAAGGCCGGGGCGGGGGCAGGAGAGGCGCCCTGACGCTTCGGGTGCCAGCACCAGCCGGCCCCACGGGGGTCCTGAGCACGGGCCCCCCGGGATCTCTCCTCCCCCTGGGGCAGCCTGGCTGTGGGCGCCTCCCCCCACCTCTCTCGCTGGGCACAGACCCTGGCCGAGGCGGGCAGCTGGGGTCAAACGGGGCCTCTGAGGCCTCGCCAGGCTGGTGGCAGAGACGGGCGCGCAGCAGCATCTGGGCTAAGAATACCAGCGGCGCCCACGCCCCCGAGCGGGAAGGGGCTGATTAAGCCTCGCGGGGAGCTATTTCCAGACCGATCCTGGAGGCTCAGACCAGGTGTTCCGCGGGGCTCCGGCCGGCCTGCACCCATGGGTGGGGCCCAGCCGCGCGCTCGCCCTGGCCCCCAGCTCTGACCAGTGTCTGCGCCTCACGGGAGGGCGCCCAGGCTCCCGGGCACGCGGGCTCCGCCAGGCAGGCGCAACCCGGTGCCCACCCCCCCCACCTCGTCTGCCTGCTGAGCCCCAGCACGGCCCCCCCGTCCAGCTGTGCACACACCGTCCACCTGTCACCCGCCGCTGGATGCCGCGTCCCTGCGTGGCCCGAGGACCCGCCCCGCCGGGCCACCTGCCGCCCCCTCCACAGGCCTCCAGGCCAGCTGCAGGGTGCCCGGGCGGTCGGCAGGCCCAGGACCTCTGCCCGCAGCGTGGCCGGCCCCGCCTCCCAGACCCACCGTGCGGCGCGGCGCCGGGCAGGGGGACGCCCACCCACTCCGCCCTCAGCGCCCGGGCTGCGGCCTACCGTGCGGGGCACCTGCAGCCGGACGTCGGCGCTGCTCAGCGGGGAGCGGCTGCCCTCTCGGGGGCTCCTGTCCGCGGCGTCCAGCCCCTCCTGGTACTTCCTGCTCCTCCCAGAGAGGGGCAGCGCGTCCCTGCCCGGCCCCCGCCAGTCCCCCGCGTGGTGGCTGTCTCCATTCTGCTCCTGCGCGGGAGGAGGCCGGGCATGGGTGAAAGGCCCGACCCAGGCTGGGGGGGACGAGCTGCCCCGTCTCACGGACACGCAGGCGCTCGGCCCGGGGAAGGGGAAGGGTGGGCAGCAGGCCCAGGCTGCCAGGGGGGGCGCCGCGGGAGCTGAAGCCCCACGCCAGCAACACGCGGCCCTGGCAGCCCTGGGCCTTGGCCCCCGCAAGACCCCCACAAACTGAACCCCACCTGCATTCAAAGAGCCGGGGGCCTTGGGCTGCCCCCCCAAAGCCACACAGCATGTACCCCTGCAGGTGCAGAGCGGCCGGGCCAGTTCCCAGCCCCAGCTCCGGAGCCCCCGAGCCAGTGTGGCCTCCCTGCTTGCAGCGCCTCGGTGCTGAGGAGTGGGCAGGAGAGGGGCTGGGCCGGACCCGGAGCTGTGGCTGGGGGCGGCACAGGGCCTGTGTGGGAACCAAGGGGCCCCCCTCCCCAGGATGCAGTGATGTGGGGGGACCCCGTGATGTGGGGGGGAGGGGCTGGGGCTGGCCCCACGGGGGCCTCTGAAGCAGACGACCCGCCCCCGACCTCAGAGCAGGCAGCACATCTGCCTGCCCCTGGGGCCTCCAGGCGGCTGAGCACACACTGCTGAGCCCATCACCCCCCCACCCCGTGCTGCCCCCCGCCCTGCCCACTCACCCGCTCCGGGGGCAGCCTCAGCAGGTGCCAGGTCTCCGCACTCAGCCTCTGTGTCCTCTTGGGCCTGGCCCCTGGAGGCAGTGGCCGGTCAGTCCTGGGCGCGTCAAGCCAGCCCCACGTGGAGGCCGACATGCGCCACTCTGGGGGTGCTCCGCAGGGGCCTGGCCCACCCCCACCTCCCACCCAGTCCCCCAGTGTGGAGCCGCCCGTCCTCCCCGCGTGCACAGGACCCGGCTAGCTCAGCACCCGGGCCCGACTCCCGGGGACGAGCAGGTGGCTCTGGGGCCCGCCCCTGCCCCTGGGGGTCCCCCATGCACCAGCCAGTGGGGTGGGGCGGGGCCAGGGGAGGCAGGGGTGCGCTCAGTCTGGGACCTGCACTGGCCCCCCTCAGGGATGGAGGCTCCTTAGCAGAAAGTGGGGAAGATGGGTTGGTCCATCGAGCCACCAGGTGCTCGAGGGGTCGGGATCGGGAGCCCCTGAGATGTAGCAAGGGGGGCCTGTGAGGGTGGCCGGGGCTGGGGGGCCTACAGAGAGCACCTGGCTGAGCCATTCCTGATACCGGGGTGCAGCTCGGTCTCAGGGGACCCCTGGCTCTGCTCCAGTGTGCGGGGCCGCTGGCCTGGCATGAGACCAGCCCCACCGCGCCCCAGGCTGGGCAGCGAGCACCCGTCCACCCAGAGCCACGCGGCCCAGGGGTACGGGCTGCGGGCACAGCAAGCTCGAGCCACACAGCAGAGGCCTCTGGGGTCCTCCCACGCCGCCTGCACTGGATGGCATGGGGAGGGGGTGAGCCAGCGCTGGCGCCTCTGCCCTGACCAGCGGGGCCTCTGCCCTAGCTGGTGGGGGGCCAGCGGGAGTCAGACCCCCAGGGACTCCAGAGGGATCACACGGGGGCCTGCTGGGTCGTGGGGTGCTGGCTCGGGAGCACAGGGGAGCCCTATTCTGCTCACCAGCACCCCCTCAGAGCTTGTCCACGCTGAGGGTCCTAAAAACGGCTAGACTGGGGGCTCCCAGGGCGGTGGGACCCTGGAGGGGGCTGGCCAGGGCCCATCTGTGCCCCCAACAAGAGCCTGGCGGGGAGCTGGGGGCCCAGCTGCCCCCCCAACCCTGGGCTAAGACAGCCCAGTCATCCCCACACCCAGCCGTGCCCGGGCATCGTCCCGCCGCCGGGGGTCACCAGGCTCCTGCAGCCCCCCCACGGCAAAGGCAGGCGGCCCCTCACTCACCGCGGCGAGGCAGGGCCCCGCTGCAGCCCTCGCCGGGGCCGGCCAGGGGGTGGGGGTCCAGGCTGCCCTCTGACGCCGTGGGGGCCCGACTCGGCATCCCCGCCTCGGGGGCCGGGCGCCCCTGCTGCCCCTGCCCAGCCTGGCCCTCCAGCACGCCGCCGCGGGCCCGGCGGCTCGGCTCCCGGCCGGCAGCGCCGAGCGGAGGTGAAGGCGGCCCGGCCCGGCTAAATGCGCCTCTGTCTGGAGGGAGTGTGGGCGCCGGGGCCGGCCAGCTCCAACGGCCGCCCTGACTGGGGGCATTCAGGCCGCTCCGCTCCGCGCGCCGCGCCCCTCCCACCCGGCGGGGTCTGGCACCCGGCCTGGGCACCTCCCCTCCCCGTCCGGAGTCCCTGTCCCGCGGGCCTCTCCACCCCTCCCCGGCCTTCCTCCCCCGCCGGGCCCGCCTGGCCCCTGGTCCCTCCCGCACGCGCCAGCGGGGCTGCTCTGCCCCTCGGGACCCCACCTACCCGCCAGCCTTGGGGCCCCGGGGCGCTCCCTGACCTGACGAGGCCCTTCCCTGGCCGGCCCTGTCCAGACCCGGCCTCTGCCCGCCGCACGCTCTGCGCGCCCCCCGCACACCAGGGGGGGGGGGTTGCCGCGGGCGCCGGGACGTCGGCCTGAAGGTGAGAAACCAGCGTCTGTGGGCAAAGCTGCCCCGGCCCCGCGGCCGCTGCACCGCCGGCCACACGCTGCCCCACCTTCTGCCCCCGCCGCCGAGCACCTGTCACTCGGGGTGCTCAACCCCCGTGGGTTTACTCTGCCTGCCCTGCTTCCGGCGCCCCTCCAGCTCCCTGGCTGCTGCTTCTAGGGAACGTGGGGTGTGGCGTCTCTGGGGTGCCCACACAGCCCCCTGCCAGGTTTGGGGGCACTGGGAGCACCGCGCCTGGAGGAGCAAGGCCAGGGCCGGGCACGGGAGGTCAGCGGCGGGGAAATCTGCCACTCGGGGCCCCAGGCGGTCCGGCCGAGAGGGGAGGGGGTTGGGGGTGTCACTGGCGTCAGAGCACAGGCAGGCGAGACTAGCTCTCGCCTCAGCTAGGCACGGTCCCCAGGGTGCCCGGGCTTCCCAGAGGGGACACTGAGGCAGAGCTGACTGGTGCGTGGTGGGACGAGAGGACGAGCAGCAGGAGTAGCCGCTGGGCGCCAGGGACCACCCTGTGGGGCGGGCGGGCAGGGGGCACCCCTGAGGCTCAGGGCTGCACCCCATTATGTACACCAGGCATGGGGGCTGGCTCGGGAAACCCAGCGGGTCATGCACCCAGGCAGCAGCGCAAAAATGTGCTGGTTCCCTGCCCTGCCCCCCCCACCCCGCTACCAGATCCTCTTGGGGCCCCTGCGAAGTGGGGGGGCCATGAGGGTCACAGCTGGAGCCACAGCGGCTCCAGGTCCCCGGTAGCATAAAGGGCCTTTGTTCTCGCCAAGACAGGAAAGGAAGCTCCTGGGTCCTGGACCAGGGCCTGGCCCTCCCCAGAGCCCTCCCCCACAGGCTGGCAGGCCTGCCCCAGACCCCGGGGGCACTGCCCAGAGGCGGGCCGGCCAGGAGTGGCCGCGAGAGTCAGAGAAGGCGCCTCAGCCGAGAAGGCCCGCCCCGGCCAGGCCCCCGGGAGCCCAGTGCAGCAGCCACACCGCAGGGCCCCTGGACGCGCCCGGGCCAGGCAGCCACACGCCGCACCTCCCAGGCAGGTGGCCTTGTCCCGCGCCCCCAGCGGCCGGGGGGGTGAGGGCGGGGGGAGGCGGGGGGGGGTGAGGGCGGGGGTGAGGGCGGGGGGAGGCGCGCTTTCGGAGGCCCTGGCAGGGAGGGCCGGGCCGGGCCGGGCAGGGAGGCCCGCGGGGGGGCGACAGAAGCTCCTAGTTCCCGCCGTTGACCCGGCAGGTGCACCCCCTCGTTCCCAGAGGGGTCCGTCTCCAGGAGTCCCAGATGCTACTGCTGGGGTCCCGGAGGGCAGGGGCCAGGTGCGCGGGTAAGGCCGCCCCCAGAAACCGGGTCTGAAGGGCAGATCCCAGGGGGCAGGGGCCAGGGGCTGCGCTCCACCGCCCCACCCAGCCACGGCACCCTCAAGACAAGAGCGGCTGTGGGTCCACGAGCTTTTCCTCCCTCCCTCCCCCCCTCGGCCTCAAAGTGAGGGGCGACACATGCCCCCTAAGACAGGACAGCGCCGGGTGCCCGCGGACCCACCCCCAGCCCTGGTCTGGTTCCCGGCGGGCCGAGAGGCAGCCCCAGCAGCACAGCCATGCAGCGGCTTGAGCCAGATTCCCCCAAACTCAAGAACCAGGGTGGGGTGGTGAGGATGGGGTGCTGGCTCCCGGCCCACCCCCTGCGGCGGGGGAAGCCAGCGCATAGCCGGCCCCCCACCGCGCTCCGCTGTCTGCTTGGCACGGACAGCCAGGCCGGCACGGCACGGCCAAGTGCCAGGAGTGCCCAGCGGCCGTGAACAAGGCGTCACGGCAGGTTCTGCTGACCTGGCCCTGCCCCGCGGGCCCCAGCGCAGGGCATCCTCGGTCCAAGACAGGGTCTGTGGCCCTGGACGGGTGGATACCAGGCTGGCAGGGAGCAGCCTCTTCCCCTCAGCCTACCTGGAGCCACCGGGCCACAGCCCAGGGACCGAGCTGCCCAGAGAAAGCCCAGCTGGGGCCCCCGGCCCGTGGCATCCTCGCCCGGGAATGCCCCCTCCCGTCCCGGCCTTCCTGACGCTCCTGGCCGCAGGCTGGCTCACAGCCGCCCTCCCCCGTGCGCCCGTCACCCCGGCTGCACCCCTGCGGGTGGCAGCCCCTGCGGGGCCCTCTCCTGGAGAGGGGGCCAGTGGCAGCCTCCCGCTTAGGAACAAAGCCCACCCCTCCCACCGCGCCCCTGCCGCCGCCCCCCGCACCCCAGGCCCAGCCAGAGAGCCCCGCCCCCGCTCACCTTGGGCCTCATAGCCGGCCAGGTCCGGCTTCTCCGCGGCTGCCGGGCTGGTCAGCCGGCCCAGCGCCAGCTGCAGCTGCGCCACGTTCACGCGGGCCGTGAGCTCCCCGCTGCGGTCCCCAATCTGCAGCCGAGCAGGCCAGGTCAGGGGCAGGGGCTCCCCTGGGGTGGTCAGTGACCGCGGGGCTCTGGGGGAGCCAGTGCCTCGCTGTGCCCAGGGAGCCTGGGAGGGGTGGCTGTGCCCCAGCAGAGCCCTCATTCTGGGACGCTGGGGTCCTCCTCTTGGGCTGCGAGGGCAGCTGGCCTGCCGGCTGCACCTTCCTTGGCCCCAGGGCCTCATGCCCACCCCTCAGGCACCATCAGCAGCCCCCCAGGGGCCAGGGAGCTGAGGCTGGGGGACGCTCCAGGGCATGTGCGTGGCCGGGAGAGAGACTTGTGCGGGCTCTCCTGCCCCTCCTGGGCACCAGCTGCCCCTGCATGGGGCCACCCCAGCCGACAGCTACAGGGAGGTGGTGTCCCCCCAACTAGGGCTGCTGCCCAGGCAGGTGGGGCTGGGGGTGAGGTGGGGGATGGGAGCTTCACGCTGCCGCTGGCAGGTCGTGTGCACTTAGGGTGTCGGGCATCCCCACGGCCCAGCCGGGCCCAGTCCCATCAGGGCCAGAGGGACCGGCTATGGACCTGCCCACGGGGGACATGAAGACCCTGGGGGTGCCAAGCAGGCCCCTCCCCCCACCCGCACCCTGCAGCACTCAGGAAGCCACCAGGTCTCCAAGGCACAGGTGTCTGACCCGCGCGGCACCAGGCGCACCTGAGGCAGAGGCCCGGGGTCCACAGCGGGCCGGGCAGCGGCTGGGGGCCTGGCTCACCTCCTGGGAGATCTCCAGGTGCTTCTTGGCGAAGGTCAGGGCCTGCGCTGGGCTCCCCATGGACACGTAAGCATTCCCCAGACTCCAGCATGCCCGGCCCTCGCCCACTCTGCCAGGGAGGGAAACTGAGTCACGTCTGCATCCACCAGCTGGGCCATCTCAAGCGCTGGGGTGCCAGCAGAACCAAGTGGGAAGGACAGGGCCAGTTCTGGGGGTCTCGGGGTATACATCCGGGCAGCTGCCAGACAGGGTACATGGCTCTGCCACTGAGTCCCCAGACAGGCACCCCACTGGGATCCCAGGAGGCCGCGTGGCCGGTGAGGCACTAACAGGGGCACCCACAAGCTGCCAACATAGGGGAGAAGCTCTAGCGTCTCCCTCTACTTTTCTTCCCCTTGAAACCATGAACTCAGAGTGCCCTGGCGGAGGCGGCAGTCCCGGGCGGTGGACAGTGGGGGCGCATCAGGGGGTGCGTGGGGGCTGCGCGCCTCTCCTGGCCCTGGGCGGCCAGCCGGGCCTTCTCCGCGGCTCCCTCCAATGGGGGCCGGTGACCCGGAGTCCGGGGTCATCGCTCCTTGACTGGGGTCACCTTCCCACGCGCCATCTAGTTCTCACGGCCCCTTGAGGGAAACGACACCCCATGGGGCCGCCGCTCTGGCCCTGAGCCTCTCCCTGCTGGCCAAAGCTCTGGCCCGCGGCCCTGGCGGCGCAGGGGTGGCCGCGCTGCCCACCCGCTCCCGCTGCCCGCACCTGTCGGCCAGCTCCTGGGCGATGAGCAGGTGGCGCAGGTGGTACTCGGCGGCGCGCTCGTAGTCCTGCAGCAGCGTGTAGGTGTTGCCCAGGCTGTAGCAGGCCTGCGCCTCCACCGCCTGGTCCTTGAGCTGCCGCGACAGCTGCAGAGTCTTTCTGCGGGGTGGGCGCGGGGCGGGCGTGGGGTGGCCACGGGCTCCGCTCCCAGTGCCCGGGCCTGCCCGCCCATCACCTCATCACCCCAGCCTGTGCGGGCCGGGACGGCGCCCCCTCCGGTCCCGACGCCCCGTGTGCCCACAGCCACCCGGCGTGAGGCAGGGGCCCTGGAGCCGCACGCCCCCCCACCCCCGGCAGGGGCAGTGGAAACCCCCAGTCCGGGGCCCTGGTGCGGGGGCAGGGCCCAGGCGCCCTCCTGGGGACCCCTCCCTCCCTCCGCAGCCGGGGGCGGGGCCCACCTACTTGTAGTACTCGGCGGCCACGTCGAAGCGCCCCAGGAAGATGTGGGCGTTGCCCAGGTTGCTGTAGGCCCTCCTCTCGGCCGCCTTGTCTCCAAACTCCTTGGCGATGGCCAGGCGCTGGGGACAGGGCGGGCGTCAGGGCGGCCCGGGCGGCCGCCATCCCGGGCGGGGGGGGAACGGCAGGAACGGGGGGCCTCACCTCCTTGTGGAAGGCCGTGGCCTCCGCGAAGCTGCCCAGCAGGTAGTGGGTATTGCCCAGGTTGCCGTAGGCCCTGCCCTGGGCCGCGCGGTCGCCCAGCTCCTTCACCAGGGACAGGTTGCGCCTGCGGGCGGGAGTCTGAGCGGCTTCCAGCACAGCCGCCCCGGCCGTCCCCGCAGCCCGGGGAGCCGCCCCCACCGCCCCGCAGCCCGGCCAGCCGCCCCCTGCAGCGCGGAGCCGTGCCGGGCGTGCTGGCGGCGGGCACCCGCGGGGAGCACTCACTCATAGAACTCGGAGGCGCGGCGCAGCGCGTCCCGCACACCAGGGGGCAGGTGCCCCGGGTCCTGCGCGGTGCTCCAGGACAGCTGCTTGCCCTTGGCGTGGCACACGTTGCCCATGTTGTACAGTGCCCGCGCCTCCCCCACCTGCGGGCACAGGCGGGCACTGTAGCGGCGACCCACCCATGGCGGGCCGGAGGCCCCGTGGTGGGCCCTGGCAAGGGCAGGGCCGAAGAGGGGCACGGGGAGCTCCTTCCAGCCGAGGCGCCCCTCAGAGTCTGGGGAAGGTGCTCCCAGCCCATGCGTGTCCCCAGGGGGGCAGGAAGGGCTGCTGCCGAGCGTCTCACCCACGCTGGGGCCTGCCTCTGCAGCCGCTGTCTCCCTGGGGCCGGAGGGGGGCCGGCCAGCTCAGGGGTCAGGGGGAGGGGGCGTCCTGGAGGAGGGGTGCTGGGGGGCGCCTAGCATGGCCCCATGGTATCGGCTAGAAGTGCCCTGCTTTCTGTGGGGTTGGGGCTGGTCCTCCCATCCTCCTCCCGGGGGGCGGCAGCAAGGCGCTGTGGGCCTGGCAGGGGCCAGGGCAGCCGCCCACCTTGTCCCCCTGCTCCTGGGCGATGTCCAGGTGGCGCTGGCAGCAGATGACGGCCTCATCGAAGCGCCCTAGCACCTTGAGGGTGTTGCCCAGGTTCCCGCTGGCCTTGGCCTCCCCCATGCGGTCTCCAATGGTCCTGGGGTGCAGGGGAAGTGAGAGCCAGGCACCCGCCAGCCCTGAGCTCAGCAGGGGGCCAGAGACCCGCCTGGGGCTGGTGGGCACCCCCTGGCCACTGGGTACGGCAAGGGGGTGCCCGTCCAGGCGCACGTGGCTGGCGTCTGGGGAGAGCCTGCCCATCCTGAAGCAGCGGCCCCACGTGAGCTGGTGGGGCGGGGAGGGGGCTGCAGCGGGGACTGGGGGGGCTGGAGAACCAGCCTTGCAGGGAGCCCTGCATGGGTTGACTGCGCGTTTGCCCGCGGACTAGAGGCTGCGCGGGCCTGGGGGGCTGGAGCAGCTCCGCCGCACTGGGATGGCCGCTCAGGGGGGTGGGGGTGCAGGCCGAGGAGATGGAGGGGCCTGCGCCCCAGTCGCCCACCTCACACCACCCCCCGCGGCCCGCTCGGGGCTGGAGCCAGGCCGCCCGCAGCCTGGAGCCGGTCCCCACGCGGGCTCGGGCCCACGGCCGCGTGGCTCAGCTCCGACGCCCTCTGGGGCACCCCCGGCCCCCGCTCACCGGGCCAGCAGCAGGTCGTGCCTGTGGTACTCCAGCGCCCGGGCGTACTCCTTCAGGTAGAAGTAGGCGTTGCCCAGCTGGCTGTAGATGGCGCTCAGGGTCTTCAGGTCCTCCGTGCCCACCTGCACGGCCGCCTCAAAGAAGGCCACGCCGGCCTTGAAGTCCCCCGCCTTGCAGAGACGCTCCCCCTCCAGTGCCAGCTCCAGGCACGAGGCCTCCATCCTGGGGGGCAGGAGGGTCAGGCGGGCACCCGGGGACGCTCGGGCGCCCGACACCAGTCCCCTTGGGTAAGTGCCCGGAAGGAGGTGCCACGGGCCCAGTGCTGCGCCCGCCTCCAGCTGGCACGCCCGGGACTCAGCACCCTGAACCCCAGCGCCTGTCCTCCGAGAGCGCCGGGGCCGAGCGCCGGGGGAAGTCCCCCAAGTCCCGGACACCCCGCCCGGGGCCAGCACCTCACCAGCCTCAGAGCAGCCCCAGCAGCCTGGGGCCCGTCTGAGTCCGCGGAGGGGCCGCGCCCAGAGAGGCGAGCGGGTCGAGGTCACGCAGGCTGGGTGTGGTCCGAGTGCCACATCCCACGGCGGGGACCCCACCTGTAAGCTCTGGACGGGGGCCTGTCCTCCCCTCTCCCGCCCCCACCCCAGGGCCCGGCTGCCTCAGAGCCAAGGTCAAGCACCCCTAGGCCTACCCTGCCGGCCCCACCCTAGGAGCTGGCGGGCGGGCAGCAGGCGGGCTGAGGAACAGCTGCCCCAGCAGCTGCCCGATGTCTGCTGCGGTGGGAGGAGCCCAGGGGACCCGGCACCAGGTGCTCCCCATGGGGGCCGGCCCAAGCAGGGTGCCGGTGGGCAGGGCCCACCCACGGCTCACTCTGACCCTTGGCCAGCTGGGCCCAGCCGCCCTGGCCCCAGGCATACCGGGCATCAAGCGGCACCGGTCAGCTAAGGGGCGCGTCGCTCCCCCCAGCCCTGGCAGAGGGGGCAGGCCTGGCGGGGCAGGCAGCGTGGACCCCGGCGCTTCCTGGCCGTAGCAGCCCCACCTGGCCCAGCCCGGCCGCCAAGAGCGCAAGACTCCACTGAGCAGAGCCAGGCGTGGGGCCCGGCCCGCTCGCCTCCTCCTGAAGCCTGTTTCTGGCCTGCTGTCCCCACCCGCAGGCCATGTCTCCCCGGGCCGCTGCAGCTGGCCTGGCACCAGCTCCCGGGCTGGTGGTGGCAGAGTCAGCAGCACGGAATGCAGAGTCCAGGCCACCCAGTGCCTCCCCCTCCCCTGCCGAGCAGGATGGCAAGGCCAGAGCCAGCCCGAGGCCAGCCCGAGGCCCACTTGGGGGTGACCGGGGAAGAGCAGCCACGGTCCTGGAGAGACAGTTCGGTGGCTGCTGGCACCGGGCCCTGCTCCCAAGGGTGTCCAGGCCAGGGGCGCTGCCTTCCTTGCCCTCAGGCTTCTGTCCAACGTCCTGTGGGCACAGCCGACTCCCTCCGGGAGCTGCCCATCCACCCCAGGACAGCCCGGCTGAGGGGCGGGGCAGGACCGGTACCCTCCTCCATGCCCAGCTCTGAGTCTAGGCTGCCGGCCACCCTCTCCCGTCTCTTGGGCTGGCCTGGCAAGGTCCCCTTCCTAGCCAGTGAAGAAGGTTCTGGAGCCTCTGTCCCCCACACTATCTCCGCCAGTCTGTGACTACCTGCCCCGGCCCTGGGGACGTGCGGGGCCGCAGCCACACGGCCCATCTGGAGTCTGCCCGCTAGCCGGCCTCCCTGCGCCTGCCACCAGCCGCCCTGAGGGAGCAAGAGACCCACGGGCGGTGCCCCGGCCTCCAGGTTGTGGTCTGAGGACTCCCCGAAGCCGGTCGGTCACACTGGGGGCGGCCTTCTGCCCCGGCCTCTACCAGGGGCTACACAGATGCCCAGCCGGTGGACGAGCTTGGGCTCAGCGCCTGCAGGCGCAGGGGACAGCCCAGCCGGCCCGGCAGCAAGCGGGCAGCATCCACTCCACGGCTCACTCCACCCCAGCTGCCTGGCAGCTCCCCGCAGGGCCGGCGTCCCCAGCAGCCAGACCGCAGGGGCCAGAAGGCGGGCAGGTCTGCCAGTCCTGCGCCGGGCACCCTTGAGGAAGCCGAGTGGGCTCCTGCTGGCCAGCCTGCCGCCTGGCTTGGCACCCCAGCCTCTTGCCCCGGCGCCTCCTGCCCTCACCTGCCTGTCCCCACCAGACCCCGCGGTCCCCGGGCCCAGCTGGTCTCCAAGCCGGGCCAGCTCCCCGCGTCCGCACCCGGGGCTATGCCCAGAGGCCCCTCTGCCAGCCTCAGCCACCACCCTCTCTGGAGCACGCTCCCCGCGCCTGCCCCCTCCTGAGACCCCACGGGGAAGGCCCAGGATGTCCTTTCAATGGGGGGGCGGGGACTCCCAGGGAGGAAGGACCCAGGTGTCACCACCAGGAGAGCAACAAGGGTGAGGCTCCCAGGGAGCCGGAAGGGGCCCTGTGAGAGCAGCGCGGGGGGCGGGGGGGCTCCCCCGCTCCTGGAGATGTCCCTGCCTGTGCTACTGGGGCACCCCCTAACAGGTGGGGGTGCCCGTTCCAGCCCAGGTGAAGACTCAGCTGTGAGGAGCTGCCTGCCCCCTGCCGCGAGCCGAGCTGCCCGGGGTCTGAGCAGTCCGCCCCAGCTCTGGCCTCCGCCCCAGCGCCCTCCCGGGCCCACTGGGACATGAGGCTCCTGGCACCGTCCCTGGGCCCGCTTTATAAGAACGGAGCTGGCACCAGCAGGAACGGGGGTGTGGGGAACACCCCTTTGGCACAGGCAAGGAAGAAAAGACATGCCTGGCCCTGAGGAGGCCCCCCAAACCACAGGAGCGAGCTTGCACCACACGGAGCCAGTCCAGCCTGCCAGCCTGCGGGCCCCTGGGGCCCCCCACAGCAGCCACTTCCCCATGCACAGCCTCCCGGACACCCCGTCTTCCAAGCGGCGGAGGCCTCCTCCCAGCAGAGCCACGGGGCCTGAGGCGGCTGCCGCGACAAGGCAGTGTGGAGTCCAGGCGGGCAGTGCAGGCCGGGGCCCTGGACGCCGCACACACGGTCCCCCATACACACCCCCCCCCCACGCACGGGGCCTGGCGGGCCAGGAGGCCCCCCCAGTCTCCGGGGCTCTCCTCAGCTCTCCGTTCCCAAGCCCCCTCCCGGGGACCTGCAGGGCCCGCCTCCTGCATCAGCCCTAAAAACCCACCAGCAGCCCCTCCCCCTGCAGGGGCCCAACTTGGGGCTCAGCGCTCAGTCCCCGAGGCCACACAATGGGGGCTGTGTCTCTGGCCAGCAGCACAGACCAGGCCAGGGGGCAGCGAGGCCTCCTCCCACCCGCCAGCAGGCCTTGCTCTGCGTGTGGGGCGGGGAGTGTGCCGCCCGGCGCGGCGGGGTGTCCGGGGGCCGGGCTGCCAGGTTTCAGGGGTGACGTGGGGGAGGGGGGCAGGACCACGATGTCCCCCCAAGTCCGGGCCCGACAGGCCCACTGTGGGGAGCCGGGCTGGCCTCTGGCCCGCAGCTGCCTCTGCCCAGCACACGCCGCCCGCCCCGCCGGGCCCTGCCCATTCTGGCGGGGTCCAGGCCGCCAGCGCGCACAGCCGTGGGGACACCTCGGGCTGGGAGTCACCCGGCAGGCTCGCGCCCTGGCAGGCACCCTGGGCAGGGCACCCCGTCATCCTGGCCGCGGGCGGCCGGGTCACTGGCCCCACACACCCACCTGGCAGCCGGGCACCGCACCCCGCGGAGGCAGATCCTTGAGGAGGGCCTGGGGGACCTGGGGGAGAGGCCCAACCCCACACAGTGGGGTCCCTTCATTCCACCGCCCCCTGGTCCGGCACAGCGGTGGGAAGGGGCGCCAGGAAGGCTCCTGGGTGCCCCTCTGCAGGCCAGCCGCGGGCCGCGCCCAGGACTGGGGGGCGACCCCAACCCCGGCGCCGCGCAGGCAGCACCCGCGGGCTGTGCAGCCCCCCGCGCCGGCCTGCTCTGGGGGGCCAGAGGGGCCAGGAGGCCGCTGCGCCCCCACCACGCGCCCCCTGCCCGCCCCGGCGCCCCCGCGCCCCCCCCCACGCGCCCCGCGGCCAGGCTGCGTCCCCGCCACGTTGCGCCCGCCTTTGTTCAGGGGCGCTGGCGCCGCGCCCGCGCCCGGCCCCCCGCGCCCGCACCCCCCCCCCCCCGCGCCCGGCCCCGGCCCCGCGCCCGCCCCCCAAGCCCGCGCCCCGCGCCCCGGCCCCGGCCCACCTGGAGTGCAGGCGCCGCGCGGCCGGGCCGGGCAGCTCGTCGGCGGGCGGGGCGGGGCCCGCCATGGGGCCGGGACGGCGGCCGCACCCCACGCTCGCGCGCGCCCCGCCGCAGCCCGGGCGCCGTCTCCCCGCGTCTGTCCGGCCCGCGGGAGGCGCCGGGAAGTGATGCGCGGGGCCCCTCCCGCCGCGTGATGTCAGCGCCGCCCGCCGAGGGCCCCGCCGCTGGGGAGGGGCGCGGGCCGGCCCCCCGCGGGGTGGGGCCTGGCCTGGCGGCGCGGGCTCCCCGCCCGCCCCTTCCCCGCGCCCGCCCCTTCCCCGCGCCCGCCCCTTCCCCGCGCCGGCGCTGGCGGGGCGCGGGGTGCCCTCAGCTACCCGCGCACGCCTTCCCCGGGCGCCCTGAGGTCCGGGCCAGCGCCCCCCACCCCCCCTGCCCCCGGGACCGCGTGCAGCTGCCCTTCCTAGCTGGACACTTGGCAGGGGCGGGGATGTGGCCACCCGCGCCGCCCTGCCACGTCCAGGGCCGCCACCTCGGCTGAATTCCGGGGCGCGCCGTGGCGGGGGACCTCGCCGAGGCTGCCACCACCACCCCGGCGCTGCGGGGAGCCCCTTCCAGCGGCCCTGCGCGGGCAGGACCAGCTCCGGGCACCTTGCTGGCCTCCCCTGGCCCGCTCTCAACCCAGCCTTCCTGGCACCGCCCGGAGCCTCCAAACTCTGGGAAAGCCGCCGTGACAGGGGCCGGGAAGCGGGCGGGGCCCTCGGGAGCTCCTTGGCCTCGGGGAGGGCGGCCTTGAGGTCTGGGCTCCTGGGCCGACCCTCAGAGCCAACCGCAGGACTCCAGGACGCGGCGAAAATAAACACGAGCTCCGGGCCGCTGGCCCCGCTGGCTTGTTTTCCTACGGAAGGGGCGGCGGGAATGGGAACCATCTGTGCCCGGAGCACAGCCCCAGGCTCGGCCCACGCCCTCCCCCATGACCACAGGAGCCGGCCAGGCCTTGCTCCCGGCCTTGGCCGCCGCTGCCAGCGCCCCCACGGTGGGCGGTGCTGGCCCTGCCGCCCTGCCCGGCCTCTCTGTGGGCACCCTCAGAACTGGCACCAGGGTCAGGTCAGGGACTGCGCAGCCCCCCCCCCCCCCAGCCAGGCCCCAGTCTCTCGGTCCCAGCGCTGGCCATCAGGAGGCCATCCCGAAGCCCCCAGCCCCCGAGCCCAGGGCAGGCGCCCAGAGAGCTGGAGAGTGATGGAGCGTGCGTGGCCATGAGGGACCCCGCCCCCTTGGGAAGAAGCAGGGTCGCTGGCTGGAGCAGCCCCCCCTTCCCCCAGAACTTCCAGGGGGCTGGAACCCCGGGGGTGCCGGGCAGCGAGCTGGCCAAGGGCTCAGCTGAGTCGGGTGAGCGGGGAGGCCGGGGCTGCGTGACCCGCACCAACCGTGCCCTCCGAGCCGCGCCCCGGGTGGGTTCAGCAGCCCGCAAGGGCCATGAGGGTTGGGGTCCAGTTGTCGCTGTGGCCCTGGGGACACCAGCCTCTGGGGCCCTACTGCTGGGCATTGCTCTGGGTGCTGCGGGGCCCTGAAGGCCGTCCTGGCGGGGTGGGAGCCTCGTCCGTGCCGCACCACGACTGTCCGGAGACCTGACTCCCGGGGGCAAGCCCACGAAGGAAGGTGGGTGTCACCTCGGCCCTCGAGCCACCCAGGCGCCCCCATCCCAAGAGCAGGGGTTCCGGCGGGCGGCAGGACTGAGCGGATGGCAGGTCTGGGCAGGCGCTCCTGGCCACACGCTCCATCGCCCCAGCCCTCTGCTCTCCCCGACGGGAGCGGTCGCTGGCCGGGCACACCTGGGCGCCTGGCACATGCCATGCCATGACCCCCTCCCACGCCTCGTGCCCCAGCCGGGACAGAGTGCTCCCCAGGAGGCAGCGGCACGCCCCTCCGCCCATCCCCATGGGCCTCCGTCCCCAGGGGCTCTGGAGGGGAGGAAATGATTTCCCACCTGGGGCAGCCTCCAGCCCACGGCGGGCAGGTGGGCGCAGCTGGGCAGCACCAGCCCACAAGCCCGGGCCCCATACTTGGATCGCCCAGCATTCTTCTCCTTAAAGATTTATTTATTTCTGCACACAAGAGCTGGGATCCAGGCCAGAGATGCGGGGGATGAGAGGACTCCCCAGAGACAGAGCGGGGAGCAGAACAGGCAGACGGACTGAAATCCACAGCGGAGGGGAGCAGCGGGGAGACGGGAGGGGTCTGCCGCGCCTGGCTGGCCGGGGTTGAGCTCGTGCTGCCGAGGTTGTGGATTGCTTCGCAGTGCGGTGCTTAACCCCTTGCGCCTCCGGGGAGGCCCTCGCCCAGGATTTAGCGTCAGCACCCCGCGAACCCCTCCATGGGCCCTGCCTGTACCACCCAGCCCCCGGCACCCCTCGACCTCCATGCAGATCAGGCAAGGCTGTGACACCAGCTGAGTCCCTGCCTCGGCGCTTCCCTGCCCTGGACCCTGCGGCTGCGGGTCTGGCAAGAGACACGGGGTTCTGGCTGAGTCCCGCGGGGCCTGGGGCCGGGCTCCCAGGGAATGGAGGCGCCGCGGGTCAGTGGAGGGCCAGGCCGGGGCCTGAAGCCATCTAGGTCACAAAGACACAGCACGTGGGCTGCGGCGGGATGCGTGGCCTCTGAGGCCCACCCGGGGCTGGGAAAATGGGGTGTCCTGTTGCCGGCGTGGCAGCTCCCAGCTCACGGCCTCCCTGCCCTACCTTCCCCCGTGGCCACCCCCACATTCCTCCCTGCAATGCTGGGGCCACCTCCAGGCCACTGCTGAGGTGCCCCGGGGCGTGATGGGACCTGAGCTCGGAGCCACCTGGAGGGTTCCACCCTGGGGGGGAGGCGGCCTGGATATCGGCACTCACGCCATGCGCACACGCACTCACGCCGTGCACACACTCACATGCACACGGGCACTCACGCCATATACACACTCACGCCGTGCACGCACACCATGCAAACTCACACTGTGCACACTCACGGGCACACCCACGCCTACGGATCTGGTGAGTGGACGTTCAGCTCTACACGCTTCCGGGTGGTCCCAGGTGACAGGACACCCAGTTCTGTGCGTTTCCAGCAGCTGCTTCCCCAGAGTCTGCTCCCCTGGGGCTCGCGCCCGCCCAGGCCTCAGGTCGCACAGCCCTGGGGTGGAGGCGCAGGGAGGGCGGAGGGTCTAGGGCCTCATGCACAGGGAACCCGGAAGGAAGCGCCGTCCACCCACGGCCACACACCCAGGAAATAGCTGCGGGAGGCGCTGGCCACGCAGCATTCCTGGGGCTCTCGCTGGCAGCTGCAGGCCTGGTCACTGCACGTGCCCCGGACGGGGAGGGCAGACACACGGGCAGCGGCGGGCGCGCAGGGCCATGGCGGCCTCTCTGGGCTCCTCCCTGGCCTGTGACTGAGCCCAGGGCGGGGGGACACACCACGCTGGGAAAAGCAGAGGGACACACGCAGACGCAGACGCAGACGGGGAGGCGGGGAGAGGGAGGGCCGCAAGGAGAGCGCCAGAGACCCTGCGGGGAGGGGCGGCACAGGGCCTGGGAGGGAAGGACTTGGGGTAGAGCTTGTGGCCCCAGGCCTGGGGGGGGGGGACCCTGGGTGTGGCAGGGCGGAGTCTCCCAACAGCGGCCTGAACCAAACAGAACTAGGAGGGGGCTGTGTCCCCCAGACAAGTCAGGAGGGGCAGCGGATCCTTCCCTTCGGGGCACCCGCCCACCGCCCACCAGGAGGCTCCCCACCCCGGCCTCTGGGGGAGAGCAGGGGTCACACCCTCCCTGTGGGGCCCAGTGTGACCATCCCCTTGGCTCCCACCCTCAGGGGTGAGACACTCACCGAGGGGCTGGCCCTTCCCCTGGAGCCCGGAGGGTCCCCCTGCTTCTCCCAGGGTCTGGGGCTCTGGCTGGCCCTGGTGTCTGCACCAGGCTCTTCCGTGGGTCCGCTCGATGGTCGCGTGGCCCCCGTGGCCCTGGTGCCGTGTAGCTGGAGTCCCGTGGTGCCTCGGCCTCATGGACCCTGCCCCTTGGCGCTAGTCACGAGCACAACCGGGACCCGGGGTGCTCTCCAGAGACACCGGGGCTGAGGTGGGGCCACTGCTGGCCGGGCCTTGCAGTGTCCCTGTGCAGAGTGGAGGGACAGCGGCTGGCCGTGGGGCCATGGGACGATCCTAGAACTGGCTCTGCCGCACCCAGGCGGGTGGGCACCCAACCTCCGGCCTTCCCTCTTGTCAGTGGGGCTGAGGAGCCCGGGGCCCAGGGCACAGGAGAGGCCGCTGGGGACAGCAGCGGGAGAACTGCTCGCCTCTGCTGTCCAGTGCCCCCGCCCGGCATGCTCTGGCAGGCGCAGGGCCTCCTGGGCAGCCCTCCCCGGCACTGCAGGTCTGGAGGGGGCCGGGCCACCAGGGCCCCAGGGGTACAGTTTTCAGGTCCCCCCTAGGTGATGCCCTGTGTCCACGGCCCTGGTGCATCTGGGGCCACGGTCCATCCAGCTGCTCGGGGCAGCGCCGGCCTCCACGCCAGGCACCGAGCTGGGAGGAGGGGCAGCGGACCTTTCCGTGGGGAGGTCTTGTGCCAACCACGCTCCGGGCGGGCGCGGGACGTTCCAGAGGGGCTGTGCCCGTCCCGACAGCTGAGGGGGTCTGCGGAGGCAGGAAGCCCTGGCCTCAGTACCCTGGCCTCACCCTCGCCCGCCCTGCCCAAGCGCTGCCCTGGGTGACCGGCCGCAGGCAGAGTCTCTGCGGGGAGTGTGCTGTGCCGGGTGCCGGACACCGTGCCCAGGGGTGGCCGGGGCCGACCCGTGGGCGCACGGCTCTGTGGCTCGGGCCCCGAGGCTGCGTCAGGCCAGCCCACCGTGTGCGGGCGCTGCGCCGCGGTCCTCCGTGGGGGGTCTGCTCCTCGCCCACCCGGCGTGCCCAGCCCCGAGGGGCTGCCGGCCCTCCCGGCCCTGCCTGCCGCAGCGGCGCTTCTCCCGTTTCCGTGCCCCGGGCGGGCAGCCCGCAGCCCCGCCGGCCAGGCAGCTCTCACCACACGCCCGCTGCGGGGTCACCCGCCTGGGCGCCGGGCAGCGTCGCCCCTTCTGTCCCGGCGCCCGGCGGCTCCCAGGGGCTGCGCGCCGCCCCCGCGCCCAGGTGCTCCCGCCACATCTCCCGAGCACCGGGCTCTCTTGGCACGAGAGCTGCCCAGAGTGTTTTCTGGGGGGAGAGACTCAGCTCCTGGGGTCCGGCCGGCAGGAAGGCAAAGGCCCGGCCCCTCCGGCACCCCCGGGCCAGGCAGGCAGCGGTGGGGAGCGGGCGCCACCTGCTGGCACTGCCCGGGGCTGCTGGCCCCGGGGCTCCCCTGCCCTGGGCTTGGAAGCGGGTGGGGCGGAGTCGGGCCCTGCGGACACCTGGCGCTGAGAAGCTGGTGGGGAGGCTGCGGGGGTTTGGGGGGGGTGCCCCAGAGCCCAGTGGCCCAGATGCCCAGGAGCAGCAGGGGCCCAGGCCCAGGATGGCTGCACGGCTCGCCCAGAACCCTTGGGCGCCCCCCCAGGCCCCACGGTGGGGGGCTTCGCGTGGTATACTTTGTGGGCCTGGTCCTCTAGCCCCTCGGCCGCCCCCCGGGCCTCTGGGCCACCCTCAAGGCCGCAGGCTGTGCCAGGTGTGTCCACTGTCTTCAGGAGGGCGGGGGTGGTGGCCCCCATGGGCAAGCCCCAGGCTCCAGCGGCCAGGCTGCCACCAGAGACCCAGTGGCTGCTGGGCCCCTAGGGAGAGGGAGCAAGTGGGGGCAGCGGCTGGGTGTGGGCAGGGGCAGCCCAGAGTCCACACATCTGGGGTGGTGCGCTGGACCTCCGCCAAGGTCCACCTGCCCGCTCCCTGGCTGGGGGGCACTTGGCGCTCAGAGCCCCTCTCCTGTCCTGCCCACTCTGCCCGGGGTCCCGTGTAGGAGAGGACTGTCCCAGTGTGCACCCTGCCCCGCCCAGGTGGGGCCCTGCCATGTGGCACTGGTCCCTCAGGCCCCGGGAGCCCGCCCGGAGGAGGAGCCCAATGTGGACGCCACGGTTTCTCTGGCAACATCGGGGCGGGAGCCCGCCCAGCCTCCAAGGCCCTGCAGGTGTGGGTGCCGCAGCAGGCGCTGGGCGAACAGCTGCCCCAGGTTTGGGAGCCTGGAGCCCTGGCTGGTGAGTTCTGCGGCTACCTGAGCCCCGAGGCACCTGGGCGTGGGGAGGGCTGGCGGCTGGGTGGGTGCAGCAGGAGGGCCGGGGTTCGGCCTGCCTTCTGGATTCAGGCAGCTACCCTGCTTCTGTCCTGCTCCTCAGGAGGGGTCTGCCCATGGGGGTCCCTTCAAGAGCTGGGGCAAAGCCAGGTTGCTCTAGCAGGGGTGCTATGGCCTCCCCACGTGGCGTCCCTGCCTCTGGGCTCCTCCTGCTGGGGGAGACGTGGGCGTCACCTATTAACCGGGTCTCAGTTTCCCCATCAGTCAAATGGGGCCCACCCCTGGGCCTGATTGGTGGTTCTGCACTTGGCTCCACCAGATGAGCCCCGACGCGCTGGTGGGGGAGGGCACGCGGGCCAGGCAGGCAGCTCAGGGTGGGCCTCTGCTCGCCTCTCCCCAGAAGGGCCTGTCCATCCTGCTGGCCGGCACGCCATGGGGCGTGCACTGGAGGCTCGGCCAGGGGCAGCCCTGGGCCGGGCCGCGGGCTGGCATGGTGTGCATGGCCCCTCCGTGTGGCGGCCAGGATTGCCGGGCTGGGGAGGTGGCATCGGGGTACAGGGCTCCCGTC
This sequence comes from Talpa europaea, assembly GCF_964194135.1. Taxonomy (NCBI): domain Eukaryota; kingdom Metazoa; phylum Chordata; class Mammalia; order Eulipotyphla; family Talpidae; genus Talpa; species Talpa europaea. The sequence continues at coordinate 544,890 of NC_140074.1, read as the reverse complement.
TGCTCTGTGTGCCAGTGGGCCAGGCTGCGGCAAGGAGCCCAGTAGCCGGGCACAGGGCTGGCCGCTGGTTTGGGCCCTGGAGAAGCCAACCTGGGGGGGGGGCGGGGCGGGGCGGGGAGGGCAGAGGTGGCAGGACGGGGCCTGAGGGGTCCAGCTGCCCTCGCCCGACCCAGGCCGTGTGGGGGTCCGGGCTCCCCTGTGCTCCTGGACCCGGGCTAGCGGTTGGGTGCCTGGTGGAGCGGGGCTGGCGGGGCGGGGGCGGGGGCGGGGCGGCCCTTTGTCCTGCGTCTGCCTCCCCCACCGCCACCGGCTGCTCCCATCTGGCCGCCCAACGGTGCCCTCCTCCCTCCCGCCGCCAGCCCCGGCTATTGTGTCTCCTGCTCCCGCCCTTGCACCTGCCGCGTCTGGGGACGTCTGGGGACCCGCCCCGGGGCCCCCAGCCCTGAGGCATCAGGGCCTCCCTGGGGTCACGCTGGCAGCCACAGGGGTGTGTCCTGCTGTGCAGACCCTAGTGTGCGAGTGGGCGTGAGCGTGTGCCTGTGTGTGTCCGTGTGTCTGTGCCGGGGGGCCGGGGCCAGCGTGCCTGGTGGTCGTGTCATCAGTGTGTCTCCCGGACGCCCGCACTGTTTCCTCTGTGGCCAGAGCCCTGTCTGGGGTGCCTGGTCAGGTGGCCCCTGGCCTCCACCTGTTGCAGCAGGAGGCTCTCGCCGGCCGGTTCAGGGGCGCCGTGCCCAGGGCTGCCTGAGGAGCCTTGGGTGTCATGCCAACCTGCGGGCCTGTGCCAGCGGCTGTCCCTGTCGGCCGGCGGGCCCTGGGGACGGGCGTGGTGGCCCCTCTGCTCCCCCCGGGGCGCTGTCCCCGGCCTGCCCGGGCTTGCTCAGGTTTGCTTTGAGGGAGAGCCGCCAGCAGCAAACAGGGCGTCCACCCGACCCGCGCTGCGCCTCCCCCCGGCCCCCCGCCCCGCGGGGACTCAGGCTGGCTGAGCAGGAGCTGCTCCGGGGGTGCCTGAGCGGCGGGCCCGCCCCCAGCCTGAGCCCCTGCCCTCTCGAGCCTCCACCTGCCAGCCCAGGGCAGGTGGGTCAGCTGTGGGCTGGACATCCGTCGAGGGTCCTGGGCGGGAGCTGGGGTCCTCGCGTGCCTCTCCTGAAGTGGGGGCCGCGGCAGTGCCGGGGGTCTGGCCGGGCTGCCCTCACATGGCCCGTGTTCCCGTCCCTGCGCAGCGGGCTGCGGCCACACCTCGTCCTGCCGGGGCTGCTGCTCCTGGGGTCAACGGCCTGCAGGCCCCCAGGCCCTTCCTCTGCGCTCCAGGGGCTGCGCTGGGCACCCTGACCTCAGCGAACCTGTGGGCGGGCGGGCGGCAGGTGGGCCCTGGAGGCTGGGGGGGTGGGGCAGGCTCCGGAGGGGGCAGGGCTTGTGCCCTCATCCTGGCTACAAGGGCCTCTCCCAGGAGGACGCACCGTGAGAGGAGATGGGGGTCGAGCTGCGCTGGGTGTCCCCTGGGTGTCCAGGCCTCCAGGGTGGTGCAGGGGCCACGGTCGCCCCCACCTCTCCCAGGGCGTGGCCGAGGGCCCGTGGGCAGGTGCAGCCCCAGCATGTGGTGGCCACCTTCACCACCAGTTCTTACTGGATGGCGGATGCCCCACTACCTGCCTGGTCAGCTGGCCACCTGGGCACATAGGGGGGACCTGCTGGGTTCAGGCTGCGGCCGCCCCGGTCAGCAGGGCACAAGTGGGGGGCCTGGTGCAGCCTCTGGGGCTATGCCGCCAGGCCTCTCTGTTTGGGTCACTGGGTGGGGCTGGCTTGGGCCTGCAGGCTGGGTTTGGGGTCCTGCTGGCCCTGTGTTCTGAGGATACAGCTCCAGCCACAGAGGGGTGGGGGCAGGAGGCAGAGCCAGGGCAGTTGGCGCCTGTCGCCCACGCAGATGACCCACAAATGACCTACTGACCATGGGCCGTGCTGCCATGACGCGGCCCTGAGCAGAGACCCTGCTGTGCACCCCGCCCTCGTGGCCTCCACTCCCTGAGTCTTGAGAGCCACCTGGGGGCCGGTTCTCCACGCCCGGGCCATTAGGGGCTTTTGCTGCAGGCCCCTCTCCTGGGGCCACGATAGAAGTGGCCCTTTAGGGCCTGGCTGAAACTAGCCCTGCCCAGCAGTGAACTCACTGGGCGTTCACAATACCTGGAGGCGCGGGCAGGGACACTGGTTGCCCCGGTGACGTTGGCCGTGGGCGGGGCTGGGGGCTCCCTCCCCTGGAACCATGCTGAGCCGGGCGCCCCTGGAGCCTGTGTCCTGCCCACTGTGTGGCCTGCCGGCTGCTGGAAGGTGACTGCAAGCCCCTGAGGTGGTTCTGAGGTGCCCCCGGGCTGAGGGGAGCCTGGGCCTGTGGCCCCGGAGGCCGTAGCTAGTGTCTGAGGGCAGAGCAGGTGCCTGGGAGGCCGAGAAGTGGGGCCCGCTGCCCGACAATCCCAGGAGGCTGAAGGAGGTGACCGCGGGAGCAGGGCCGCTGCAGTGCTGGCGTCGGGGTTGGTGCCCAGCCTTGTCCACTGCTGGCGATGGGACTCCAGGAGGTCTCTCCTTCCTGCCCCGGGGCTCCCAGACTGACCCGCTCTGCCCCAGATGAATCCTGCTCCTGGCCCCCGGCACGCCCCTTCCCTGCCCAGGCCGAGCGGCTCCCAGCCAGGGCCGGCATGGCCATCGTGGGCCCAGCCCCTGGGGCTGCGGCTCTTCCTTGCTGAGTGACTGGGAAATTTTGCTGTCCGGTGCCAGGGTCTCTCCCGCCGCGGAGCAGCAGCACCCCCACCGTGTGCCTACCCCACCCCATCGCTCCTGAGGGCTCCCACTGTGGGCGTGGCCCGGACAGGCGGCACCTGCAGCGGAGCTGGGCTGTGCTGGGGGCTCCACCCTCGCTCCCCACCCTGCAGCTGATCAGTCCTGGGGTGCTGCCGGCCAGCCTGGGGGGTGCACCAGCCCCCTGAAAGCTAGCTCGAGGCAGTGCCCCCTCAGCCCCAGGCCTGGTGTGTGCAGACCAGGCACGTTGCTGCCATGGGTGGGAGGCAGAGGGGGCCTTCCCCTGGGGGCGGTCAGGTCCCTGGAGGAGCCGTGACCCGGGCACCAGCGCTGACCAGCGGGTCTGCTCCTCCCTCCCAGGGAAGGCCGGCTGCGCCTGCCTGCCGCCAAGAATGACCCATGGCTGACCCGAGGCGGCCCGGGCCCTGCCTGCAGCCAGGCACCCTCCGGGGGGCTCCCCACGAGGCCTGGCCGGACTGCAGCGAGGAGCCTGCCCCCCTGGGGAAGGCCCGCAGCTGCCCCATGTGGTCCACCGGCGAGGAGTCTGGGGACAGGGGCAGCTCGGTGTCATCGGGACGTCTCTCTGGCTCTTCGGGGGGGCATGAGCTGTCCTCACCTGCCCACACGCCCTGGAAGGAGAGGCCCCCCCAGGTGCAGGGACCCCAGCGGCAGCCCAGAGAGAGCAGCCCACAGCTGGAGCGGCTGCTGGACAAGATCCGGGCTCAGGCCCAGGGCCAGGCCAGCTGCGCCTCCCTGGCCACCTCCACGCCCTGTGGTGCCTCGCTCTTCGGCAGAGCCTCCAGGCCGGCCCCCCACAGGAAGGCCCGCAGGCCAGCCGCCGCTCCCCCAGCCCCGGCCTGCCCTGGTCAGTGGCGGCCCTCTGGGTCGGTATGGTGGGAGCGGGCTGGGCAGTGCGGGGTGTACCCACCCAGGTTGGGGGCGTCCTCCCGGGCAGGAGGTGCATCCTGGGCTTCCACTCCAGGAAGATCTGACCTGGTGGTGGTGGTGGGCACGGGCTGGGGAGGCTGTGGAAGGTGGGGGCGCTGGGGGCACAGGGCAGGGGCCTTGGCAGGAGTGGGCGGTGGCACTGTCAGGACCGCAGGGCCACAGCACTTGGCCAGGGAGGCCCGTCTGCCCTCCGGGGCCCTGCCCGCCCGTGAAGCCGAGGGCCTGTCCTCCCTAAGGGCTCCCGGGCTGTGGGGCGCGCTTGGAAAGCCCAAAGAGCAAAGGGAAAACAGCCCCTTCCCCGAGCGTCCCTCCCCAAGCAGCCCGGGAGCTGACACGCGTGCGCCGCGTGCGTGATGGTCCTGGCTGCCGGGCTGCCCTGCCCGCTCCAGGTGGCCGTGGCGCGGTGCCCTCCGCCCAGGCGCGCAGGCCCTGTGTTCAAAGGCCTCTAGAGGCTGCCAAGGGGGGACCTCTACCGAGCAGTCCTCATGCCGCCCTCTCCTCCTCCAGGCAGGAGAGCAGCTGAGCGTGGCCCTGAAGACCAAGCACCCCCTGCCCAGAGGCACGAGCCCCCCAGGGTCCCCCAGCGTCAGGCCTCAGGTGAGCAGCTCGAGGCCCACCGTCCTGGGTGCTCCAGACACGAAATGGGCAGCGTGGTCCAGCCCCACGTCCCCACACCTCGCCCCCCGTGGCCATCCCCAGTGACGGACGGGGCAGCGAGGGCCCGGAGGCCCCACGGGAGGGAGGCAGGCGGGGGGCTGTGCTATCCCCAGGGGCTCTCTGCTGTGGGGCACTGTGGGGCGCTCGGGCGCCCTCTGGCCTGCAGGACCAGAAGCAGGCGGGCCCCGCTGGTCAAAAAGGCCCAGGGCGGATGCAATGCCCAGGAGGGGGCCACTCCCCTCTCTCTCCTCTCCTCCCACTGAAGTTCCGCGGGAAAAACCCAGAAGGATGAAAAGTAGCTCCTGCAAGAGAGAGAAGCCGTCCAAGCCACCGGCCCGCAGAGCCACAAAGGACAAAGGTGAGGCTGCTGCAGGAGGGGCTGGCCTGGACTGACCAGCGCGGGGGGAGGGGCCTTGCGGAGGGCGGGGCGGGGGGGGCAGGCGGATGTTGCTCTCTTTGTTACACCACCTTGGCAGGTGGTGAGGGAGGCCTTGTGGGTCCTCTCTCTCTGGCCCGTTGGAGCCTGGGGCTGGGGTGCAGTGGCTGCCTCATGTGGGGCCTTGCATGGGGGTCACTGAACTCTCTGGTGCCCTTCCCTGAGTGCTGGGTGGGGCATCCTGTGCGCCACATGCTCAGGGTCATCAGCTGTCCACTCCTTACGTCCGGCAGTCTTCTGAGGTGGGCATGTCACAGGGCAGGGAGGGGGCAGCCCAGACCCCGCAAACCTGCCTGCTCTAAATGGGTTCTGCCATCCGCCGTGGGCAAAAGTCCACCCAAGCGGATTGGCCCAGAGCAAGGCCCCAAAACCTGCCACAGTCTAAAGCACCTTCCAGGGGGGACCCACAGAAAAGGGTCAGAAACAACCAGACAAGTCTGGGAGGAAAAGAGCAAAATCAAAATCAAGACAAAAACCGCCATGGTCCCCTCCCCACGGGTCTCACCCACGTCTGTGTCACCCCGTCCACGACCAAAAGGCAGGTGCAGCTTCTCCACGGGTCTCTCGGCTCCATGCGCCTCCTCCAGGTCTCCTTCTTGCTCGCCACCCTGCTTCCTTCTGTCCTCAGTCTCCTCTGCAGCTTCTTCCCTCCCTGCTCGGCTCCACCCTCCTTGGGTGGGGCAGGGAACCTGGAACCTCCCCCTTTCCTGGGGACCCCCCTGTTACAGGCAGACCTGTGCCCCTGGCTAGGAGAGGCCACAGAGGCTGAGACCACACAGGGGCGCCAAGGCTCAGCCCTGACCTGTCTAGCTCCAGGCCTGGCTGAGCCGCGCGGCCCAGCGGTGCTATCTGGGGCCACCTGGGCACTGTTGAGACCATCCTTGGGGCACCACAAGATCGGGAGCCCCACTGAGAGCCCCTGGGGTGAGGCCAGCTGGGTGGGCGCCTGGGGCACCTCTGGGCCTCGGTCCCGTGGGGAGTGGGGTGCACCTCTGCCAGCGTCCAGACCCCAAGCCCTCTGCCCCCACCGGGGTCCCTGCTCCAGTCTCGCTGGCCGGCCTTCGAGGGAGGGGGCTCCACAGGGCCGCCGGGCATGGGACAGACACGGGAGAGATGGGAAGCCTCCCTTTGACCTAGAGAGGACACTGGAAGGTCAGAGAAGGTTCCGGAAGGCTCCTGAACGCCAACGACGATGCTTTTCTGCATCCTCCTCCCCCTCCCCCAGCCCCGGGCTTGTTTTATTTCAACGGCTCTCTTGAAAAATGAGCGCCCGGGCTGACACGGGGTCGGGGGGCCGCCCGGACCACATCCATCACCGCTGCGGCCGAGCGGCGCTGACCGCCCGCCTCTGTCAGGGAGGAGGCCCAGCTGGGCCGGAGAGATGAGTGTGGGTTCAGAGGTCGGCGCCGCGGCCCTGGGAATCGGATGAATTAGAAATTTGCTGTAGTTAACAAAAAATTAAATCACAATAGATATAAAATATTCATCCATCGGGCGGAGGAAGCGCTGCCGAGGTTTAATTCCAGGCTGCAGCCCTCGCTTTGCATTTTTTATCATAGATTAGGCCGGACCTTTGACAGGGCGCTGGGGACTTCATCCATTCCCACAGATTAAAAATCCTCTCGTAAAAAAATTAATTGCCATTAAACTGCTCAGTGGAAGAAAAAATGTGCCCGTCAGGACCCATTTATCGAGCCGGACCCTCGGCTGCTGAGGGCCGCCCCTCCCCGCGGGTCCAGCCCAGCCCGGCCCGGCCAGGGCGACGGGGTGGGGCGCTGGACCGACCCTTGCCGGACCCCAGCCTGGCCCGCTGGGCACCCTCGGCCCGACCCTCCCGGAGCCAGCGGGAACCCCCCAGCCGGCCCCGAGTGCAGGGCCCTGTCGGGGGGCCCGCAGACGGGGAGACGGAGGCACAGGCAGCCGGGGGTCTCGCTCGAAGCCCACAGCCAGGGAGCAGCGGAGCAGGAATCTGAGCTGGGTCTGGGCTCCTGACATGGCTCTGAAATTCGGGGTCCACAGGGATCTGTCCTTTGTGGGTAGGATTTTGTGGGGATTGTTCTAGTCGGGGGGAGGGATTCACAGAGGGCGTGGCCTCTATGCCTGGAGAAGCTTGGTTTTGGGCCCGGGACGTGGCCTCGGGCCTCTGGGGGCGCAGCCCTGCAGGGTGCCACGCAGGTTTTGCTTCAGGTCTGTGGCTGGCGTGCGTGGGTCAGGGCTGTCCTGGTGTCATGTCCGGGCGCAGCGTGTACTAGAGAGCCCTTGGCCCTGTCTGGTTGTTCCCAGTGGTCAGCTCCCTGGATGGTCCCTGCAGGTAAGGGACCCCCCACTTGGCAGAAATGGCCCCTCCGTGGGGGTGTGAGTCTTGTGCTGGCCGGCCCTCGGGGACCATGACAGGAGGGGTCCGGGGTGGTCCCGGCCTTGCAGCACCTGGAGCAGCTCCTTGTGTGTGTGTGTGTCTGCGTGTGTGAGAGTGAGCACCGAGGGCCGTGGGGTCCTGCCTCTGCGGGCTCTGTCGTGGCGCAGGGCTGCAATTGGTGCCTGGCGGTGTGACTGGCCCGTGGGGTGCCCTTGGTAGGCGGCGGTGCCAGCGACGGCCGTTGCAGGAGGCTCTCGTGAGTGGGTGGGCTGGGGTGCTCGTTTACCCACCCCATCTGGACTCCTCGTCCTGCCCACCCGGGGTCTTCATTGACCCCCACCCCTTGTTGCCGCTGAGTCACGCACTTATAAACAAATCAGTGTCCTTGGCTCAGCACAGCTGACCGCCGCGCCATTGCCCTCCGGGCCCGTGCTGAGCCCTGCGGTGCCAGCGGCCCATGACCGCTGCTGGGCTGTCCACTGAGCATTGTGGACAGAGGCGTGGGAGCAGGCGGCTGCCCTACCTCCCTGGAGCAAGACCCTGTCGGCAAAGCCAGGCCAGGGCCAAGGGGCCGGGGCTGAGGGACTGGTTCTGCCCAGAGGCTCGGCCTCCGCAGAGTTGGTGACCTGGTCTCGGGCTGCTGGGTGCCGCCCCTCCGTCCTGGTCCGCCATCAGGGCCCAAACGCGGCTGAGCAAGTGCTTTCTGTTTAAGACTCTGAGTCGGTCGGTGTTTATGCCTGGAGGTCAGGACGAGCTCGGGCCAGGGAGCTGCTGGGGCCCCCGCCTGCCCGGCCCAGGCTCCCGAGCGAGGCGCCGTCGAGGGACCTGGCCCCCGCCCAGGAACCAGGTACCTGCCCCGGCCTCTGCTCCACCTGCTCAGGTGGCGCCTGGGGGTGGGTGAGGAGACGGTCCTGACGCCCAGGAGCGGGTGGCGTTAGTGAGGAGGCACCGTCTCTCCCGTGGCCCGTGCCAGGCTCCGACCCGCCCTGGAGAGGGCTTGGGTCGCTGTGCCCGAGGCCCACGAGAAGGATCTCTGCCCCAGAGGCACCTTTTTGGCCGGAAAGGCGCGGCCACCTGAGCTTCCTGAGGGCGCAGGCAGGTGGCCGGGCTGCTGGCGGACAACGCCCTCCCCGCCTGTGCTGTCTTGCCTGCGTCCAGGGCGGCGGCTCCCGCCGGGTGCACAGACAGGGTGCCTGGGTGAGGGTGCCCGCGCATCACTCTGTGCCAGGCCGAGACGGGAGCCCGGGGCCACGGCTGCCTCTGCGGGGGGCTGGTCCACCTGGCCCTGCCCTGAGGCCCTTCGCCTGTGCTGTCTTTGCAGGAGGCGACAAGAGGAGCAGAAGTGCGGAGAGCCCCCCTCTTCGCCCCCAGATACCCAGCCCAGCCCCTGTCCGCCGTGACCACCAGCAGGTGTCCGCCCACACGCCCAGCCTGGCGGAGCCGCCTGCGACCGTCCAAGCCGCCGTGGACATCCTGCGAGACCTCCGGCAGCAGATCCAGGCGGGGCTGGAGCTGAGCTGGGGCGGCCACCCCAGGGGCGGGCTGGAGCCGGGGCCGAAGGAGCAGGCGGGGAGGCGGCCGCAGGGCTGCTGGAGCGCCCCCCACGCGCAGGACCCCTTCCTGGCGGGGACCGGAAGCCCCCCCAGCGGGCGGCGGCAGAGCCTGCCAGCTGGGCAGGAGTCGCGCCTGGAGGGACAGGGCCCCTCCTCCCCGAGGCCTGGGAGCCCCCCTGCGAGGCGGAGCCCCTTCCCCCAGCGGCCTTGGAGCGCCTCGGCCCGGGGGGCCTCCCATCCGGGGAGGGCCTGGGCCGCCGCTGAAGACCGGGAGGGCCCCGCCCGAAGGCCCTGGAGCGCCTCGTTCACCCAGGGGCCCGGCCCCCGCGCCAGAGCCAGGGGCTCCCCGCCGCCTCCCTCGAGAGCCAAGGACGGCTGGCGGGGGCCCAGCCCCCGTGGCCCCTGGGCCGCGCCTGGGAAGGAGGATGAGGAGCCTCCGGTGCGCCCCTGCCCCAAGCCCCGGGGCTGGCTGGGCCGCCCCTACAGCCCCGAGTGCCTGCGGGCCTTCATGCGGCAGAAGGCGGCGGCCCGGCGGCGCCAGGCCCTGCAGGAGAAGGCCGCGGCCGTGCGCGCGCTGGAGCTGAAGAACCAGCGGCTGCGCGACGTCTACGAGGAGCAGAGGGCGGCCGTCCTCCGCCAGCCCCTGCCGCTGCCCGGCGGAGCCGGCCCGGTGGTCTCCCAGATGACCCCCAGCATCGTGACCTTCGTCCCGCATTCCCTGCAGACCGGGGTACGCGCGGGGAGGGGAGCGCCCGGAGCCCCAGATGCCGCCTCCTCGGGGCCCGGAGGGGCTTCGTTACCCTGTCCCAGCCCAAGGTCCAGGCCGGCCGTGGACATCGGCCGCTCAGAGCTGACTCGGGGTCTCCCGCCTGGGGGGCTGACCGTGGCGTCCTCTCCTCAGGGCCAGGAAGCCCCGGGGAGCCCAGGGGGGCCTGTGCTGGCGTGGAGCAAGGTGACGTCCGGCATGGTGCTGGGGGACCAGGAGGCCCCGGGCAGGTGCGTGTGGGTGCCTGTGTCGCCCCCCTGACAGCCTGTGCAGGTGAGGCCGTGCGCGGCGCGGGCAGCTGCTGCCCGTCCAGCCCAGAGCGTTCCAGGGCTGGGAGGAGGGCCCAGCCCTCCAGCACTCACCCTCGGGTCTCCCCGTCCAGCGTCCACCTCTGCGACTTGCCTGCTCTGGACGTTGCATGTCCCTGGAGTCGGGCACGTGGCCTCGGGCGCCAGCCTCCCCGCCCCTCCCCGCACCCCCCCACCGGGCTGTGCGTCTCGTGGGTCTGCCCAGGTGGCGGCGCGCCTGCTTCCTTTTTGCTGGCCAGAGGTGCTCCTGGCGTGACCGCCGTGGGCCAGCGTGGCCGGTGGTTTGACTGTCCCTGCCGGCCACTGTGAGGCACGGCAGGTGTGCAGGGCTGGGCCCCCGCGGGCTCGTCGGGTGGCGGTCACTGTCCAGCCGAGGACCTGCGTCTGTCGCCACGCGGGCACACCGTGCTTGTCCCACCAGAGCCGGAGGGTCCAGGGCCCCGGGCCTCCCAGTGTGTTTTCTGGTTACTTCCCTTGCTGGCCGCTGGGCCACTGTCCCGAAGGCCCCGGAGCAGCGTCTCGAACCACGGGGTGGGCAACCTTCCCCGCTCGGCTGGGCTGGGGCGGCGATAGCACTGGGCCTGCCCAGAAGGACCCGTGGACACCACGCAGGCCTCAGGCGTGCCAGCCCCTCTGGCCAGGCTCCCTGTGGGAGATCTACCCGTGGCAGGAGGGTCCAGCTGCAGGGACCCTCCAGGATGCCGACCCAAGAGCCCGGCCCCTCAGCTGATGGCAGGGGCGCCACCAGGCTTGAGTGCTGCCCTGTCGGGAGGCCCCAGGGGGCGTCCACTCCGGCTGTGGCGAGGGCGCTGCAGCGGTCACCCCTCGCTTCTCTGGCTTCTCTGCATGTAGGGAGCAGCTCCGAGCAGGTCCAGCCTGCTGCTCTGAGCCCAGCGCTGCCCAGCGCCCCATCCCCCAGCTCCAGGGCCAGCTGCACAGCCGGCCAGCCCGGCTCCCCATGCCCCGGAGCCCGTGGCCACTGTCTGTCTTCCTTGGGGACACGCCCTCAGGTCCTTCGCCTGATTGTTGATGGGGCCACGTGGGTGCCGAGGAGTCCGGCTCCCTCTACAGTCTGGCTGCGTGTGGCCGCCTCCCGCCAGGCGCTCCTCGGACACAGGCATCTGACCCCAGAGTCTGGCCTGCTCCCCTCTCGCCTGTGCCTCCGTGGCGCACCCAGGGAGCCGCAGCCAGACTGGGCTCTCCCCGCAGCCGAGTGTGGCCCGAGAGTGGACGCCCCTCACCGCCCACACCGTGGAGAGCAGGCCCTGGGGTGGGCATGTTCCGCAGGGCCCTGCTGGCGGCCCTCTGGCCTGGGGGTGCTGGGCAGTGCCACCCTGGCCCCGATCTTGCTCTGCGGCCTGAGTACGTGCGTGGGTGTCCCCGCCGTCAGCGGCACGGGCGTCTGTCCCCGCGGCTGCCACGGCGCTCCCCAGCGCACAGCACAGCCGGCGCGGCCGCACAGCTGAGCCCCTCGCCTCTCCCTGCAGCTTCTGCCTGTGTCTGAACAGGGCCCCGAGTCACACCCAGACGCCGGACCCCAGAGGCTCTCAGGATGACTGGGCCGGGGCTGCCCGGGTGCTGTCTCCTGGCTCCTCCGGGGGCCCCCTGCGGCTCCGGGACCTGAGCACCCGCCCCCTGCACCCAGGGCTGTGCATCTACCTGGCGCCCGAGGAAGCCGAGCGCCTGGGCATGGCGGGGCCCCTGCACTTCCGGTACAAGCAGGCCCGCGTGCAGGCCCTGGAGACCATGGCCAACATGCTCAAGCAGCGGATCGACGTCCTGACCGCCAAGCTGCAGGGGTCCGAGGCCCTCGATGGGCCTTCCGATTCGGACCCAGCGCCCCTGCTCCCTGGTGCCGTGCCCGCAGCCCCAGCTGGCGGGGCCGCCTTGGTGCCCAGCGGGGGCCCGATGGACGCTCCTTCCTCCTCCCTGGACGGCGAGAGGCCGTGGGGTGCTGACTGGGAGCGGCGGCAGAGCATGAGCCCGCGGGACCATGGCACCCGCAGGCCCCAAGGTAGGGCCTGCCGGGGGCCCCAGCTGTGGGAGGCCGGGGCCCACTCTCCCCGCCCCGCTTCCTCTCAGAGCGGCTGACACCCCGCTGCGGGCCCGGCGCGGGCGACTTGGGAACAGGCCTGGCGGGCGTGTGGAGCCCTCGGTCTCGCTGGAGGAGGGGCGGGGGCTGCCCCCGAGGCGTGCGTCCTCTTGCGGGCTGGCGTGGGGTCCCCCTACTTCCCCAGCGACTCGTGGGAGGCGAAACCCCGGTGCCCGCCCACCCGCAGGCTTCATGGAGGATGGACGCTCAGAGCCGGAGGAGAGGCTGGCGAGAAGCACCACTTCCTCCCAGGCCCTCGGCGCCGTCCCATGGGGGTGAGTCTGCCCAGGGCCCTGGGGCCCAGAGCCAGGGTCTGACGGGGTGCCCGGGAGAAGCCCAGGCTGGGGCCAGTTGGGAGCCTCTGGCTGGGGCTGGCCGGCTGGTGAGGATCCCCATGGCCCCTGCGGATCCCCATCACCCTGCCTCCAAAGCCCCCCTTAACCTCTGGGGTGGGTGGGGGTCTGGCATTTGTCCTCCAGGGTCTGATCCCACCACCTCCCCCATCCCAGCAGGGCGCAGCCTCCCTCCCCAGGGTGGCACCTGGCACCCGACTACTTCCGCCAATAGGGGGCAGCAGCGGTCTGGACAGGCCTTCCCTGCCCGCTGCCAGGCTTTGAGGATTCCCTGTGCACAGGCCCCAAGGTGGAGAGCCGGCAAGGCCCCGGCCCTGCTCTCAGATGCAGGATGGGCCAGGGAGGCAGTGGGCGCGCGGCCCCTGGGGTGTCCCCACCTGGGGAAGGTGTGGGCCCAGGACACTGTCCCCTGGTCCCAGCCCCCCGCCAGGTCTAGAGCAGGCAGAGGTGGACAGCACATTCGGGCTGTGCCCCAGGGACCAGGGCGCTCAGACCGGGACTCAGGACCAGGGCCTGGCCAGGTTCGCTCCGTCCAACAAGGCCCCACCACGTCCAGGGTTGCGGCTGTGCGCATGCGTCCGCAGCTGTGTCCCCGTCCCCCTCCAGGGCGGGGGACGAAGCTCCCGGCTGCTGGATGCCCTGCCCACCTTCCCCCCTGGACTTTGGCCTTGGATCCCACCGGATAGTGTGGATCTGAGAGCCTGGCCTGGCCCCCACAGCCTCTCACCGTGTTGCCCCGGCGGCTCACGCGTGTGCCTGCGTGTCCCTAGCTCGCACTGGGCACCCGTCATGGGGGACCCCACCGGTGGCTCCCTGAGGCTGGAGGAGATGCAGCCGGCCCCTGGGCCCAGCCCGGTCATGCCCTGGACCGTCCAGCACTTCGGTAAGGGCGAGCCCATGGACAGGCCCTGGGCTGGCTGGTTGGGTGGCCAGGGAGGGCCGCGGGGGCCCCCCCTCACTGCCTAGTGCCCGTCCTACGTGGCACCCGCACGCCGCATTAAAGGGTCTTGGAGGCTCTGGCTGCTGCTGTGTGCCCGCTCTCACCGTGGCCCTGTCCCGACGGCCCTGGCGCCCCAGCCCAGGCTGCCGCCACTCCTTTTGCACCCATGTCTTTGTGTCCTCCCAGGGGAGGAGTGGTCAGGGTCACCAAGCTGGGCCCAGAGTGGGGGCCCCGCCTGGGGCGCACCTGGGCCTGAGGGCCTGCGGGAGGGAGGGGCCCAGGGGGCTGGGGTGGCCGGGGCTGGGCTTGGCGGCGTGCACTGAGCTCGGCCTCTGGAGGCTGCCCCGTCCCCACGTGCAGCTGCTGCCCCTGAAGGTGTTGGGGGTGGACACCGGCTGCAGGACCCCAGCACTGCGGTGCTTCCAGAGTGAGCTCCGACCCTGCCCTGGCCTCTGGGAAGCCCCAGGGGTGATCTGCGTCTCCTTACAGCGCTGGGCAGGCGCACCCGAGGGGGGCAGGGCAGGGTGGGGGTGCGCGTGGCTCCAGGCCTCCCCGGGAGGATAGGGCTGGGCCACAGGGAGGACAGGAGGAAGGGCCTGGTCACAGGGCCCCCCCCACCTGCTGTGCCCTCAGGGGATGAGACGGCAGAGCTGTCCCCTTGGACAGTGTCACTGTTCCCTCCGGTGTGTCCACCTGAGCTCTGGGTTGGGCGAGCTGCTGGCCAGAGGGCCCGGCGGTGTTCACAGGAACCTGCGCAGGCGCAGCACCAGGCCTTCTGGGGCCGCCGCTCCTCTCCTGGCTGCCCAGGCGTCTGGCGGGGTGGGGGCGGGCAGCAAGGCCGCGGAGTGGAGGCTCCCAGGCCCGCCCTGCCTGACAGCGGCCGGCCGTGGTCTCCTCACATGGCCTGGGTGCGCCTGACCCCAGGGGTCATGCCCGAGGCCACGGGCAGTCCCAAGAGCCCTGGGGAGCCGACTGCTCCCGCCTGCAGGGCTGAGAGCAGTCCCAGTGCCAGGAGCTGAGCCCCAGCACAGCTCAGAGTGCTGCCCGGGTCTCGGCAGGCGCCTTTTCCAGGAAGCCCCCCAAGGGCACGGCTGGGCCAGCGTGTCCAGTAGAACTTCCAGACTGCAACCCCAGGATGTCATGTGCTGGGGCCTTCTGGGGCGAGGACGCATCCTCAGCCTGGGGTACCCAGTATAGCGCCGCCCGTGGGGACGCCCTCGCTGAGATGAGGCTGAAGGGGTCAGCCTCGGGGCACTGCTGCGCAGGGGGTGCCGTGCGGTGCTGGCTCCTGCTTAGGGGGGTGGGGGGACAGGGGTCGCCTGTGGCCCTCAGCTCAGCAGTGACTCCAGGGGCTCCGGGGTGCTTGGCCAGCAGGCCCACACTGGACTTGGGGTACCCCGAGCTCAGGGACAGGCAGCCCAACCCTGGTGACCTGTTGGCACTGTCCCGCCTGGTGGTGGGGCCGTCCCCCCATCCCTGGGCCTGCAGGGGCGCCTGGGGTCCGGCTCCTGCAGCCTCAGCCTCTCAACGACATGTTGGGGGGGCGCACCTTTGGGGGACGTCAGCTCGGAGCAGACACTGTGAGGCCTGTCGGAGTGTCCGAGCTACCCAGGCACCCGCCAACTGGGCGTGGGAGATAGCGCTGCCCGCCCGTGCTGTGGTCCTGCGTGGAGCCCGGCGCTGGGTGGCCAAGGCCTGGGCCCGCCGCGGGGCCTGTTGGCGGCTGTGCTGGGCGGGCGGGGTTCTGGGCGCCCATCTGCAACGGCTGTGGGCAGGGCCTGGCCGGAGCCCACCCATCGTCCTCTGAGCCCTGCCAGTTCTCAGGGCCTGGCCCTCCTGCCTGGGAGGCAACGCTGGCAGAGAACACACCCCGTCCCGGGCCGGGCGGAGGGGAGGAGCCTCCCGGTGGTCCAAGGGGCGGCTGAGCCCTGCTCACTCTCTGGAGCCTTCCAGAGACCCCAGGGGCCCTGGGCCTGGGCCTGCCCGGCACTCCCACCTCACAATGGCCGCAGCAGTGACGGCGAGGGGACCGCCGCCAGCTGTGAGGCTGGGCTGCCTGCTTCAGGTGCCCTGGCGCGCGCAGGACGCCAGGTTGGCCTGTGGCAGATGGAGTTCTTGCCCGTCGTCAGGTCGCTGCTCCTGGGGGAGGAGGAGGCCGGGGTTCTGGGGGAGGCCGGGGGAGGGGGTCAGGGCCCTGGGGACATCGGGCCAGGGACAGCCTGCTGCCCCCGGTCAGGGCTCCCTGGCTGTGCGGGGAGGGGGCACCTCGAGCCGGGTGGGTGTGGTCTGGGGACAGCCCGCCTGGGCTGGGCAGCCGGGATCCCTCCCTCTGCTTCCTCCGCAGGAGCTGAGGCTGGTGCAGGGGCCAGGGCCTCAGAGCCCCTTGCGGTTTCCGCAGGCCAGCGTGAGCAGGGCCAGCCGCCTCCCGGGGCCCTCCCCGAAGACCTGCAGAAGCCCCTGAGCTTCCTGGAGGCCCTGAAGGTGGGTCCCGCCCTCCCCCCTGGGGCCGATGCTGGGCTCCGCTGTCTGGGAGAGGCCCCGGGAGGCTGAGGGAAGCGCCCTGCCGGGAACTGGGTCCGGGAGGAGAGCCCCAGCAGGGAGGCCCCGGGAGGAGCAGGTTGCAGGCTGAGGGTCCTCGCAGGGGGCGGCCTCAGGAGCCCCTTGGGGCGGCCGGGCGCAGGGCCTGAGGCTGCCCCCTGCAGCTGGACCCGCAGGCGCAGGAGCGGGCGCTGGCTCTGCTGCGGCTGCGGGCAGAACGGGAGGTCTGGGCAGCCGAGAAGGCCCTGGAGGAGCTGCTCTTCCAACACCAGCTGGAGGTCAGGAGCGGCCCTCGGGCTCCCCGGGCCCTGGGCGCAGTCACGCCCAGTGACCCCAGCACCCGGGGTGCTCAGCCCTGGTCTGCGGGACACCCCCCCATGCCCCTCCCCGTGGGCAGCCCCCGCCCCCAGGGCTGGGACCCTGAACCCGGCACCCTCCAAGCCCACGCCCTGCTGCCCCCAGCGGCTGATGCAGACAGAGCCCGCGCAGGCCGGGCGGGAGCCGGATTCAGGGCAGGAGCAGCTCCCGCAGGGCGGGGACCCAGCGCCCAGGACCTTCGCCAGCTCGGAGACGGCGGGACCCAGGTGGGGTCCGGCCCGGGGGCGCGCTGGGGTGGTCTCGGCTGGCCGACCAGAGCTGGGAGTGCCCGCTGCTCTCTCCGCAGGCCACTGCCTCCCCTAGGCGGACATGCTGCCAGCCCCCTGCGGGGCCCCGCGGGAGCACAGGGGCGTCAGGCAGGCACATCGGCCTCTAGGGGTGAGTGTCCCTGGCGTCACGCCCTCCGGGGCCTGCTGAGGCAGCGCTGCATGGACCCCAGGCTGTGCCAGCTGTGTGCCCGGCCCAGCAGAGAAGGGGCCTGCCCAGGGCCTGCCCGCGCGGACTGGTGTTTGACGCGGAGTGTTTGATGCCAGGACCGTGTGACTGACCAGGGGCCATGCTGCCTCCTGCTTGAGGACCGCTGGGCATCTGGGGCCAGGGGCCAGGAGCCTGAGACAGTCCCCACCGCGTCTGGGGACAGTGGCCTGGGTCACGGCAGGGGCTCTGGGCCAGCTCAGGAATGGGGGCTGCGGCTGAGTCAGCAGAGCCGGGGCGTCATCCTGCCCTCCTGCTGACCAGGGACAGAGAGGGCCTCAGCTGCTGGTGGCCCCGGGTGGCCCTCGCCCAGCCCTGCAGGCCAGGTTGCAGCCCATCTCACTCCTTGGGGATGGGAGCCCCATGCTCTCCAGGCCCCTGACGCTCACCTTGTCCCTGTGTGTGGTCTCCTGGAGGCCCTCAGGAGCTGACGACCAGGTGTCCGGTCCAGTCTCCTTGCCGTGCGCCCTGCACTGGAATGAGGCCCCTGCTGCAGGCGCAGCCCCCAAGAGCCCCAGGCTGAGCAGCGAGGCTCGGCTTCCCTTACCACCTTCCAGCTGCCCCATCCAGCCACAGCCACCTGCACAGCCGCAGGCCGAGGGGTGGCTCCCCCGAGCGCCCTGTCCTGGTGCGCCCCCCCCCCCGCCCCCTGTGAGAAAAGTGTCCCGGGGGGTGGAACACGCTCTCCTGTTGCTGGCAGTGGCGTTCAACTCTCGGCCCAGGCCCCCTCACCGGGGAGGGGTGCTGCCTGCTGTGTGGCCAGGCGCCGTGGCTGAGGTGGCCGCGCTCTGTGGCCCGCGGGGCCCGCGCCGATCTGCCCTGAAATCCACTGAGCATAACACCGGGGCTGCCTCGGCCGGCGACAGGGCCCGCCCTGAGGCTCGTGCCTGGCCCAGGTCAGTGTTCCTGCTGCAGCGGGGATCAGAGCCTGTTCTTTCCCCTGGCCTGACCTACCTAGCCGCTCCCTTCTGTCAGCCCACGCTCGCCATGGTGGTCGCTGCTGCGGCGGGGCCTGCTGGTCATGGGGGTTTCCATCATGGCCACTGGGTACTTCGCCACAGCCCCCGGCAAATCCCAGCAGCCAGCTCCCTGTGGATGGCTCCAAGGGCTCAGCCCAGAGGCTCTCTCTGGGCTTCAGTCTCCCCTCTATGGAGGCCAAGTAACTGGACTGAGGCCCCCTGAGTCCAGTGACCGGGGTACACAGAACTTCATATTGAGAAAGGAGACTGCGAATTGTCCTGGGGCTAATGTGCAGCTGTGTGTATGGGGGCAGGGGCGCTTAGACCCCCAGTCCTGCTGGGCAGCCCTCTGGAGGGAAGGCCCTGCACCCCCAGAGCTGCTGCACACCCCAACCTGCTTTCTGTCCTCAGAGCTTGTGCAGGAAGAGCGGCCAGACCAAGAGCCCCCACTGCAGCAGCCCTACCCATGGGACAACCCTACTCTCCAGGTACAGGGGGCGGCCCTGGGGCTGGCAGAGGAGTGGGGTCTGGGGGCACTCCCCACCCCTGCACTGGGGCATGCCTTGGCTCAGTGCCCCCAGCTGCCTGTCTGGGGCAGTGGCCTTTTCCTCTCGGCTATGCCAGGGAGTCTCCACTGCAGCTTCTGGGTGGGGGAGGCTCTCCCTGCCCTGGGCATGACCCACCGCTCTAATGGCACCTCTCACGCACCCCCGTCCTCCTGCCCAGTGGCAGGTGGCAGCACGGTGGGTGCTTCAGCAGGTGCCCGCCGAGGATGCACATTCAGAGCAGGAGGCCTGCTCGGGACCCTACTGGAGCACAAAGGCGTGCTCGGTCCAGACAGGCCCCCATCTTGGGGACGGGGCACAAGTTGAGAACGAGGAGGCGGGTGGGCAGTCCGGGAAGGCTTCCTGGAGGCGGCAACAGTCCACCCAGCGAGGCCGTCTCGGAAGAGGCCTGGGGGTTTGGTGGGGGTGACATAGCTTGACTGGAACCCGCCTGACGCTTCAGATGCTCCAGCAGAGCCTGCGGGAGGAGAGGCAGCGCGTGCAGCACCAGGCTGCGCTGCTGCGCCTGCGCGAGAGGGCGCTGGAGGAGAAGATGCGCGCGGAGCTGGCCTGGCTGGAGCATCGGCGACGGTGGGCGCATGCGCGGGCGTGCGGCCCCGCCCCTGGCCCCGCCCCTGGCCCCGCCCCGCCGCTAGGCTCCAGCCCCGCCCCGCCCTGGCTCTGGCCCCGCCTCCAGGCCCCGCCCCGCCCCGGCTCTGGCCCCGCCCCGCCCCGCCCCGCCCCGCCCCGCCGGCTCCGAGGGCGCGAACCCCGCGGCGCCCGGGGCTGCCCCGCGCGCGCACCGCCCCCCGCGGTTGTCCGCGTCGCGCGCGTCCTGCGGTCTGTCCGCCTGAGGCGGCTGCGCACAGGCCGCTCAGCAGCCGCGAGGGCCCGCGCGCCGGTCGGGAAAGCCTGAGGCGCCGCCCCGCCCGGCCCGCGCGCTCGGGGGTCCCGGAGCAGCCCCGCCCCGCCCCTGTCGCGGGGGGCCGCCCCGCGCCCCTCAGCGCAGATCCCCGGGGCGCCCCCGCGGCGCCGGGTCCGCAGCGCCCTGTCCCCCAGGTGCCCGCGCGGCCCGGCGGGGCAGGTGCCCGTGCCCGCCCCACCGGGGCGCTGGGCAGCGAGCACCCCTGAGCAGCCCCCTGTCCATGAAAGGAGGGGAGCCCCAGTGCAGGGGCCTCCTGGCCGAGCGCAGCCCGAGCACCCCCCCTCCCGTCACCCGGGCGGCCTTTGGGGGCCCTGCTGACGCCTCGGCGCCGCCCAGACGCCTTCCCCCCCTCGAGCACCCGCAGCGGAGGCCGCCCCCGGGCAAGGGACAGACACGCCTGCGGGCAGAGGGCCGGGCCAGCCTGCCCAGGGCTGTCCACCGCCGCTGTGTGGGGACACCGGTGGCCAGGGTAGGGTGCAGGTGGGCGCAGGAGGTGGGCGCGGCTGGGGCTGGGGGTGCGGCCAGGCCTTTGCTCAGCGAGTAGGGGGCTGGGGGAGGCAGGGACCGGCAGGGTGGTGGGGGCACAGGCAGCGGGGAGGACCAGCGTGGCCTGGGCTGCTCCGGGAGGCCCGTCCCTGGGGGATCCTGGCCTCCCGCTGCTGCCCAGCTCACTGACCCGTGATGGCGTGGACACACACGGGGACGTGCCGGGTACTCGTCCGATGGCTCCCCTTTAAGTTGGGGTCTCCGTGAGTCTCCTGCTGGGTGGGGTGAGGACAGCAGGGGGCTTCTCTGAACCCCGCCAGCCCGCAGCAGAGGGGCAGGGTGGCCTGAGTCCACCGCACAGCTGGGGCGGCAGCCTGAGACCACAGCCCGGGGCCAGGCGGCCCCATCCTCCGGCCTGCACCTGCACCTGGGGCACTTGCCGGGGCGAGGGTGGCCGGGCATGTGGGAGCTCGCCCTGCACGTTTCCCCAGCTGCTGCCACGTGGCGCCCGTCAGCAGCTCTTCCCTGAAGGTGGGCGCGGGTGCCCACCCAGCTCACCCTGCCCCGTGTCTCTAGAATCCCGGCCGCGGAGTCAAGGCCAATGGGGAGACAAGCCAGCGGTCGGCAGGGCCTGTGCCAGGCCCTTCGAGCCCCCCCAGGCCACACAGGCCAGGCCGCCCTCCCAGGGCCCCCCATTGGACGAGTCCCCTGAGCTCCCGAGTCTCACAGTGAGTCTGTCGCGGGCGGCCTCCCTGGGCTCACCATTAAAAGTCTGAGTCCTGTGCTGGGTGCTGCTGCCTGCCCGGGAGGGCTGCTGTGGGCCCTGCTCAGGCTGCTGGGTGGGCGTGGCGGAGCGCGCGTCGGTGCTGGCTTGTCCCCCGAGCCGCTGGGGGCTGGTCCTGAGGACGGCCACTGGCTGGGCTGGGAGGATGGGGTGGCCCCAGCTGGACCCTGCCGCGGGAGGGAGCCTGCCGCCACCCCGCCAGCCCCTGCCCCCACGCCGGGTGCTCTGCGCCTTCTCCACGTCTGCCCCAGAGCTGGTGCCCCACCCAGGAGCAGCAGCCCGGGGGGAGGCCACAGGAGGGGCCCCTCCTTGAGAAAGGGCCCGCACCTTCCTGGGAGAGGCCTTTGTGGGGACGCCTGCCCGGGGGCGGCCATCACTGTCCCGCGGTGTCCATCACTATCTTGCAGAGGTCGGGGGGATGCGTGTTCACCCCCCAGGGGTCATGGCCAGCAGCTCCTCCTGCCCCGCCATCCTGCTGGGGGTCTCTGCCTCCCGGCCACGCTTAGTCAGCAGCGCCAAGTGCCGTAACCCAACTGGGCAGAAAACGCCTAAAATCTGTGGGTGCCGTGCACCCCCTGGCAGACTCCTCGCTTCACTCTAGAGGCCCAAGAGCCTCCGTCCTGGGGCTGCATCCGGACAGGGGGGTGGACTGGCACCCACTAGTCCAGGTCCTGCCCTGGAGGCGAACCCGACCTTCAGAATCAGCGTGTCCTCTGGAGCGGAGGCCCTGGAACCCCGCCCCGCCCGCACCCCGGTGAGCTGGAGGTCTCTCAGCCCACCCCGCGGACAGCGACAGGCTGTGTCCAGGGCAGCAGGTGCCTGGGGGAAGAGGGGTGAGCGGTTCCCCCCAAGAGGTTGTGGAGTGTTCTGGAGCTGCCCAGTGTTGGCGCTGACCTGAGCCAGACGGGAGCCAGGCCTCCCGGGGCTGCCCGGGGCAGTTTCTCGCCTCCCAGGTGTGGCCGGAGCCCGGCCAAGGACCTGGGTGTGGGGCGTCTCCCGCCCTCTGCCTCCCGGAGCTGGGGCCAGCACTGCCCACGAGGCCCAAGAACCGGGGCCATCTCCAGGCCCAGTCCTGACAGGGCACAGGCCCGCTCTGCGCCCCCCACACCAGCACCGCGCCCACGCCTCTCACCCGGCGCTGCCCCTTGGGGGACTGGCTTTGCTTGGGAAGGCGCTGGGTGAGGAGGGCCCGGGGGGGGGGTCTCCCTTCACCCGGGTGTTGACTGCTAGGCCACGGACCGGCCACAACCGTCCCTGGCGTGACCACCGTGGGCAGGGCTGGCCGCTGGGTAGTGTGGCCCGCGGTCATCAGTGCCCTCTGCACTACCTGTAGCTTTCTCACCGAGTGGCAGGACAGAGCACCCCCCAGGGCCACCTCGCCTGCAGATGGTCAGCTGTGGCCTCTGAGGTCGGGAGAGCACACACCTGCGGACCGAGGCGGGCCTGAGGCCCAGGGTCAAGGTAAAGGGAGCCAGGCCTCCCGGGGCTGCCCAGGAGGGGGCCTCTGCTCCCTCTCGCAGAGGTCTGGGGATGCGTGTTCACCCCCCAGGGGTCATGGCCAGCAGCTCCCCCTGCCCCGCCATCCTGCTCGGGGGGGGGGGGTTCTCTGCCTCCTGGCCACGCTTAGTCAGCAGCGCCAAGTGCCGTAACCCAAGCGGGCAGAAAACGCCCGGTTTTCTGAGGCCCAGGGTCAAGGTACAGGGCAAGGTGGCCGCAGCAGCCCCTGGCCCAGGTGGGGCAGGCGGCCCTGTGCCCGTCCCGAGTGCCCGCGGGTGACGGCCTGTTCTTTGTCCTCACACCAGACACGCACACTGGGCTGTGCTGCGGGCCAGGCTAGCAGCCGGCGGGAGCCCGGGCCCCTCTGCGGGCCCACGGGCGCAGCTGCGGGGAGGGCGGCCTGTCCACGCAGAGCTGCGGTTGCCGGGGGTGCCGAGCCCGTCCGTGGCCCAGGGCCCTGGACGCCGCCCGCTGCATCTCAAGGTCTCCCCGGCAGCCCTGACAGACCCCTTGCCTCATAGGTGACCCCCGGGCCAGCCCCTCGGCCACAGAGGAGACCCGTGTCCCTAAGGGAAAGGTGGCCTACGCGCCCCCAGGTGGAGCAGGCCCTCAAGGCCCCCGGGAAGCCGGCGTGAGTGGGGTGCGGGCTTGGGCTGATGCGGCCGAGGCTCTGGCGGGGGCGTCCGGCCCCGTGGACGGCTCTCTGGGAGGAGGTCGGGGCGCAGGGCTGTGTCCACAGCCTGACCGTCCCGTCCCAGCATTCCCCGCAGGTGGGGGAAGGCAGCGAGAGTCAAGAGGTGTCAGGACTGGGGCTGGACGTGGCCTGCAGCCCCCGGGGGAAGCCCCCTGAAGTGGATGGCCCCAGGCCGGGGGGGCAGAGGTAGGGGCGTGGGGCAGTGTCCAGACCCGGGCAGGGGCGGCGGGAGGCCCTTCGGGGGGCCGTGTCTCCGTGTCTGGGAGGGCGACCTCCCCATCTACCAGGCTAGCGGGGGCACAGGTCAGCTCCCCCAAAACCATCCCGTACCCCTACCCAGTTACCTCCTGTCAGGGGCAGGTGGCGACAGGCCTCAGGGAAGTCACCCCCCAGAGAGCCTGCGGGCGCGGGGGAGGAGGCGGCGAGGATGGGCCCCTCCCGGGGGCACCAGGACTGCCCCGTGAATGTGCTTGCAGGAGGGAGACCTGTTGGCAGGAGGACCCCTGCGGCCCCTCCAGGCGGCACGCTGCCCAGCTGCCCACCGCCCCAGGTGATGCCCGGCCCAGCCCCGCGCCGAGACACAGAGGCCCCTTCTCCCGCACCCCTCCCTCCCGTGCGGCTGGGGCCGCCCCGCCCAGCGCCCACCCTCACATCCAGCGTCCCAGATGGCGGAGGCACCACCACGGGCAGCCCCTACCCAGCTAGCCAGCCCCTGCCTGTGTGCGTCCCCCAGATGTGACCCTGGGGCAGATCCCGCCGGGTCCCCGGCCCACCTGGCGCCTCAGTCCAGGTGTTCTGCCCCTGTTCTGGCCTGTGCTGCTCTTGCCAGCACCGGGGGCCGCCTCGGGGCCGGTGGGCTGCCACCACCCTGCTATCACCCCCAAACTCCCCTCTCTCTGCAGCACCGGCAGCAGCTGGGGAGGTGCCACCCACCCACGCCGAGGGCAGCCCCCCGCCTGCAATCGTGGCCCCGGTGGGCCTGGGCTGCGAGTCCGAGTGCTCGGGCCGACGGGGGGCCTCCCCGGCCGGCTCCGACAGCAGCGCGTCCTGGGCCTCCCTCCCGGAGTTTCAGAGGGCGTCGGCCATCCTGGTGCAGCTTTCCCGGAGCTCCAGCTCCCTGTCTGGCGGGGAGGCCGGGGACACTCCGGAGGTGGCCCCTGGCTGGCCTGGGGAGTTCTCTGCCCTTGACTCCCGGGGGCTCCACGGGGGCGGAGGACAGGGGACCTGGGAGAGGTCAGAGGGCAGGGGCGCCCGTCCCCTTCAGGGCCTCACCACAGGGACAGGAGCCCCAGAGCCACCCCCAGGCCCCCAGAGCCCCCAGAGCCCCCCTCCGAGGCCAGGGTCCGACCTGTCCGAGGCGTCCAGAGAAGTCTGGGATGAGGAGAACCTGCCGGGGCCTGGAGCCTCGGGACCCTCCTCGGCCTCGGGCGGCTCCTCCGACCCCGAGAACTGGGGACCGCCTCCATCCTGGGGCCCTGCGGAGGGGCAGGAGGCCTCTGGAGCCAGCGGGAGCCTGACCGGTGGACCAGGTACCAGAACGGCCCGCCAGAAGGCCCCTGAGACTGCCGGCCCCGCAGTGCCGCCCCGAGCCCCTTCCCGCAGTGACGGGCACCTGACCCCGGCCCGCCCCTCGGGGGCCTTGGCCTTGGAAGGGCCCGACACAGGCAAAGCAGAGACCCAGGCCGTGTGGGCCCTGGCTGGCCGCCTGCTGGCGCCCCGAAGTACTGTCCAGGGGCCACCTACTGACGGGAACCTCCTTCGGGTCTCGCCTGAGCCTGAGGACCCCGGGAACCTGTGGGCTCCTCCTGGGGGCCCCAGCAGCCTGGCAGCCTGGGGCCCAGCAGCCGGGAGGGCCTCAGCAGACCCTCGCCTTGGCCTGGCCGGCGGCATCCTGCCCAAGATCCTGTCCCCTGTGGACAAGGCGCTGTCCTCCCGCAGGGCCGCCCCCTTCCCTCCGCCGCCCCCCTCCCCGCCGGCAGAGAGCGAGGCAGAGGCCCACCCCCTGCCAGAGGACATCCCCCCGCCGCCGGCAGACGCTGTCTTGTCTCCTGGGGTGCCCCCGGGTTCCCCAGGGGAGGACACCTCTGCCGGCACTGAGGTACCCTCCTGGTCCGAGGACGTTCTGCCTGAGGCACCATCCCCAGCCCCCCCGGAATTGGGGCTGGGCCTGGGGGCGGCTGGCCGGGGCAGACATCTGGAGGAGGAAACGGGCGAATCGAGTTCTGGGGGGCAGACGGAGACTGTGGGCGGCCAGTGGACTGAGTCGCTCGGCTGGCCAGGGTCCCCCTGGGGTGGGGGGGCAGATGATGCCCTAGGGGGGCTCCCCAGAGTGTCCACTGTGGCCCGAGTGGCCGGGGCAGGCTTGGCGACAGGGGTGGTGGCTGGCAACCCCCTGCCCTCTGGCTCCGAGGGCGGCCACCCAGCTCCTGGCTTGGGCCCAGGCCCCCAGGCTGGTCTCCTGGGTGTGGGGACAGCCGAGGCAGCAGATGTGGTGTCCACCCGGCTCACCAGGAGGATCCTGTGCGACACGCGGGCGGTGTTCTCGGAGCGGGCCCAGCCGGGCAGCCCACTGACGGGGGAGCTGGTGGGGACCAGCTGGGTCCCTGAGGCGCCCGCCAAGCCTGCCGGGCTGTCCTGGCGGGGCCAGGAGGCCTGAGAAGCCACGGGTGTGTGCACAGCTGGGCTGTGCATGCGTGTGCGTGTGTGTGTGTGCATGTACGTGGGGCTTCAGGAAGCCTGGACTTGGTCAGGGCGGAGCTGCCACTCAGAACAGTCACGCTGTGCTGGCCGTGGAGCTGGCCACCCGGTGCCAGTCCAAGACCAGGCTGCGGTTCCTCCTTGTCTGGCGGGGTCGGCTCCGTCTGCATTTGTCTGGATGTCAGGTCCGCCATGTCCTCCAGGTTCTGGAAGGGGCCCCGACCCAAAGAGATTAAAAGGCAGGAATGTAAAAAGTTGGGGGGCTGTTGTCCAATAGCCAAAAGGTATGGATTCAGGGGCTGGCAGGGGGACCCCCGGGGAGGGGGAGCAGCTCCCATGAATGAGACCCCTTGCCAGAAGCCAAGGCCACCCTCGAGACCTGTGAGGGACCCGACCGTCTTCCCCAGTGGTCAGAATGCTGGCTGTCCACACCAACATGCAGCACGTCCTGGCTGGCACACAAAGGAATTCACCGGAAACCACCTGATGCTCTTCTTAGTGGACCCTGCGTCTCGCAGCCGAAGGGTCTGCCATTTCAATATTTGTCCTAAACTGTATTTTCTGTGCACTTGGGGACTAAGTGACTTTTAAGCGAGTCCAGAAATCAGCTCTTTTATAAAGGGAAGCAGCTTTCAAATCTGTTTCTACCTGGCTAGGGGTCTTGCGATGGGCTCTCTTATACTGTGGTTGGGCCTCTGGCAGACGCGCCATGTCCGACAGCAGCCGCTGTCTCCAGGCGCCTGTGTTCACCTGTCACCTGTGTCATCCACCAGCTACCGTGCACTTACC
The DNA here is from genome assembly GCF_964194135.1 of Talpa europaea. NCBI lineage: Eukaryota > Metazoa > Chordata > Mammalia > Eulipotyphla > Talpidae > Talpa > Talpa europaea. Next base: position 518,928 of record NC_140074.1, on the reverse strand, counting down.
ATCATTGGTCTTTCGTCTCTGCCCGTCCATCGGTCTGTCCGCCCATCACCCACCCACCCTTCCATCTGTCCCGTCCGTCCGTCCGTCCGTCCTCTCCCAACACCCTTCTTGAACTGCAAGGCCCCCGCCTGGAGGGAGTCCAGGACTGAGCGAGAGCTTGCGGAGAGGTTCCGCCGCCCGCCGAGGCTCGGGCTGTGTGACAGGGCCACGGAGGGGAAATGTGTTCATGCTCCGTGTACACAATTTCAAAACTCACTTTGAGCTACAGCTTATTGATTCCCTTCTAGTTTTCTGAACAAATTAGTCTGTAATTTTTTATTTTTTTCCTATTTATGGTTGACCCTTTGGATTTACGAGGCCATGTGAGAGGAATTATGTATTTTACACACACACATTTGGCACCGTAATAAATCTCCCACGTTGAAGCCCTGCTGATTTGCCTGAAATTCGATAGTCTCCCGCGGGTGGCTGCGGGCTGGGTGCACTGGCAGCTGGGCAGTGGCCCCCGGTGACCTTCCCAGGGCCAGCAGGTGCGTGGCCTCCCAGGAGCCGTCTGCGGCCATGCCCCGTGCCCTTGGCGGGGGCTGGCTGGGGTCTAATGACTGTCCTGGCCACACCTGCCCAGGAGGGACCCCAGGGTGCCGTGCTGCAACATGCGTGTCCCCCGCAGAGCTGGGCACTGGCTCCGGCCCCCGCACGCCCGGGCCGCTCCCGTGTGCTGACGGGCAGGACTTCAATATCCAGATTACTCCCTCAAGGTCTCCTGAGCTCGCCTTGGCTCCGGTCCGTCGTAACCTCCTGGGTCAATAAATCTTGATACCAGCCTCCAGAGAAGTCATTATCTTTCATAGAAAATGATTATTTCTCAGTTAAAGCCCACATTTAATTTTCCCGTCATCTGTCTCCTTCAGCTTCCGGAGGAACCACTCGCGCCCGCATGAAATGCCCAGACACGTGTCTGCGCCAAACCCCAGATCATCGCACCCGCCCTCCGAAAACACGCGGGGGCTGGGGCGGGGGTGGGGGGCCGGCACGCCCCGGGGACTCGGGTCAAGCGAGGGTGCTCTGCTGGGGCCTAGACGGGGAGGGTGGCGGTGACCAGCACTGGCCCTCTGTGGAACCGGTGCCGTGCCGGACCAGCCTGTCTGGTTGGCCCCAGACAAAACCAGGCTGGGACGGGGCCTTCTCCACCCAGCTCCGCAGGCAGCGGGCCCGGAGGACCACGGCCAGCCCCGTGCTGCCTGTGCCTGTGGCCCCGTCCTGTCCGCCCGGCGAGCACGAAGTTCCACATGGCTGTGCTGCGGTGTGTCCCGCCCCTCCCACCTGTACCCTCCCCCCACCGCCCATGAACACAGCTGGGAGCAGGCAGGTGTTTGCAAAACTTGAGTGTGGGCCGGGCAAGGGCTGCTCACACATGCAGGCGCATCCGCCCCGCGCCCTGCACTCTCCTGCAGGGTCTGGCTCCAGCAGGCCTTGCGGGGGTACTTCAGATGCTAAGACACCCCCCCCCACCTGCCCCCCCCCCCGCAGCCCAGCCACTCCCTGGAGCTGTGCCAGGACCGTCCACCTCCTCCGGGACCGCCTGCCCCCTCCGTGGGCAGCTCTACTCACTGTGGGGACACAGGCTCCCGCTCTGGGTCCTCTGAGCTTCCAGAAAAGGTCATGTCCATGCAGCCGCCGCTGTTCCCTCCTCCTGGGAAGAGGGCCGTCCCTCCTGGGCCTTTTCTCCACTGCCCTCCTGAAACACATCCCATCACGCCTTGTCCCTGCACCGGCGCTGGTGTCCGGCCACCACGGAGCGCCCCCGCGGGCCAATGCCCAGCTGGCCTCTGGACGCCGTCCCTGTCTCAGAGTCTGCACCCCCCAGGCCCTCCCACTGCCGGCTAGGCCTCCGGCCCTCTCCCTCCTCAGCCCTGGAGCTGGCCCAGGGCTCTGCGTGAGGCCCATGTACCCGGCGAGCCCCGATGCCCACCCAGCCACGCAGAGATGCTCCCTCTGACGTCAAAACGGTCTCAGAGACTGAATAGGCCACGGATAGATTCCTGATTCCCACCCCCTGTCCTGCCCCAGGCCTGCGGCCAAGAACGACTCACTCTCCCAGGTGCCCAGGGCCAGGCCTGGCGGGCAGAGGGCCTCTCGGCCACAAACCCTGGGTGCGGCCCCAAGTCTTACCCTCCCCTGCAGAACCCACAACCGTGGAGGCTGGGTGGCCCCTCAACCCCCTCTCCCTTCCCGCCCCTACATGGCAGCGCCAGGGCAGAAGCTGGGCCCCCTCCTGTCCTCCCCGGCCGCCGGGACACGGCGAGGCCCTGGCGGTCACCCGTGGCTTCTCTGGTTCTGTTCCCCAAGTGGCTCTGCTCCCACTAAACTCCCTTCCTTGCTGCCCTCAGAGGGCCCAGGCCCCTCTCACACCCGCCCCGCCCCGGGGCCTTTGCACCGCAGCTCCTGGCCTCGAGCGCTGGCCTCTCCCCCCCTCCCCCACAGGCCCCCTCCCCAGAGCCGCGCCCCCCACCCTGCCCACCCCTCACCTGTCAGAGCCCGGGGCCCACCTGCCCGGCCTCGGCGGGCTCCCCCGGACCGCAGGGCTGGGCACCAGGCGGGTCCCCGCTGTCTCCGGAGCCGCACAGGCCAGGCGGCCGGCGGCGGCCGGGAGACCCCAGAGCTGGGCCGGCCGGCCCGGGCTCGGCCAGGGCGCTTTGGCTTGGGTCAGCGGTTGGACCCCCCGCCCTCGGTCCCGCGGATCCCGCCCCAGCAGAGCCTGCACCGACCCGCTGGGGGGGGGCCCGGGATGCCGGCCGGACACAGCCCGCGCTGCCCGCGGAGAGGCCCGGGGCCCGCGGCCCCCTCCCGCCGCGCCCCCCGGCCGGCCTCGGCGCCGCACCGGGCACGGCCCCGCGGGGAGCCCAGCGCCCCACGCGCCAGGGGCGTCCAGCCGCGTCCCCCGAGGCCGGCGCCGCCCCCCCGGGCCCCACGCGACGCCCATTTATCGGGGACCCACGTTTATTGGGGACCCACGCTTCCCCGCAGGGTCTGGGCTCCCGCCGGCGCGTCCGGGCGCCCCACGCCGCGCCCCCGGGTCCGCGCGGGCGGGGGGCGGGGCCCCTCGGGGGAGGGCGGGGCGGGGCCTGGGCCGCCGGCGGGGCGGGGCCGGGGCGGGGCCTGGGCCGCCGGCGGGGGCGGGCCGGGGCGAGGGGCGGGGCCTGGATCCCGGCGCGGGGCGGGGCCCGGCGCACGTGACGCGGTTGCCAGGGTGAAAGGTCAGGCGCGCGCCGGCGCACTTCCAACATGGCGGCGGCCGGGGCGGCGGCGCGCAGCCCGGGATCCCCGGCTGGCTCGGCGGCCGGAGTCCCGCGCCCGCCCCCGCGGCGGGCCTGGCGGCTGCCCGCGCTGCTCGTCCTGCTGGCGGCGGCGGGGCCGGGCGCCGGCGCGGCCCGGCTGTACCGCCCGGGCGAGGACGCCGTGTGGGTGCTGGACAGCGGCAGCGTGCGCGGGGCCACCGCCAACAGCTCGGCCGCGTGGCTCGTGCAGTTCTACTCCTCGTGGTGCGGCCACTGCATCGGCTACGCGCCCACCTGGCGCGCCCTGGCCGCCGACGTGCGAGGTGAGGCGCGGCCCCGCGATTCGCGCTCGCCCCCGTCGCGGCCGCGGGCCGGGAGGCCGGGCGAGCCTCGCTCCCCCCCACCCCGGGCGGGCCCGCCCGCGCTCCCTGCTCTCCGGACCCCCCGCAGCCCCTGGCTGACGCGGGGCGCCCGCCCCCTGCTCAGCACGTCCACTTCAGGGCCGAGAACTCCCACGCTTTGCGGATCCCCATCCCCTCCCAAGCCCCTCTCCCTGTGAACCGCCCCTCCCCGTCCTCTCTGCGTTTTGAACCGCTGACCATATGGTGGGTGCGCCCAGGGAGCCCACAACTCAGGAGTCCCGGTACTCTGGAGACTTGTCTAGAGAGGCAAAAAAGACCTGAACGGACTCTCCACGGGCGGCTCCCTGCGCGCGGGCGCCCAGCCTTAGGTCGGTCTGTCATCGGCCGAAGGACGGGTGCGGCGCCCACGCTGCTGTGGCTTTGCTGCAAATAGTTCCTGGGCCCCCAAGTCACTGGCCTGCCCTAAGTGGCAGCGTTGTCGTGGGGAGGGGGCACGCGAGGGCTTTCCTGCCCGCCGGCTCCTTGGAATTGCTCCGGAGTGGCGCTGGCCCAGCAGGAGTGAGGTTTGTGGCAGGACTGTGCTGCCTGGGCTAACCTCTAATTACACTCTTCAGTGGGCGAGCGGGTAACAAAGTGTTGTTCTCTCTTCCAGCACCTTTGTTTTTTAAGTCTCATATCCTGCCTTGCGGTGTTTTCTTACAGCTCAGCAAATGCACACAGAAACTAGAGGGAGCGGGCTAAGTAGCGTTTTTGTGCAAGTGACGATCTCGAAGGCCCTTGTCTTGCTCAGGGTGTTGGGGCCTTTGGAGTCACGGGTTTGGTCCTTGAGCCCATGTTTCCCGAGTCCCCCCTGTTTGGCATGACCAGAGCTGTCACCAGCCTGCGGTTTCCGAGGCTGCTTTTTTTTTTTTTTTTTTTTTTTTGGTAAGCGTTCCAGAACAAGCTCTTGGACAACATAGAGGACCTTTCAGTTCTCACTTGTTGTTTTGTAGCAGAGACAGATGTGTAAATTCAAATGCAGGTAGCCAGGCCTGGCAGGACAGCTGTCACCTATTTTATGTGCGGTTTGAGTTTTTCAGTTCCGTATCTGAAGTGTAAAACTTGTGAACCAAATTCAAGTGTTGCCAACCATCCTGGAGCCGGACCTGCACACCAGGGGCCTTGGTGCAGGAGCGTGGCCCCTGGGCCCCGGATGGAGGGCACTCCGAAAGTGAAACTGTGAAATACATGCTTGGTGGGTGTGATTACTCTTGGCTAAATAAGCACAGCTCTGAACAGGCACAGCTGGCCATCGTCCAAGCCAAGGCAGGAAGAACAGGCCTGAGCCCAAAGGGAGATTGGTCCGAAAGTGAGACAGCTGTGGCCTGCGAGACTGGGAGGGGGCCTGCGGGCACCAGGCTGAGGGGCCACCTCCCAAGGAACAGGCTCTGACAGTAGAGCTCTTGGCTCTGGGGAGTGTCCCACTGGGGGTCCCCAAAGACACGCCAGGGACTTGCTGGAGTTGCTCCTTGCTGTTGGCCTGCCCAGACCCACTGGGTCAGGCCTCTGGGTGCTATGGGCGGAGCTGACTGTGGAGCATGAGGACACCTGCGCTCCCGCCCCGCCACCCTGGGGTGGATTCGCTGGGAGCCCTCCCAGGCCTGACTGGTGAGCCCCTGAGAGGGCGGCCCTGCCTGTGCTGGGGCCCCACCCATTTCTCACCCAGGCCTTTGTCAGCAGCGGGTCCCTAGGGCATGGAGGTCCCTGAGCCCCCCGGGGCCAGTGCGTGCAGCTTTTGTGCCACTGCCAGCAAGTGAGCCTGAGTAGCTACTGTGAGGGGGCTGTACGGCCAACCTCCTTGGGGCCTCTTCCTGCCCCTCCACAAAGAGGGTGTCCCACTGCCACCCCAGCCAGCCCCCAGCCCGGTCTCACCATGCTGATGTCCGGGAGTGGGTGCGGTCTAGCGCGGCTCCCAGGTGTGGGGTGCCCGACAGGCACGGTTGGCGCAGGACACCAGCCGAGGCCCCCACTGGGCTGCAGAGGGTGGGTCCTGTCTCGCAGGCCACGGCCCAGGGCGCCTTCCTTCTCCGCAGAGGCCTGGACCGCTCCGCTTGTCACTCCGGTTTCCAAGGGTTTTACACTAATTGCTTTTGCTCGTGCCGAACAAAAGGTCCACTGTTGGGTGGCTCTTCCGGGCTGGCTGGCTCCAGCGAGCCTGCAGCTCCAGCCCTCAAAACCTGTAGCCTGGGGCGCAGCCGAGCCTGTCGGCTGGGCTCCCCAGACTTGCGGGAGGCCTGCCCTTGCTGTGCCCTCCCGGCTCCTCTGCTGGTCCCTGGAGGACAGACGGGGGTCAGGGGCGTTGCCCTGGCTGGCCCTGGGATCCTCGAGGGGAACTGAGGCCTGGTGGGTGAGCACCTGCGCCACGCGCTCCTCCCTCCTGCCAGTGCCCGTTGGAGAGGCCCCAACCGGGCGCTCAAGCCGTGCACTGAGACACATGTCTGGGGGACGAGCTGGCGACCCCAGAGGCCAGAGAGGGAGGACAGACGGTGGTGAGGCCGGGGGGGGCTGGGGTGGGTGTGTGGCCTCCTCCCTTCAGGGGCCTGGAAAGGCCTGTCACGCGCCCCTCCCCCACGCACGCCCCTGTGGTCAGCGGCCCTGAGCTGAGGCCCAGGCTTCCAAAGGGCGGTGTCCAGAGGGGGCGTCCAGACGCTGCTCACCTGGACTCTGAAGATCCGAGGGGCCCATTCCCAGCCGCCAACCTCTGGTGCCGACATGTCCACCAGAGATGGTGGCCGCCCCGGGCTTGCCAGTCACCCACCATGCTTCAGAGCACCTGCCCGGCTGCCTCAGTGGGCCTGACGGCTACGGCCCGAGGCTGGGGCAGCACCGGCCTCTTGCCAGGCCCCTGGCTCTGCGCAGAGCCGCCTGGCCTAGGCAGCACGCCCACTTCCTTTTTACCGCTGCGGCCTCAGCTGCGCCTGGGCTTTGGGGCCTGTGCTTGGGTGCAACAGCCTTGGCCGGGAGGAGGCGGCACTGGCGCGGAGCGTGGCCCTGGGCAGCCTGCGTCACCCCGGGTGGGAGCAGAGTCGGCTCAGGGCTGCTCTGCAGAAAACTGGCCGCAGGCCCCTGCGCCCTGGCCCCCCCACCTGAGGTTGCTGCTTCCCAGTCGCCCCGGGTGGGGGTCTGTCCTTCGTGAGGGAGGGGCAGGGATGGTGCAGGCGCCCGCTGGCTCCCGCCGGGGTGGTCTCCTTTGTGCGGCCTCAATGCTCCCATCTGCCAGGGGCGCCTGCGGGGGGGCCCCCACCCCACCCCCGCCTCAGGACACACAAAGGCACCCCTGAGGGCTGGAGCCCAGGGGACAGGGACGGCCTGGAGGGGCCAGGGAGTGAGGTGCTGCCCTCAGACCCCCCCCACCAGTGTGCCCCCTTGCTCCTCCCTGTGCGGGTGCAGAGGGCGCGGGCGAGCTGAAGGCCAGAAGCCGGCGGGCGCAGTGACCTGGTGGCGGGGAGGGGGGGCCTGTGGAGGTCCCGGGGCTGGTCTCTGAGGGAGTTTGGATTTGACCTTTGAGTGGGGCCGAGGCCTCTGACCCTGAGGCTTGGAGCGCAGACACCGGGGCTGCCAGGGCGGGAAGCTGATCTCCACGGCGGGGGGCGCAGGGCAGGCGGTGGCGCTCCACAGCCCTCGGTGGGTTTCGGGAGGGGGCCCTGACACGGGGGACACCGTCAGCTGCCTGGTGGGGCCGAGGCCGGCCCCCACCCTGCCCTTCCTGCCCCACGCGGCCCATGTCTTTCCTTTGGGACCGTGGTCTCGTCCCTGTCCTGGGGTCCCTGAGAGGTGGTGTCAGTGGGGCGCCGAGGCCCGGCTGACCTGTGGGAGCAGCGGGGCTGGGTGCAGGCCGGGCTCTCCCCAAGGACAGGAGTGCTGGTCCTTCCAAGGCAAAGGTCCGGCGACGCAGGCGGTCAGGCCAGCGGGCGGGGGGCTTATTTTCCTAGGCAGCCCCACTAAGCAAAGTCTGAAATAGAAACGCGGGTCCGTCCCGCCTCCAAGACCCAGTGGGTGCACCAGGGGCCAGGGAGGCGGTTTCTGCTCCGGGTGGCCCGTCCCTCAGGCCTCAGGGCCGGCTCCAGGCGGGTGTGGCTCCAGGTGCACCTGGTGCCGGGAATTCCTGGTCAATGCCCGCATCTGAGCGGGGAGGAGGCGGCGCCAGCTGCTGGAGGGGGAGCTTCGGGGAGAGGAACACCAGGCGGGGCTGGGGGGGCGCGGGGCCCTGCGGGGCGGGGAGGGTGCTGGCCACACTGCCGGGAGGCGCCCAGGCCAGCCCGGCCATCTGCCGCACGGCGGGGGAGCACTGGCTGTCCTCTCCTTGGTGCGCTCCAGCCCCGCTGCTGTTCCCGAGGAGCGGCGCCCCACGCCCGCACCCTGGGTGAGCCCGGGCTCCCCAAGGCCCGGGGCGGGTGCTGTGCGGGTGGGCGCTGGCCGCGAACGCCTCTCCGCGCTCGATCCTGCCGTCGCCTTCCCGCTGGCTGCTGTTCGCTGTAACTCAGGGAAAGCGAGCTTTTTGTTTAATTTTTTTAATTAATTTATTTTTTTAATTCAACAGCATTTAAGCAACATTTTTTTTTTTAAGATTTATTTTTATTTATTTATTTACACAAGCACTGGGTACAGTCAGAAGCGCGGGAGGGTGAGAGAATCCGCCAGAGCCAGAGCGGGGAGCAGAGCAGGCAGAAGGACCGAAGGACACTGCTGAGGGGAGCAGCGGGCGGCAGGAGAGGTCTGCGCGCCGTGTGGGACCCTCACCGGTGGCCGGGGAGCAGCCGGGGATCGAACCAGCACTACAGAGGCCGCGGGCAGCTTCGCAGCCCAGCGCTCAACCGCTGCGCCACCGGGGAGGCCCGAAAGCGAGCTTTTTAAAGCAGATGGGGTCTGTTAGATGGAACACTGGCCCTCTCCAGGGCGCTGTCTCTGCAGGCCCGGTTTTGTGGTGTCCACTGCTGGTCAGCATCCCCCTTCTAGGGGGCTTCTCACAGACCCTCTGAGTGTGGGCCGCAGTCACTGCTGGGGGAAGATTCTCCTCCTGTGACCTTAACCAGGTCGCTGCTGATGGCCAGCCTGGGTTCCGCATGGACGTCACTGAGTGGACTTCCTGCCCAGGGTGGCCGCACCCCTGGGTGACCACCAGACTCCTTTTGCCCCCCACAGTCTCACTGCACTGCTTCCTGTCTGCAGGGCCACTGCTGGCCTGTCCCGCTTCCTCGGGCAGCTCCCCGGGGCGCATGTGACCTAGAGAAGGGGGTGCCTTCTGAAGAGGGAGCTGAGGACTAAGGGCAGCGCCCCCGGGGCCCTGGAGTGGCCTCTGTGCAGCTCCCCGGACCCCTGAGGTGGGCCTGCCAGGCCCCATCTGACTGCAGCCTCAGGAGTAACCCCTTTGGGGTGCTCAGTGAGAAAGGAGGTCCCCTACCCCCATTGGAGGCTACAGCTCTGGGGAAGTCACCCCCCTAGAGTGGCCTGCCTGGACAGGGTGGGCGCGGCAGACGGGAGGACCCCCGCCGGAAGCACAGGTGAGATGCAGGGGACTGGAGCCAGGCCAGGGCCGTGGCCCGGGGTGTGTCTGCACTGGCCGGCAGCAGGCGGGCGCCTCTGGAGGCACGTGCGGGCGGCGGCGGCGCTGGCTCAGGCGCCGCTGGATGCTCAGGAGTGGGCCTCCCGGGGCGCACGGTGGTTTGTCCTGAGATGAGGGGCATGGGGGGCTGGGCTGCCGCCTCTGTTTCATTCACACGTTAGAGTTTTCCCATGATACGCTGTCCCTGGGGGTCAGTCTCAGGCTGTCGCCACTGCGGCCCGAGTCCATCCCCGGCCAGGGAGTGACCCACACGGCGCGGCAGACCTCACCTGTCTCCGCTGCCCCCCTCAGCAGTGTGTTTCAGTGGATCCGCCTGTTCTGCTCCCCACTCTGTCTCTGGGGAGTCCTCTCACCCCCACCGCTGGCCTGCACCCCAGTTCTTGTATGCATAAATAAGTAAATCTTTTTTTTAAAAAAAAAACCAACAATAACTCTACCCTTTAAAAAAAATAAGCTTTTCCATAATAAAAAGCTGAAGAAGGGAAATGCACACGTTTCAAGACTCCTTTTCCACCTCCAAGATAGAGCCGTGCTGTGGGGGGCCCCTTGGGGTGTCTCACACCCTAGTCTCTGCCTGGCAAGGTGGGGTGTAGCTATGGCTGAGCCCGGCCCGTGGTGACCACAGTGCCCGGTGGCCCCGAGGCCTGGCAGTGGCCCGGAGACTGCGGGGGCGTGGTGCAGCAAGGCCCCAGGGACTCCCCCCAGCCTGGCCACGGCCTCTGCTTTCAGACTGGGCGGCTGCCATCCGCGTCGCTGCCCTGGACTGTGCAGACGAGAAGAATCACGAGGTGTGCGGGGCCTACGACGTCCACTTCTACCCCACCTTCCGGGTGAGTGGCCCGCCATGCAGCCCCGTGCCCCCACGCTCTCCCACCCGGCCCGGACACGCGGGTCGTGGGCCTGGCCTCCCACAGCCGTGCCCCCTCCCCACCCTCCAACCGCAAGCCTGAGCGTCCTCGCGCATGGAGCACGGGCCAGGGCACCCCTGGGAGCTGCCCCGCACTCGTCCTTGAGGCCACTGCACCCTGGAGGTCTGGGGCTTGGCAGGAGGCGGCTGCGCCTCCACCCGCCGGTCATGTGCATTGCTGCGGCCCCCACCTGGCGGGCGTCCCCGGGCAGCGCGCATGCAGCCCTCTCCGCCAGGCAGGGCGGCTGCCAGGAGGGGCGGTGGGTGTGCGTGTGAGCATCAGGGCTCCCTCTGGGGTCGCCTGCCGCGTGCCCGCGCCTTGGCAGCCCGCCGAGTCCGCACCCTCTGGCCACGCATTTGCCTGCTCGCAGCTGGCACTGCCCCACCCCAACGTCTCCGTGTAGGTGAGCAGCCGCTGGGCTCAGGCCGGGCCCTTTCCTGACCTGTTCTCGGCCTCCCACTCAGTATTTTAAAGCATTCGCCAAGGACTTCACAACTGGAGAAAATTTTAAAGGTAAGGGCGAGCTGTGTTTGCTGTCAGATCCCTCGCCAGCCCAGGATGCTGGCCTGCCCCGCGCCCTCCCCTGCCCTCCGCTCCAAATAGTTGTGGGCAGGGGAACTGCTGCTTGTGCTCGGCCTTCCTGGGAAAATAAGGGGGGAAGCGTTAAAATTTCAGATTAAAAAGGCTTGGCGGGGCCTCCCCGGTGGCGCAGCGGTTGAGCGCCGGGTTGCGAAGCTGCCCGCAGCCTCTGCAGCGCCGGTTCCATCCCCGGCTGCTCCCCGGCCACCGGAGGAGGGTCCCGCATGGCGCGCAGACCTCTCCTGCCGCCCGCTGCTCCCCTCAGCAGTGTCCTTCGGTCCTTCTGCCTGCTCTGCTCCCCGCTCTGGCTCTGGTGAATCCTCTCACCCTCCCGCGCTTCTGACTGTACCCAGTGCTTGTATAAATAAATCTTTAAAAAAAAAAAAAAAAAAGGCTTGGCGCCGCGCCGAGGCCGGAGCACACGCAGAGACAGTACGCAGAACAGGCGCCCGGCCTGGCCATGCGTGTCCATGGGCATGTGCGCTCATGCTCAGGGTCCCGTGGGCATTGGGTGGGCACCCAGGGGCTCCCTGTACGGAGCTTTGCCCAGGTTGGGCCCCGGGACCCCGGGAGGAGAGCTGTGGTTGCCCAGACTGGATGGTGCCACGTGCAACCCGCAGGGCCAGACCGAGAGCTACAGACAGTGCGACGCACGATGGTCGACTTCCTGCAGAACCACTCAGCTGAGCACCGGCCGCCCGCCTGCCCGCCGCTGGAGCCCCTCCGGTGTGTAGCTCTGCCGCCAGCGCCCCGCCTCAGCCCTCCTGGCGGCACCTGCGCTAAGGCTCCGCACCACTGCGCCCTTGGGCCCTAAAAGCCTCTCTCCACAGCCCCGGCGACGTCCTCTCCCTCCTCAGCCAGCACGACGACCGCTACGTGGCCATTCTGTTTGAGAGCAGCGGCTCCTATGTTGGGCGTGAGGTAGGTGGGGGGTCGGCGTCTGCTTCGTGCTGACCAGCGGGTGCGTCGGCCACGCCATGGAGCCCGTCCCTCTGTTGGTTCCGCTGTGGGGTCTGGGCCTTAGTGAGTTTGGGCGCGGAGGTGATGGTGGCAACTGGGGTTCCCAGAGGGAGCCAGAGAAGCGCCCCCTCCCCCCCAGTGCCCGTGTCTGTGGCTCCAGGCCCAGGCAGAGACGGTGCCAGGCGGCCCGTGATCAGGCTCCGTGTGACCCCTGCCGCCACCTCTGCGGCACGCCACCGAGGCCCAGAGCCCTCAGCTGGCCCTGCCACCCCAGGATCCCTCATCACACCCCAGTGCCCCTGTCCCCCTTGGGATGTGCTCCTGAGGGGCTGCGCCGTGCTCCCCTGTGCCCCCAGGGCCACACGCATGTGTGGAGGGAGGGCCGCTGGCCGCCTGGGCGTGCGGGGCCAGCGCTGCCTGAGCCGGTGCGTCCACGGCCTGGCTCTGCGGGCTGGGGAGCAGGACTGAGGCGGGCGGCTGGCACCGGCGCCCACGCCCCCCACTCCCCAGGGCGCCGTGCCGCACACCGCCCCGCAGAGCCACCTTGCCCTCTGGAGCGCAGGTGATCCTGGACCTGGTTCCGTTCGAGAACATCTTGGTGAGGAGAGCACTGGACACTGACGCGGCACTCCTGGGCTCGCTGGGCGTTTCCCCCGTCCCCTCGTGCTACCTGATCCACCCGAACGGGTCTCACGGGCCGGTTGCCATGTAAGCTGTCGGCTGCAGGTGTCTGGGCCTGCTGGGCGGTGCCTGGGTCTCCCCCCGGCCTCTGTGGTGGCCAGCAGTGCTCACCCCTTTCCCCAGAGCGCGGTGGAGGCTCATGGTCCCCTCTTGGCCACGGCCAGCAGGGCCTGTGCGCCCCGAGTCAGGGTGGGCAGCACCATAGGTTGAAGGCAGCGCCTCCTGCAGCCGGGGTCCCGGGATCCCCTCTGGTCGTTGGCCTGAGAAGGGGCGAGGCCTCCTGGGAGCTCTCCGCCCCCAGACTCGGGTGGAGTGGGGCGGGTCTGGGACCACGGGGCTGGTGGGCTGCAGCTCGTGCGTGCATCAGGCTCCCGGGCAGGTCAGAAGCGCAGGAAATCGAGCTGGAGCCCACGGGTGCCCCGCCAGCCCCAAAGACCTCTCACTGTCCCTGCTGGCCAGTAGCCTGCTGGGGGGCCTCACGTGTGGCCCCTGAGCTGGAGCGCCCCAAGCTGGTGCTACAGGAGCAGGGAGGCTGGGACTGCCCCCGAGGAACCCCCATGGCGAGGACTCAGCCTTGCCCACCGGCTGGCAGCGACCTCCGGGCTCTGAGCCCTTCTCTGCCCCCTCTCGCAGCGGGAAGCCCCTCCGGTCATTTTTTTCTTCCTATTTGAAGTCATTGCCTGGTGTGAGGAAGAAATTGCTTTTGTCACCTGAAAAGCAAAACAGAGAAGAATCTTCGGAAGTTGTGGTGTGGAGAGAATTTGACAGGCAGGTGCTCTGGACGCAGCTGGCGGGGCCCCGGCGGGCGTGCGGACCACGTCGGGGGTTCCCTCACTCACACACTGTGCGCAGGTCGAAGCTATACACGGCGGACCTCGAGTCGGGCCTGCACTACCTCCTGCGCGTGGAGCTGGCCGCCCACCGGTCCCTGGCCGGAGCTGAGCTAAAGGCACTCAAGGATTTTGTGACTGTCCTGGCCAAGGTGCGCGCGCTGGGGGTGCTGCCCGAGGGAGGGGCACGGGCTGCAGGGGGCCTAGCGCTGTCCAGAGGCCTCCCAGATGCCCACCCGCCTGGGCCACAGGGAAGCACGGGGCGCAGAGGCCACCTGCTTGGTGCAGACCCCCCAGCGTGTCAGGCCAAGGCTGAGGCGACGCTGTCAGGCAGGGGCTGTCCAGGGCACGGGGTGTTGACCTGAAGCGGGACTCGCCAAGGGTGGGGTTGTGGCCTCTGCCTGACGATCAGCAGTGGGAGGACCGGTGAGGACAGCAGGGCCTTTGGGGTGTCCTGAGGGCAAGGGCCTGCCTGCCTTCGTCTCCTGTGGCTGTCAAGTCGACGGGCCTTCCGAGAGGGCGCAGGCTGGCTCTCCAGCAGCCGTCTGCGGCGCCTTGGGTGGCCTCTGGCTGGCGGCTCTGAACTCTGAGCTGGAAAGCGGCGGCTCGCGGTCAGGTTCTGGGTCAGACGCTCACGTGGGTGGGCAGCAGTGCCTGCCCCACCCTGGGGCTCGCTGTGTCTGAGTTGCCCCCGGGCTCACTGTGGGGCCTTCTTCCCCAGCTGTTCCCCGGCCGGCCGCCCATCAGGAAGCTGCTGGAGATGCTGCGGGAGTGGCTGACCAGCCTGCCCCTGGACAGGATCCCCTACAACGCCGTCCTCGACCTGGTCAACAACAAGATGCGGGTGAGGGGCTCCTCCCGCCGGCCTCTAGGCCGGTCCTGCCCGCACCCACTGGACATCAGCCATGCCCTCCAGGGCTGCAGCTCATGCTCGTGGCTTGCCCCCATGAGCGGCCTTCCAGAATTTAGGACAGGTGTCAGCACGCTCACCCGGTCCTGCAGCCACACCCTCGCACAGCCCTGCGCCCTGAGGCCCACGGGAGCCCTGGCCCTGGGAACCTGCAGCTGCGGGGGCTGGTGCCGGGCCCGGTCCTCTTTGTCATAGTGGGTCCTCGGCCGCGCCGGCCTGTGCCTAGGGGAGTTGCGGCCCTTCTCAGGCCAGCGCTGAGACGCAGCCCATCCTTGCTGAGGCCACTCAGGCACGCAGGCCGGTTCTGACTCACCCGAGGCCACAACTGTGCCCACCAGCTCGGGATGGCGCTTGGGACAGCCTACTGGCTGGGCCTGGGGGGCATCCTTGCTTCCCGGTGCTCGCTGCCAGACACGCCTGCTTCCTTCCCCGAGACAGGGGTCGCCTTCTGGACAGACGCCAACTGCCCTCCCGCTGTCTGGTGGCTGTGGCGTCTTCCATCAGAACTTTTTGTCCTCTCCTTTTAGATCTCTGGAATATTCCTCGCCAGCCAGATCAAGTGGGTTGGCTGTCAAGGCAGTTGGCCCGAGCTGAGGGGCTACACGTGTTCTCTCTGGAAGCTGTTCCACACCTTGACTGTCCACGCTGCGGCCCACCCGGAAGCCCTGGACGGCACAGGTACGCCTGTCGGGGCAGCAGTGCTGGCCTGGGGAACTCGCTGGGGGGCGGGAGCATCCTTGGAGGCGCCACAGTGCAGACGGCCCTGGGTGCTGGGGCACGAGCCCTGCCTCTCTGCCTCGGGGCCCTGGGCAGGCCACCCTCAGACCCAGTGGCTCTGCCCACGCACGCCTGTGGGGCGGGGGCCGCCTGGCCGTGGCCACTCAGAAGCAGGCAGCGCTGGTTGGGGTGGGCGGCCACGGCCCTTGGGGAGCTGGTGCCCGAGCTGCAGCCCGCATGTGCACCGGGCCAGCCCCGCCTACCTGCTCCGGCCCTGGCCCAGCTGTGTGGGGCTGGGCCGGGCCGGGCGGGGTGGCCCTTGACGCTGCTCTCCTGAGAGTCCCGCGGCAGCAGCGTGCAGCTGAGGGGACGCCCGAGCCGGGCCAAGACTGCGGGGCCGACAGCACCTCCCGACGGGCCGGCCACCTTTAGCGGGAGCCGCGGACGTGTTCTGCCCGGAGGAAGGGGGTCCCCGCGGGGGGCCCACTGCAGCGGGCTCTGCCCTGACCCACCGGGGCGGGCCTCCAGGAGCGGCTCCCGCCCGGAGAACTGGGTCAGCCGGCGCGGATTACGTCTTCCGGGGCTTCTGCGCCACACGCGCCTTTAAAACCCGCCTCTGGAAGCTGCCGCGCCCCTAATCCCCGCAGGTAGAGGCTTAGGGCTCCACTTTACAGATTAGGGCGCCCGCAGAGTGCAGCAGGGCGGTGGGAAGGGAGGGCGGATTACCCGTGGGGGAGACGTTGGCGGGGACCGGTGCTGAGCGGGGAGCGCCCCTCCCCCTCGGAGCCAGCGGTCGGCATGGCCCGGGGCAGGAGGCGCCGGGTCAGGGCCGCCTTGCAGCAGCTGCCCTCAACTCTGCGTGGTGGACACCCGGCGTGGACCTTGAGGCCTGCTCGGTTAAGGCATTAGTCTCAGATATGTTTTTTTCCCCTCATTTCTTCGCTGTGTTTCTTTCAAAGCCGGCACCTAATCTGCCCTAATCTCGTGGCATGTTGCCCGCGCCGTCCCCGTGCTGGCTGGCTGGCGGGCGGCTGGGTCCAGGCCCGGGCACCTCTGGTGTGACCGCGCCAATGGCTTCTCCACGCCCGGCGGCCAGCTGGCGTCGTGCGCTGCGTGCGGTGGGCGTGCGTGTCCTCACGCTGAGGCATCGGCAGAGCGCAGAGCGCGCAGGCCCGCGCTGTGGGCGCCATCGCTGCCCAGAGGATGCTGGCCAGCAGCCATGGTCGTGGCCCTGGCCCTGGCGTGGAGGTCGCCGGCAGGCTGGCTGGCGACCAGGCCAGGGCCGTCCTAGCCTGTGGCCTCGCCCGGTCTTGTGCTCAGCGAGGCTCTGGGCATGAAGCGGCTGTGGTCAGGGCCGAGTGGCCCGTGGCTCCAGCACCAGCCCCAGGGCAGTGGGGCGGCAAGGATGCCTGCCGCAGCCCTCGCTCTCAGGGCGCGCTCCTGTGCTGGCCTGTGGCCCGGGTGCTGGTGGGCAGGCTGGGGTGCGGGTCCTGGGCCCTCCCCGGGGTGTGCATGGTGTGACGGGAGCGGGCAGCCCCCAGGCAGTGCAGGTGTCGGGGCGCACCGGCGCCCGGCCTGGCCCTGCTGGCACCTGCCTTTGCTGCCTTCTCTGCAGGGCTGGAGGGCGACCCCCAGGCGGTGCTGCAGGCCATCAGGGCCTACGTGCGCACCTTCTTCGGCTGCAAGGAGTGCGCCGAGCACTTCGAGGAGATGGCTGCCGAGTCCTTGGGCTCTGTGAAAACTGCAGACCAGGCAGTTCTCTGGCTCTGGAGGAAGCATAACCTGGTGAACCACCGCCTGGCAGGTGAGCGGCAGCCAGGGTCTTGGCGGGCGCAGGGCGCAGGGCATGGGTGGTGAGGCCGGAGTCCGGGGCAGGGCCTGGCGGCGGATGTCAGCCCGTGTCCTGCCCCTCACCCGGGGGTGCCCCTCGGCCCCAGCATGTCTGACAGGGCAGCTGGCACAGCTGGTGTGAGTGTGGCCTTCGCGTCGCTAACGCCTGCCTGGGCGCCGCGAGTCGGCTGCACTGGTTCGGTTCCCCGGGCCGGGCACGTTTCATCAGTTAAGTGATTCCAACTGCTCCTGAGGCAGCAGCTGGTTAAAATTAGGCTTAAAAATAATTCCACCGAGGAAGAAACCTTCACAGGGATGAGTAGAAAATGCACTAAACTGTTGGGTTTTATTTAATCCACTGCGTTAAGAAAGCGTATCACAGCAGGGCGCTAAAGAGAATTGGTTTTTCTCATGCTCGGCGCTGACGGCCGTGCGGCCATGGGACGGCTGTGGGGGTGGCCGCCGCGCAGGCGCAGAGGGAGGGGGCGCTGGGAGGGCGAGGGGCAGGCAGCCTCATGACTGCTGAGGGGCAGTGGCCAGCGAGGACCCGCGTCTGGGAGCTGGCATCACATCCATCTCTAGGGGGCGCGGGGAACAGGGGTGGCGCCTCGGGCCTTAGGGCTTGAGAAGGGCCAGCGCAGCCAGGGCCTGCAGTGTTGGGGGGTGCCCCCGGGCTGTGTGGGGCCGGGGCCGGGCCCGCGCCCGAGGAGAAGGCAGAGTCATGGGGCCGGAGGCCCAGCGGGGAGAGCTCGGCGGGGGCCAGTGTCACTGGGTGGATGGAGCCAGACTTGGTCACTTGAGTGGCCCGGCGGCCGCGTGGGTTGCTGTTCTTTGCAGTGGGCATGGACCTGACCAGCAGCTGGAGAGAGGCAGGCGCCTGTGTGGGAAGGCGGGGAGCAGCAGGACGGCTGGCTCTGGGGACCCACGGGTGTTCCTGCCACCACCCTACTCCTTCTCTGCCCCCCAGGCCACCTGAGTGAGGACCCCAAGTTCCCAAAGGTGCCGTGGCCAACCCCGGACCTCTGCCCGGCCTGCCACGAGGAAGTCAAGGGCCTGGACAGCTGGCATGAAGGCCAGGTGCTCCTGTTCCTGAAGCGGCACTACGGCGGCGACAACCTCGTCCACACGCATGCTGTGGGCCTGGGCAACGCCGGCCCAGGGGGCAGCCCGGCTGAGACTGAGGCGCAAGGACAAGACCGCGCCTCCCCGGCGAGGCCCCGTGGGGGCCCGGGTGCCGAGAGCCTGCGCCCGCCCAGCCTGCTGTCCCCCGGGCCCCCGCTCAGGCTGGCCGGGCCCGCAGACCGCGGGGAGGCGGAGGCGGCCGTGCCCGTGCTGGGGTCTGGCTTCTCCAGCCTGGACATGAGCCTGTGCGTGCTGCTCTACGCGGCCTCCTCCCTGTTCCTCATGGTCATGTACTTCTTCTTCCGAGTGCGGTCCAAGCGGTGGAAGACCCGGCATCACCACCCGGCCGTGTAGCTCCCCTGGCCCCGGCGCCTAGCCAGGCCCCGCTCGCCGCTGTGACCAGAGCCGACCTTCGCGGCCTCAGGCTGCCCCCACCCCACGGCACCTGCTACTTCCACGTCCTCCTCTGCAAACGCTCGTCTGCCCTAAACACCCGGCACGCCACACGCCGCGTTCCGGCCACTCGTGGTGCCCTTCCCAGCGGGCCCCCTGCCGCTCCCGCGGGTCTGAGCTAGGGGGGCGTCCGCCAAACGGCCAGGCCTCCCCCATCGCGGCGCCTCCATGGCCTGGACGCTGCCCCCTCGGGGGCCTGGCTCGGACTGGGCTGCTTCGTGCCTTTGTTTGTTGGTCGGTCTGGGGGCAGGGTACCCGTCCTGGCGCCGTCCTCCGGGCTCTGGTAGGTGGGTGGGTGTGCACCCCGTGGGCAGCGCCGGGCCCGGGAGCAGTGTGAGGTGGACACCTGGTGCGGTCACTGCGTGCTCCCTTCCAGCTCCAGGGCTAGACTCGCCTCTGACGAGGCAGACGAACCCCGCCTGGCGCGTTCACACGGAGCCCCTCTGTGGCCTCCAGCCGCACCAGCCCCGGGGCGCGCGTATGCCTGTGTGTGTGGCAGCGTGTGTGTCCGTGTGCATGTGCCCGTGTGTCCATGGGCACGGCGTGTGGCTGTGGCGGCTGTCGGGCGTGCTTCCCGCTCCACTTTCACGCGCGAGTGGCTGGCTGCGGGGGCCGCGTGTCGCGCTCGCAGGCCCCGTCGTGTTCCTGCTGCCGCCGGGAGGGGCCCCCGTCGGCCCCTTGAACGGCCGCCAGCCGCCGCCACCCTTCAGTGGCCGGAGGGTGAGGGGCTGGGCGGGCAGCCAGGTCTGGGGAGGCCGGGCTGGGGGGCGCTGGGGCCTGCGTTTCTGCTGCTGGAGTGTCCCCTTACCGGGCCTTTTCAATGCCCAGAAGCTCGTGTTGTAGAAACAAGAGCACGAGCTCGTCCTCACGGCTCGTTGCGGGCCTGGGTTGCTGAAGACACCGCGTTCCTCCAGCCGGAAGAGCCCGCGGCTCTGTCCCCGCAGCTCGGGCTCTCGGGGCCTTTCTCCTCCGCGCGGGGTGGGGGTGGTGCCGCGTCGGGGCGGCTGGCGCGTGGTGGTGCGGGTGGGGTCGGCCGCTGTGGGACGCTGCGGCGTTCCCGGGCCGGGGCCCCCAGTAGCGGGGTGCGGGCGGGGCGCGCGGGGCCGGCTGGTGTCGGCTCTGCTTCCTGGAGCTGTGTTTCAAGAGGTGTCGAGACCGAGGAATAGAATAGTTTGGTAATTTAAATGTTTATTTATTTTTAACGGGAGAAATTTGATTAAAAAGAAGCTGACATGTAAATGTGAAATTTCTTACTTGCCAGAAACCGGGACATTTTGTATGTAAGTGAACTATAATTGCACATTTTAAAAATAAAGAAATCCGACGTTTGGGAAAAGAGCTGATCTTTTGGAACCCTGAGCTCGTCTCCCCGGCTGGCCCGCGGGCGTCAGCGCGCCCTTCCCTGGCGCGTTCTGTGGACTTGACCCTGAAATTCTAGATCTCCCGAGGAGAAGCGGAGTCGGGAGACAGCCAGCGGGCCAGCTGGGCGGGAGCGGGAACCCAACTATGGATGACCCTGGGCTGAGCTGCTGCCGCCGCCCGCGCCTGCGCGTGGGCCCCGAGTGGCCGTGGCGGCCTCTGACGAAGGCCCTACCGGGCCCGGCCCACGCTGCTCCGCTGCCCCAGGCACGGACACCCCAGCTTTTGTCCCCAGCGTTCCCCGGGCTTTGCCTGACACCTTGTCGTCTCAGATTCTGAACTTACTTGATTTCTTCTGCCCCCCACATTGTTGGGGGGCTCTCCCGTAGCCGCCCATGTGACTTGGGCGGGAGCCTGGCGGCCAGGGTTCCCGTGGCCCCCCCAGCCGGCGCTGCAGAGGCCGACAGGCACCGCCGGGGGCAGGGACACCCCCCAGGCCGCATGTGAGGTGGCACTGCCCACCGTCTAGCTCTGTCGCCCACTGTCTAGCTCTCGAGGCCCTTAGGGGTGCTGCCGGGGCAGGGGCACCTGAGACGGGGGAAGTTGCGTGCCGGGCGCAGGGAGGTGGGAAGCGGGCAGGGCCTCAGGCTGCGGTGATAGTTGGTGGCCTCCGCGGAGGCCGAGCTGGAGGCCAAGGGACGCGGGTCCCCGCCAGGGCACCTGGGTGCTGCTGTTCAGAGGACCAGCGCCCGCTTGCTGCGAACCCCACGCCTCAGGGCTCCGGAGATCAGGGTGGAGCCTCCACCGCGCTTCCTCCGCCCTCCGCGGGGATGGGGGGCGGGGCGGGGCGGGGCGGGATGGGGGACGGTTGCGAGGTGCCGGGGAGGTGCAGAGCGCGCGCGGCGGGCTGGGGGCGGCGGCAGTGGGCGAGGTGGGCGCCCCGCGCCTCCTTCAGCACCGCGGACAGCGCGCAGCGCGGCGCCCGCCGGACCAGGCGCCGGGAGCCCCCCGGGAGCGGAAGGACCGCGGCCGGGCCCCCGGGGTCCAGAC
The DNA here is from genome assembly GCF_964194135.1 of Talpa europaea. Taxonomy (NCBI): domain Eukaryota; kingdom Metazoa; phylum Chordata; class Mammalia; order Eulipotyphla; family Talpidae; genus Talpa; species Talpa europaea. The sequence continues at coordinate 498,287 of NC_140074.1, read as the reverse complement.
CACCAGGGTCCAGGCCAGCGGGGTCCAGGCCAGCGGGGCCCAGGCCAGCGGGGTCCAGGCCAGCGGGGTCCAGGCCAGCGGGGCCCAGGCCGGCCTCCAGGGCCAGCCCCGGCCCCGGCCCCGCGCGGCGATGCTGCTGGAAACGGAGCTTGAGCGCGACCGAGATGGGCCCCGGGGCCCCGTGGCCGCGGCCCTGTGCACCTTTGGCGGGACTCGGGGTAAGAGTCCTGGTGCGTGGCCACCGCAGCCGGCAGGAGACCGCCGAGGGGAGAGGAGGCCGGGGCAGGAGGAGCCCAGGGGCCAGCGGGGTGCCCTGGGGGGCAGACAGGGCGCAAGTGCAGCGGCTGAGGCCGCGCCCGGGGGCGGGGAGGGGGCGGCAAGTCTCTCGGATTCCAGAGTTCAGGGGCGAGGGGAGGCCTGGGCCCCCTGCCGCGGTGCGGCCCGGCCCTCCCTCCTCGGGGGGCCTCCAGACACACCCCTCAGCCCTGGCCGCCCCCACCGGCCACCTTGGAGGCGGGTTCCCGCCCCACCCGCCCTTCCCAAGGGCCATCCGATGGCCGCGGACGTTGGGAAATAATGGAGGCATTGTTGGCAGTGCAGCAGGCACGCCCGCCGCCGCCCCTTCCCTCCCGCGCAGGCCGCCGAGGCCCGCGGGGAGCCCGGCAGCAGCTGCCCCCGGCGCCCACTCGGCGTCCCCGCCGCCCTGGGGTAGGAAGTCTGCGTGCGAGGAGGGCGCGGCGCCGGCACCGCGCGGAGACCTTTGCGGGAAGCCGCGGGGCTGCGCTTCTCCCGCCGGCCGGCGGGGCCTGACCCGAGTCACTTTGCGCGGAGCAGAGGCCGGCACGGCAGCCCTGCTGGCTCCCCCCGCACTTCTGGGGGCTCCTGCTTGCCGCCAGGGCCCCTGCCCCGGCCCGCCCCGCCACCAAGGGGCTGCGTCCTGAGCGGCCGGCGCTGTGTCCTCCGGGCAGGCGAAGCAGCCGCCGGCAGCCGGGAGGTCTCTGCGCGCTGGAGGCCCGCGCCGCCGCTGCTCCCCCAGACCGCGGGAGAGCAGGCGGCGGGGCTGCCGCCACGCTGGGCGGAGGGACCTGAGGCCGCGTCCCCGGGCGCCCCGGCTCTCAGCCGCCGCCTGGAGTCCGGGCGGCGGGTCCGGGTCCGGCTGAGGACACGGGTGTCCCTCCCAGGAATCGCCCACCTCGCCGGCACCCGCCCCCCGGGGCTCCGGTCGCAAGCGCAGGCCCCGCAGCCGGCGGGAGCCGGGTCTGCCCTGGTCTGGGGCCCTCGCCGCCCTCCCTGGGGCTCCTCGCGGAGGCGGACAGCCCCGCACGCGCAGCCTCCCAGCCCCTGCCCCCGTCGGAGCCCGGGCGCGGCGGGGCCCGCTCCCTCCCCGGCCTCTTCCCCGCCCCCACGACGCCGCGCCCGGGCCTCGGCTGCGGGACGGGCAAGCGCCGGCGGCAGCCCGGACCGGGCCCTCCCGGCCGGTCCCGCCTCCGAGCCCGGCGCTGCCGACCACGTCGGGGCACCGAGGGCGCCAGCGCCGGGGCGCGCGGAGTCGGCGGCTGCTGCCCGGGCGCCCGGCGACCCCCGGCCCCGCCCCGCCCCGCGCCGCGCCCCGCCCCCCGCCGCTCCGCCCTCCGCGCGCCGGCCGAGCTGGGGCCCCGGGAGGCGGGCGGCGCGGCGCCCAGCTCCACCGCGGCGCTCGGACGCGACCCGGGGCCACCGCGGGTGGCCTCACCGGGCCCTGGGAAAGTTCGGGGCCGAGCGCCGCGGCCGCCCCGGCGGGACCCATGGAGGCGCGCGCGGAGCTGGGCCCCGCCCGGGAGCCGGCAGGTGGCGACCTGCTGCTGGCCCTGCTCGCGCGGAGGGAGGACCTGCGCCGAGGTGGGTGCCGGCCGCGCGGCCCGGGGAGGGCGGGTCCCCGCGGCCCCGGGTGCTCCCGTCCCCCGTCCCGGCCACCCCGCGGCGAAGCTCGTCCCGCGGCCCCGGCTCGTCCGGCCCCGCGGCCAGTTGGCGGCCAGTTGGCGCGGCGCGTGCGGTCCGGCGCGGGTCGTGGCGCAGCGCTCGGGCCGGGGAGCGCTCGGGTCCCGCCAGCGTCGGAGGCCGCTCCCCGCCCGGCACAGCCCTGCGCCCGGGGCCCCCGGCGGGCGTCCCAGGGGGCCGCGCACCTTCGGGGAGGAGACCCTGCCCGGGGGCGGCGGGAGCGGGTCCTCCGCCCACCGCCCGGCTCTGGCCTCCGGCTCGGCACGCGCCTGCTGCCCTGGCCGCGCGGCCCGGCCTGCGCACGCCCCGCAGGGAGCCCCACCGGGCCCGGCCCCGGCTCCTGGAGGTCGGGCCGCGCTCCGGCGCCCGGGACGGGGCGCTCTCCGCGGCCGCGCGCGCCTCCCCACGGGGATGGCGTCAGGGGCCGCCGGGAGGGCAGGGGGAGGGACAGAGCGTGGGGAAGGGGAAGGGGCAGCTTGTGGGGTCCCATCCGCCCCGACTTATGTATTTATTTCCCCGCGGCTGCTGGGAGGCGTTGGCCGCGCGGCCGGGAAGGGGCGGAGGGCGGAGGCGGCGCGGAGGGAGGACAGCTCGCGGGGCCGGACGGCGGGGCCGGACAGCGGGGCCGGCGGGCGCTGCGCGCGGATACCCCGCCGGGGCTGGAGCCGCCATGCAGCGTAAGGCCGCGGCGCCGGGGGGCGCGGGGGGCGCGCGGGGCGCGGCGGGAGCGGCGTTGGCCCGACGCGGGGTTCGGGCGCCCCTGCCGGGGCGCTGTCCGGGCCGCGGTGCTGAATCCGCGTGGTGCAGACGGACCTGTCCAGCCCCCCGCTGCGGGCGGGTGTCCTCGCGCCCCCCGGGCGGGCTGCGGCGGCGTCCCGGGGCTCGCGGCGGGTCCCCAGAGCCCGCACGCCGCCCGCGGTTTTGTCCGATGCGGGTGAGAGTCCCTCGGGTCTCCCGGGGCTGCGGGAGGCAGGGCTGGCCCCGGGGAAGGGAGGTCCTTCCCTGAGCCCCGCTGCGGGCCGGCCCGGGACGCGAGGGGCCTGGGCCGCCAGGCGAGCGCTGCGAGGGGTGCGGTGTCTGCGGAGGCCCCGGCTCCTGCCCTGCTGGCTTCTCCCGCTTCGGGAGTTCTCTGAACTGCCCGCGAGTCCTGGCCCGCACACCGTCGCGGCTCCAGGCTTCCCAGCCGGCCCTCCGAGGCCTGCCGCCCCAGCGAGGGGACCCCATTGTTGGAGAGCTGGGGGGGCGAGGGCCCCACTGTGTGCCGGGCACCCACCTGAGGACCACGGCCCCGTGCCCCGGTTACTCACGAGCAGCCCTTGGCCTCCGGGGGCTCGTGCGCCTTGGCCGCCTGCAGGCAGGGCGTGAGGCTGGGCGCTGCACGTTCTGGGGCCTCCGGGCCCTGCGGATCTTGGGAGCCGCGTGCCCCCATCCCGCGCACGCCAGGACCCTGGTGCTCTCGGGACTGGCTTCCCAGCCCAGCTCAGAGGGAGCCGCTGGGCTCAGCGCACCCTTCCGCGGGGACCCATGCCTGGCGCCTCCCGCCTTGGGCGCATGTCTAAACTGTGGGTTTTCCTGAAATTTAGGGTGGACTGGGCTGGAGAGCGGGTGATGCATGGGGAGCCAGCTGCTGAGAAAGAGGGCTGCAAGGAAGGGGCCCCTGCCCAGGTTCTGGGGTGCCCTGGGGTGACTGCGGTGCTCCCGCCCGCTCGCAGAGACCCCACTTTGCGCCGGCTGCGACCAGCACATCCTGGACCGCTTCATCCTCAAGGCCCTGGACCGCCACTGGCACAGCAAGTGCCTCAAGTGCAGCGACTGCCACACGCCCCTGGCGGAGCGCTGCTTCAGCCGCGGGGAGAGCGTCTACTGCACGGAGGACTTCTTCAAGTGAGCGCGGCGGGAACCCCATCTCCCCGCCCTCCCTCCCCTGCGGCGGGCTCCCGCGCCCCGGGTCAGGCCGGGGCACCCCTCGAGGGGAGCAGGGGCGGCCACACCCCAGCCCATCTTTAATGGTTATTTGCTCTGTAAATCCCAGGAGGGTCTTTAAACAGATGCCCCCGCGGGGGTAGAAACCCACGCGCTTCCTCCGCCTAACTTCGGCGGCGCTGGTTTGTCCTCAATGGCGGGCGCCAGGCCTCCTGCGCATCGGCCTCTGGGGTCCGCGGGACCGTCGGACCGCGCAGGAGCCGGGCGTGGCTTCCCAGGGCCCCGGGGTCCCCGGTGGTGACAGGCGCGCGGTTCTCCCGCCGGGCTGGGGCGGCTCCTCCCTCCGCGGCCGCCTGCGCGGCGCCCTGCCCGGCGCTCGCCGACCCGCTCCGGGCGAAGGAGCAGCGCTGAGCCGCGCCCTGTGCGTCCCGCAGGCGCTTCGGGACCAAGTGCGCCGCGTGCCAGCTGGGCATCCCGCCCACGCAGGTGGTGCGCCGCGCCCAGGACTTCGTGTACCACCTGCACTGCTTCGCCTGCGTCGTGTGCAAGAGGCAGCTGGCCACGGGCGACGAGTTCTACCTCATGGAGGACAGCAGGCTGGTGTGCAAGGCGGACTACGAGACCGCCAAGCAGCGAGGTCAGTGGGAGCGCGCGGCCTCGGGCTGCTCTGGCAGCGCGCGCCCCGCTCCAGTCCCAGAAATGGGGCTCCCGCGGGACGGGCGGGCGCGGAGGGACGCGGCCGCCCCAGCACTCTCCCGCCCGCCGCCCGGCGCCTTCCCGCCAGGCCACCCCCGACCCGCGGCGCGCACCCCGCTGCGGAGGGCGGGCCGGTGGGGTCTCGCGCCCTCTTCCTCGGGAGCGGGAGCCGGTGGGCTCTTGTGGATGACGCCCCCGCCCTGACGTCCCCCCCAAATCCTGGACCGCGCGACCTGGCGCTACTCGCACCCTTGGAACAAAGAGGGAGCCCTTGGAGGGGACTGTTGTCCGTGGGGCCTGCGCCCCGACCTGGGCGCGAGGGTTTCGGGGCACGCAAAGGCTGCCCAGAGGCGCCCCCCATCCCCTCCCGCCCGCCCAGGCCGGGCGCCCCCTCTGCGTCCCGCGAGCCCCCCCCCCCCCCCCCCCCCGCCTCGGAGCCGCGGGCCAGCGGGTGGGGCGCCCGGGCCGGGCGGGGAGCCGGCGGCGCGGCCCAGCCTCCCCTCCCCCGCGCAGAGGCCGAGGCCACCGCCAAGCGGCCGCGCACGACCATCACGGCCAAGCAGCTGGAGACGCTGAAGAGCGCCTACAACACGTCGCCCAAGCCCGCGCGCCACGTGCGCGAGCAGCTGTCGTCGGAGACCGGCCTGGACATGCGCGTCGTGCAGGTCAGCGGGCGCCGCGGCGCGGGCGGGGGGCGGGGGCCGGGGGCCGGGGGCCGGGCCGGGCGGGGCCCGACTCACGCCGCGCCCCAGGTGTGGTTCCAGAACCGGCGCGCCAAGGAGAAGCGGCTGAAGAAGGACGCGGGCCGCCAGCGCTGGGGCCAGTACTTCCGCGGCGTGAAGCGCGCGCGCGGCGGCCCCAAGGCCGACAAGGACGGCGCCCAGGAGGAGGCGCAGGACAGCGACGCCGAGGTCTCCTTCCCCGGTAAGGCGCCGGCCGCCGCCGCGGGAGCGCGTCGGGCCCCCAATCCCGGCCTGCCCGCCCGCCCGCCCGCCCGCCCGAGCCCCGCCGGCCGCGCCTGCCGCGCAGGTCCTCCCGCCACCGCGTGGCCAGACGGCGGGGGTCTAGACCTCCCCGGTTCCAGCCCCCCCTGATTGCCAGGCGAGAGCGCAGGTTTGGCATAAGCCATAAAAGGGGTCCACTCCTCTCCGGTCCCGATCTTCTCACTCTCAGGCACCAGGAGCTCCCGCACCCCCAAACCTCATGCCCTCCTCAGAGAGGGGGGCTGACAGGGGCTACTCCCAGCTGCAGGAACGGGGTTGACCCCCCGGCCGCCTCGGGGATCACCCTGGACCCTGTGCCCTGCCGGCCCGTTCGTGGTCCTGCTCCCGCCCGGGCGCCGGCGCGGTGGGGGGCGGCTGGGGCAGCTGTTTCTCGGGCACAGGCCTTGTGTCCCCCCCACCCCCGCAGGAGGAGGGCTGAGGGGCGGGGCGGAGGACGATGGCGCCGGGCACTGCCCTCTGCTTCCATTGCAGATGAGCCCACCATGGCGGACATGGGCCCTGCCGGCGCCCTCTACGGCAGCCTGGGGGAGCCCGCCCCAGGCTTGGGCCGGCCCGCGGGCGTCCCCGGCAGCTTCCCCCTGGAGCACGGAGGCCTGGCTGCGCCGGAGCAGTGCCGGGAGCTGCGCCCCAGCAGCCCCTATGGTGTGCCCCCCTCCCCAGCTGCCCTGCAGAGCCTCCCCGGGCCCCAGCCGCTCCTCTCCAGCCTGGTGTACCCCGACCCTGGCTTGGGCCTTGTGCCCACGGGGGCCCCGGGCGGGCCCCCGCCCATGCGGGTGCTGGCAGGGAACGGGCCCAGCTCCGACCTGTCCACGGGCAGCAGCGGGGGCTACCCCGACTTCCCCGCCAGCCCCGCCTCCTGGCTGGACGACGTGGACCACGCTCAGTTCTGACCAGGCCCGGCTCCCACGGCGCCCGCGCGGGTCTGGGCAGCAGCAGCGCCGTCCGGGCCGAGGCCTGAGCGCCTCTCGTGCTCCCGGAGCCCCGGACCTCGGCGGGTGCGGGCGCCCGAGCCCTCCCGGGACAGAGGGGCGGCCGGGCCGGGGCTCCTGGACGCGGCCCGCTGGCTGCCCGCAGCCGTGTCTTGTGTTCCGTGAGCAGATCTCTCCTCTCACGGGCCGGTCGCTGAGGCTGCTGCCCGTCCGCACGCGCAGCCCCGCGGCCTCTGGGGCCTCCCCGGCCGCCAGCTCAGTCCTGGGGGGCTGGGAGCTGCTTTACTTTCTGAAACCGAAACCTGATGACGATCGATCACGCGTCCATCGCCAGGCCCCGCGACCCAGCTCCCGAGCCGCCCCGACCCCCTAGGTCAGCGATGGGGCGCCCCGCTCAGTGGGGGACGCGTGTCCTTGCTAGTCACCCACAAGCCGCCTCCTCAGGCCTCCAGGGGTGTCACCCACCTCCCCCGGAGCCTCACCCCTTGTCCTTGCAGCGGCCCCCTGTGAAGGACACAGACCCGAGGCCCCCCTCCAGGAGCCTTGAGGGGCGCCCTCCCAGCCCCGCTGTTTTCAGCCTCCTCCAGCGCCAGGCTCAGGGGTGCCCAGGACGGACCCCGCTGCCAGACAGCCCCGATCCCGGAGCAGCTAAAACGGCGGGATTGGTTGGAGGCGGGAGGGGGGGCACCTTGGCGGGCAGACCTGGCCCCAAGCTCCCCCTTGGCTCTGAGTGTCCCGCGCCCTTTATTCTCCGACCACCAGCTCCTCCGGCCGCAATAAACGCGTCTCTCCAGTGCGCACGACGTGGTGTCTTCAGCCGGGGTGCTCCGGGGCTGGGCATTAGGGGGGCTGGGCATTAGGGGTGCAGCCGGTTGTCTGAGAGCCGGGAGGCACCCCCAGGCAGCTGCTGGCTCCTTGCCAGGGACACACCTGGTGTGAATGGGGCTCCCTGTCCCCAGATCTTGGCGAAGCTGGGAGGCTGCGGGAGCCCCCGTCCCGCTGTCCCTGCCAGGGCGGTGAGGGCAGCAACTGCTCGGCCGGGCTGGAACCCTGGGGGGGATGGGGGGGATGGGGGGGGAGGCCCGGGCGCTCTCCCGGTCACAGGTGGGGGCTCTCCGCTCCACCCCAGCTTGCGGTGTCACCCTGGGCCCGCCACTTGCCCCTCTGGGCCCTGCTCGCCTCCCGGGGAGACAGGCCGGTGCCCACGTGGGCGCCTCACCGGGTGTCCTGAGAACAGCAGTTGTTATCGGAGGGGAAGGTGCGGCTGAGTCCGGCGGGAGCGCACCCCTGGGGGGAGCTGGACACCAGGCAGCACCTGGTCTGGCCCGGTGGGGAAGGAGGGCGGGGTCTCCCCAAATGCCCCTGCCAAGAGCCCCCCCAGGCTTCAAGTCGCTGCCGCACCGGGGCTCGGCGCACCCAGGCCCGGCTCCCAGGGTGCCGTGGGTCTCGGTGCCGACGGGAGGGGCGCGGGGTGGGGGGCGCCTCCCAGGGGCTCGGGAGAAGGCCCCGAGCGTCAGCTTCGCTGGGTCTGGGGTGCGAGCCGGGATAAGGGGGGGGTTCCGGCGTGCGCGCCGGGAGCGCCGGGCGGGGCGCTGCGGGCGGGGTGCTCCGGGCGGGGGTGGGGTGCCTTCCGACTGCGGGCGGCGGTGGGGAGTCGGGGAGCGGCCCGAACCCGGCCGGACATGGGCCCGGGAGCGCCGGGAGCAGGCCGGGGGGGGGGGGGGGGGGGGCGCTGACATCCCGCCCCCCGCGCCCCGCCCGCGCCCCGCGCCCTGACAGGTTCCTAACGCGCAGAGGGTCCCCCAGGCCCGCGGCGGCCCAGCCAGCTGGCGGCGCGTCGACCCTCCGCGGGGGCCGGGCGCCCCGTCCCTGGCGGGGGCCGCGCCCCGGGGTGTGTGGGGCGGGCGGGGGCCGCGCCCCGGGGTGTGTGGGGCGGGCGGGGGCCGCGCCCCGGGGTGTGTGGGGCGGGCGGGGGCCGCGCCCCGGGGTGTGTGGGGCGGGCGGGGGCCGCGCCCCGGGGTGTGTGGGGCGGGCGGGGGCCGCGCCCCGGGGTGTGTGGGGCGGGCGGGGGCCGCGCCCCGGGGTGTGTGGGGCGGGCGGGGGCCGCGCCCCGGGGTGTGTGGGGCGGGCGGGGGCCGCGCCCCGGGGTGTGTGGGGCGGGCGGGGGCCGCGCCCCGGGGTGTGTGGGGCGGGCGGGGGCCGCGCCCCGGGGTGTGTGGGGCGGGCGGGGGCCGCGCCCCGGGGTGTGTGGGGCGGGCGGGGGCCGCGCCCCGGGGTGTGTGGGGCGGGCGGGGGCGCCCGGCCGGCCTCGGCTTCTCCACGCGGACACCGCGGGCCTGGGGGAGCCCCGTACGGCGCGCGCCCCCGGCAGCACCCCGGGGCCGCGTCCAGCCGCCGCAGGCCGGACTCGAGGCCCAGCGGGAGCGCGCCCCGTCCTCGCGGGGTGGGGGCGCGGAGAGGACCGGGGCGCGGGGCATGCGTCCAGCCTGCGGGTGTCAGGCGGGGCGGGTTCCCAGCGCCCTGAGCTCCGCGGAGCCAGGAACAGGGCGGCGCCCCCCGCGGACCCCGCCCCGCGCCCCCTCCGCTCCCCCCCCACCCCCCCCCCGCCGAGCAGCCTCCGGGACCCGCGGCGTTTTGCTCCCCGCGGCCTCGCCTTCGGGGGCAGCTGGCGCAGGGCCCCAGCCCGCCGCGGGGCGCGGGGCGCGGGGCGCGGGTGTGACTCGCGCTGCGGCCCCAGGAGCCGGGCCGCGGCCGCGTGGGCTCCTCGCGGGGGCTCACCCCGGGGCGCTCGAGGGCCGGCCCGAGCGGGAAAGAGGCGCCCACGCGGCCCCGCCCGCCCCCTCCGCCGGGTCTTGGGGCGGGGTCCCCAGACTTAGAGACGGGGCGCGCCGGCGGGTGGGGAGCCGGCCGGGGGGTTCGCGCGAGTCGTCAGAGGGATCAGCCGGCACCGCCTCCCGGCGATGATCGATTCTTCAGGCTCATAATTGTCCAGATGACTCGAGCGACACAAAACATTCATTTTAAGAAATTTAATAGAAAAAAGCTCCTGCGCCCGCGGAGATGGACGGCGCCCGCCGCCGGCCCGCGCGCCCTGACAGTGAAGGATCTGGGAGTCATTTGCATCTTCATCCTTCGTGGATCCGTTGACAAGCTTCTGGCGGGGCGCGCGGGGCGCGAGGTGCCGGCGCCCCCTCCCCCCTAATTAATGGGGGAGCAGCCACTTCATAAGCAGGAGTTTCATCCGTCTCCAGCGCGGGCAGTGCCGCCCCACCCCCAGGCTCATTTTTTACCATAAAAATATTCCCTCCCCCCCCCACGCACCCCTTGGGCATTCGGGGCACCTCCCGCCGTGGGGGCTCGTGGGGTGGAGTCGGAGGCCCGGCTGCGTGAGGAGCAACGCGCAGGCCCCGGTGGGCAGCTCAGCCTGGGAGCCGCGGGGCCGGCCGGCACCCCCGAGCACCCCCAGGCTGCAGCACAGGGCGGGCTGACCCGGGCTGTGCAAACCGGGGAGCTGCTGCCCCCCTCGGAGCCTGCAAAGAGCCGGGGACAGAACTCCCCTTCGGAGGCTGCCCTGGCGCGGATGGCAGCGTCCGGGAGCAGGCGGTGCTGAGCCCAGGCGCCCCCAACCTGTGGGTCCTGGTGCGGGGAGGGGACCTGGCTGCCCTTGGTGGTCCCCATGCAGGCCTCCTGCGGCGGGAACCCAGAGGGGTCAGAGGGCGCTGGAGGGGCCCAGGGGAGTCCTGACCGCCCTGAGTGGGCCCTGCAGGGGCACCCGGCAGGAGCCAGCGTATTCCCGGGTGGAAGTGAGGCGTCCAGGGCACTGGGGTCGGGGCACAGCGGCCGCCACCGCACCCAGGACGCGGCCAGAGCAGCCACACGTGGCGGGATGTCCCGCGGGAGCCCTCAGCGCCTCGGAGGCCTGCACCCCACTCCCAGCTCGAGACTCACTTGGCAGAGAGGGCAGAGGCGCGGCCCCACCGTGTGTGCTCAGCTCCGCCACCCACGAGCCGGACCCGCCCTGTGCCCCGGGGCAGACGTCAGCGCCCGGCAGAAAGTGGGCAGTGGTGGGCGCGGGGCCTGGTGTCTTTGGGGCGACGGAGCTACTCTGGTATTAGACACAGCTGGGCACCGCCCGGGGCCACGGGGTGGGGTGAGTGGGGGCAGCCAGGAAACCGGCCCAGCCCTGCACCCCGGCCCCTCCAAGCGCAGCGCCTCCCAGGCCTCTCCCCAGGCGCCCGGTGCGGTGCCCGGTGCCACCCCCTGCACCTCCAGCCCCTCCCCGGGCCCAGAGCCAGCATCCCGGCGGGCTGCAGAGCGGTGGGGCGGGCGGGGGTGGGGTGGGGTGGGGGGGCTGTTCAGTCCCTCGCTGGGGGCAGGGAGCTGAGCTGAGACCCGGGCGCAGGGACACATTTCCTGTGGCGCTGCCCTTCCTGTCCCCCTGTCCTCCCCCAAGACTCTGCCTGGGCCCCTGGCCGTTGTCCCGGGGCCGGCCCGCTCTGACCACCAGCCTTGCTTGACCCCCAGAAAGGCCAGAGGGGAGGCCCGTGGTGTCCCAGCGTGACCCCGCAGCACACGGCTTTCCTCCTCTCCTGGGGAACAGCCGGCGCAGGAGGGACGCCCAGCTGGGGCTGCAGCCAGGGTCCCCGCGGCTCCCAGGGGGCGGGGCCGGCCGGGGCGGCCCCAGAAGCCGGCACTGCCAGAGTTCAGGCGACAGAAGGGGGGCGGGGCCCTCGGCCCACCCTCCCCCGCTGCCGCGCGCCCCACCCGGCTGGCGTGGGCCGTTAGACGCCCCCGACCACTCTTGGGGCATGACCCCGTCTGCCGGGCCCGGTAGGGCGCCACCACCTTCCAGAAGATTCCTTTTTGACGACTGGCCCGGGGGCTCTCCCTAGTTTGCGCCTTTGGGGGGAGAGGAGCTCCCGGCTGACAAATGCTCCCCGGCTCCCGCTAATCTTTAGAGTGACAAGGTTTAAAATTTAATTAGCAAGTTCCTCTTATGCAAACTCTCCTCATTAAGCTAAGTGTCCTATTAGTTAAAATGCAGCCTGTGGGGGGGTGGGGCGGGCGGAGGGCTTAAGGCAGGAAATTGGATGGCAGCTGCCGGCGGGTTCTTGGGGGGGGCCGCCCCAGCCCCCCGGGAGCCGCGGGCAGCGGGGGCGGGGGAGGTGGCGGGGCGAGGCTGACTCTGCGGGGAGCGGGAGCGGTGGGCTCCGCGAGCCTGGGGCACCGAACCCGGCCCCGCGGGTCTTGGAAGGGGGGAGCTGTGACCCCGCCGGAGGGGAGGGCCTCCCCCCCCCCCCACGTAACCCGCCAACAAACCAACCTCCAACTTCTTCTTGTCACAAAAGTAACAGAAGCTCCTTGTGGAAAAGGCCGAAACCAGCACCCGGGGGTGGGGGCGGGGGGCTCCTCTGCAGGTACCCGCGTCCACCGCTGGCTCTGCTGTGTCTGGCCCAGGCGCGCTTGGGTCGCACCCTGAATCTCCCTCGCCAGGTATGTCTCCCGCGGCCTGCCTGGGCCTGGTGGCCACTCCGCCCGCCCTTGCTGCCCGCTGGGCCGTGCGGCCCCTCCCGCTGTGTCCCTGCAGCCGGCCCGGTCCTCGGCCTGGCCTTGAATGACGGGCACCTTGACTGGACCCCAGAGACCCCCAGGCCCGTGGCAGAGCAGAGGGCGGACAGGAAGGGCTCACACCACCGGGCCTGACACGTGGGCTGCCCAGGGCGCTCCTGAGCAGGAGACCCCTGACTGGCCTGGGCGGGGCCTCCAAGGGCAGTGGAGCTGAAGGTCGGAGCCCCGCAGGAGGCCAGTGGGGCCCTCGCTTTCCCGTAGCGTTGGGGAGGAAGTAGGAAGTTGAGGCAGGATGTCGCCCCGACTCTGGCTAGTGGACGCAAGGGCTGGCCATGTGGTCACTGGGGGGTCCAGGCCGCGGGGGGCTGACCACGCTCCACCCTTGGGCTGCTGCAGGCCAGGGGCAGCCAGGGCCACGTCCACCACCCACCGCAGGTGCGGCTGTGACCCGCGTCCGGCAGCCCTGAGGGAGATGCGGGGAGGGCCTCGGCCCAGCCTCGAGAGCGGGAGAGTGGCGGGCTGGGCGAAGATGGCTCCGCTGGCCAGCAGAGGCCACGGCCGGAGCAGCGGGGGGGTGAAAGGGGGTGGACCCGCCTCCCTGCAGCCAGTCCTGGGAGCTGCGAGGCTCAAGGAAAAGTAGGGAAGATGCCACGAGAACCCCTTGGGGCAACCCGCCTCCCCCCCCCCCCCCAGCGCGCCCTGTTGCTCAGGTGGTGAGGACAAGAGCAGGGGCTGGCGCTGCTCCCCTCCCCGCTGGTCAGAGACGCCGCCGAGGCCGGCCAGGGCGCGTGAGTCCCCGCGAAAGGGGTCCCGTCCCTCGGCGCAGCTGGCGCGTGGGTCTGGGCCCAGATGCTGTCCAGCGGGCCGGGGCCCTCTCCGGCCAGGGCAGCTCCGCTCCGCCCGCAGGAAGGCCGGCAGCTGCTCCTCTCGGGGTTCTGACGACAGCGCCCAGCACCCGCGTCCCGGGTGTGGGGGGGATGGCACCCCCGCCTGCCCCTCCGGTGTGGTCAGGGCGGAGCCGTTCCGTCACCTGTCACCCACGTTCATCTCTCATTTTGAGTGGCGGCAGCCGCCCTGCCCGCGGGTGCTGGTGGGAGGCACCGGGCAGGCGGGAGGCGGCCGGGAGGCGGGCGCGGGGGTGGAGGGGAGCCCGTGGGTGTGCTCGGGTGCGCGGCGCCTGGTGCGTGTCAGCCCCACTGTCCTGCTTCCCAGACGGCGCCGCCAGGGGCGACTTCCTGTGGCCCGGCTCCCCGAGCCTGTGGCTACCCCCTTGCTCCCGCCCTCCCTCCCTGGTGTTCCCACAAACTGCCCCGACTCCAGGGATGCAGGCGGCCTGGGCGCACAACACCCCATCAGGGGACCAGCCAGAGGGGCCCAGGGGTGCGGCGCGGGGGACAGCGGGGGACAAGGCCTGCGTAGAGGCCCCACCCGCTGCCCGTCTGGCAGCCACAGCCAGCCCTGCCTCTGGCCTCCACCCCGCACTTCTGGCCCTTCGTGCATGCGAGGGGGGACGCTCCGCCAGCGTCTGGGGGGCCCCACCGCCAAGGACCTGGCCAGTCACCCCATCAAGTTCCGACGCCCTCAGCTTGTAAGTGCATCTGCCCCCTTTGCCGGCCCTGGCGGGGGGCAGGGCGGAGCTACCGGGTGGAGGGTGCTGCGGGGAGGAGAGGCCCTGCCCTTCCCTGTCCTGCGCCAGGAGATGCCCCTGTCCCCGGACCCCGGTCACGTGCCCTTCCCTGTCCTGCGCCAGGAGATGCCCCTGTCCCCGGACCCCGGTCACGTGCCCTTCCTCTGCTGGACCCCGCCCCCTGAGATTTCAGAGCAGGGACCCCAGGCAGCACCTCGCTTAGGGGTGAAGCTGCGCAGGGACGCCTCCGCCTGTGGGGTTTCTGGCCCAGTCGGTGACCCGGCCAGGCAGCAGGCCGGGGGCGGCGACAGAGCTCCTGGACTGGGCTCTGAGGTTGAGCCCTTCGTAGCTGGGAGCTGTGGGAAGCGCCAGAGGGCGGGAGCTTCTCCCCAGTGGAGGGAACCCCGCTGGGATTCTGCTGGGGGGGGCTCTGTCCAGGGGCGCCCCGTCCAGGTTGCCACCGGCCGCCAGGGGAGGACAGCGCAGCGCCCGTCACGTGCTGCTAGAACAGAGCAGCTGGACCACGCGTTTTAGTGTCCAGGGGTCCTCTGTGCAGGGGTGCGCTGTCCAGGGGTACTGTCCATGGGTACTGTCCAGCGGCCCCCCCAATCCAATGATAGAAGAAAGGATTCGTGTCTCTGATAAATAACGCAACACTAAATTACATCCACCAGCTTGAGTTTTCCTCTTCCTGTCTGTCGTCCCCGTGAGAGTCTGCGGGTCACAGGCCGTCCCTGCCAGCTGCTCCGGCCTGCTAGTGCCGCCTCGGGGGCCGGGGTGGCCAGGGGGGCCGCCTGCGGGGGCGGGTGGATTCATGTTATTTATCTCTCCACTAACAGAGCAGGTCGCGGCCGCGTGGGGGGGGGCTGGCCCACGGTGACACACGGGGGCGGGCTGGGGCCGAGGGCACCGCAAGGACAGGGACCGTCCGGGAGCCAGGGCCACCCCCACCAGGGAGGGCCAGGCCAGCGTGGTCCTCCTGGGGGCTGGGCGTCGGCCCCCACTTTGTAAAACCAGAACTAGGCAGTGCTCAGTGAGGGTGGGGCTGCTGCTGCTCGCTCCGGGACTCCCCCAGCCTGGGCGCACAGGAGGTGCTTGAATTGGGTGTGATGCTGAGAGGGGTGGAGGGAGTCGGGGTACAGACGGAATGAACGGGGTCGGCTGGATCCGTGGGAGCCGGGAGAGGTGGCCACGCAGGCTGGGAGGGGCCTGGCACCCTGAGATGAAGAACCAAGCTCCTGGCCTGGCTGTCCGTCAGCACGGAGGGGGCCTGGGCCTCACCCCGTCTCTCCTCTGCAGACCTGGTTCTGGGGTCCCCGGTCCCGAAGCCCCACCCCTTCTCAGGAGTCAAGGTGGATGGTGACCCTTCATCCGCTGAGCCCAGCAGCCTCCGGTCCTGCCTCTCAGGCCGCTGCCTCCCCTCCGTGACCCCCACTATCAGGCCCCCCGGGGGGGCCCTGGCCCCGCCTCCTGCCTCCCCTCCAGCAGCCCCCCACCTCGTATTTATGGGCACTTAATCTGTGTGAGCGGCCGGCCCCCAATATATCTCCAAGTATTGATCAGCTTTAGGCTGATAGAAGTTCAAGCTCATGGGGTCTCGCTCTCTGACCCCCAAATAGGGCATGAATCTCAATCGAATAGACTGATGTCCGCCCGCGCCTCTCCCGCCAGGGCTGCGGGATCAATGGCGGCGCTAATGACCCACGATTTATAGAACACCTGCCATTTTAATATTAGAATAAATGTTATATTGCCGGAGGCGGGGGCGCAGGGGGGCGCAGGGAAAATATTTCTTGGAGAGCCTTTTCTGCTGGAAAATGATGTGCGTGGAATTTTATGAAGTCAAATTTATGACCTCATTTGAGCTTATAATTTAAAACTCCTTATGAGGAAGGCATTAAGGAGAGTGCTTCTGGGGGGCTGCACCAGGGCTGGGTGCAGAGCAGGAGGGGGCTCCCTGGGGGCGGCAGGGGCGGGGCCCAGAGGCTGAGCCTCTGAGGGTGTGGGGCAGTGGTGGCTGGGGCTGGTCGGGGGTGGGGGCGGCCTCCTGCGTGCAACCCCAGCCCTGGTGGCCTAAAGCCCCCCCCATGCCGGTGCTGTGCGGCCGCAGGCCCCAGGGACACGCCGCACACGCTCACTGCGGGCGTGTGCACCAGCCCTGCACACCCCTGCCGGCCACGCCTGGCACCCCTGCCCCACCCCTGCTCCCCAGGGCCTGGCCTGGCCCTCCTCTCTTAAAACCACTTCTCCGGGCTCCCCGCCCGATGCTCTGGCCCCGTCCCCCAGGGGTCACGGTCACAGGCGCCCTGGCTGGTGGAGGTCCAGGTGAACTTGCAAGGAGGTGCTGCTGGTGACAGGGCGGGGCCCAGGGCTGGCAGGGAAGGCCCTTGACCCAGGTCAGGGCAGAGAGACCCAGCCGGAAGCAGATGCCCTGCGGCAGCCTCGGCCCAGGGCCTCGGGTGGGCTCGCGGGCGCCCAGACCAGCGGGCAGCCCCTCCCGAGGGTCCCGTGGAGAGCACGGGTGGCCTGTGCCCCCCGCAGTGAATCCGCCCCTGGGCCTCACTCCCCGAGTAACCAGAGAGGTCCCAGCCGGTCAGTCTGAGCTGGATTCTGGAGCGGGGGAAGCTGGTGTGACCCTAGTCTGAATCCACCTGCCCTCGGGGAGACACGGGGAGGCCGTGGGGGGCGGCTCTGTGAGGCCTGGCGGCTGGCGCTTCCTGAGGACGGACTGGAGCCTTAGCTCTCCCCTGAACCTGTGCCTTTCCCGAACCAGCGGGCCCAGGCCCTTGGGGGTTGGGGCCCCTCCCCGGAGGCACCGCAAGGTGCCCAGAAAAACTAACCCCCTGCTGAGGGGGCTGCTGCTCCCAGGGCTGGTGCTGGGCCCACGTGCCCCCAGGCCCGTCCCGGCATGACGTCCAGGCATGACAACCCACTTGAAGGATGGGAGGGTGACCTGTGCCCAGCCCCCGGGGAGGTGCAGCCTGGCAGGTGAGTTTCAGGTGTGGGTAGCGGCACCTGCGGAGCCTCCAGGACGGCGGAGGCCCCGTTCTGCAATGCGGGAGCAGGAGAACACCTCACCAGCCCCAGGCCGGGCTGAGGGCGGCCCCCAGATTGCGCAGGGCAGGGCAGAGAGGCCTGGGCAGTCGCCCCCGTCGCCCCCCCCCCCCCCGCCCAAGGCCGGGTGCCCGGTCGGCCTCTCCTGCTCCCGCCCCCCTCCAGGTGAGGGTGCGACGTCACCTCTTCCCCGAAGTGTGTCTGGGAGCCCTGCCCCTCACGGCCGTTCCGCGAGCACCCCCAGCGGAGCAGGGTCACCCTCCGCCTGGCCGCTCCGGGCGGGACGGGCGTGTTTTACATTTTCGACTTTACCCGGTGCGAGCAGAGCTGGGCGCTGCCTCTGGTCAATTCTGCTCCTGGAGGCGATAAATCTCCAGGCCTGTGATTTGTGAGCCTGCTCGCCCCATAAATTAAATCTTTCTTGATGAAAAGTCTGGGGCCCCAGCTCGACTTTAGGTCACCGCGTTTGTCCACAGTGGGTGGCGGGGACGAAGTCTCCCCGCAGCCCCCGCCCGCGGGGCCCTGCCTCCCTGGAGCCGCCAGGCAGGGCCCGGCCTGGGCTGAGGGGTGGGGGGACCCCTTCTGGCGCCTCTCCCGCCAATACACATCTTGGCTCTTAGGCTAAAAGCTCCAGAAACCCCTGTAGTGGTAGGGAGGGGCCCTCCCAGCCTGTCTGGGGCGGAGGGGCTGGGGGTGGGGCTGGCCGTCCCCTGGGGCGGCCTTGGGCGACTTAGTCAAGCTCGGGGTCACCTGCGCTCCGGGGAGCGGGGAGCGGGTGGGAGAGGCCTGGTGGGGGCGCTGCTGGGCAGTCGCCCTTCTCCGTGCCTGGTGCCCCTGACAGGAAGCTGGGAGAAGCAGGCTCCCCTGCACCCCGTTGTGGAGCTAGGACAGGGACCCCCAACTGCAAGGGCCAGCGGCCCGGGCTTCGAGAGCCAGCGGGTGCTGGCGGGCTGGGGGCGGGCAGAGGGCCTAGGGGGCCCGCGCTCGGGTTTCAGGGTGCGGCCCTCAGGCCAGAGTCCCTGCATTCCTGGCGGGGTGGTGGCTGGGGGGCCTTCCCCGGAACCATTACGCTGATGAGTCTTTCCCAGCGGGCTCTTTGGCTGATTGCAGCAGGAAAGATGCCCCCGCCCCTGCACCCCGATCCTGACTATTTTATTTTGTTTTCGGTGGGGAGGGAGCGGGGAGCGGCCCGGGTCCCACGGGAGGGGCAGGGGGGTTTGCGTGCGGGCAGCTGGCTGGGGTCAGGGCAGCGTGGGCCTGGGGAGGACGGGCAGGGCCTGGACCAGGGTCCGGGCCCCCTGTGTGCGCTGTCCAGGGAGCCACAGGGCCCTGGAGCCAGGGTGTCCCTCGGGCCTCGGGTGGACTCTGCCCGGGGCTTCAGGCTGTCCCAGGAGGTTCAGAGAGACGCCCTGGGCCCCTCGCTGGCTCCCACAGGGCCTGTTTCCTCACTGGCCTGGCCAGGGTGGGGCGATGGGTGGGCGTGTATTAGTGGGGGCAGCGGGGGAGGGAAGACCCCCTCTGAGCCTGCCGCTCGCCTGTTCTTCAGGCTGCGTCCCCGGCCCCTGTGCAGCTTCAGCTCAAGTCCAGCTGCTGCTCCGGGCTCGCCTCCCGCGCTGGGAAGACGTCCGCACATGCGGTGCTCCGCTCTCCTGTCCACCTGTCCACCGGTCAGGCCAGAGGCCCTCGCCAGGGGCCTCTCTCTCCCCTGGCCGGCTGGAGGCAGAGCCGGTTCGGGGGCAGCTCCCCTGGCCACGTCGGTCTCCTGGGGCCGCTTCTCGGAGGCCACAGTGGGGCTGAGACCCATGGTCTGTTCTGGTTCTGGAGGCAGGAGCCTGGGGCCAGGGTTGGCAGGCCTCTCGCCCTCTGGGGCTGTGGGGGCAGGTCCCCCACTTCTACCACCTCCTGGGGCTCCAGCATCCCTGGCTGGCTGCGGCTTCTGCTCCTGATTGAGTCTCCCACTGCCATTCTCTTGGGGTGCCAGATCCACAGCAGAGCAGCCTCAACAGCTGAGACTGCTAAGCCCCCAGGGTCCACCAGCCCTTCAACCGCGCCAGTAGTTTTGGGGGCCAAGGGTAGGCGAGCCCAGCCCAAGGCCATGTCTTCTGCCCCTCCTTGTCCACCCGTCCAGTTGGGGTCCAGCAAAGCAGGAGCCCCAGGAGGCCAGCTCCCCACCCGGAGGCCCCCACAGATCCCCAGGCAACCTCCAAGGGTTGGGGTGGGGGTGGCGCATCCAAGGCACAGCCTGGAGGGCAGAGTCCGGAAGCCCTGAACATGGCGCAGGGGGCGTCCCTTCCGCAGCCCAGACCTCCCGCCCAGTGCCCAGCTCCCCAGGCGAGAGACATGGGGCAGCTGTGGGTGCTGGGGCAGGCAGATGCTGAGGGGCAGTGTGGGCCCTGGGGGGCAGGCGTGGGTGGTAAGGGACAGGTATGGGTGTTGGGGGCAGTGCAGGTGCTGGGGGCAGGCATGGGTGGGCAGGAAGGCCGTGCCCCAGCCCGGGGTGTTCCCACGAGGGCCTGGGAACCAGCCCTGAGCCAGAGGGGACAGTCCCCCGGTCCTGGGGTGGCTTAAGTTGCACAGGATGGAAACCAGAGCAGCTCAGCCTGCGCCTGAGAAGGGACATTCTTTGTTTGTCTTGGGGCCTCTCCACTGCAATTCTGTCAACTTAATTTTGCTTTTGTCTGGAATGGCCCCAGGGGATTTCCCAGGGGTCCGGTTACAATCCCCAAGGCTCCGCTAATGAGTTCAGGGGTGGGTGACAGAGGTGAGCCTGGCTGCTCCAGGTTGTCCTGACAACCACCTGCCGGCCCAGCCTGGCCTTGGGGCCATGGGGATGTGGCAAGGGCCCTGCTGGCAGTAAGCGCCTGAGTGCCCGCAGGACGCAGGTCCAGAGCCCAGGACAGAGGGCCAGGGCTGGGGAGGCTGAGGCTGAGGCCATAGGGTGGGTTCTGCAGGGAACAGCTGACAGCTGGCCGGGGCCTCACCCCGACCTGGCACTTTACCCTGCTTCGGTGGCCACCACAGGGGTCTGTCCCCTGAGCAGAAGGCCTGGCCCAGCAGGGCTTCCCCGGGCGGGCTGAGAAGCTGTGGGTCCCCCCCTCCCCCCCCCCAGGGCACTCAGCCGCTGTCCTGGAGCTCGGCTGGCCTCTGCTGCCCCCTGGCTGCCACCTGGCCGGGGCCGCCTCCACCCCACACGTCACCTGGAGGCCTGACCTGGGCTTTGAGAGCAGGCCCTCCAGACTGCCCACGGAGGATCAGCCCGTGTCACCGGCACCACCGGCCGGCGCGTCCGCTGCCTGGAGCCGGGCCGAGTGCAGCCGCATCTACAGTGGGCGCCCCCCAGCAGGACCCAGCCCGCAGCACTGCCCGCCACCGCTGGGGCCCTGGCCCCAAGCCAGCCAGCCAGGGCAGAGGTGGGAGGGCGCCCCAGAGGATGGCGCCCCAGGGGAGGCCTGACACCTGCCGCGGGGAGTTCAGGGAAGGGAGCCAGATCCTGCCAGAGGCCCCAGTGCAGGGCTGCGGCCGTGTGGGGACCCCGATCAGGTGGGGACCCCGTGCGGGGACCCCGGGGTAGTCACACTCATGAAGGAGGACAGGGATGCGTGGAGTGGGGGTGGGGAGGGGCGCGGGGGTGTTTGCAGGTTGGCGCTTGGAATGTTTGGAACGGAGGCTGCAGCAGGAGCCCCACGGGGCCTCTCCCAGCGACTGGGGACCCAGGGAGCGGGGCCTGCAAACCTGGCTGTGCGGAGGCCCCCACAGCTGGCTGTGCCCCGAGACTGCGGCCCCGGAGGTGGGTCTCCCGGGGGAGGGGCGCAGGGGCAGAGGGAGGAAGGAGGCGGGGGCCGGGTGGAGGGGCCCCGCGCCCACCCCGAGGCCCAGATGCCAGGGGGCCGGCTAGGGCTGATGCTTCAGCGCGCCCAGGGGTCCTTCTGCGGCCATAGAAAAAATATTTTTCAAATGAGTGTGGAATGACTCGGGCAAGCGTCTGTGGCAACGGGGCTGAAACAGGGCGCCCCCCGCGCCCGGACGAGGAGCAGGCCCGGAGCCCGCTCGGGCTGGCCCGGAGCTCCCGCGGCTGCTGGGGTGCGGGCTCCGGCCGGCGGGCCTCCACTGCCCTGCGGGCGGCCGTCCTGGTCCCAGGAG
Source organism: Talpa europaea (assembly GCF_964194135.1). NCBI lineage: Eukaryota > Metazoa > Chordata > Mammalia > Eulipotyphla > Talpidae > Talpa > Talpa europaea. The sequence goes on along the minus strand of NC_140074.1, from coordinate 477,369 downwards.
CGAGTGAGAATCTTACTGGAATCGCCATAAATCTTCCGTCCTGACAAGTCCGGAGGAGGAGCGGGGTCGGGCGAGGGCCGGGGCCTGCTAATTCTTTCAAACTGCTGTTTATTGAAATGAGACACCAGGGATAAGCCGGGGCTGGGTCGATACTGGCCTGTCTAATACAATCAGCCGGCCGCCGCCTCCTGCAGGTGCCCGAGGACAGGACCCCGAGTAGAGGCTCCTGGGTGCCGCCCTCAGCCCCTGCCGTGGGGATCCCCGCTGCTCTCCCAGCTTGTGGCGGCCCCGGGCCTGTCCGCCCGCCTCCCAGGGATGCCCCGGCCCCAGCCCCGACCCCGTCTCACCAGCCTGGGCAGCGCACAGCTTCAGGCGGGCTCCGGGCACGCGTGCCACTGGCATTGCCAGAGGTGGCAGGGATCTGGGCCCGGCGGCCCCTGGAGTGCCCAGGGGCATCTCGGCCAATAGGCCTCACTGGGAAGTGCCAGGGGCGTGGGGGCCCCTGCTGGGGTGGGGGCAGCAGGACGGGATACGCCCCCCCGCCCCTCATGGGCCCAGGGAGGGACGTGGCCGCCACACCCCGTGCGGCCTCGCCAGGGGCACAAGGGACTCGCTGTCCAGGGGTCCTGGGGGCTCGGGACACGTGGACCGTCCAGGCTCTGTGCTGTGGGGCGCAGTCTGCCGGTGCCCCGGCTCCCCACTCCCATCAAGGACCGGTCTCAGAGATCCCCTCCCCCACAGGGTGGACTTCAGCAAGGACAGTGGTCAGTGGCCTCAGCCGAGTGGAAAATCGTCTGTTCCAGAGTCCTCCCCACGAGGCCCTGCCCAGCCGCGGCTGATGGACGGCCCAGGCCCTGCGCCCTTCGTCCCCGCGGCGGGAGGCGCGGCTGGGAAACCCGAGGGGACCTCAAGTCCCGGCTGGCCGTCCTCCCTGGGGAGGCTGCTGGGTGCGCCTCGAAAGGCCGGGGGTGCTTTAGCTGTCATGTCCTGCTGCCGGGAGGGACACCCTGTGGGCCTCTGAGCCGGCACGAGGCGGGCTGGGAAGGGCTCACGACCTGGCGCCTGGACCCGTCAGCTCCCACAGGCCGGGGTGGCTGCCGGTCCCCGGCGGAGGCTGGGCCTGGGCCCAGAGCTGGCAGGCGGGCAGTGACCTGGCCCGGGGAGGGTGGTGCAGCGGCACCAGCCAGGCAAGCAGCCCTGCCTCTGGCCTCAGTTTCCCCACGTGAAGGAGGGGCCGGAAGCCCTGCGGCCCTGCCGCTCCTCGGCTCCTCGCCCCTGGGAGGCGAGATTTATTCTGATGTGCTGGGGAGGCCGCGCCCCTGGGGCTCAGACCAGCGCTTTCGAGAGCACCAGGGACCACCCAGGGCCGGGCAGGCGCGGAGGGCCCGGCGGGTGGGCAGCGGCCCTCCAAGAGTGGATGGTGCTGGCCGGGCAGGCAGCTGGGGGCGCCCCGGGGCCCCCGCCCCCGGACTGCCGCGCCGGGAAAGGGGCGAGGAGCGGCAGGGACTGAGAGGAAATCAAAAGCAAATTATTTTCGGGATTATAGCTCTCGAGTCCCGGGAAGATATTGCCCATTTTTCATAGCAGACAAAAACATTTTCCAAGGAATCAATTTTGCCTGGCGAAGTCGTCTTCCCTCAACCCACAATCCATCATATTTCCCCATTTGCAATTTCTCCGTGTCCGAGTGTTTTAAGTTTCCTATGAATTATTTCACGCCGCCTCCTTCCTCCGAAACCGGGGCTGCGGCCCTGCCCGGCCGCGCGTCCAGCCGTGGGCGAGGGGCCGGCGTGGCCGCCCGGGCCTGGCGGGGCCGGACACGTGGCCGGGGTCCCCGCCCCAGGGAGGCGCCGGGCCGTCAGCCCCGGGAAAGGCCCTGCGGGGCCCGCGGTGGGGCGCGGGGTCGGGGGGCGCGGGGGCCGGGGGGTGCGGGGGGCGCGGGCCGGGAAAGTTTTGAAGAGATTTATTCTGATGTGCCGCCGAGGGAGGGTCATCCTTCAAGAGGCGCGTGTATAAAAATTTCCCGGCCTGTTGATTGGTCTGTCACGGTGATTTGTGGCTCCTCTCCCGAGGTAATGGGGGACAGCGCGCTGAAAGGCAGCCGGACAGATTGCCGAGCGCGGCGGGAGGGGCCGCGGCGGCCGGCAGGATTTATTGACCGCGACCCGCCGAGGTCCCCCCGGCGCTTTTAATCTGGCCTTTCAGCCTGTCACCGGCTCTGATGAGGGCCGGCCGGCCCGGCCCCGGGGACAGCGCGCGCCATCTGGCCGCTCCCCCGCGGGTGCCCCGGCCCGGGCTGCCCGGACTGGCCGTCCACGGGCGGCTGCCCCTCCGAACTTTCCCGAGGCCCCCGCCGCGCCCCCCCCCCAGGGCGCCACCCCGCCTCCCCGAGAAACCCAAGCGCGTGTGGGGCTTCTTGCAGACCCGAGCTGCCCCCACCCCAGCAGCGCTGGATGCTCCGGGCAGGGGGCGGCCCGAGCGGGTGTCTGGACGGCGGGCGGGCAGCGCTGAGCACGGGGCCCTCCGGCCACAGCGACACGGGGCTTTGCGGCTTTCAATGAGGAGGAAGCCAAGGGAAAGGGGCGATTCACGCCGGGGCAAAAATGGCCGTGTCAGGAAGACGCGGGCGCGGGGAGGGGCCGAGGGGCCACGGCGCGGGGGGACGCGGGGCGCAGCCGCCAGGAGCAGCAGGGCCATCCTGAGACCAGCACCCCACTGGGCGTCCCCGCGGGCCTGGAGGGCTGTGCCCACCTCGCCGCGGCCGGCTCGCCTGGCCTGCGTCCCGGGCGGCGGGGGCTGCGGGAGTGTCCCGGGGCCACGGAGGAGGCTGGCCGGGAGCACGCGTGGGTCACGCGGTGAGCAGTGTGAGCGTCAGGCGGGGCGTGGGACACTGGCCGCCCGGCCACGGGGCGTGAACCGTCACTTAGGATAGCGGGGGGCCGAGAGGCCACGGGGGCGGGGGCCACACACGGGGAAGGTCAAAGGCCAAAGTGCAGTTATGAAGTGAGCAGCGGGGGTGTAGTGGATGGCACGGCCCCCCTCGGTTCAGGGCCCCCCTCGCTCAGGGCTCCCCCACAGCCCTGGCCCCCCCCACGGCTTAAGGATCACCCCCATGGCGCCGAGCTCCCCCACACAGGTGGTGGATTGCAAGGCGGCTGAGGTGTCAGCTTCGAGGCCCGAGTGGTGGCTGCGAGGGAGGGCGCAGCTGGACTCCTGGGGGGCAGCTGGACATAATGGCCAGCACAGCCCGGTCACCATGCTGCTGTCTGGGGCAGCGCCCCCGCGGGCTCCGCCAGGGGCATCTGGAGAAGCGGGGGGCGGGGGGCGGTCGGGGGGCGGGCTCACCCAGCAGCCGGGCAGCTGCGCCTGCGGGATGTCCCCACGTCCCCACGTTTTCCGGGCGAGCCAGACGGGCTCGTCGCCCTGAGTCTGTGAAACAGCAGGGCAGGTGGCCATGCGCCCAGCCGGGGCCCCTGCCGCCATCCCGCCGCCCCTCGCGGGCCTGGGTTGGGCCCGCCTGCTGAGCCCCCACATCCGTTTCAACAGCCCTGCAGGCCCCACGGGTGGTTCGGGCTCCTTCCAGAGCAGGGTCCTGGGCAGCAGCCCCGCAGCGCTGTCTCCGCCCTGGAGCCCTGACAGCCCCCGGCCGCCCCAGCCAGGCAGAGGGTGACCCAGCAGCGCCACCTGCCCGCTGACCCCCTGGAGAGGACCCCAGGGCCCGTCGGCTCTCCCAGCCCTCCCACCGGCGGGCGCCGGGCAGGAGGGACCGGGGTGCTGGTCCCTGCCGTTGAGCTTCCCGATGGCGCAGGTGCCTGAGGACCCCCCACGCGTCGCGCAGGGGCAGAACCACCTGCTCAGGGTTCAGAGGCCAGAAGCCAGCGTCCCCGGGGCCCCCCGCAGGGCTGGGTGATGGGCCCTCGGGTCCCGAGCTGGCAGGGAGCACGCGGCCCTTCAGAGGGGAGCGGGGCAGCGGCCTGGAGCCAGGCGGGCCCCAGGAGGGCGGTGCAGCCCCTTCTCGGGGTCACCAGGCCTGGAAGGGTGGCGGGCAGGGAGGGACACGGGTCGTGGCTCTCCCCCTGGTCGGCGGAGCGGGGCTCAGCAGGGCCTGTGTGGCTTTCATGGAACAGAGGACCGGGCAGTGGCCCCTTGGCATCCCTGTGTGAGTTCCCAGCTGAGTGTTGGACGGGAACCCCGCACCCTGGGTTCCCCTGGAAACGGGAAGCCAGCGGGCCAAATCCCCCTTCTCCAGAAGCTGGGAGCCCTGGGCCCTGCAGATCAATAACGGCCGCGGCTCTGCGGCCGGACAGAGACGCTGAGGGCCCGTGACAGCCAGAGCCCCCCAAGACGTGCAAGGGCCCCCCACCGCCTGATTCCTCCCAAGCGCGCCCTTGGAAATTAAATCCCCTTTAGCCAAAAGGGGCCGCTTCAATCAGCCCTCACCGCCCGCCAGCCCCCGGCCCCTCCCCCTCCCAGCCCCTCTTAAGTATGCAAATGGGGCGCTCGCTCAGCGGTCAGCGATTGATCTGCTGTTTTCATCAGGGAGATGAAATTAAAGCAAGCCCGGCTGCAGGCGCCCCCCACACACTGCCCTTCAACTTCCTGGGCATTCTCGGGACACAGCTCGGGAGCCCCGGTCCGCCGCTGACCTTGCAGCCTCCAAGGGCGCTGGTGGGGCTGCCCTAGGGGCGGACGGGGCGGCGCCCCCTCCTGAAGCCTCCGGGACAGAGCAGCCCTGGAGGGAGGCTGTCTTCAGGGCCCCGATGGCTCTGCCGAGGGGGCATTTCAGGCTGGGCGGCGGGGGGTCGGGGCTTGTGGCAGACTGTCCAGGGGCCCAGCCCCAGGAGAGTGAGCTGAGGATGTGGGGGGCCACCAGAGACAGGGCCTCCTTTCCAGAGCCGCTCTCGGCGCCCCCTCTCCGCTCAGGCCACCTGGGGCTGGACAGGTCAGGGCCAGGCCCACCCAGGGGCAGGCAGTGACAGGGCCACATGTGGGGGCCGTAGCCGGTGGGGAGGGAGGTGGCACAGCCAAGGTCAGGCAGAGGACTCCCCCCAGGCCTCCCCTGTCCCCCCTGCGGCACCCCAGGGCCTTTGCACGCACAGCTCCTTCCATAGGCTTCGACGGCCGGCCGCCCCGTCCCGACCCCGCGCTCCCGGGTGTCCGTGTTGCTGGTCTGGGGGTCGGCTCTGTGAGACCGGGGCTTCCGTCGCCAGCAGAGCCCCCCTCCCCGCCCCCAGCCCCGGGCCCTGTGACCCCAAAAGTGAGCTGCCGGTAGGCCTGGGTGCCGGGGAGCCGTGTGCTCCAGTAGGCTGGGGAGCGGGAGCGGCCCCATCTTTGACTTGGAACCGGAGCGCCCCTCACAACGCGCGCTGTTCTCCCTGTAATTAAACTGATTCGTTCCCAGCAATCACGGCGACGCTGCATAATATGTTTAATTAGCCAGGCACCCGCGAGGGCCTGGCACGTCCGTGTAATACACTTAATTCGGAAATAAATCACTGTTTGGTGAGATGTGAGCCCAGCCCAACCAGGGGACGGGGTGCCCGCCCGGTGGACCCATCAGCCTGGGGGGAAGCCAACACCTTGCTCTGCCTGGCCCCCCAGAGCCTCGGGGCACCAGGGCTGGCGGGGAGTGCAGAGCCCCAGGCCCCTCTCGGCGGAAGGAAGGGCCAGGACTGCACTGAGTGAGGGGCTGCTGGGACTCTGGGGACTGGGGCTCGCGGGGAAGGCAGTCTCCCCACTTCCCTGTTTCCCCTCAGGGGCCACACTCCCCAGCGGTGTCACCTCCATGTTGATTATCTTCAGTGAGACCCAATTTCTGCCTGCTGGGGGCTGGGGCAGGCGGCGGCTGCTGCGGGGGCCCCTGTCCAGCCTGGCACCATGTCCCCGTGCCCCGCCCAGCCCGCTGTCCGTGTGGTGCAGGCTCCGGTCTGCTGCAGGGGGTCTCCGTGAGGCTGCTAGTGCCCCAGGCAACGCGCGGGAGGGCCTGTGTGCCCCCGCTGGGCCCTGGCTCTGGTTACCACGCGCCCCGCCACCTGCCACTCGCAGCCCGGCCTTGTGCATAATTCAGGCGAGAGGCCCCGGCACACGGGCCTGGAGCAGGCCCAAGCAGCTGATCGGGTGTCGGGACACTGGACACCATGAGTGTCCTTTTGCCCCTCTGGGCTTCTGTGATGGCTGGGCAGGGGCAGTGCGGGGGCCAGTGGACGTGGGGCCCCAAGATGTGTCATGAGCTCAGGCGGCAGCCCCTCACCTGCCTGGGGGCCTTGACCACGCGGCCGCAGCCCAGGCCTTGGCCTCAGTTTCGTCTGTGCACTGGACCCTGCAGCACCTGCTGCCCAGGGCAGGAGAGGCACAGGGCTGACGGCTGGGACCCTCCCTGGAGGGCCTGGGACCCGCCCCTCTGGCCTTGAGCCCCCTCCCCACCCTGTGCCCCTGGCCCTGGGCAGCCTGGGAGGCAGTCCCCCCAAGCTGGACTCCAAGAGGGGCACTCAGGCCACGAGGCAGCACCTGAGCCCGCCTGCCCAAGCACACTGCCCAGCCCTTCCACCAGGCCCCACGAGGCCACCGGGCCTGGTGTGGACGTCCCTGGGGTCCAGGCAGGGGCTCTTCCTCCCTGCCCAACCGGCCCACTGGGCGCAAGCCGGAGGTGGTCAGAGGCTGACCCCTCAGGCCCTTGCCAGCCCATAGGGGTGCGGGGGTGTATCCCCACAAAGAGCTTGTGGCCTGATATGCCGGCCCTTTCCGCCCCCCCAGCAGCCCCAGCAGGCCCGGGGCCTGGCCACATTCCCCAGGACCCAGCCTCTGGGACCACGAAGTCCCCCCAGGCGCGTCCCCCACAGGGCAGCTGCGAAGAGCCTTGCCAAGCGGGCAGGAGAGAGGGCCCCAAGGATCCGTCTGCGCCCAGGGCCCCCGACCCGGGAAGGGCTGGGGGGGAGACCAGCGCCCCCACCCCGAGGGCCTCCCCGGCGCGCGGCCCGGGCCTGCCGCGTGGGCACCGCGAAGCAGACGCGGCTCCCGCCGGCGCCGCCTGTGAACAGCGGGCGGCCCGGGGGGGGGGGGGGGGGGGGGGCGCGGGGACACCTGGCAGGTGAGGGCTGCTCCGGCGGCAGATCGGGTTCCGCCTCTGCGGAGGAGGGAGCCGCGGGGCGCCGGGGCGGGGCCTCCCCCCACCCCGTGGGGCCTCCAGCCCCGCGCCGGGCACAGCACGCGTGGGCGGACACCGCGGCCCCGCACGGCCCCGCACGCGCAGGAGCCGCCCGCGTGGGCACCGGCGGCGCGTCCGGCCCTTCGCCGTCCCCGAGGGGAGGTCCCGGCCCGAGGGGGCGGGGCCCAGGCGAGGGGCGGGGCCGCGGGTGGGGTGGGCGGGGCCAGCAGCGTGGGTGGGGGCGGCAAGGGCGGGGCCCAGCGGAGGGACCGTGCCCCGTGGGCGGGGCCAGCCGTGGGCGGGGCCGGGAGGGCGGGCCGTGGGCGGGGCCGTGGGCGGGGCCACGGCCCTGCCGGGGTCCCCAGGAGGGTGGACAGGGGCGTCTTTCCGCAAAGGCCCGGAAGCCAAGAGCTCGAGCCCTGAGGCCGCGGGGCCTGGTGAGGAGGGCCTGGCGGGCGGGTGTGGTCCTAGCAGGGGCCCTGGAGCCCCCATCGGGTCAGACCGGGTGTCGGGGCCGCGTCTCCCTTAGAACTTCAGAGTCCAACATGGCACGGGGTCCTTCACCCTGGCGGCTGCTGGGGCGATGGCCGACCCGGACACCCTTTCTCTGCTCTCCTGCAGCTTGGTCCTCACGCGGGGCCGAGGCCTCCGCGTCACAGCTGAGGAGACAGGTGGACCCGGAGACCCGGCCGCGGCCTGCACCGGCCCTTCACTCCTGGGGGCCCAGCCCGGATCGGGCCAGTGGGGCTGTGACCCCAGGGCTTGGCCTGTGGCATCCTCCCCCGCGGCCTGGCCTGGGCTTGGGTTCCCTTCCGGCCCTCGCAAGAGCTCAGGCTGACTTCCCTGCAGTGTGAGGTAGCGGCTCAGGGCAGGCCCCCAGGCACCCCAAAAAGCGAAGGTTCTCCCCACCGCCTGAGGCACAGAGCCCCAGGAGGCCCCGGCGAGGGTGCTGAGCCCTTTGCTCAGGCGCCGGCCATCACTCACCTCCCGCCCTGCTCAGGCCGCCTGCTGTGCCGCAGGGGAGGGGAGGCGAGCAGGCCTGGCCACACGCCGGCCGAGACCCCTGCGGCCAGCGCCTCCCAGTCCCAGCGTGGCCGGGAGCCTGCCCAGGAGTGCGCTGGCCCCACTCGGGGGCCCAGGGGACCCCGAGGCCGGCGGATGGCCTAGGGCCCGGACTGGGCAGTACGCAGGCAGCCAGCGGCCTGGCCCTGTCTGGCCCTTCCTGGCCCTGGTCAGCCTCCAGGGTCAGCGAGGACAGAGGCCGCTGGGGCATGTGAGAGCGCCGAGGAGTGTGTACAGCCTGAGCCCTGTGGCAGCCGGCCCTGCCCTCCGAGGGAGCTGTGAGCCAGTCCTGCTGGCCCGTCCCGGGGTACCCCCGTGTGCAGACACGGGCTCGGGGCTCAGTCCCTCGCCATCAATCTCCCTGAGTTTTTAAAGGAAATTTTATTTGTTGGGGTTTCTAGTCATTAAGTTAAACCAGTAAAATAGAGCAAAATCAATACCTCCCAGCCCGCCCGCCCGTGGCACATGTGAAACAGGAGGAATGAACACGGCCTCTCCTGGGGGCGCCCGGCTCTGAGGGGCGCCCCGGGGCCAGCACGTGGGCGGGCCTGTCAGCCCAGCTCCGCGTGTCTGGGAAGGTGGCGCGGGAGCCGGCAAGCCTGCAGCTGTGCGGGTGTCTCCGAGGCTGCTGGCGCAAGGGCTGGGCAGGCCCAGAGACGGGACACCGGGCGGGTGGGGGCCGGGGCAGGGCCGTGCCGGCAGGAAGAATCTCTGGCTCGGTGTCCAGGCCAAGCCTGTGCCCTGGGCCATGTGCTCACCGCCCTGGGGGCTTCTGCGTGGACCCTGCACCAGCCCAGCCGGCAGGTCCCACGGCTGCTGGACTTGAGGCCTGGAGGAGACGCTAGAGTCTAGCGAGCCCCACCTCTATTTTTAAAGGTGCCTTCAGGACGCGGCCCCGTCAGGGAGGAGAAATCTCCCTCTTCCCATGTCCCGTGTCCAGCTCCGGCGGGAGGCCGCAGCCCCTGGCTACCTGGCCCTCTGAGCGTGGCCTAGGAGGGCATCTGGACTTTCCCTCTTGCCCCTGCTCCCCTGCCCACCAAGCCCAGAGCAGCCAGGCCAGACGCTGCGCCCCTGGGGTGGCGCTGGGGTTCAGCAGGGCAGAACAAGCACCTGGGCCCTGGGTCCCAGGAACACCGTGGAGTCTGGGCACCCCCATCCAGAGGCACCCTCGGGAGGAGCATGTGGCATCACCTCTGGGCCCAGAGGACGAGCCCCTGTCTGTACCTAGGGCCACCAGTGGGGTCTGAGCCCCGAACCACCTGTGCCGCAGGCTCTCCGGAGGCCTCAGGACCCTCAGCAGTGGCGGGAGCGTTCAGCCAACGCAACCTGCAGTTCATGGGGGCAGGGAGAAGGGGGAGAGAGTGGGGTCAGGGTGGCTGAGGACAGGGGTGGCTGGGGTGGGGGTGGTTGGGGGCAGGGGTGGCTGGGGTGGGGGTGGCCTGGACCCCTGTCTGCAGAGCTGCAGGTGCAAACTCCCCACTCTAGGAGCTTTTGCCTTGTAGGTCAGCTCCACCCCCCAAATTTGGGGGTTCAGGAGATGGAGGCATTTGGCACTTGAATTTCACAGAAAATTAAATCAATTACCGAGTCCAATAAAGAGCTCAGGTTTTTAATTAAAGGAAGCTTAATTAAATGGCGAGCGAGCCTGTGTGACAGCGGAGGACCTGGGGGTGGGACAGGAAGAGCCCTGGCGGTGGGGGACGGAGGCAGGGGTGTCCTGGTCACGGGCAGAGAGGCCGCTGCTGCCCCAGCCCAGGCCGGGCGGGCCGGAGCCACGAGCCCCACAGCAGCGGGCGGGCAGGCGGGCAGGTGCCCGGGCTCCGCCCGAGCGGTGGGCTGAGCTGGTCTGTGGTGGGCCAGACAAGCCCAGGGCAGATTTTGGGTGGGGCAGAGAGCTGGGGGTCCGGGCACGAGGCCCGTTTTTTGGTGCTGGGGTTCAGCGAGGGCCAGCGTGTGGTCCACAGGGCCGCCCGCCCCCAGGCGCGAGGCACAGCCAGGCCCGTCCTGGTGCACACACGCAGCTGGTCAAGACGCTGGCTCCGCGCCCTGCGGCTGGCCCGTGGCTGTGGATGCCCACACGGCCCCTGGGCCCCAGGATGGGCCTCCCTGGAGCTGCGCTCGCGCAGGGTGAGCCCACGGGTGCTGGGTCCTCCTGGTTCTCTCAGCCGGGGCTGGTGGACAGAGCTGCCCAGGCCGCCGGGGGCGTCAGGCCTCGCCCACGCTGCAGCTGTCTGGGCGCCCTGTTCTCAGGCCCGGCCAGGCCACGTCTGAAGGGCAGTGCCGCCGTGCGCTCTGGGGGGCGGCCGCACTGAGAACCCAACAGCAAGCGCGGCTCCCCTGCGCGGGCCGGTCTGTCTCGTGACATGCAGAATTAATAAGAGAGCGGCTTCGGGTGACCATGGCAACGGGTGTGGAGCCCTCCCGGGCAAGGAGACGAATTCATAAATAACCCGACATGCGGTGTCAGCAGCAGAGGGCGTGCACGAGAGGGAGGGGGAGAGAGAGAGAGAGAGAGAGAGAGAGAGAGAGAGAGAGAGAGACCCGCCTGCCACCTGCAGCCGGCGTGAGGTGGGTGACGCCGGGCAGCGGGCTCGGGGCGTGGGGCGGGTGCTGCAGGAGGAGCCAGCTGGGGCGCAGGGAGCCTTGCTGACCCCACGCGCTGCTGCTGCTGGGTCGCGGGCGGAAGGACGTCCGTTTCAGAGCCCAGGCCCTCACAGGGGCCTGTGGGAACGTCCACAGCTGTCTGGTGTGGGTCCAGCAGGGCGGGGGCTGGACAGGGGCTCAGGGGACACTTGCTGGCTGGGCCCTGGCTCCCGTCCTTGCTGCTCTTCTGTCGGGCTTTCGACAGCAGCGCACCCAGCGTCGCCAAGCCACCCTCCCAGGGGGGCGGCCGGTCCTGGGGGGAGTGCCCCGCCGCCCGCAGCTCCCCCCCAGGCTGGGACGCCCCACGTGGGGAGATGAGCCCCAGGCGGGGGCTGGGTGGGGACAGCGGCCCCCACCACCCTGGGGAGACGGGGACCAGGAGGTCCCAGGAGGGGGGGACTCCCAGAGCTGGCCCCCCAGACGCCTGGACGTCTCGCCTGCCCTCTGCGCCTCTGTCCTTCAGCCGGGAGGGGTCTCGGCTCCTCCTCTGCCTCCCTGGTCTGGGGCGCCTCGCTGTCCCGTCTGCCGGGTCCCCATCTGCCCGGTGTCCAGCGAGCATGGCCCTCGGGGGTGAGCCCGAGCCCACGGAACTGTGGTGTGAGGTCACGACCCCAGCTGTCCGGTGCTCCTCAGACCCCCTGGGCCCCTCTGCACCCCCACGCGGGGCCGGCCCAGAGCCCAGCCGGGGTGGCCCCGGGGAGCGCACGGAGAGCCCCGCTCCCCCGGGCCCGCCGGCCCCCCCCCCCCCCCCCCCGGCGGCGTGCCCCGGGCGCCCACAAAGGGGGCAGCGAGACCCTTCTGGGCTCGGTGCTTTGGGGCGCCCCCGGGTGCTGCGAGGGGGCCTGGGCCTCCAAGCACCGCCCCTGCCGGCCGGGCCCGCGCGGCGCTCCGGGCCGCCTGCCCCCGGCTGAGCGCGAGGAGGCCGCGGCCGGCCGGGGGGCCTGGGCCGGAGAGCGCGGGGCGGGGGTGGGCGCGGGGGGGCCGGGGCCGCGCCGGCCGCGCGCGCCCCCTGCTGGCCGCCAGCCGCCGGGCCGGGCGGGGGGGCGGGGGGGCGGGGGGGCGGGGGGGCGGGGGGCGGGGGGGGCGGGGGGGCGGGGGGGCGGGGGGCGGGGCTCCGGGCCCGGGGCGGCCCCGCCCGGCGCGTCCCCCTGCGGGCGGTTGGTCCCCGCGCGGCCCTCAGCGTGGGGTGCGCACCTGCTGCTGCGGACGCGCCCGTCGGCCCAGCCGGGGGCCCGCGGCGGGGGTGCGGCCGCTTTCCTTTGCGGGGCCCGAACCGGCGGTGCCCCCCCCCCCCGCGCCGCGGGCGGCCGTGAAGTGCGCGGGCGGGGGGCGGGGGGCGGGGGGGCGGCGGGATGGGGTGCGCCCAGTCTGCGGTGCCGCGCGCGCCGCCCTGGCGCGGGGAGGGCGGGGAAGGGTGCCCGGCGGGCGGGACGCGGGGCCAGGCGGCGGCCCGGAGGGCCCAGGGCGCCGCGGGCCGCGGGAGGCCAGCCCAGCCCGGGGTGCGGCTCTTTGGCCTCCACCAGGTGCCGGAGCAGGCGGGCTTGACCCCCGCGGGGGCGTGGGGGGGCGCCCGGCCCCTCCGCGGGAGGAAGCTGGCCCAGGGGTGCAGAGCGGGGAGCTCCCCGGACCAGCCCCGGCCCTGCCCAGGGTGGGAGCTTGGCGCGCGGGCTCAGGCCTCCCTGCTTGGGGCGGCTCCCGTCTCCCCGCGGGGCTGAGCCTCTGGCATGGGCAGCGGCCTCCGGCCACCCCGACTTCTGAGTCCGGCCTCTCTTCCTCGCAGGCGCTGCGACTCCCGAAGACTGCCCAGGAGGAGACCGATAGGGGTCCCCCAGCCTTGCCGGCTCGGGGGGCTGCTGAGAGGAGCCCCGTCCCGCCCCAGCTTTGCCCGGCTTATTTCCTTTCAGACACCCTCAAACTCCAGAGGGGCCAGAGGGCCCCGCCTCCGGGGGTGGTGCCCTTCTAGCTGAGGGGAGGGCGCCCTTGGGTGCCAGGAGCCAGACTGCCTTCCTGGAGCCCCAGCCCCGCAGCCCGGCAGCTCCCCCCAGCACTTCCTAAACCCTGTGGCGGCTGAGCCCCGCGCCCCAGCCTGCCCAAGCTTGCTCCCGCCCTGGCCTGGGGGTGGCTGCCTTGTTCACCCCACCCGCGCCCCGTCTGTGGGCTCCCAGAGGCAGGGCCGGCGGGGACAAGGACCAGGGTCTGCCACAGAGGACGCCCCCACCTGGGACCTGCAGAGCTGCCAAGGCCCCCACTTTACAATTCCTGGAGGGGTCCTGGCTCCTCTGGCCAGACAGTCCACGGGTCCTGCCCGCCAGGGACGCTGGGCCATAGCATCAGACACAGACGGGCCCCCCAGGGCCTTGGGTCGTGTGCCGGGGCGGCGTCCGGTCCAGCCCAGGGGTCCTGGGAGAGGGGCTGTGGGCTGGTCTTGAAGCATAAAATAGGTCAAGTAAGCCTGGGAGGCCGTCCCCAAGCAGTCCCTCGGCCCGAGACAGTGGGTGGTGAGGCCCAGCTGGGCGCCGCGGGCACTGGGGCTTCTCCTGAGGCGCGGGTGGGTGGCTGGACTGGAGAAGCCCCGGAGGCAGCCGCAGGGGGCCCACTGGACGTGTCCGGGGGGACGGGGCACTTTGGGAGGGAAGGCAGGGGGCAGGGCGGCCCCCACTGGGAAGGCGGGCCTGGGCCTCTGCGGGCCGGTGTGCCCCTTGCAGGCACCCAGGCCTGGCCGCGCGTCAGTCTCGTGGGGCTGTTTATGCAGATGCGAACATTTAGAGACGCGTTTTTCTCTCTCACTTTTCTACTGTGTAACATGCACTTGCCCGGCCCAGCTTCAAGGGCACAGCGCAGGTGCGGCGGGCTCGGCCAGCCGCACCCCGCAAACACCTGCCCACACCCACCACCCGTTTTCTGTCTGGAACCTCCTACCCCGCGTGGAGCCCCGGACTGTCCTCTCTACCACTGCAGGCCGAGCCCGCGGGCTGTGGCTGCCCCTGCCGGCCAGGTGACCATCTGGACACAGACCCCCGGGGGGCGCCCTCCTGAAGCCGGTCTCCGGGTCTGGCTCATCGGGCCACGCGCTGCCTCCGGGCCAGCGCTCTGTGCTCTTGGGCGCGCTGGAGCCCCGGGCCCGCAGGGGTTGGGGCCACTTGAGAGCGGCAGTCGCCATCCATGTGGGAGAACGGTGCCTGGCCGTGGACCCATCCTGGGGGCCCCCACTCCGCTGGGGCCGTGCCCTGCCGCCACGGGGCGCACTCAGCCATCCGTCATTCTAGGCCTCTGGATTATTCTGGGGCTGATTAAATTAGCGAATGCAATCACAGTCTGAAGCACGTTAATTGAGAGAATTTATTTGGGCCTGACAGTTTTATGCATGTTTGATTAAGTAGTATAAGGTTTGTTTCTGATTTTGCATAATTTAACTTTAAGTCCTGCGCTGGGGCCCATCAGCCATGACCGACCAAAATAAACCTCTCCGAAGATCCCTCGTTTATGCTGGATCCCAGGGGCATTCTCGCCCGGATACCTTTGGTGCCGTTTTCCAAGTGACAAACATGCTGAAAGTAACACTCCGGGCCTTTCCCTTCCCTCTGCAGACCTGCCGGGACGCGCGCAGGTCATCACAAGTTCTGAGAGGACAAGTCAGCACTCACGTTGCAACAAGTGACACGTAAACGCGGATGTCCGTCTCGCTGGCACCGTAAGGTGCGTCCCTCGGCGGGCTGGGAGCAGGCGGGTGGCTCCGGCGACCACAGCCCCGCCAGGACTGCTCCGGCAGCGGCGCTGCGAGTGTCTCCTCTGAAGTCAGCAGTGGACGGCGCAGCCTGGCCTGGACAGCCGGGAGGGCCTGGGGCAGCCGCCCTGCCGCGAGCCTGTGCTCCTCATGCCGGCCCGGAGCAGTGGGCACAGCTGTTGAGGAGAGGCTGGCTGCCCGGAGGGCCGTGCCCTTCCCCAGGCGGAGGCGGACCAGTCCCGAGCGGGCCCTGGCTGGTTCTCAGCTGCCTGGCATGGCTCCGTCCCGGGCCTGAGCGCTCCGTGGGCTCAGGCGCCATTAGTGGTGTGGGGAGCGCCAGTCCCTGGACAGGGCTGGGCACTTCAGGCCAAGTCATGTGCCCGAGTGGATGCCCCACTTGTTGCGGGGGGTGAGGGCTGCCTCCCCCACTGTGCCCCAAAGCCTCGCAGCGCCAAGTGCTGCTGGGGTTGCACAGCTGCCCTCCCCACACACTGCAGGGCCCCAGGAGCTGGGCCAGTGAAATGCCAGGGGATGCCCCCAGAACCCAACACACGCCGGACACTTTAAGCAGCCACTGGACAAGCTTGTGCCCAGCAGGCACCGGCCACCAGGCTGGAGGCTGGAGTTGGCAACTCCCGCTCCAGAGGTGGGGGCACGTGCAGGGAGGGGCGCCCTGCCTGGGCATGACTCTCCCAACATGGCCAGCTCCAGTGCCCTTGGACTGGAGGGGGCGGGGGCCGGAGCTGGGGAGCAGCGAGGCAGACATGAGTGCAGGGGCAGCCTTCTGAGGCCTCATCTAGCTGCACAGGTGGTTTCTGCCTGGCAGCTGCAGCAGCACCCCAGCGCAAGGTCCAGACACTGGGGTGCAGCGCGGCTGAGACCCGAGGCCTGCACCCGCAGCTAGAAAGCAGGGGGGCCGGAGCCATACCAGAGCTAGCCTGCTGCGCACACCACGCTCTGGGCACCGCACCCCATGCCCCATGTGCCGTCAGCCTCTCCGGGGTGGCCTCCGGGCCCCTGGCAGCCCAGTCCTTGTGCCAGTCAAGTGCCGTGGCCGCCGAGCCCTCGTGCCCTCGGGCAGCACTCAGGCCCCCACTTCATGGAGCCCACAGCACGTGAAGGCGGTGGGTCTCCCTCAGATCCACGCACAAAGCCTCGTCCCTGCAGCACAGCAGCAAACCCAGGAGCCTGGCTGGGCCTGCAGTGCTGGGCTGCGCTGCCCCAGGACCGTCCACTCCGCTCCGGGCCTGCAGCCTCTCCTGTCCTGGGAGGCTTGGCCCGCCAAGGAGTGCAGGGAGGGGTGCAGCGGGCCTAAATGGCCCCAAACCGAGGGGCTGCCCCCGGTGGACAACGCATTTAGCACCCGCGAGCTGGAGGCAGCCAGAGAAGCCTGTTTGGGGCTTGTCTCCGCACCCCGCTCCGCCAGGCCTGCGGCACCCCGCCTTCCCGCCGCCGCCCCAGCTCCGCCCAGCAGGGGGCGCCAGGCCCCTGCCCGCCGCTCCGGCCCCGGGCGGGCAGGGAGGGAGGCCCGGACACCCCAGCCCGGCCAGCGAGGAAGCGGCAGCTGCGCCGCCTCCCCCGCGGGCCCCGGGACACCCCCCTGGGCACCCTGAGGGGTGGCCAGCCCACGTGGGCAGCCTGCAGGCGCCCCCGGGGACGCAGTGACTGTCAGAGCGCCGGCCGGGCGGGAGGAGCAGCTTCCGGGCTTCCCAGCGAGCCCGGTGCCCGTCACGCGCTGGACAGGCCGCCCACTGGGCAGCGCCGCGGGGAGAGCGTCGGCGGGAGGGACGCGGCCGCTCGCGGAGCCTGGCGCCTCTGGGGGGCAGCCCGGCCGGGCGGGCGGGCGGGCGGCCAGACGGCCCCTCTGCAGCCACGGCGGGCGCCCGGGGCGGGCAGGCGGCGGGGCGCCTCCAGGGAAGGCCCTGGTGGGGTCCGGAGGGACGAGCAGGGGCGGGGGGCGCCCGGGGACGACGGAGCCCGGGACGGGCCGTCGAGCGCGGAAGGAGGGGCCGCGGGCCTCGGGGCCCGCCGGGAAGCGCCCCTCGCGGTCCTCGCCAGCCTCCGCCGCTCGGGAGCCGGCGGGCGCGGGGGGCTGCGGGGCCGGGGCCGGGCTCCTCCCTCGGCCCGGGGCGCCGGGGGTCGGCGGGAGCCGCCCGAGGAGGCCGTGCGGGGGGCGCAGGGACGCCAGGGCACCCCCGGGCCACCCCTTTCCGGGCTTTGACGCGCCCCGCCCGGCCCCCGCCCCCGGGCGACCCGGTCACGGCCCCGCCCCCCGGCGCGCGCGCCTGCGCACTGCCCGCCGCCTCGGGCGCGGCGGCGCGTGCGCGGAGGAGCCGCCCGGGGACCGCGCTCTCGGGCCCGCCATCTGCGCCTGCGCAGGACAGGCCGCGGCCCCGGCGGCGGACGTGAGGCCGCAGCCCGGCCGGCTCAGTCGCGGGCGCGCTCGGCGGGCGCGCGCACGCACACGCCGCGGGGGCGCCCGGAGCCGGCCGAGGGAGGCGGTGTCGGCGCGGGCGGGCGTGGGGGGTGAGGGGGGCTACGGCGGCCGCCGAGGGACGGCGCTACGGCGCCCACGCGGGGCCAAACGCCGCCGGCCGCCGGGCCCGGGAGCCCCTGGCCCTGCGGGGCGGCCCCGGGCGGGGACGCGTGAGGCCCGGGCCGCGCGCCCCCGGAACATGCGGCCGCCCCGCTCCCGCAGCCCCGAGGCACGGGGGGGCGCGCCGGCCTCCCCCGCGGCGCGGAGCGGCCCCCGGTGAGCGGGCGTGCGCGGGCCGGGGCCGGGCGGCGGGGCGCGCGGCGAGGCCGCCCCCGGAGCCGGCACCGTGGGCCGGGCCTGCGGGCGAGCGGGCGGGGCGGCGCCGGGGCCTGCGCGGCCCGGGAGCCGCGGGAGGGGGAGGCCGGCCGGCGCCCCGCGGGCACGGCCCCTTCCCGCGGCGACCCTCCGGCAGAGCGGGGCGCCTCGGGGGAAGGTGAGGTGCGGGCCCAGCCCGGGCCGCCCGCGGGCGCCGTCCCGCCTCCCCGCGCGCTGTGGGCGCCCCCAGGGGCGTGGGCCCCGCACCCGGCGGCCGGGGGGGGGCGGGCTCCCGCCCCCGCGGGGCGCCTCCCCGGGCGTGGCGGGTCTCCCCGGGCCGCGCGGCCGTCGGGCCGAGAGCTGCGCGCCTCGCGGTGCCCCGGCGCGCTGACCGCCCCTGTCCCTGTGCTCTCCCCGCAGGCGCGCGCCGCCCCCGGGCCGCGGGCTCCCGGGCCCCGGCGCCCCCGACGCCGGTGCTGACGGCCGCCCGGACGCCCCCGCGAGCTAGCGCCCGCCGGCCCGATGCCGGTGATGCCCATCCCGCGGCGGGCGCGCTCCTTCCACGGCCCGCACTCCAGCTGCCTGCACGCGGCCTGCGGGCCCGCGCGCGCCCCGCGCCCCGCGCGCACCAAGTACCACAACTTCGAGGTGTACGCGCGCGCGCGCTGGCTGCACGGCTTCGTGCGCTTCCTGCTCTACTTCGGCTGCAGCCTGGCGACCGCCGCGCTCTGGGGCGCGCTGGCCGCGCTCTTCTGCCTGCAGTACCTGGGCGTGCGCGCGCTGCTGCGCTTCCAGCTGAAGCTGTCGCTGCTGCTGCTGCTGCTGGGCCGGCGGCGCCTGGACTTCCGCGTCCTCAACGAGCTGCTGGTCCACGCCATCCACGTGACCCTGCTGCTGGTCGGCGGCCTGGGCTGGTGCTTCATGGTCTTCGTGGACATGTGACCGGCGCCCCCCGCCCGGCAGGCATCCCGGGGCCCGCCCGGAGGAAGGCCTGAGACTGTTCCGGGAAGGGGGGGTAGGCGCCCCCTGTGCCCGGCTGGCTCTGGCCCTTGCCGGGCGCACCCCCCAGACCGCCTGCCCCTCGGGTCTGCGCTCGGACCTCGCGTCCTGTCCCCATTCCAGGACCTGGCGGGCGGCAGCCCCAGCCGTGGGGAGCTCCGGGGTGGGGTGCCCAGGGCCACACCCGAGGGCTCCCTGGGCTGGCCCCGTGTGGCGGAGAAGCTGCCCTGCGCCCTGGCCACACCCCAACAGCCAGGGCCACCTGTCTCTGAGGCCTCTGCCCGCCGGGGTGTGCGAGCGTCCAGCGGCAGCACGGCCGGGGCGGGCATGTCTCTTTCTGGCGGCCGGTGGAGTCAAGCTGGATGCTGCGAGGCTCTTCCAAGGGGTCATGGGGCGGCGACTCGGCGCCTTTCTGACTCTGATGGGGTCTCCCGGCCTGTGCTTGGAGGAGAAGCCCGGAACTGAGGTCAGATGTGCCTGTGGGGCACACCCCGTTGCAGGGCCTCTTGGGATCACCAGCGGGGGCTCTGCGTGAGGCCCTGCCCTCTCCTCTGCCCCTGCCCCTGGCTGTTGGGCCGCTCGGGAGTGGCAGGCAGAAATGCAGGGGCCAAGAGAGGGGGCCCGTGCTGGGGGGGCGTCCAGGGAGCAGGACTCACCGGGGCTTGCCCGGCCCTGGCCCCGGCCCCCTCCCCGGCAGCGGGGGTGCGCTGCCCACCTGCTCGGACAGGGTGGCATGTGACACTGGCTGCCGCTGGCATCATTGGCAGGTGGGAGGACACTGGGCAGTTACGCTGGGGTGACAGGCCATTGGGCACGGGCCACGGTGGCACTGACAGTGATTGGTCAGCTGCCGCTGTCCCCCAGGGGACCACGGTCCCAGGCAGGTGACCCTGCTGTGCCAGGCTCCCGCGTGGCGTCCCGCGGGCTGGTCTGCCGTGGAGGAGAGATGGAAGCAGGCGATGAGGGCAGAGCCCTGGCCCCTCGGGCTCTGCCACCGGTGGCCCCAGACCCTGCCTCCCCCAGCTGGCCCTGCAGCCGCCCACCCGCCCGGCGCCCAGAGCAGACTCTGCGCCCATCCTCTGCGCTTTCCCCGCGCCGCCTGCCTCCTCCCCGCGCGCGAGCCCCTCCGGCGTGGGTCAGGCCAGGGCGGCGCAGCCCCGGAACGTGGAGCGCAGCAGGGCTGACTTGCGGGACGTGGGCCCTCGCGTCGCAGTGCCTGTTAGCGTTTCTGAAACGAGCCTCCTGCATTAAACTTATTTTTTTAAGACCTGTCGGCGGAGTGACAGCTGAGACGCCGCCTCCTGAGGGCGCGGCCCCTGGGCCCGGCCCGCGCGGGTGTGGGGCGAGGGGGGCTCACGGCCCTGGGGGCCAGATCCAGGGCGGGAGTCTGCCCTCCCGCGTGGTGCTGCCCCGTGCGGGCGTGGCCCCTCAGTCGCGGGGGCCTCGCGGATGCCGAGAGGCAGAGGACGCGGACGGGACGCTGAGCTGCGGGTCTCGCTTGGCCAGAGCCTGCCCGAGGGTCACCGCTCCGTCCTCCCCTGGGCTGGCCTGCCCTTGGCGCCTGCTCTGGGGTCGCTGTCCGGGCTGGAAATTCGCGGGTGTTTCGGGAGAGGAAGGGGGTGCCGGGAGAAGGGGGTGCAGGGCAAGCTTTTCCCGGCGCGGGTCTCCTGATCCTCGCGCGGCCCCAAGGAGCAGCGGGGACCAAGGAGGGACGAGCTGCGGCCGGGACTTTGCTCCGCCATGTGGGGCCACAGCCTCCGAGCAAGAGCCCTCGCTGCTGCTGCTGCTGCTGCTGCTGCTGCTGCGCGCCTGAGGTCAGCGGTCAGCCACACGGCCGAGCTCACCTCTGAGCAGTGGACTGGCAGGCGAGGGGGTTCCGTGGGGCGCAGTGGGGGTGATGCTCCTGCAGGTGTCCCTCCTGGGCTGAAGGGCACCTTGGGTTTCCTCCCTGACATGCTGGGCAGGCAGGAGGAGGCTGGGCAAGGGTGGGCCCCAGGGCCCTGGGGGAGAGGGTGCTCCCCAGTGCTGAAATGCAGTATTTAGGGCGCACCCCAGGGTGCAGAGGTGCTGTGCTCGGCAGTCTCCCCACCCAGTGCCAGGCTGCCTGGAAGCCAGGAAGCAGCAGGCCCAAGGCGGGGAGGCGCCCGGGACCCCCTGCTGGGTGCACATTAGGACAGGGAGGGTCCCCAAGTTCTGGAGTTCGGGTGGGGGTGGCAGTGGGCTGTTGACGTGCAGCGTGGAGCCGCTGCCGCTGCCCTGTCTTCCCTCGGGGGCTGGGGGTGGGCAGGCCAGGCACAAAGGGGAGTGGCCACGGGCAGCAGCCTGCCCAGCCAGGGCGCGCTGGGTGGGGCAGCTGAGGGGGTCCCCGCACAGGCTGCGGGCCTGTGGGTCTGGAAGCATCAGGAGGACCTAGGCAGGGGTGGTCAGACCCAAGGAGGGCTGGGCGGAGGCTGGACAGTGGCTTGGAGAGGCGAGCAGCGAGGGGACGCAGGAGCCCTGCCCTGGAGCCCGGGGAGCCGGTGGGGTCTTCTGGCCAGCGCCTTGGCTGCAGGAGAGGAGCCGGAGCCAGCCCCCCCCACCTGGGCAGTGCAGTCAGTGTCCACGGGGCGGGGGGGGGGTGGCGTAGGGGGTTGCTGCAGGGGACACCGGCCCCGCCTGGCCGAGCAGGTCAGCCCAGCCCTGGCCCCCCGCGTGACCCCCCCAGAGCTGCAGCGGGGGCGGCTGTCCTCCTGCGGCCCGCACGGGTCGATGAGCGCTGACCTTGAGAGGCCCGTCCCTGCGGCCGCGCTGGGGCTGGCGGGAGGAGCGGGCGCAGGGCTTGGTGCTGATTCTGCACTTCCTGGGGAGGCGCGGCCGCCCATCTGCAGAGGCCCACGTGCCTCTCCCTTCTCCCTCTTGGTCCTGTCAGGGCTCCTCTGTGCTGGCCCTTCCAGGAAGGCCTCCGTCCCCAGGAGGCTGCGCTGCTCTGCACCAGCCTCCGTGCAGAAGCCACTTTCCAGAACCCGGCAGCCTGGCACGCCTCCCTGACCGCTCCCCAGGAGGGAGCTCCCCGCCTCGCCAGCATCCTTGCCTGCCGGGAAGCGGCAGCTGATTCAGCGCTCCTGGGCCGCCCCGCCCCCAGCGCGGGCAGCGCGCCACATGGGCTCCCGCTGTGTGGCCTGCACTGCGCCTGGGGGTGGCGGACGTTCTGGGGAGGCATGAACACCATGGGGTGGGCACCCGCACGCCCTCCCGCTGCCACCGGAGAGCCCGGGGAAAGCAGACCCTTCCTCAGCCAGCCCCAGCTGCCCCCGCCTGCAGCAGAGGCCCAGTGGCCAGGCCAGGGCGAGCCACACTCTGACCTGGCTGGAGGCCCCCAGCCCCTGGGCAGACGGGCTGCAGCGGCAGCTGGGACCGGCCAGCTGGTGGGAGCAGCAGTGGCCAGAGGGGTCAGCTCCGAGCTGTGGAGGGAAGCGGCCACAGGTGGCCAATGGGTGCTGGGCAGGGGCAGCAGCTCCGCACTGGCCCTCAGGAGAAGCTGGGAGGGGGGAGACTGCGTGGTCAGTGGGCGGTGTCGGGGACAGCGGGCACTGCCCTCTGCAGCGCCTCCAGGAGGCTGGGTGGCGCCCCACCCTCCACTGTCTGGGCCACTCAGGGTGGTCCCGGTGGGCAGGCCCAGGGAATCTTCGCAGAAGTCCGCGGGTGCGGGGGTGACGTCATGGGGCGGGGCCTGTCCGGAGCCGAGGCCGGGCAGGTCCTTTTCCCCCCGGGAGACCCTGGGGAGTTGTTCCTCCAACGGGCAGGGTGGGCCTTCCTGACCCTGCGCTGCTTGGCAGCCAGCGCGAGCCTCCCAGGCCCACGGGAACGCGGCCAGGCCCCAGGGCCGGACCCCGGCGTAGGGCACCCTCTGGGGAGCCCCGGGCGCGGGCTCTGCCACCGCCCATCTGCGCTGGTGGAATGTTCTGCCCCGTCATGTGACCCGGGAGCCTGGGTGTCCAGTTCTTTCCGCCAGCACCGGCCTCCTGGCCGCGGCAGGTCTTGGCTGGCTGCCCTGGCCGGCTCTGGCTCCGCGACCGGCCCCCGTGCCTGCCCCTGCGCTGTGTCCCCGCGACCCTCGCCTGGGGCTGCTCCCGCAGGGTCGGCCACTGCCACCCTGGCCCACCTGCCCATGGACTTCACAGAACTAAGGGGGCCTCTGCCCTGCCTGCCGGGCAGCCAAAGGGGGGCCCTGCTGATGGGGTGCCCTTCCAAGAAGCATGTCGGGGTGTAAGTGCGTCGGGGGAGTGTCGGGGTGTAAGTGTGCGTCCACAATGGGGCGGACTCTTGTGCGCGCGTCCCCTATAGGCGTCCGCTCCGGGCATCAGAGCCACACCGAGGCCCGTCCCCCTCCCACTGCCCCCAGAGGAGTCCATCAGCAGCACACTTCGGGGGGGCCTGCCTGACTCCCCCCCCCCCCTGCAGCTGTCGTGCTCACGTGTGAGGCACCCCCAGGCGTGCGGAAGCCGCGTGGCCGTGGGGCCGCCTTGTTCCCGCCCTGCCCAGCAAGCAGGCCGCTGCACCCCACGGGAGGCCCGCCCTCGGGCTGCCTTGTGGGGCTGCAGAGTGATCCTGGGAGCGGTGCCTCCTCCCGCCCGCCATGGGCGTGCCGGGCTCCTCCCCCGCGGGGCTTCCTGCGCGATAAGGAAGGAAGCTGCTGGGCCACGTGCTCCCAGCGGGAGGCGAGAGCCCTGGAGGAGCTGCCACCTGCCCTGGCCTCCTCTCGGGGAAGGTGCTGGAAGCCGGCGTGGGAGGCTGCGGGCCCGACGGTGGGGTGCTGGGTCTGATGGCGCCGAACCAGCCGCGTCTCCCCGTGTCTGCACTGGCCCCCAAGCCTGTCCCAGGCCCGCCCCCGCTCCGTGGGGTGTGTGCCGGCGCCCCCTGGGCCCCACAAAGGGCTAGCCCACACCCGCTGCCCCCCGACACCCGCCGGCCGTCCTGGGAGGAGGCAGCGCTGCAGCCGGCACACGGCCTCCCCCGAGCCGGGCAGCAGCGGCCTCGCAGCTGCACAGACTTCAGGGAAATTTAGGACAAAGAGGAAGAAGAGCGGAGCGTCCAATTTAGACCGGGAGAGGCTGCAGAAGCCAAAACGGTGCTGCCCTAGTTCACGCGCAGAGGCGGCCGCGGGGCTGCTGCTGCTGCCAAGGAGCCAGAACGCTCACCCAGTTTCCACCTGCGAGAGGTGCCGGGAGCGCCCGGGAGCCCGCCGGGAGCCCGCGGGCGGCCGCGCACCTCCACCGCCGTCCCCCTGGGCCCGGGCCTGCAGCGCCGGGCAGCTCGCCGGCCAGGATGAGGCGGGAGGGTGGGCGAGGGCACGCAGGCTCCCGGCCCCCTTCCCGCTCCCGCCAACCCCGGGCAGCGCACACGCCTGCTCCCTGCGAGGCCAGCGGGGGCCGCGGTGAGCCCCGGGCCCGGCCTGGGAGGGCTGTGGCTGAGGCCGCTTGTCAGGAAAACAGAGGAGACTGGGTCCCGGGGTGGGGGCAAGGACATGCCTCTGGCCCGGGGGTCCGCACCTGCTGGTGCAGGTGAGCAGGTGATTCTGCTGCAGGCCCGGGGGCTGGGGCAGAGGACCCGGCCTCACCCTCAGCTTCCTCCTCTTCCCGCAGGTCTGCTTTGTGCTCTGCCCGTCCTGTGTGCGGGGCGCCCACCCTGCTCCCGGCGCCTGCTCAAGGTCAGGGCGGGGGTGGGGGGGGTGGGGATGGGGGGGTGCGGCGGTTGCGTGCACGGAGGGCTCGCCCCAGCCCCGCCCCTGCCCCAGGCCTGCAGAACAGCAGCAGTCTCGGGGTGATGACCCCCGCAGGGGCTCCAGGGCGCCCACTCCTTTGCAGAGCGCCATGGGTTGCTCCAGGCCCGCCCCTGGAAGGCTCCGTGGCCTCCTTTGCGCTGCCTCACGGGGGGCGCTCGTTCCCGGGTGGCTCCTCCTGCGTCAGTGCAGTGGCGGCGGCTTCCTGGACCCGGCACATGCGCTGCCAAGGTGGGCACCCCTTGGGGCCTGGGCACCTCTCCGTGGGGCTGGGGCCTGTTTAGGGACAAGTCCGCTTCACAGCCCAGGCCTGAGCGAAGCCACGTCTCACCAGAAGCTGCCTCTCCCGGCAGCCGGAACTGGCGCCACCAGTCGGGCCCGGCCCTCGTAGAATGGCGCGAGGGCCGACGGCAGAGGTCACGGCTTCTCCTCGTCTCCCCCGACGCCCAGGGGTGCAAGCCGGCACTCAAGGCGGGGGCTTCCACCCTGGGGAGCGCAGGCAGTGGCCGGCTGACGAGACCACGAGGGCAGGGCAATTCAGGCCAAGGAAGCCCCGGAGCCGGCCGGCCGCCCCGCAGGCTCGACGCCACCTGGTTAGTGACTGGCATGGGATGTGGGCCCTGGTCTCCTCTGCTGCCCGGAGCCCTGGAGATTCCGCCAGGGACAGGTGCTCACATGGGGTGGGGTGGGGTTGTCAAGTGACAATGGGGTGCTCACATGGGGTGGGAGCAGAGGGAGGTCCCGGGCCCTTTCCTGACCTGGCACTGCTGGGTGCGGCGTGAGCAGGACTGGGGCGCAGGAGGTCCTGCTGGGGAGCCCTGCAGAGGGGCAGCAGCAGGGACACAGCTGGGGGGGGCTTGGAGGGGACTGTGGCCAGCAAGGGGCCCCTGCTGCTGGCGGCCAATCCCAGAGGCACAGGACTGGGTGGGGAGCAAGGCTCCTGCCCACGGTGCAGTGTGAGGTGTCTGGTGCACCCCAAGAGGAACCGCCACGTTTGGGGACCCTGCAGGGCCTGTCTGTGCTTGGTAGACCTCGCCGCCTCCCGCGGAAGAGGGAGCTCTGCGCTTGGGGAGGCCCTGGCGCGCAGGCCTGCCTGGTCGTCACAAGGGGCAGAGACGAGAGGACCCAGAGCTGGAGGCCAGCAAGGCGACGTGGCCCCTTGCAGGGGCAGAGATGAAGTGCCCGAGCCTGGGCTCGCAGCACGAGCACCCCCTCCCATGGCGCTGCCCGCCGTGTCTGCCGCCACACAAGCGAGTTCCTGCCCCCACCGGGCATCCGTGCGCGCGGGCTGGCACCCTCCCTCCTGCGGGGCGCCCAGGCCTCCGTCCTGGCTGTGCTGCCGTCCTCCGCTGGCTGAGGCGGTTTCCAGCCACCAGCCTCCCCGACCTGCCAGGTGCAGGAGCAGGCCCCGCCCCGGAACGTGCCCACGAGGAGGAGGACTGGGGTCTCGCGCCCCCTGAAGCGCCCTGCGCAGGGGAGCCCCTCCCCGCTCTCTCAGCACGTCCCGCCCCCACCCTCCAGGCCCCGAAATATCTGCTCACAAGCCCGCATCAGCCGCCCCTCAGGACTGCAGGACACCAGGGAGGGCCCAGGCTGCAGACGGGTGGGGGTGGCTGCCTGCAGGCCTGAGGCCCGGGCTGGGGGTGAGCCAGGAGGGGACCGGCACCGCGGCGCAAAGGCCCTGTGGCAGCAGGCGCGGGAGAGGGGCCGGCAGCTAGGGGGCAGAGTCGGGACACAGCGGGGGCCATGGGGTGTCAGGAGGCCCCAGGGACAGTGAGGCATTGGGCAGTGCTGCAGGTGGGTCTCCAGATGGGGCAGGGCCTCGCTGGCTGGGCGGACGCTGTGGGTCCTCCTGGGTCAGGACAGGGTGGAGAGGCTGAGGCCCCTCAGGGCGGAGTTCCCACCGCCCACACCTGGCCCAGCTATGGCTCGGGGGCCATGCTCCCTCCAAGACCCAAGCGCCACCCTGGGTGGACTTCCTGGAGGAGGGGACACTGCCCACCTTGGTCTGGCCCAGGTTGGGTGGGGACTGTCTTAGCATGAAAGAGGTAGTGGCGGGCCTCCCCTGGTGGCGCAGCGGTTGAGCGCTGGGCTGCGAAGCTGCCCGCGGCCTCTGCAGCGCCGGTTCGATCCCCGGCCACCCGGCGAGGGTCCCACATGGCGCGCAGGCCTCTCCTGCCGCCCGCTGCTCCCCTCAGCAGTGTACTTTGTCACTCTGCCTGTTCTGCTCTCCGCTCTGGCTCTGGTGAATTCTCTCACCCTCCTGCGCTTCTGACTGTATCCAGAATAAAATAAAATAAATAAATAAATAATAAATAAATAAATAAATCTTTAAAAAAAAAAAAAAAAAAAAAAAGAGGTAGTGGCCCCTGTGAACCCCAAGCTGGGGAGGGGGCGGCTAAACCCCAAATTCAGATAGATCTGACTCTGCTGCCAGGCCGGGACTTGGGCCTGTGAGGCAGGGCCTCCACCCCCAAGGCCAGGCCGCTCAGCCCCACGGCCCTGCTGGCCGCACAGCTAACAACAAAGGGGCTTTGTGGGCTGTGCCCCACCCAGGCCAGGGTGGGCAGGGCCTTTCCTAGAGCGACACCCCCGGGGAGGCAGTCACTGGGGCTGGGTGGGGAGCGTCAGTCCAGGAAGCGGAGCCTCGTTGTTGGTCGGGGGCAAAGCTGTTACCCAGATATGTGGCTGGATTCCCACGAAGGGAGGGGGGGCACTCAGAGACCAAAGGGGTCCGGGGAGGTGGGGCTGGACGGCAGAGGGAGCGGAGGGGAAATGGGACGTGGGAGGGGCTTCCAGGCGCTGGCAGGCGAGGCCGGTGGGGGCGGGAGGTCTCTCCAGCCGGCAGGGCAGCAGTGCTGACCCCGCCAGAGCAGGCCAGGACAGACACGACATGCGCCTCCATTTGTAAAAAGCTCCTGAGAGCCCCCCCAGGTGGGGCTCTGCCCATATGCCCATGCACCTGCAGCCACCCAGGCTGGGTCTCACCTGGCACTGCCGCTGGGGTGGGCACCTGGACCAGCCCTAGGGCTCCAACCTGCTTTCCTCCACGGCCCTCCCACGGGCAGGAGCAGCCTTCTAGAAGGTTCTCCTTGAGAGCAGGTGTTTTCACTGTGCCGTTGAAGATCCTCCAGTGCGCCTGGTCTCGGGGTCCGGTCTTCACTCAAGGCGGGAAACCAGCGGCAGCCCCTCGAGGAGGTGAGGGGGCCGCCTGCGTCCTAGGGGGCAGGGGCTGGGCCTGAAGCTGGTGACCTGCTCCTCGGGTGTCAGGGCTGCCTCCTGAGAGCGCCCCTCCAGGCCACAGTGTGCGGGGGGGCCTCCCAGGGCAGGGTGAGCTCTGGGGCTGGGGCTGGCCTGCCCAGGGTGGAAGGGGTCCCGCTCCTGACATACAGTGAGGGCTCCAGGGTGTTGGGGAGCATACCCGCCTCCGCCCACTGCAGTGCTGGAGCTGCCCTCAGGCCTATGGCCATGCCAGGGTCGCTGTGCTGTCCTCCCCGCACCGGGCACCCAACGCCCCGAGGGCGAGGAGGAGGCGCAGGGCTGGGGAGTGGGGGCTCCAGCCTCTTGTCTGCAGGGGAGCAGGGGCAGCAGGGCTGGAGCCTGGCCACATGCTGGATGAGCTCTGTGGGGCACCCCCTGGCCCAGAGGGCGCGCTGGGTCGGCGTGAAGGGTGCGGGCTGCGGCAGGGCAAGCTTTTAACATGGGGGCTTGAGGAGGCACTTGCTGCAGGGCCGGGCGGAGACCCGGGAAGCGATGTTGGGGCCGAACCCGCAGCGGGAATCACAGGCACAGCGGGCCCGGGCAGAGGGACCGGCAGAAACCAGCGAGGCCGGGGCTGCGTGGAGGTGCTGGATGGCACGGGGCCCAGTCACGGGGGTGACTGTGGGGTGGGAAGCCAAGTCCTGCTGCCAGGCCCAGCCTGTGTGTCTGAGGCCCTTCATCCTCCTTTGGGGTCAGGGAAGCTGGTGTCCACTTCCCAGAATGGACGCCATGCACCGGTGGGAGCCGGGGGTGAGGGCAGGTTCACGGCCTGGACGCTGGCCTAAGTGGGCGGGAGCCTGCGGGAGAGGGGCACCCAGCCCGCCCTCCACAGAAAAGTCCACGGCGTGGCCACTTCCCAGACAGGCCTCTGCCCAGCACCGGGGCTGCCAGGGGCTCCTGTGGTCCAGGAGAGGACAGGCAGGTGGCCAGGTCACCAGGGGGCTGTCTTCACCACAGGAGAGCTCCCCGGAGCCCCACCGAGCTCAAGGAGCCCCAGGGGGCTGAAGGATTCCTTGGCAGATGTAGCCCCTTCTCCCAAGCTCTCTGGATGGGGTGCAGCTGCCAGCCCGCCCCAGCCTCGCGGCAGCTCAGAGAGCCAAACTTCGGGAGCTCGCTGGGGAGGGGCCGGAGGAGGGCAGCAGGCCCAAGGCGAGGGGGGCTGCCCCAGGGGTGCACCCCAGCCCCCCGCCGAGAACAGGCAGGAGGCGAGAATTCTCATTAGTGAAGCAGGAGCCGAAGCCGCCTCAAGACCGGGCGGAGCGGTGGGCCTGGAATGCGGCAGGGCCCCCGCGGCCCCCCAACAGCGCAGGAGCCCCAGGCTCGGGTGCAGCGGCGGGTCCCCAGTCCCCAGCCTGCGCTGCGCAGCAGGGTCTCCGCTGCTGGGGGGGGGCAGCAGGAGCCTCGGGGTGTGCCCGGCCGCCCCAGGGCCCAGGAGGGCGGGGCTGGAGGGTGCGGGGCTGGGGCCCCGCACAGCCCTCGGGGACGCCCATTTCCCGGGTCCGGCAGACACTGGGGGGGGCCAGGCAGTCCCGGGCTGGGCCCCGCCCCAGGCGGGGGCGCCCCGCCCCCCCAGCAGGTGGCACAGCCCCTCCCCGGGCTCCTCCCTGCGACCGTCGGCGGCGGGCGGGGCCCCCAGAAGGTGCGGGCTGCCCTGGGGCTGGGGCGCGTGGGGCGCGGCTGGGGGGCCACGTGGGGAAGGGGCCGCAGGTCTGAGGGGAGCCCCGCGCCCAGCCGTGCCCCGGGGCAGGCGGGGCCGGAGCCGGCGGAGGTTTTCTGGGCGGGCCCTGCGGTGGGGCTGGGGTCCCGCCCGCGAGGGTCGAGGCGCGCGTGCGGCCGGCGTCCTGGGCGCTGGGGTCGTGGCCGGGACCCGCGTTCTCGCCGCGCCGCCCCCCGCGGTCCCCTCCGAGCGCCCCGGCGGGGCGGGGGGGCCGCGGCTTCCTCGCCGGGTCTCGGGCCCGCGCCCCTGGCGGCGGCACCTGCGCCCCGCCGGGCCCCGACCCCGCGGCCCCGGGCCGCGCGCCTGCCTCGCCCCGGGCGCTCCCGCGTCGGCCGGCCGGGCACCCCGAGGCCCCGCGGGGCGGGGCGGGGCGGGGCGGGGCGGGGGGCGCGGGGCGGGGCGCGGGGGGCCGCCCGCAGGGCCCGGGCCCCGGCGGCCGCGGGGGCGCGCCCCGGGCGGCGGGAGCGCGCGCGGCGCCTGGCCCTTTAAACGGCCCGGGGCGCCTCCCCCGCGCGCCCCGCCCCCGCCGCCGCGGTGCGGCCGGTGCTGGGCGAGGTCGGAGAAAGTCCGCGCGGGCGCCGGGGACGCCTCTCGCCGCCGCGGCCGCCGCCGCCCCAGGTACCGCCAACTTCCCGCGCCCGCCCGCGCCGCCGCCCCCCGCAAGTTCGCGCCCCGCCCCGGCCCGCGCCCCCCGCCCCCGCCCGCGCCCGCGACACGCCCTCCCGCCGCGCCCGCGCCCCGCGCCCCGCGCCCGGACCCCGACCCCGCGCCCCGCGCCGCCCGGGCCCCGACCCCGACCCCGACCCCCGCGCCCCGCGCCCCGCGCCACCTCCCCGGCCGGGCCCCCGGGCCGCGCCGGCCGCTCGGGCGCCCCGCGGGAGCAGTGGGGGGCGTGAGGTCGGAGGTCACCGCAGAAGTTCTGGGGCGGCCGGCTCTGCCCGCTGCCGGCGCCCTTTAAACCCGGGGTTCGCCTGCGCGCGTCCTGCGGCTGCCCGCGGGCCCCCCCGCGCCCCCTCCCCCCCCCCCCGGCCGCAGATGAGACACCCCGACCACGTGGACACTTGGGTTCCATCTTTCTAGTGGTTTGGGGGCGCCCTGGGCGCCCGGCCCCTGTTCCCGGCCGCGGCCCTGGCGGGTGTCCGGCGCGCCGGGGGGCTGGGCGCGGGCGGCCCTTCCTGCGGCGGCGCGTCCTGCCGGCCGGTCCTGCGGCCCCGCGCCGCCCCCGCGGGTCTGACCCGGCTCGGCCGCCCGTGCCCGCGCCGCGCGCCTCTCCGCTGCCCGGGCTGGACCGGCGCCGTCCCGCCCTCCCGTCCCGGCGCGGGTCTGGCCCCCTCCGGCCCCTCCCCGGGGCCGCCGCACTGGCTGCGTCTCACAGGTGCGGACAGGCCGGACCCCGCTGGGCCGAGGGAGTTAGGAAGGAGTTAGCGAAGGGCCGGGCCCCCCCAGCCCCCCGCCCCCCACCTCCCCACAAACAGCCCCCTCCTGCGGCCGGGCATGTCTCTGGCCCTCTGGGGGGCCCACCCGTCCCAGGAGGGCCGTTGGCATCCCCGCTGGTGATGCCAGCGCTGGGCAGCCCCTGGCCGGGGCCCAGAACCAGGCAGTCAAAGGAGGGGGCCGCAGCCCTGGCCCCGCTGGTGGGGCGAGTGGGCTGCGGGCAGCGGGGTGGGTGTGGCCAGAGACCTGCTGAGGGTGGGGAGGGCCGGGGGGCAGTGCGCCCCGGGGTCGGAGGCCCGGCTGGCCCCAGCTGGCCTCCCGCACCCTCTGCTCTGCTGGCACTTGGTCTATGGAAGTCAAAGCAGGGCCAGGGGCATGGGGCGCCCCTCTCCACGCCCCCCTCCCGCAGCGGAGGCCAGCTGGTGCTCAGGGTCCCGGATGGCGGCTCCTGCGGGCTCTTGGCGGCCTCCTTCCACCACCCTGGCAGAGGCGATGGCTCCGGCCGCCTCTGGGCCCTCAGCTGGGTGGGTTCTGCCAGCCTGGCTTGCGCCGTGGGCCGGGTGGGCAGGTCCTTCCCTGGGCCCAGCACTCCTGATGGGACGAAGGTAAAGAACTGACCTTGACCCCAAGGGGGATGCTCTGGGGCCGCACGGCCTGGCCGGGGCCTGAGATTCCTGAATCGGGGAGGGGGCGGGCGCCCGGGACAGGGAGTCCCCCTGGCCCGGCCTCCGGTGCCTTCAGTGCGGTCAGCAGGTCTGTCCCCTGCCCGCTCCTCCACCCGGCCCCCCCCCCCACTCCACAGGGTCCCTCTCTGGGTTCTGTCGTCCCCTCGGGCCCTGGGATGAGCTGCCGGCGGGGTGGTCATCCTCTGAACTGTCGGCACATGGGCCGCAGCCCGGCTGCCGGCCCCTGCTTCTGGAAGTCTCCACGCTCTTCCCTTGCAGACTGACTACGCCTGGGTCTGGGGCAAGACAAGGGCTTTCCATTTTGGGGGACATCAGCTGATTTGGGCCTGCCTCATATTGGGGTGGGTGTCCAGGGCTAAGGAGCCCGGAGCTGGCCTTCCGGGCCTGGTCATCTACAGGGGAGCAAGCCATGGGGGCTGGGGGCACAGGCAGAGGGCCCGGTCCTGGGGGCTGGGGCTGCCCAGAGCCCATCACGCTGTGACGTCTGGTTCATCTGGGGTTCACCTGGGGCTGGGGAGGGTTGTCAGAGCCTTTTCGGGGCTGGCTCCATGGGGCCTCTCACTGGCTCCAGCCAGACCCCCCGCCTGAAGGGTTGGTGCCCCTGGCTCTCCCCAACACGTCATTCCTGTGTGAGCCCCCTGTGTCCTCCCCAAGACTGGGGTGGTCTGACCCTTGAGGGTTTCCAGTTGGGGCTGAAATGTAGGATGGGGGCCAGAGTGTCCACTGTGCCTGAACCCCAGTTCAGCTGTGTGTGACCCCTGGGTCACCCGCCTTGGTCCTCATGTCTCTATCTCTGTGTACACGGCCTCCAGGGCATTCTGGAAGGTGATGTCCCCCGGCTGAGCCAGGCTGGTGGCCGGGAGACAGGCAGCCCCCTTGTACCTGCTGGCTCCCCTGGCCCCGGGAGGGTCGTGATCTCTGCCTCCTGCCTCTCGGGGAGCCCCCACTCTCACCAGGCCTGACGCTCAATGAGGTCATTTGCAAAATATGCCGGCCAGCCGTGCCTTCCCTGTCACCTGCAGCGGCTGGGCCCAGGGGGCTGGGCCGTGCTGGCCCCTCGCTGAGGTCAGGTTTGGAGGCAGGTAGGGGTTAGGGCTGGTCAGGGCCAAAAGGGGGTCTGGAAGCAGTGGCCCTCTTGGGTGGGCACCCTGGGGTCAGCATCCTCAGAGGGCCTAGTGCCCTGGGGTCCTTGCGAGAGGCAGCTGGGAGCGGCTGTGTGACCTTGCGTGGCGAACTCGCCCTCTCTGAGCCCCGCCCTGGGCTCTGTCTTGCTGTGCTACCAGCAGCTTCCTTATTCGGTGCCTCTGGGGGCTCTCAGGGTGCCCTCTGCCAGAGCCAGCTGGGGCCAGGGGGGATGTGCCCTTTAAGGGGAGGCTGCTCCCCAGCCCCCAGGGAGGATGGAGGCCCACTCTTCTCTCAGGCCTCCTTCCCTGGTCCCAGGGGAGATTCTCTGAAGGAATCCCCCCTCCCCTCGGCCCTGGTCCCTGGCATCCAGGAGGGCACATGGCCATGGATGGCCTGGGCCAGGCGCCCCGCCCGTGTGTCTGGGAAGCAGGCAGGGTGGGGGCGGGCCGAGGGGCCTGAAAGCGCCCATATATAGTCACGGGGGCAAGCAGTGGGCGGCGCAGCCCGGCCCCCAGGCCCAGCACCAGCTCTGCCACTGGGCCCGGGAGGGCAGTCTGGCCAGGATTGGGGAGGCTGAGAGGAGCTGGATTTGGGGTGAAGCATCCCATGCAGCAGCAGGCTTAGGGGCGGTGCTCTGGGTTGGTGTTTGTTGATTGAAACTAAAAATTCCTTGGAGCACTGGAGTCAGGTCAGTGCCTATGCAGAGACACCCTGTGGGTCTGGGGACACCTCCCGCTCAGCTACAGGCTGGTTCACAGCCCCACCCTGCGGGAGACGCCCCTCCCCACCCACACAGCGCAGGGACTGTCCACCCTGGCTGGTGTTTTCTGGAAGAGCGCCGGCCGCCCTCCCTCCGTCTGCGTGTGGGACTCCTGAGTGCTGGACTGGAGTCCGGAGGCGGTGGGGGGCGCAGGGAGGGCCTGCGGCTGTGTCCTGGAGGCTGGTGCCCCCAGCACCCCCAAGCAGCGGTCCTGGGTCTTGGCCCCTGGCGCCCGGCCGCCCCCGCCCTGGGCCTGCAGGGCCGACCGGCCCCAGCCCTCGGTCCACGCCAGGAAGGGGGAACAAAGCGCCTCCCGGAGCCCCAACTTCTGTGCGGCTGGAGTCACCATGTTAACAGAGTTTTGCTCATTTAATTTAGTTTCCATTGCGCTGGGAGCGCCTTTGTTAAATTTTGCATATTGATACTTTTTGTTGTTGTCAGCAGTTTTTTCTTCCCTTTTTATTTTTTTGGTTCTAAAGCCATTAGGGCGAGAGAAGATTAAAAAGATACATTACAATTAAAATGTTAATGAAATCTGCATCATACAACTTTTGAAGCCCTCAGGCATTCATCTCCCGTGTCATGTCCATTAACTCGGCTATTCTTATTCCACACTGACCCCTGCTGAGAGACCCGCGCTATAATTGGATTTTTTTTAAAGAAAAAAAAAGCTTTTAAGAAAATGGGAGGGTGCGTGGTGGGCGCCCCGGGGTGGGGAGCCTCCTCAGCAGGGCGCCCTTGGGGGCGCTCGGCCTCCTGTCCCGGGGCTCTCTGCCCACTCTGCCCATCCCACCCGCGGCCGTCTTCAGGGTCACCCGCACTGCGGGGTGTGGCTGTGCCCTTCGGGGGAGCCCCGGTGTCAGGCGCACACCCCAGGAGGAGCTCACCTTCCCCGGGAGAACCGCCTGGCCTGGATGGCCTGGATGAACCGCCTGGCCTGGATGCCGGGTGAAGGGGTGACCGGCCCCCTCCCAGTCCCCTGCAGGCCGGGGCTGGGGCCCGAGGAGTTTGGGGTTCCAGGTTCCCTCTCAGCTCTGAGGCGGGGCCCTGCTGGGTCTCCCCGTGAAGCCAGGCCGGGTGTGGGAAAGAGGCGCCCCACCTAGAGGGCGGCAGGTGCGGGGGGCCTCTGCGCCGGCCAGTGGGGCCCGGGTGCCGGCGTGGGGTCCAGGTAGGCGCCCGGCAGCCTCAGCCCCTGCGGAAGCTGGTCAGGTGGCTGCGGCGGGGCTCAGCAGCAGATTTCATGTCTGTGTGTTTTTGCAACACCTTTCTATAAAGGGAAACATAATTTAAAATATGATTACTTAGTGTTGTAACAGCCGCCTCAGCTCCCCGCTCTGCGAGATCATTATCAGAGGCTGATATTAACTTGCAAAGAATATTATGCAAATTGCCCCCTGCTCCCTGGGAAACCTCCGCGATGCTGGCAGGTCCCTCCCGGCCGGCGACACCCACACGCCAGCAGTCCCCGCCCGGCTGGTCCTGGGCTGCCGGGAGCAGGAATCCTGTGGCCTCCTGGCGGAGGTTTCGGGGCCTTAAGCAGGTGGTCTGTGGAGTCGGGCCGGGGTGGCGGTGCTGGCGTGTCTGCCTGCTGGCCCCGGGCAGCCCTGGGAAGGGGCCGGTGTCCGGACAGGCTCTGGCTGCAGCCACCATCGCCCGCTGACCGGGAAGCTGGGGCTTCTGTCGGGTCAGCTGGCCCACGCCCTTGGGGAGGGGGGCGGTGGGGCCAGGGGCTGCTGGTGAGGGCCCCTGCGTCCCCCCAGCTGGAGGGGGGGTCAGTCTACCAGTCCTGCGATTCCTCCCAAACGCCTGGGCCCCACTGTCAGGGAGAAGCTGGCAGACAGGCTTGGGGTACCCGCGGTGGAAGGCCTGTGCGTGAGGTTCTGGGATCCGGCGCTGCCCCGGACAGTCACACCCGCAGGCTTGGCTCCCGTCCACGTCCCGAAACTGGAGCGGTTGGCTGCTGCGGGGTTCCTGGCACGGCACGCCCAGCCCCCCAGGGTGGAGGGCGGGGTCCGCCCCAGATCCGGGCCCTGACCGTGGAGCCCGAGTTTGGAACCAGCATCATCTTGGGATCTGAACCCCATCCCTTGTGCTGGGGTCCCCGGGCATGCGCCGCGGCCTCTGGGCCTGCTCCCCTGGGAGGTGGGCAGCAGCGGGGGGCTTTGGATGAGACGCAGAGGAAGCGCATCTCTCCTCGGCGCCTCCATCCGCTCATCTGCGCCAGGGGCACTGCCCTTCCCGCCCCACCGCTGCCTCCCATCATGGCCACTGACCAGGTCCCTGCGGGGCAGCCATGGCGGACAGGGTGGGGGGCTTGTGAGTTGGGGAGTCTGCTGAAGGGGGGACAACTGGGGGAGAGCCCATAAGTGGGCGGCTTCAAACCACAGGAGGTGACCCCGGGTTCTGTGGCCTGAAGTCCCGTCCTGCGGGGCAGCTCCTGCCCTGGAGCGGACGCCTCGCTGCGCTGCCTCCGCGTGCCTTCTTGGAGGAAGCCCTGCACCCGGACCACCTCCCCCCAGACCCTCCAGCCGCCCCCTTCAGGGAATGATTTCCAAATAAGGCCGTGCCTGAGGTCCTGGGTAGATGTTAATTGGGGGGGGCACAGGAGCCCTTCAGTGCCAGGGAGGGAGGAGCGAGGGGTTTCTGGGGCGGGGGGCGTGCTGAGGGCCAGCCCCGGCTCACCAGGGCGTGGGCATCCAGACTCACGGGCAGCGGCGGGCGCGGGCCGGGCCGGGCTGGGGTCTGGAAGGAGCGGGCCGGGCGGGGCAGGGGTGGGGCCTCGGCCAGGAGGGTTTGCGGAGACCCCTGGGCTCGCCTGCTGTTACGTGTGCCGGGGCAGGCGGCGGAGTTTGCGTTCTTCGTCGTAACCCAGTTTAGGCGGCGAGTCCACAGCACCCGAGGGCTGGGGGCGGAGGCTGTGGGCCTGGTCAGGAGGGTGCCGGCCGCCGGGGTCGGCCGCCCGGGCGCTCCCACCCCAGGGCCATCTCGGGACGCGGGGGGCCGGCGGCGCGGGGGCTGGGGTGGGAGGTGGTGCTGTCCTGGGGTCTGCACAGGCCCCGTGTGCCCGGGCCCGGGGCGGTCAGGACCAGCCGGCAGCGGAGCCAGCCTGGGCGGCCCCTCATCCAGAGCAGGGCGCTGCGGAGGAGCGGAGGGGGGGGGGGGGGCCGTGCCGGCGGCTGGTGCTGCAGGCGTCCCCCGGGAGTCAGTCCTGACCGGTGGCCCCGGAGTCGTGGCGGTGAAGCGCGGGTGGCCCTCCGCTCCCGCCCAGGCGGGCCCTGCAGTGGACGCCACCCTCACCTGAAGCCACACCTGCCCGTGGAGCCAGCGAGACAAGGCAGCTGCCGAGGCGCCGGGGCTGTGCCCTTCTGAGAGCCGAAGCGGGCCCCAGAGGCGGGCCACGGGGCTGGCTGCGGGGCCTCCTGGCCTCACTGAGGGGTCCAGGGCGTGCGGGAGGAGTCACGACGGGCTTCCAGGGGCTGAGCCGCCGGCCCCGTCCCAGCCCGGCTCCTGGCCTGGGCGGGGAGAGCTGGGCGTTGGAGCGGGTGTGAAGGGAGCGGGCGGGGGGCACCGGGCTATGGGTCGGAGGTTGGGACAGGCAGCCGGCAGGGGCCCTGCCTCGGCGTCATGGAGGCCGGGTGACTGCAGGGACGCCAGCCGCCCTGTGGCCATGCCCTGCCCTCCCGTGCTCCGAGCATCGCTCTCGCACCACCTGTCCAGGGAGGCACTCAGGCGGTGACTGGACACCCCAGGTCCGGCCCAGCTTCCATCAGACCTCTGCGGCCCTGTGGGACACCCCCAGCCCCCCGCAGGGCATCCTGGGGGGCGCCATCTTGCTGTGATGACGCCAGCCGGAGCACTGCAGGTCCCGAGGCCAAGGGTTTCTGGAGGGTTCCGTTTCCTGAATGGGAGGCAGAGGCTGGAGGGGGCCCCAGAGCAGGGGGTGGTGGGAGCTGTATCCGCGGGTACAAGGGGCTGCCCCGGGTGGGCGCCGGCCTTCCCCGCGCAGCCACCAGCTGCTCCCCTGGGCCAGGTCCCTTCAGGTAGATCAGGCCCGGGGCTGGGCTGGAGGGGCTGGCAGGAGGGCAGCGTGTCCTGGGTGGGTGAGGGTGTGACCCCGCCGGCTCCCAGGCATTCCTGCGAGTTTCACTTCCTCCTGCCCGTGTCTTAACTGCACTTTCGTAATAATTACCCGGGGAGGCAGAGCCAGCGCCGGCCGGGCCGAGCCGCAGCTGTGATTACATTACAGACGCTGATTTCCAGGAAACTTCATGAGGGAATTCGTTAGAGCCGCGGTGGAGGCGGGCACAGATGATGTGCCGTGCCCCAAGGTGCCCACCGCAGCTCCTGCCCCGGTGCGGGGCCTGCCCAGAGAGGAGGGGCCGTCCCCGTCCAGCCATGTGTCGCGTTGTCCCTTGAGGCCCGGGCTTGCTTGGACCCGTCCCACCAACTGCCTCTCCACCCAGCGCCCTTGGGAGCTGCGGGCCGTGGCCACCTGCCTGCTGCCCCCTCTGGGTTCCCAGCGGCTGGGGGTCTGGGGGGCCCCCATGCTGGGCTGGGCTCCGCTGGGGAGCACTCCCAGCCCCCTTCTGTGTCTGTGTGGGGCAGGCCTCCAGGCAGGGCCTCTCCGTGGCGCCCGGCGGGTGTGGTCAGCCAGGGAGATCTGTGGACATGTGACCTGGGCTCCAGACTTGCTGTTCTGGGGTCAGCACCACAGCCGAGCCCACGCTTGGGGCCTCATAGGCGGCCTGGCCGCCTCCTGCTGGCCCTGCCGGTCACCCAGCGTGGGCATCTGCGCCCACACCCCTCCTGTGGGGCATCTGGGTGTACTGCCCCCCTTGCTTCTGGAGGGGAGACCCCACCTGCTCCGTGCCCCAGAGCGAGCAGGCCAGAGGGCCCCGTGCCCTTGTCAGCTGGATCACCCGTGCTGGCTGCGGGCAGGCTCTCCCACGAGTTCTGTGGCTTCGCTGACCCTGGCTCGCCTCCCACTGCACTGGCCCCGGGGCACCCTGGACACAGCCCACAGGTGATCTCCGGGTGAGGGGGCCACAGTGTTTGTGGCCCAGGGTGGTCTGCTCCACCGCCGGTGGCCTGGACCTCTGCCTCGGGCTGATGCCCACGGTGGCTTCCTCACGGCCCGGCCCCAGCACTGAGGGGGGCGGCCGGGCGGCCTGCGGGCTGGGCTTCTGCCGCAGGCTGGGCCCGAGGTGGCCACCGGCTGAGGGACAGGGAGTCCTGGACAGGGGCAGGGGCTCCTCCACCTGCCTGGGACTGTCTGGCCCGCTTTGAGCCCCCGCCCTGCCCTGCCCGGTCCCGTCCCTGTGCAGGAGGGGCAGCAGGTGTGGGCGGGTTTTCAGGTTGATGCCCTGAGCGGCTCGGGCTTGCGCTTTGTCCTAAAGCGCGTGATTAAAGTCAAATTAGCATATTTACCTTCAGTGCTCCCGCGGGGACCATCGGGCGGCGGGGAAGGTGCGGGCAGCGGCGGTGGCACGTTGGCACGATCCTGGCGCCGCGGCGCTCCTGCCCTGGTGGCCACACCCGCAGGGGCCGGGCTGGCGTGGGGGGGTCGGCTCCCACTGCAGGACAGGACGTGGCACCCCCTCCCGAGGCCTCCGTGGATGAAGACACCTCGTGTCCACTCGAGGTCCAGGGCCAGAGCACGGGTTCCTGCCACTCTGGACCTCAGTTTCCCTATCTGTGGAGTGGGGTAATGGGCTTGGGCACGGCAAAGCTGGGGATGTCTCCACCGAAGGCAGACACTACACACACCTCCTGGAGCGGGGTTCTGCGGCCTCAGGGTGGTCTCGGGATCCTAGGCTGAGGGGAGCAGGGTGCCGTGGGGCTGTGCGCGGCATTACCCCCAATCCCCTCCACGCTGCTCTGTGCTGGGCCCTGCAGGTGAGTGTGGACGCGGTGAGCTAGGAAAGAGTAGCGATGTGCTCGCTTCCCCCAAAGGTGCCCTCACGTAGGGACCTGCAGGCCTGCTCGCGGGTGCCTCCCTCGCACCTGAGCCTGTGCGGGTGCTGAGTGCAGCCCCAGACCTGGCGCACCTGGCTTGGCCTGCCCCCCCCCCCCCGCCAGGCCTCGCCCCCACCTGTGCGTGGCTCAGTCGGGCACTGGTGGCCTCTGCCGCTCCTGGGGTGGCTTCCTGGGGCCCGCACGCGGCTGTCGTCGTGGGGTCCGGCCCACACTGAGCTTCCCTAATGGGCTCTGGGGCCCTGTCCCGAGTGCCCCCTGCTCTGTGCTGGGGGAGCTGCGTGGAGGAAGCAGGGTCGTTGACCCCGCTGTTGAGATGCCCTTTGGGGATGGGGCGGCCCTCTGCCCGCCTGGCACCCCGCTTGGCTGGGTCTGGCCATGGGGGCGTCCTCTGGGGAGCTCTGTCCTGGCCCCGCGGCCTGTGGTCCCGCGGCTCTCCGCGTTGCCGCCTGTGCCATGCAGGTCTGGTCACGTGCACCTCCGTTTTGTTTTAATCGTGGCAAATACTCCTCCCACAGCTGACACCCTGCCAGGCCCGGCGCCCGCCCGGGCGGTCCTTCTCCACATGGTGACATGAGAACCCCAGGAGTGGCTTCCAGAGGCGTCTCCGCTGCGTCCCTCAGGCCAGCGGGCAGCTTCTCCCAGCTGAGCTCCACAGACCCCGCTCAGGCGGCTTCCTGCCCCTGCCGTGGCCCGCCCCGGGCTAGGCCGGGATGGCCGGGCTCCGCACAACCTGGCCCGAGGGGCTGCGGCTCTGGGACACTGAGTTCCAAGGCCTGAGAGGAGGGACGTGGCAGCCGCTTGAGAGGTGCGGGGAGAGCCCAGCCTGCCCGTGGAGGGGGGTGATGGGTCTGGGAGGACGAGGCTGGGCTTCCCCGGGCCACGTCCGCTGCAGCCCCTTGGAGGCCGTGTGGGTGGACTCCCCTGAGTGGTGCGGCGGAGGCCGCTTCCGGGCAGCTCTCTGCATGGACTTAGGAATAAGCCCAGCACCCTGGGCATCAGCCGGACACACATGTTCGCCATGACCGGGCCCCAGGAACTCCGGGGGCTGCTGGCGTGCCGCTCGGGCTGGGGCTGGGGCAGCGTGGCCAGCGCCGCACCTTAGGACACGGGCCCAGTGGAGCAGGGCCGGTGCCGGCCGGTGTGTCAGGCCTTTTTCCTTTTTTTTTTTTTTTTTTAAGATTTATTTATTTACACAAGCACTGGGCACAGTCAGAAGCGCAGGAGGGTGAGAGAATTCACCAGAGCCAGAGCGGGGAGCAGAGCAGGCAGAAGGACCGAAGGACACTGCTGAGGGGAGCAGCGGGCGGCAGGAGAGGTCTGCGCGCCATGTGGGACCCTCCTCCGGGGGCCGGGGAGCAGCCGGGGATCGAACCAGCGCTGCGGAGGCTGCGGGCAGCTTCACAGCCCACCGCTCAACCGCTGCGCCACCGGGGAGGCCCCCTTTTTCCTTTTTTAGAACTGGGGTACAGGCCCGAGTCGCGGGGAGTGAGAGGACTCACCAGAGAGAGCAGGGAGCAGAACAGGCAGATGGACTGAAACACTCTGCTGAGGGGCAGCGGGAGAGGCAGGGAGGTCTGCTTGCCCTGTGGGTTGCTCCCGCCGGGCTGGGCATTGAACTTGCGCTGCAAAGGCCACGGATAGCCCCACGGCGCTGCGCTCACCCCTGCGCCACCAGGGATGCCCCGATGTGTCTGGGGGCCGGGGAGTGGCCTGAGGGACGCGTGGCCCCGGGGAGACCCTCCCATGGAACAGGAGCATCAGGGCCCGTGGTGGGTGGAGCCCCGTTGCTGGGGGGGGGTTGGGGGGGTTGTTTGTGTGTGCCCGGGGCAGGCCCTGTACCCCTGGCCTGAGCCTCGCGGCCCCCAGGGAATAGAACGCAGGTCTGGATTTTGCAGGAACGTCTTGCTGGGCAGTGAGAGATTCACAAGCCCTTTTAAAAAGCGCCTCGAGCGAGGCTGGGAGCCCCCAGGGCTGCCTGGATGACGGTGGCTCCTTCGCGGTGTCCTTGGTGCTGGCTTCGCAGTCCGCAGTCCGGGTGGGAGGCCGCCGCCCCAGGCCCCCGCGATCCGGCCCGAGGGAGGCCCTGCCGCCCCCGTGGCCAGCCAGGCGGGACCATGACCCGAGCAGACGGTGGAGGAAGCCCTGGAGCCCTCGGTGGCTTTCCCAGGATTTTATTGCTATTCTACCAGGTTCACGGCAGGCGGGGCGCCGGGGGGCCGGGCCGGGCAGACTCCCAGCCCCTGGCGAGTCCTCACTCTTCCTGGGCCCTCCGGCGTCTCTCGTGGCCTCGGCGTCTCTGCTGCTTCTGTCCCGGCCTCTCGCTTGTTCCTCCTGGTGGTTCCGGTTTGCTCTTTTTTTTTTTTAAAGATTTATTTATTTATACAAGAGCCGGGGCACAGGCCAGAGGCGCGGGAGGGTGAGAGGATCCACCAGAGACAGAGCGGGGAGCAGAACAGGCAGCTCCACTGAAATCCACTGCTGAGGGGAGCAGCGGGGAGGCAGGAGGGGTCTGCGGCGCCAAGTGGGCTGCTCCCTGGCCGGCCGGGAATGGAACCCGCGCTGCGGAGGCTGCGGACAGCTTCACGGCGCTGCGCTCCACCCGCTGCGCCACCGGGGGGGCCTCCGGTTCACTCTTAGAAGCCAGTCTCAGCCCAGGCGCGCCCACCTGTGCGCGTCCGCACCCCACGCCAGTGGCCGCCATCAGGCACGCACTAATCTAATGGCGGGAGGGCAGAGAGGCCTCATAGTTGACTTATCCTACAGACCTCCACTGGCGACAGAGCCCACGGGCCTGCGCCCCACTTCTGGCCACTGCACCCCGATCTTGCCCCACTTGGTAATCATTGCCTCTTTGCTCAGGAAGGGGTGCTTCTGGCAAGGGGTTGCGGGTGCTGGGCGCGTGGCCCTGTACTCACACGCATGTACAACACGAGTACATGTGCTCACACACACGCAAACACACACACACACACACACACACGTGCTCGCTCACCCGCCTCCAGCCTAGCAAGCCACAGGGCGCCGGTCTCCCGGACAAGCACCCTGAGCCCTGTGGCCTCCTGCTGGCCTGGCCGTGGCCTCCCTGGGTGCCCCCCACCCCGCACCCCTCAGGGCAGCCCCTCGTCCTCACAGGGAGCCGTGTCCCAGAGCTTGGGTTGCTGCCGAGGTCTGGAGCTCCGTCTGGACACGAGTCTCCACGACACAGCTGGCCAGGGCCCTCCCCAGCCTGGCCTCATCTCTGCCTGGGAGGTTCTCCACCGAGCCTTGAAGAGTCGCCCCATACGCGAGGCCCCCTCGGCGCTGGCTGCACCCCCCGGCCCTCGCCGCTGTCACTGCTGTGGAGGTGGCTCCCAGCCCATCTGGCCCCTGTGACTGGCGTCTGGGCCATCTGTCCCCGGCCCTGTCGGCCCCCCAGGTGGTCACTGCTGTGCTGAGGCCGGATTCCTCCCTCTTGGCCGTCTGTCGGATCGTCTCTATCCTGCCTCTTCCAGCGAATCCCGGCGCTTGGAATGGAACTGGTGGGCCGGTCCGCCCGGGGCAGGGGGCGGCTAGAGCCACGCGGGGGGCTTCGTGCAGCCAGGGGTGTCCCAGAGTTTTACTTCGTTAGTTCCCATCTTATAGAAACAGTTTCTATCCCATGGCCCAGACAGACTCGCTCAGTAGTTTGAGGAGGGACTTTCCGTGCAGACGGCCCTGCCCTCTGCAGGTGGGGCTGTGCTCCCCTGGGCCTGCGCACCTGTCTCGGCGAGCGGTGCTCGAGGGGCACCCCAGCAGGAGGCGCTGGCTGCCACACGCCCTCAGCTGCCCTTTCTCGCGTCCTGGAGTCGTCTGGAAGGTTTTGATCATGGGTGCTCAGCACCGTCGGCTGCTTCTGCCATCCGCGAGCTGTTCCTGCCGTTGCTCTTCCTCATCTAGTGGCCTAAGCGTCCATGTGGGTTACGTCGGTGAATTTTCAAGTGTCGAACCAGCCTCGTATCCCTGGAATAAATCCCACTTGGAGCGGTATAGAATTCTTTCTGCATCTCGCTGAATTCTGTCTGTCACTGCTTTTTGTTTTTTAAGGATTGATGGATTTATGCATGCAAGACCTAGGGTACAGGCCAGAGATGCGGGGGGTGAGAGGATCCACCAGAGACAGAGAGGGGAGCAGAACAGGCAGATCTCCTGGGGTCCACTGCTGCGGGGAGCAGTGGGGAGGCAGGAGAGGTCTGATGCGCCCTGTGGACAGCTCTCTGGCTGGCCTGGAGTCGAACCCGCGCTGCAGAGGTTACAGACAGCTTCACCGGGGAGGCCCACCTTCCTGATCTTTTGACATCTGCAGGGTTTGTCCCCTAGTCCCTGCTCTTTCCGGACCATTCATTTGTCTGCGCTCTTCTTTCGTGGGCTTCTCAGGCCTTGTCAGTTTCATTGATCTGGCCAGAGCCGCGGCTCTTTGTCTCATTGATCTCTTTCTCTATTTTTCTATTTTCAATGAATTGATTTCTGCTCTTATTGTTTCCTTCCTTCTGCTTGCTTTGAGTTTATTTTGTTCTTTTTCTAGGTTCTTCATATGAAAGCTTGGATGATTGATTTAAAGCCTCGTCTCTCTCCCAGTCTGGCCACATAGTGCTCTGGGTCTCCCCAGCGCCCCCTCCTAAGTGGCTCTGCAGATTGGGATCCACTGTCATTCTTCTCATTTAGTTCTGTTTCCTCATTGAAGGATGGATTACTTAGAAGGCTGTTGCTTATTTCCAAGTGTTTGGATATCTCCGTATTGATTTCCAGTTG
This sequence comes from Talpa europaea, assembly GCF_964194135.1. Taxonomy (NCBI): domain Eukaryota; kingdom Metazoa; phylum Chordata; class Mammalia; order Eulipotyphla; family Talpidae; genus Talpa; species Talpa europaea. The sequence continues at coordinate 433,522 of NC_140074.1, read as the reverse complement.
GGCTCCATTGTGGTTGGCGAACACACTGTCTGGTTTCAGTCTCTCAGATTCCTGGGGGCCTGTTTCCTGGCCCAGGATGTTGCGGTTGTGAGTTCGTGGCACCTAAGAAGTGCCCCTTCTCCTGCTGTGTGTATGGCCCTGTGAAAGGTGGTTCCACCTGCTAGTGGGCGTCTGGCTGTCAGCTGCTGGGAGGGTTGAGGACACGGCAGCTGTGAGTCTCCTTATCCTTCTGGCAGCTCGAGTGTCGTCTGATTTGCGGTGGTGCCAACTCGCAGGCTGCTCTGTGTTCCTGGTGGATTGATTTTTGTGCAATGCCCTTCTCTGTGCCTAATCATTTTCTCTGCTCTCACATCTGCTTATTTGACATTAATATAGCAATCTCTGATTTTTTTTCTCTGCTTTTGATTATGTTTGCAAGGTTTGCTTTTTCTATCCTTTTCCTGTCAGTTTGCTTCTATCATATTTGAAGTGAGTTTCTTTGTAGACAGCATATAATTGGGTCATGTCTGTCAGTCTCTGCTTCTGATTTGTTTATTTAACCCACTTACATTTAGTGGAACTACTGGTCTGTAAGGACTTAAACTGCCATTTTGTTTTTTGATCTGTCTTTTTGTTTCTGTAATTTCTAAACTGTGGCTCCTGCTGGGAAGCTGAGCTGAGCGTCTGTCTATAGGCCAGTCCGGCTGTCTTCCACGTGGCTGTGTAGTTTGCATGGGGATGGGAGTGCTCCAACTTGGACCTTTTTCAGTATTGCTTTGGATTTCCTGGGGCCTTGCATTCCCCATCGATTTTAAGTTTTGTGCGTCAATTTCTGCAAAGCAGCAGCCAGATTTGGGTGTGGACATAATGGTGGGGGTGGAAGTGGTGTCATATTAGACCTTTTTTTTTTTAAAGATTTATTTATTTTTATACAAGAACTGGGGTATAGGACAGAGGTGCGGGAGTGTGAGAGGACTCACCAGAGACAGAGCGGGGAGCAGAACAGGCAGATGGACCAAAATACACTGCTGAGGGGAGCAGCGGGCGAGACAGAGAAGTCTGCCGTGCCATGTGGGTATCTCCCTGGCTGGCCAGGAATTGAACACGCGCTGCAGAGGCTGTGGACAGCTTCTAGACTTTCTAATCCACGAACAAAGATCTCTCCCCATTGATTTAGACCTTTAGTGTCTTTCAAGAAAGTTCTGCATTTTCAAAGTATGTTTTATACTACTTTTGTTACATTTATTCCTAAGTGTTTTGTGCTTTTTGATGTTGCTGTTAATGGAGTTGTTTGCTAAATTTAATTTCTGCGTTGTTCGTTGTAAGTGCACAGAAACACATCTGGTTTTCGTGTATTGATCTTACCACCTGCAACCTTGCTGAACTCCTGTATTATTTCTAATAGGTTTTTGATCGATTCCTTCTATGAAGACCCTGTCATCCACACGTGGAAATAGTTTTACTTTCCTCTTTCCAACTTCCATCTTTTATTTCATTCCCTTGCCCGATTGCCCCGTGGCACAGCGCCGGCCCTTTGGCTTGCTCCTGCTCCTGGGGAGCACCCTGGGCTGTGCCCTTTGGGAGTCACAGGGTGGGCCTTCGGAGTCACCCCGTCAGGCTGAGGGGCTTCTCCCCAACCCAGCTGCGCGACGCTCCTGCTGCGTCTGCCCTCTGGGTGCCGCAATTGGGCTGCAGAGCAGCTCTGGAACCTGTGTCTCTGGGTGCAGAGACCGAGTGGTCTGGCAGCATCTTTGGGTATGGTCGGCGCTACGTGGTTTTATATTTTTTCACCATTTTGAGCACAACGTGAAGGTGCACTAGCTTCTCCGATGGGAGGTGCCGCCTGAGGGGTGTGCAGACTTCAGAGGAGGCCTCACCCGTGGGGAGACTCGCCAGCCCTGGAGAGCAGAGTTGCACGGGCCCGCCTTGGCCCCACTCGCAAGCGAGAGGCCTGTTGGGGTGCCTGCCGCGGACCAGCACAGCAGTGAACGATGAGGCCGTCTCGGGGTTGAGAGACTGCGCAGGGTGGTCAGGGATTCGGCGAAAGAAATGACAAACAGACACACTTCAAGAGAGAGTGTAAATCTGAGTGTAATTTTCTTTGAGTTTGTGACCAGTATATATATGTTTTCTAAAAGCATAGGAACAATGAATATCAATGAAATTAGTTTGCTCATGGGTTTAGCTTATCACTGACAGGGCAGTGATTTACATCTGGACCTGGCTGCATTCTTAAGTAGATAAACCATTAGTTTTGGTTTTAAACTATCTAATCGCATTTTTTGTTTTATTAACTACTTTTCACCTAAACTATATTTTAATTATTACAGGGTTTAGTAATGTTTCATTGGAGTCAGCCTTGTTTAAGGATTTCATATGATTTTTTAATTAACAAGCAATGACCTTTATAGAAGAAAGGAGGAAGTTTAGAAAGACAATAAGGGAATAAAGTTTGTAGTTCTAGAAAGAGGAGATAAGGTTTTTTGTAGTAGCATTCTTGTAGTGGTTCCTGGTGGTCGTTATCTTTTGATAAGCATCTGTCTTATCTATGTCTTCAGGGAACTTTGCTGCACTCCCCTGCGGCTGGTTCCTTGCCCAGCCGGACCTAGGGACCGTGGCGAAAGCCATTAGCCCTAAAGGTCACTGCAGGGGGAGGTGCAGCAGGTGCCTGTGGTGGCGGGGACCCGGGGTGCTCCGTGGGAAGGGTTTCTCTGAAAAGGTCCCGTCCCCCTTAAATGCAGCTCATTAAAATGCTGGTTGTTTGGTTTCACACTACCCTGGAGATTCCACAAGTGCTAGATTGATAAAATCACGACTCGCCCGCTGCTCCCCTCAGCAGTGTATTTCAGTCAGTCTGCTGTTTCTGCTCCCCTCTCATCTCTGGTGAATCCTGTCACCCCCACACACCTCTGACCTGCATCCCAGCTCTTGTATGCATAAATAAATAAATCTTTTTAAAAAATCATGCTCCTGACACCCTGGGGTCGCCCCTCAGGGTAGGAAGGGTCCGCTGCTGACGCGACCGCAGCCCCCCACTGCGCGCGTGAACCCGGCTCCGTGTCTCAGAGGCTCCCATGGGGGACCGCGCAAGCTGGGGGACAGTGAGCCCATGGCGACACCACCGCCCTCTCCAGGTGGGGCCCTGAGGTGCCGGCCCAGCCACCGGTGCCCTGCCCTGGCTCACAGACCCCGGGATCCAGGGCCGCCGAGGCCACGTCCCTGTCCCGTAGTCTGACCCGCGTGGACGGAGGGCTGGGGGGACCAGCCTACAGCTGGGGAACACGGTCTGGGGGCCCAAACCAAAGGGTGTTGATGGAGCCTTGCCCGCGGCTCCCGGGGAGAGGCCTCTGGCCTGGGCAGAGCTCAGCCGCCCAGCCCCACTGGCTTCCGCAGGCGGGTGCTTTCCAGTACCTGCTGGGGCTGGATTTTTAAAAAACTCACAAATCAGACCCTCGTGCAAATCTAGCGCCGACATGCGTGTGGGGCTCCAGGGGCTCGCTGGGCCTGGAGGCTGGGCCTGGGGGTGGGCATGTGGGCTGGGTGTATGGGGTGGGTACGCGCCAGCCGGCCTGACCACGCGGCTGCTAGTGTCCCAGCAGGGCAGCCCTGGGCGAGCTGGAGGTGGTGAGGGGCGGGGTCCAGCACCCTCCGCCCCACGCCCAGGCCCCTGGCTGCCTGGGGCCTCACCCGCTGAAGGTGCTGGGCTTGCCAGACGGGGGTGGGGAGCCTCCCCAGCTGGCCCTGAGAGTGTCTGTTCCACTCTGGCTGTGGCCCCTTGGGCCGTGTCCCCGAGACAGGCCAGGTTAATCAGGTGACCCGGGGCGCACACCCCCCCTCCCCTGCTGGGTGGACCCCCATCCCTCAGGGCTGCTGCGTGTCTGTAGTTGGACAGGCTTCAGAATGGGGGGACTGGGGTGTGTGATGGCACCGGCTTGTACCCAGACAGCCTCATCCCCGCAGCCGGCTGGTGGGCTGTGGCCTGGCTCGGGGCCTTCAGGTGACCGGCGCCCGCCCTGCCATGGGGAGGCTCCCCGGAGCGGCCAGTCCTGACCCCCTCGGGTCTGTGAGCACGTGGAGGCCAGGTTTGCGCTCTGTTGGCCGCGGCGGCAGCGGCTACCTTCTCTGCCCGCTCGAGGCCGCCCGCGGTGGCACCTGCCTCACCGCCCCTCTGCCCACGGGCCTCCTCGGCCGGCCTGGCCTGCGGCGGAGCCTCGGGACCGCGTGTGCAGTTTTCATGTGGCCCCCAGGATCCTTACTGCATTACCCGTATTTCCTTTAATTTGTGGGATTTCTAGTAAATGGGCTTAAAAATAGGCCTGGGCGTGATGCCAGGCAGATGCGGGTGGCAGCATCTGAGTCTGTGGAGGCAGGGCTGACCCGAGTCACCTGGGCCTGCGCGGGCCTGCCGGGCGCTGCCCCTCTGGACGGAAGTGGGCTGAGCGTGGCTGCGGCGGAGGGGCCGGAGGGGCCGGAGCCTGTGCCTGGGGCCGCCGCTCTGGGCTGCGGGGGCCGGGGGGCCCTTGCAGCAGCCATGCTGAGGTGTTGGTGCCACCTGGGGGTCCTGATGCCCTGAGGTGCCCCACGCGTGGGGCGGGGAGCTCAGCACGGGCTCTGCACCTTCTCTTCCCGGCCCAGGGCCAGAGCAGGGCCCCGCTGCAGCCCTGCCCTGGGCTCCGGAGCCTTGCTGCCCCGCCCTCTGCGGCTGGGGTCCATCCCTGGACGGGCTTTGCCCTGGAGCTGCTTCTGATTCTGCAGATGGAGGCGGGGGGCTCGAGGGGCGGCGGGTGTCTCCCCTGCCCCCACCCCGCAGCTGACGTCGGGGCCCGTGGGGGCCACGCAGCCGGCCCAGGCCAGGTGTCCCTGGGGCTCAGCCACCTTGCCAGTGCTGGGAGGGGGTGGCTGGCGTGTGGGGCCCAACTCGGGTGATGGGCCCCTCCCGCGGCTGATTTAGTATTTCTGTGTCGGCCTGATTTACATTAGATTTTTAAGCATAATTAGAAATGCAGGGGAGCTTTGTGTCTTACCTCGACTATTTATGGCATGATATGCAAATGAGGGAGCTATGAATATTAAAGATAGGAGCGTGGCAACGCCAGCCGCCCGGTGAGGTGGGTGCCCGCTCCCCGCCTGGCACACGCGCGCCCGCGCCGACTCCACACCGGCCGCCGCTGGGCCCTCAGCCCCCGAGCCAGGCCATCGGCTGCCTTGGAGGTGCCGGGCGGGCGCGCCCCTGCCCCAGCGCTGCTCAGCCCCAGCCCCTGCCCGCCCCGCCCCGCCCCAGCGCCGCAGCCGGCCTGGTGGCCTGGAGCCCCTCTCTGCAGAGCTGGGAGCGGAGCTGGCTTTTTAAGTTATTAAACTGTGCCCCAGGGAGACACTCTTCAAGCTTACAGTATTTAAATTACAAATATGGGTGAGAGAGATTGTTGGCTCCACTCAAAACACCGCTTCATTCTTTGGAACCTTCTAGAACTACTTGGTGGCAAGCGCCCTGGGGGGGGGGGGTGCTGTGCGGCCTCAGCTCCGCCGCCCAGCTGGAGAGGAGCCGGGTGTCCGGTGGCCCCAGCGCGGCTCAGCGGGGCCCGGCCGGCCTCTGGGGGGGCACGCCGGACTCTCCTCTCCCCCCCCGGGCCGCTGCCGAGGGACACAGGGCTCCCGTGTCCAGCAGGGGCGTCCGTGGGCTGTGGCCCTGGAGCCACAGAGCCGCCGGCCCTGCCCTCTCCCAGCTGTCTCCTCGGGGCGCGGGAAAGGGCCGTGGCAGGTTCTGAATTCGCAGCCCCTGGCTCGCTGCCCTTGTTGAGAAAAGCTTCCAGGCAGGCGCTCGTGGGTGTCGTCAGACCGGCTTTTACGGTTGAGGCCGGTCGATGCCCTGCAGGCGGCGGGGGGGTGGGGGGCGCCCGGTGAAGGGCCCCTCCCTGGCCAGCTCCAGTGCAGAGCGGAGGTGGACGGGGGTCGCTGGTGTGACCAGCCGCAGCGGCCTCCTGGGCACCTGGCCTGCCTGCCCTGGGCCCTGCTGTCCAGCGTGGCGGGTGCCGGTCTGGTCTGGTGCGATGGCGGGGAGCGGCGGTGGCAGTTGAGTCCCTCCCTGCAGCCCATTTCTGCCCGCCGGGGCCTCGGGGGTGGCCCAGCTCTGCTCTGTGGTGAACTAAAAGTTGATCGCAAACCAGAGACCCAAACTGGGCGCCTCACGCAGCCCCGACCCTCACCCGCACACAGAGGGAGCGTCCACGGGCTTGTCGGCACCGCCCAGGCAGGCCCAGCGCAGGCGGGGGCAGGGGTGCGGCGGGCGGGGGCAGGGGTGCGGTGGGCGGGGCCCTCCTCACTGGCAGCCCCGGGCCCCAGCGCTGGCCGGCTGCTCGCTGCTCGCGGGGCCGGGGCCGTGGGGCTCCCTGCATCTGGCTGACCCCGGGTGGGGGGGCCTGGCTGGGAGTGGGGGCCATCGGGGCAGTGCCTCGGGCTGGGAGGCGGCCTGGGGAGAGGCGCTCCCTGCCTGGGCGTGTTTAATGGCCTGCGAGGTCCAGACCCCTTATTAGATTGGTCAAATTAAATCCTGCAAAATAATTGTATTTAATTTAATTTATCTCGCTTCCCTCTCTCTTGCTGGTGGTGAGCTTGCAGAAACGAAACGTGGGCCCCGGCTCTGCGCCCCAGCCCGGAAAGAGCTGCGGGGCCTGGGAGAGTTTGGGGGTCCTGGGCCCTGGGCAGCCAGACCTTGTGCTGGGGGGGGCGCTACACCCCGGAGCTCTGTGCAGCCGCCCTGGACCCCGCACCCAGAGCCTGTGCGTCCTCGGCCGCTGGGCTTGTGATTCTGCAGCTTTGGGGCCCGCGCCGCGCCCTCCTCTCTGGGCACTTCTGTCCATGCGTGGGCCCGCAGCCTGCAGGGGCAGCAGGGCAGGGACACTCAGCCTGACCCGGCCCTGCCTGGGGAGGGTCACAGAGACCCCGGTACTGCTCTGGCCCTGTGTGGCCTGGCTGCAGGGCTGGGCCCGGCCTTGGGGTTAGCAGGGCTGCCCACCGTGGCTCCATCTTGAGAGGCGACGTGGGGGCCTGCTCTGAGGTGGGGTGTGGCCTCTGCTGCGGCTCCTGGCGCCCACTCACGGCGGCAGGTTCCCGTGGAGGCAGCGGCGAGGCTGGCCAGGGGTGGGGCCTGTCCTCTGGTCCCCGCGCCTGGCCGGCCCGGCTCGTCCTGCTTTCGGACCCTGGGCGCATGAACCAACCCTTTATTTGATTCTTTTCTGCTAAAGTTCAGCTTTGTTGTCGCTGGAGCCGAGCTTCTAAGAAAGCAACCTAACACCCGCTTGTCCGCGCCCTCTGGGGCGGCCGCCGGGCAGTGTGAGGACAGAGCAGCCGCCGTGCCAGCTGGCCTCGCCATGGCGGCCTCCGGGGGATGTGGTTCTTCCCTGGGGAGGGCCGGCCCCGTCCCGAGCCCACCTGGCCCCGCTGCCCAGGGCCACCCTCCCTCCCTCCCGGTCACAGAGCCATCCTCTGCCAGGGCTGCAGGGCACCACATGGGGTGGCCTGTGGGGCTGTTGCCCGGCCCAGCCCGGGGCTTCAGCCCTGCCCGCTGACCAGGACCCGGCCTGCAGGCCTCACCCTGCCCCTGCCCCCTGGCCTGCAGCCCTGGCAGTTGAGCCCTCGGGTGGCCCTTAGGGCCCTTAGCCAGCTGTCCCCCTGGCATGGTGGTCCCGCCCGCCTGGCACATGGGTCAGTCTGCGCCCCTCCCTGCTGGACTGTTGTGGGCAGCACGTCCCCCACTATGCCCAGTTTACTGCCCACCTGGCAGTGGTGACTCCATGCCCCCACTGAGCTCGCTTGGCACCAGGCACTTTGCTGGGGGACGTCCCCCAAGCAGGCCGTGAGGCAGCTCTGAGGCTGGGCTCTACGTGGGAGGGGGCTGCCCCAGGTGCCCCCGGCCCATCCCACGTGGCCCTTGCTCCTCCTGGACCGCGGCCAGGGTGGGGCCAGGCAGGCCAGTGGTTTGCTGCGGGGGGCTAAGGGGGTGGGGCTGGAGCCGGCATGGGGCACAGCCCCCCTCCCCGGGAGGCTGGAGGTGGCCTGTGGCCCTCGCCGGGCACCGATGTGACTCGACCTCTGCCGGGCACGCCCCGGGAACCAGGGTGCCGTTGCCTGAGCACAGACGCCCTTCCTAAGGGAGCTGGACTGGCGGGTTTGGGGCAGGTGCGTGGGGAGCTGGGCCTGCTGCCGGGACCCTGGGAAGCAAGAAAGTGCCCGGGCACCTGGGGAGGTGGCAGGTCGGCCGGGGGCACGGCCTGGGCCGGGCCGTCCCCTGCTCTTCCTCCCTGCGCCCTCCTCTCTTCCTCTGCTGCTTGCCCCGCGCCCTCCTTTCCTACCCCCGGGGCTCCTGCCCGCTCCCTGGTCCCGTCCCCGGGTCCGTCCCCTCGCGCCGTCCACCTGCCCGCCCCGAGGCGCGAGGCCGCCGCCAGCCTGCACGCTGTTCGGAAGCGCCTAAATGCTGTGACACGGCCGCCCTGGGCCGGGCGCGGCTCGCTGGGTAATTCACATGCAAACTGCACATAAATCCCGGCTGGCGCAGTTGCCGTGGCACCACGGAGCGTCCCGCTACTGTACTGGCTTCTGCCATCTTTGTTTGCATTGCAGTGAGTCATCAAAAGTCTGTCTTGTACCAGCACCCGGAGCCACACATTCCTCTGGCACTGGCGCTCCGCTGTTGTGAGAGCAGGGCTGGGAGCTGGCACTCGCGCGGCCCCAAATCAAAGGCGGCCATTCATCCCCGCGCCTGGGTGTCCGTCTGCATCCGGCCTCTTCATTTAGATGCTGCGCTGCCCCGGAGCCGGGCTGGGTGCAGCTGAGCGGCCGCCCGGCCCGGCCCAGGCTCTGCTGCCCCCCTCCTCCCCCCGCCCCTGCCTCCTCCTCCCGGCTCCTCGCACCCTCCCCACCCCAAGGGCTCCCGCTCCGTTTGCTGCATTCCCGGAGCAGCTGGCGGCTGCGGGCGGCCGGCGTGCGGGGAGCCAGCCCCTGCCAGGCTGAGCGGGCAGTGCCGGGGCCACGGGCGGCAGCGGCCAAAGGTAGGTCTCCCGGGCCGGCCGGGCCACCCCGCGGCCGGCAACTTCTCCACAGCGCGGCAGCGGCACCGCGGCCCCCCCGCCCCCCCGGCGGCCGCCCACCTGCCCAACTCCTTCCGCGGCCAGGGTCCGCTGCCACCCTGGCTCTGCCCCCGCCGCCCCGCGCCTCCCTGGCCGCCGCACTTTCCTCCCTCGGGACGGCCCTTTGTGCGGCCCCCGCGGCGCTCGCGGAGTTGGGCCGGCGCCTCCCAGCCCCCTCCGGCGGGACGGGACGCCCGACCTGCGACCTGCGCTGCGGAGCCGCCCCAGCCCCCCGCCGCATCCCCAGCCCCGGCCCCCAGCCCCGTGACCCCTCCAGTCACCTGGCTGGGAAGGCGCCAGCAGGGATTGGCCGCCTGGAAGCGGGGCCGGAGGGGGCGCGGGTGCGCGAGTAGGACTGCGACAGGCTCCAACTCCAGTCTGCAGCGCCCTGACTGCGCGCAGGCTGGGGCCGGCCCCCCCTCCCCACAGCGGCCCGGCTGGGTCAGGGGCCCTGGCAGTGGGCTGGGCTGGGTCTGCCTCCCCCCACCCAGAGAGGGCCGGGCTGGGGCCAGGCCCCCCCAAGGATGGGGCCGGCTAGGTCCAGCCCCCCCACCGGAGCTGCACCCCACGGTGGGGTGGGGGCTAGCTGTGAGCCCCCAGGCCCACAGGGAAGCCCAGGTGTGGGGCTCCCTTGGAGCCCACCGACTGCCCCCAGGCGGGCCACTGCCCTGGACACTCGCACCTCCTGCTGCCCAGGCCACAGGGCCGTCCTCTGCAGGGCCGGACGCCCTCCTTTTGGGCCTGTGCTCCTGGCCTGAGGGGAAGCAGAAGAACAAACCCGAAACCAAAACCCTGGCGAGATCCCCCTGGACACCCCTGTGCCGCCTGCCCATCCCCAGGCCTGGCCCCCCGGGAAGCGGTGGGCTGCGCTGCTAACTTTTCCTGGAGCAGAGTTGTGCACCAGGACTCACCCTCTCACCCCTGCGGCGGCCCCGGCCTGCCCCTGCCCCCTCGACCCCTGCCCCCTCAACGAGGCCACACTCTGCCCCCTCCTGAGAGGGGACTTGGGGCTTCCAGCATCCCTGGCAGTGCCAAGGTTGGCTCAGTGGGGTCTCCCCGTGAACGGCGTTCCCGTGGCATCTGGGTTCCCTGCCCAGAGGGGGGGCTTGCTTGAGGGAGGCGGGGTGGGGGGGGTGCTATCCCAGCCCCTCACAGGATTGGGGCGGTGTGGCCCTGCCTGGGCTGGAGGGCCGGGCGCAGGCGGTCATCACCTCTGTCCTCCCCGCAGATGTGCCCCCCCGGGCGCCCCCTGACAGCCTGAGGACCCCCTGCCGGCCGCCATGGCGCAGATGCTGCACATTGAGATCCCCAACTTCGGGAGCACCGTGCTCGGCTGCCTCAATGAGCAGCGGCTGCTGGGGCTCTACTGCGATGTGTCCATCGTGGTCAAGGGCCAGGCCTTCAAGGCCCACCGGGCCGTGCTGGCCGCCAGCAGCCTCTACTTCCGAGACCTGTTCAGCGGCAACAGCAAGAGCGCCTTCGAGCTGCCCGGCACCGTGCCGCCCGCCTGCTTCCAGCAGATCCTGTCCTTCTGCTACACGGGCCGGCTGACCATGGCGGCCAGCGAGCAGCTCGTGGTCATGTACACGGCCGGTTTCCTGCAGATCCAGCACATCGTGGAGCGCGGCACGGACCTCATGTTCAAGGTGAGCTCGCCCCACTGCGACTCGCAGACGGCCGTGACCGAGGACGCCAGCTCGGAGCCGCAGAGCCCCTGCAACCCGCCGCCCGCCGCCGCCCCCTTCGCCGTGTCCCCCTCTGTGCCCATCCCGCTGCTGACGCGCGTGAAGCACGAAGCCATGGAGCTGCCGCCGGCCGCCGGCCCAGGCCTGGCCTCCAAGCGGCCGCTCGAGTCGGGGCCCCGGGACGGCATGGCCGTGGCAGCAGGTGCCGCGGTGGCGGCGGGCGCGGCCCCGCTCAAGCTGTCCAGGGTCTCCTATTACGGGATGCCCAGCCTGGCCACCCTCATCCCCAGCGTCCAGCAGGTGCCCTACCCCCAGGGCGAGCGGACCAGCCCGGGGGCCAGCAGCCTGCCCACCACCGACAGCCCCACGTCCTACCACAACGAGGAGGACGAGGAGGACGACGAGGCCTACGACACCATGGTGGAGGAGCAGTACGGCCAGGTGTACATCAAGGCCACCGGCAGCTACGCAGGTATGGCGGGTGCGCGAGGTCCGGGCGGCGGGGCTGCCCGGCAGGCGGGGGCCTGAGCTCAGGGCCGAGCAGAGGCGGGAGGGGGCCGGTCTGTCTTGCTGCCTGTGCCGAGGGCCTGACGCGGCCGGCGTGACCCGCGGGCCCGGGAAGGCTGGCGGGAGCCCCGGGCTGCGGTTGGCACGGGGCGGGGGTGGGGGAGGCGGGGCCTTGTCCCTGCTCATGGAGGAGGCGCCCCGTGGGCGGGCAGTTGGGGGCGTCCGGCCCCGCTTCCTCCCTGTGACCGCTTCCCTTTCCCGCTGCGTGCTCTGCTCGCGGCTACCCGGGGTCCAGCACCGCCCTGCCCAGCCCCACGGACGGGCTGGAGGTGCCCACTGAGCCGAAGGCGCGGCCCCGCTCTGGGCTCCCCATTTGGGTCGTAACCGGTGCGGCCGCAGTGGGAGGCCCTGGCTGCCGCGCCCATCCCCGTTCGCTGGGCGAGGGGCCCGCCGGGCTGTGCTGGGGCTGGCTGCCCCCCCGACCAGCCTGCGGGCTGTGGACAGGGTCGGGGCCAGCGAGGGCCCCTAGGTTCTCCCGCCCCAGACGCCCACCCCTGCCTGCTCCCCGGCCTCCATCAGTGCGGGGGGGCTGGGGTCAGGGGGGCTGGGACCCTGGGAAGCCCCTGCCTGGCCCCCGTGTCACTGGAAGAATTGCCACATTTGTGTGAGATCCGGGGAGACCGGCCTCGGGCCTCCAACTGGGCCCCCCTCGCAGCAGGGGGCAGCCGTGGCGTGCCTGGAGGCCCGCGTGCCCTGACTTGACCCTTTTGGCCTCCGGGCCCCGAAGGACTGTCTCCGTGCTGTGGCTGGAGGGGCTCCGCAGGGCTCCCCTGCTGCGGGCCCGGCGCGGGGTCCCTGGCAGTCCAGGGCGAGCACCCAGCTGCCAGGAGAGGACCCAGGCTCTCCCTGTCTCCCCGGGGTTCCCTCTGCACAGCCCCTCCAGCCGGCGGGCCCGGGCCACGCGTGTGTGAGTTTGAGACGGGGAAGTGTGGGGCACCCACAAGTGTACCGCACCCTGTGCTCCTGAGCCCCACTGCAGGGGCAGCCACTGCCCGCTGGGGTCCCAGGAGCCCTGGGGCCGGCCACGGGGAGGCGAGTGTGGGGGTGGGAGGCGGAGCTGCCCCGGCCCCCCAGAACCCAGGACCCCGGGGCTCCGCGCAGCTTGGAGGCCGGTCTCTGCCCCTCCGGGTGGGTGGAGGGGGGCGAGGGGCGGTGGGCAGGCGGGCGGCGGGCAGCAGGTTCCAGGCCGCGCCGCTCCTGCCTGAGCCCAGAAGTGGGGCAGGGCGGGTGCGATTTCTTGGTTAAAATCTAGGTTATCGGCAGTGACGCTGCTGGCGTAGCTGGGTCCGGGTGTGCTGGGGGCGCGGGGAGGGGCCCGGGCGGGCCGACAGGGAGGGCCTAGTCCCCGAGGCTGCTGCCCCGTCGCCCCCACGCCCCAGGCCCCCCATGTCCCCGCCTGCCTCGTGCGGGCCCCAGACAGGGCCTGTGCCCTGAGGACGCGCCCTCAGTCCTTTCTAGCCTCAGTTTCCCCACCTGCACGGTGCAGATAGAGGGGCCTGAGAGAGCGGCAGCCAGAGGGGAAGCCTGGTGCGGGGGTGGGGGGCTGTGCCCTGAGCGGGGGTGGCGCCCCGGTGATGGGGCTCACTTTGGAGTAAAGCCGTTGACTCAGGCGGAGCTGCAGCCTGGGCCAGTACCCCACGCTCTGCCCTCCGCCCTCCGCGTCCACCCTCATCCGCCCGCCCGCCCTCCGTCCTCCCCCGCCATTGTCCATGTCCCGGCAGCCCCCACCCTCCCCGTCCCCCGCCGGGCCCAGGTGCTCCAGGTGCTCCTCCTGTTCGGTGCTGGGGGCCCCACGAGAAGGGGGAGAACCGGACCAGCCCCGGCATTCCGCCCCCGCGGCTCCCTCTGTCCTCTGACCTGGGGTGGAGGGGCGCCGGGTCTGGGGGCGGCCAGCACCCCGTCGCCCCGGCCTCAGAGCCCCCGGGCTGCTTCAGTCCATTTCCTTGAGAATGCTCCTCGCGACGCGGGCGAGATGGTGACAGCGCAGAGTGAGCGGGCCGGGGCCCTCCCCCGCAGTCTGTCCCTGCGGTCTGGCAGGCCTCTCCCCGCGCCTGCCTGGCACCTTCACGAGCCGCCACCTTGGAGGGTGCGAGTCGGGGGTAGCTGGGGTCACGGTCAAAAGATCACCCCCATAGCCCCGCGCTGCCACCCCGGGCCCCTGTCTCCCGCCTCGCCGCCGGGGTCTCCCCCTCGGCTCTCTCCTGCACGCCCCGGGGGTCCCGGCGCGGGTCTCGGCCGGCCCCGGCCCTCCCTGCTGAGCGCGCTGAGTGGACGGGCCTCTGGCCGCCTGCGCGGGGGGGCTCAGCCTGGCCGTCGGGCCAGGCCGTTGGGGTCTGCGTGGGCGCGCCTTCAAATTCACGTTCTCTGAGGGTTTTTTAAAGTCCTGAATAAGGGGTGAGTCTTGTCAGACGCTCCTCACCTGTCCAGACGGCTGCGCGGCGCCCGGCCTGGGGTGCGTCGGCGCCCGGCGTCCAGCGCCCTCGCGTCCCGCGCCAGGCCCCGCGGTCGGGCCGAGCTGCGGCGGCTCCTCTGCTGCTCTGGCCAGGGTTGTGGTGCCGCGGGCCCGCGGGCCCTGCCTTGGCTTCTGAGTCGGCGTGGGGTGGACAGAGACGTTTGACGGAATCCGCCAGCCCCGAGGCCCTGGGCGTGGCTCTTGCTGACTGAGGACGCCTTTGAGCCCCGTGTTCTCCGTCCAGCCTTCCTCAGCCCCCCTCGTGCTGGCTCCCGCCCCGCGCCTCGTGCCCTGCCCCCTCCGCAGTCCCCTCCGCCGCCCTCCTGGGCTCTTTCCATCCTTCAGCTCCAGCCCCCCTGGGCTTTCTCAGCGACCCCCCAGCACGTCAGACCCTTCCCCACAGCTGCTCCCAGTCCTTTGTGCGATGGCCGGATGCAGCCTCTGTGGTACGTGCCCTGAGCTTTGTGATATACTCGTTTCGCTTGAAGCAGCCAGTTACCATTTTCCGCGTTCAGTCACTTTTTACATTGAAACCAGTAAAATGTATTCCTTTGGGCGCGCAGTCACGCGACCCTCCGGACCAGAAAACGTGTCATCACCGCAGGACCCCCACCCCCCGGCCCTTGCGGTCATCCCTGACCCTCCCCGTAATGCCCACGTGGGTCTGTTTTCGGTCTTGCCAGCGGGGTCCTGGCCTTGTGTCAGGGGGCCTTGAGGTTTGCTCAGTGTGGCACGAATGCCTGTGTCCTTCCTTCGTCGCCGGGTGGTGTCCCGCTGTGTGCCGTACCACACCTTCGGGGCATGTGGGTTGCTTCTAGTTTCAGTAACTCTGACCAAAACTGCTCCAAACAATTGCTACAAGTTTTTGCACACACCGGTTTTCAATTTTATTGGGTAAATTAGCCCAGGAGTGGGATTGCCAGGCCATATAGCAAGTGTATTCGCTTTGTAAGAAATTGCCCAAGTAGGGCTTCCCTGGTGGCCTAGGGGTTAAGTCTCAGGGCGACCACTGCAACGGCATGAGTTTGATCCCCAGTCAGGGGACTACCTACAGGGTGCAGGGTGCTCCTGTCTCCCCACTGCTCCCCTCAGCAGTGGATTTCAGTAGATCCGCCTGTTCTGTTCCCCGCTCTGTCTCTGGTGACTCCTCTCACCCCCACCCCATGCCTCTGGCCTGCACCCCTGCTCTTCTACACATAAATAAAAACAAATCTTTAGAAAAAAAAGGAAATTGCCCAAGTAGGTTTTCTGAGCAGACCTATCATTTCACTTGCCACCTGCAGTGCATGGGGTTTCCTGGTGCTCTGTGTTCTTGCCAGCACTTGGTTTTGTCTTTTTTTCTCTTTGAGCCATTCTTGGGCATCTGTGGTAGTATATCGTCAGGGTTTTAATTTGTGTTTCTCTAATGTTCAATGATGTTGAACGCGTTTCATGTTTTTATTTGCATCCTGTCACTTCTAATCAAGTCTCTTGCTCATTTTGGGGGGTGCTAGTTGAGTCTCGGGTGTGGCTGGTTGAGAATGGCACATTCTTGGTCCAGACATAAGCCTGCGTGGGACGGGCCCTTCCTAAACATTTCCACCCTGATGGTAGACTGTCTCCCCACTTCATAACAGTGTTGTTCATAGAACATTTCTCATTTTGATGACGCTAATCAGATTGTCCTCTTATAGCTCTTGCTTTTGGCATTTAAGTCTTTACTTAATGAGGTCACAACCCCTCCCCATTTCCTTCTGGATGTTTTATGACTTCGGTTTTATGTGCAGCCCACGGCCCATTTTGAGTTGATGTTTATATAAGATGTGGACATCACATGGGTGTCCAGTTTTCCTCCTTTGTTACTGAGGTATTTTGACACAGAACATGACAGCTTCATCTGTTCAGCATCACGATTGGGTGCCCGGACCGGTCAATACAGGTCTTGTTAACATCTGCCACTGTGCCTGGTTACAGTTGTCTCTTTTTTTTTTTTTAAAGATTTATTTATTTATTTGTTTGTTTATTTATACATGCACCGGGTACAGTCAGAAGCGCGGGAGGGCGAGAGAATTCACCAGAGCCAGAGCGGGGAGCAGAGCAGGCAGAAGGACCGAAGGACACTGCTGAGGGGAGCAGCGGGCGGCAGGAGAGGTCTGCGCGCCATGCGGGACCCTCCTCCGGTGGCCGGGGAGCGGCCGGGGATCGAACTGGCGCCGCAGAGGCTGCGGGCAGTTTTGCAACCCAGCGCTCAACCGCTGCGCCACCGGGGAGGCCCTACAGTTGTCTCTTTTGATGAAATTTAAAATATAAAAAAGACTTTCATGTTTACACTCTGCTTACCTTGTCCCAATATTCATACCTTGGCTAGTTGAGAATTCTACCTCATATAATTTTACTTCTGTGTGAGGAATTTCCTCAGCATTTCTGACAGTCTAGTGATGGCCTGGCAATGACATCTGAGAAGTCACAGCTGGTCTTTGGCTCACTTTTTACGGACTCTGCCTTGTTGAGTAGAATTTGCGTGTGGTGGGGTTCAGCCATGACGTGGCACAGCTGCCGCCTTCCTTGTGAGGGGAATTTTTGCTGGGTATGGGGACCTCGGTTGGCTGTTTTGTGCACATCATTCTCTCGTCCCATCACGTCTTCCCGTCTTAGAAGTCCTTGTTCTCCTCGTGCGTCACGCTGTGGCGGTGCCCTGCCTGTGTGGGGCCCTGCGCCCCGCCACGCCCCACCCCACATGCGTCCATCTTCTCACTGGCTTTAGCCTTTTCCTCCGGGCCTGCGATCAGGCCGTTCCTCTACTGTGTCCCCGAGTTTGGTGATCTCTGCAGAGTTGTCACGTCCTCCCGGATGGTGCATTTGTCCTCGCGCCTCTTCTCACACGAGCGGTTCCCATCCTGTCCCCGCTCCGCCCGCTGGGGCGTCTCCTGGCCACGCTCAGCCTCTGTGCACCAACTGGCTTTTTCCCCCTTGGGTCTCCCCCTGCCTGTGGACTTTCTGGCGCACAACGTGAATGTCAGTTGCTGACACTTGCCACTTGTCAGCTCGAGTCTTCCACTTGGAGTTCACGTGGGTTCTATGACAGGTAAAGCCAAGGCCACCCCCTCCCCCGTCTCCCCCGGGGCGCCCCGGCCCCTGATCTGTAGCAGGTGTCTGTCCAACTGCTGTTTGCCCCTGTGCCCCGACTGGCTGTGTCACGGCGGGAAGCGCCCTCTCCCCTCTGCAGCTCGCCTGTTCTTTTCTTAATGTGATTTTGATGTGACGAAGTTTAGCTTTTTCGTTGCCTGTCACAGTTTTTATAGAAACCGTTCCCAGTTTGAGAGTGCATCAGTGTAGCTTCCTCCCTGTATTCTTTTTTTGAAGAAGCCACTTTGATTTGCAGTCATTGTAAACATTCGAAATGTTCCAGGTAGGAGGAGCCCCACCCAGGCTTGCTGCTCCTCGGTAGGACTCGCTGACCGGCCAAGCTGACCGGCCACTCTGTGGGCCCCGCCCCTCGCATAGGGGTCCTCAGAGCCAGCTGCGGGCATTATGCCTCCTGCCCCCAAATGCTGAGCGTTTCCTTCAAACAAGGACATTCCCTCTCACACACACCACGCTTCCCGCGCACACCCCGTGCCCAGGCCCGCCGGCCGCCCTGGACGCGCCTCCCACGTCCCCTCGCCGTCAGTTTCGCTCGGGAGCAGCCGTAGTTCTCCGCACACCCGCTAGGCTTGTTCTTAGAGAGTCTTCTGGTCATCTGCAAGTTTCATTGTTTGTGGCTAGCGCAGAGCAGCGAGTCACCTCATCAGAGGGAAGCCAGGCGGCGCCTTGGCCTCACCGTCGGCCTTGAGTGGCCTCGGTCCTGTGCACAGGGACCATCTTGCTTCTTTGTTCCTCCCGACATTGTCTCCTTTCTGCCGGGCCATGCTGCCCCACCTCCTCTCGGGACTCAGGAGAGCCTCCATCCGACGCGGCCCCGCCACGGGTCTTGGCTGCCCTGCACTGGGCTCGCTCTGACGCCTTGAGGAGGGGCTTTCCAGGTTGAGTTTTCTGTTTCATAAACTGGTGCTGACGTCCAACAAGAGCTTCTGTGTTGAGAGGTCGCATAGCTCTTCTCTGCTGATGCCCTGTCACCCCGCCTGCCCCTCAGGTGTTCAGAAAGCCTGGAATTGGCCCCGCCTGCCCGTGACGTGGCATCTGGCCCGCACCTCTGCCCTTGATGTTCTGGTGTGTCTGAGTCTTTGCGGGCTGCCTGAGGTGTGAGCATTCCCCGTGTAAGCTCAGGCAGAAAGGGTGGTGGAGCGGCAGGTAGAGCAGCTGCACCCCGCCTGAGTGCGAGGCCTCAGGGCCGGGAAGCCGGGGCGGCCGTCGGGGTCCCGGGCAGTGGCCACTCCTGCAGGAGCACAGAGCCCCCCCCCGCCCCAGGAGGCCTCCAGAAGGGCCTGAGAGCCGGCCATGGGCCAGGGCAGTGAGGGGCCCTGAGTGGGGTTCCCTTGTGTGGGCAGGGAGGCTCCTCTTGGCACCCCGGTGACGCCTCCAGCGTGTTCTCATGTGCATTGGGGCCAGTTCTCATCACGCGCGGGCGTCTGCTGGCCGGCGGGCGCGGGGCTGCTGTGGGCCACCAGGCGGGCTCTGCAGGAGCGGGGCAGCCTCTGCCTTCTGTTTCCTCTGGCGTCAGCTCTGGCCAGTCGGCGCCTCTGGGCCGTGGGTGTCGTCGAGTGGCAGCTTTCGTGATGTGGCCTGTTCCCGAGACCCTCTAAGGCCCGTCTATGCCAGGGGCGGCGGCGCGGTGACAAAGGCTCCCATTTATGCAACGAGCAGGCTGTGGTCGGAACAGCCCGGGCGATTCCCCCCCCCCCCCGCGGGTCCCGGCAACCCCCCCCCCCCCCCCCCCCCCCGCCGGCGCCTTTTCCCTCGTCTCTTCCTCCGCTCAGCCGCTCGGACTCGGCCCGCGTCGTGCTGGCCTCCCAAGAGCCAGCGTTTGGGTTCTTTCTCGAGGACATGAGTTTAAACGTTTTGCTTTCCACTCATTTCTACTTTCCTTTGAGTCTAACTTGATCTTCCTTCTTAGTTTTTGAGATGAGCCTCAGACCACGGATCGCCCAGCTTTTAAAACACCTGGGCTCAGGCCGCCCTTTCCTGGCCCTGCTGCTGGGCCCCCCAGCGCGCCGGGACGGCACGTTTCCCCCGCTCACGCCGGACACTTCCGAGCGCAGCGGGACCTGTTCCTCGAGCTGGGGTCGGGGGCCGCGTGCCACCTCACTTCCAGACATGTCTTGGGTTTTCCGGCCATCTTTTTGGTCATCACTTCCACATGCGTTCCCAGTCCGTGCCGCACATGCACTGGGAAAGCCGCATGGCTGAGCCTGCAGAGCTGCCAGGACCACGTCAGCGCGCGAGAGGGTGTGAAGGCCTCGCGTGTGGGGTGCTGGGGCCCGGCCCGCTCGGTGCTCCTGAGGGCCGTGGGGCTTCAGCTGCAGGTGTGGTCACGACAGGCTGTGCAGACGCCCTGGCAAGATAGTCCTGTCCCTGCTAGGACATGCTTGCTGGCGTGTAGGCCAGATCTGTACCCTGCTGTCCAGCGCCCACCAGCACGGCGGCTTCCACCTTTCCCCTGCCCCGTCCATGACCATTGCTTTTTTGTTTTTTTAAAGATTTTTTTATTTATGCACACAAGAGCTGGGGTACAGGCCAGAGGTGTGGGGGTGAGAGGACTCACCAGAGACAGAGCGGGGAACAGAACAGGCAGAAGGATTGAAACACACTGCTGAGGGGAGCAGCGGGGAGTCAGGAGAGTCTGCTGCGCCGTGTGGGTCACTCCCTGGCTGGGGATGGAACTCGTGCTGCAGAGGCTGCGACAGCTTCATAGGTCGCGTCGTCAGCCCTTGGCCACCAGGGAGGCCCGCCATGACCATTGCTTCAAGGTTGTCTGGGGTTAGGTTTTCTGTCCAGCTTCACAGACTGTGACCTTTAGTTGTGGCTTTAGTCCACTCACATTTCACATCAGGCCCTTTGGGGTCTGTCTGCCACTCGCTTCCTCCGCCCGCCCCGGCCTCCCTGCTTTGCCCACTTCTTTTGGGCGAGCGAAGCGTCTCGCTCTGCCGTCCCCTCCCGCACTGCGAGGAGTCCTTGGGCCTTCCCAGAAGGGTCAGACCTCAGCAGCCACCTGCCCCGCGGCCCATGCGAGGCCCCTGGCGCCGAGGCCTCACCTCACGCGCTGCCCGCCCGCCGCCCTGCCTGGGTGAACGCGTGTGCGTTTCCAGCGCCATCAGCCCTGGCGTTGTTTTAAATAGTTGTGTTTATATTTATCTGCACGTTTATTTTTCCAGTGCTCTTGCCTCTCCCGGCGCCTTCCTCCCCTCCTCCCAGGCCAGCTCCTCCTGCGGCTTCCGTCTGTCGCCGGCTCGGGGGATCCTCGCAGTGCACCCCGGACGCGCCCTGCGCTCCCCGGTGGCCCCACACGCGTTCACACTCGCCCCCCCCCCCGTGACTCCGCCCGCCTCCTCGGTGCCCACCTGGATGCTCACGCGGGTAGCCCCAGGGCACGGCTCTCCCGTCTGTCCTGAATGTCTGCTCGAAGCCCTCCGGTTTGGGGATTTGACACTTTTCGTTCATTCTGGTTTTCCGCGTCTTGCTGCCCCCGCATCCTGCCCCCTCCTCTGCCCGGTGTCCCTGTGGGCGCTGCCGCTCGGCGCTGCCTCCGTCTGGCCCCGCTGGGTCTCGCTGGCGGCTGGATGCGGGAAGCTCCTGAGCAGCGCGGGGCAGGGCGCCCTGGGGTCCGGACTGCAGTGGTGTCCAGCGGGCGTGCCCTGCACATGAGAACCAGACTCTTTTTTTTTAAGATTGATTTATTTATACAAGCACTGGGGTACAGGCCAGAGGCGCAGGAGGGTGAGAGGACTCACCAGAGACAGAGCGGGGAGCAGAACAGGCAGAAGGACCGAAAACGCTGCTGAGGGGAGCAGCGGGGAGGCAGGAAAGGTCTGCTGTGCCATGTGGGCAGCTCCCTGGCCGGCCGGGAATCAAACTGGCGCTGCAGAGGCTGCAGACAGCTCCACAGCGCGGGGCTCAACCCGCTGCACCACCGGGGAGGCCCGAGAACCAGATTCTTGACCTCATTTGTTAGATTCTTGACATTTCTTCTGCGTCTCGTCCTGTTCCTTTGAGCAGCTGACGCTGCCACGGGCCCTTCCACGTGGCCGCCCTCCGGGCCGTGGCCTTAGAGAGGGGCAGCTCCTGCCGCAGCTCCCCACGTGCCCGCCTCCCCAGCACCATGGCTCCGCGCATCCAGATGTCCAGCCCCAGGTCTCACCCCAGGACGGCGTGTGCCCCTTGGCAGCTCCCAGTGCACGGAGGCGAGTCTACGACGGCCAGCCCCACTCGGCCCTCTGGGGATGGGCCTGCCTGGGGTCCAGGAAAGCGTCGCCCAAGTCCCAGGAGTTCATGGACGGGAAGGCCGCGGGCCTGGGGTCTCCCGGCAGGGGGGCAGGGGCGGGAGAGGGTGTGGTGGCTGGGCAGGCCCCGGATGGGAGCACCCCCGGCCTCCCCGCTGCTCCCAGCAGCCCCCCAGCCCCTGGCACCCCCGATCAGCCTGGCCGCAGGGGTCTCCAGGCGAGGGTCCAGCTCAACCACCCAGATGGAGGCAGCCCCTGTGCTGTGGCGGGGCCTTGGGCGCCCAGGGAGCACCCTCGCAGGGCCTGGAGATGTGAGGAGGGTCGCGCGGGCCCAGGGTGGGGGGCCACGGGGTTGGGGGGTGCTCAGGGCTGGGGGTGCGGGACCGGATAGCTCCGTCGTGGTCTCGGCGGTTCCCGCAGCGGCGGCGCCTCCGGGTGCTGGTCCACCATCTGCCGGTTCTCTGGCGAGTGTCTGTTCAGATCTTTTGCCCATTTTTAAAACTCGGTTGTTCATTTCCCGCCGAGCTGCAGGCGCAGCTGCTCCGTCCTCCGTGGTGCGGGCGGCGTGTCCCTCCCACGGCCACCCTGTCCTGGGGCGGCGTCTGGTCCCGGCACACCCTCGCCTGCTGCCGCCCTGGCCGGGGCTGAGCTTCTGGCTGGCCCCGACAGCCGCGGTTTTCTTCCCAAAGTGTTCAGTTTGGCTGCTTGTGGTCAGCGCCCCGGCTCAGATGCTGCCCCCGGCCCTGTCCCTCGGCGGGCCCGTCTGTGCGCTGGCATGTGCCCCCTCCCAGGGCCTGCGGCTGGCCCTTCCCCACCGTTGGGCTCTCAGTTAACAAGCGGCGCCCACCCTAGTGGGGTGGAGGTCCCCAGGCCCACGCGGGTGGGGGCCATCTGAGCCCGTCACCCAGGGGATCCCAGACATGCCGGAGCTGCCGTGTGGGGCCTGGCGGGTCCGTGGCCGGGGCGAGCAGTAGAGAAGGCCCAGGGCTCCCCAGGCCCAGCCAGAGGCCCCGGGCGGTGAAGCGGGGCGCCCCTCAGCCCCGGCCACGCCACCTCCTCGCGTTCTCAGACAGGGTTGAGCCAGGGTTGAGCCGCGGCGGTGACGTCCTGGGGACACATCAGGACCGCTCAGGCCGGGCTCCCTGCCCGGGGGCAGCCTCTCCGCACGTCCAGACTGTTCCTCCCGCCCGCCACCACCCACCCGGCCCTCCAGACCCTTGCTCCCGCCCTCTCGGGCCCCGCCAGCCTCCCGCGCCAGGCCCTCCCGCCGGGACGTCCGCAGCCCCTGCACCCTTCTGGCCGGCGCGGGCGAGGCGGGAGCAGCACGCGGGGGACGCACCCTCTGCCCCGTGGCTGGGGACTCGCTGCCGCAGACGAGCGGCTGCCCCGGGCTTTCCAGTGAGCCCCGGTGCGCGTGACCTCCCTGCCCGACGGCCCCCTCCCGCTGCAGACCGCCGACCGCAGGGCCACTGCGGTGGACAGGTATCCAGCCCTGGGCCTCGGCACCGCCCCCAGGCTGCCGCACGCACCCCTGCCCCAGCCCACCCCGGCCCCCGCCACCCTGGCCATGACCCATGGAGACCCGCAGGGCCCCCTCCCGACCCTGTGGCGTGTCTCCCAGCCCGGAGCACCCTGGCTGGGGCGGGTGCGCAGACGTGAGCACCTCTCCAGATGCGGCTCCAGGGTATTTTTAGCCGCGCAGCAGCCGGCACCGTGGAGCAGAAATAGCAGAGCCTCTGGGTTCTGATCTGTCTCTGCTCTGGGGGTGCGGCTGGGCTGGGGGCGCAGGGCGGCATGGACCCGTGTGCCCCGAGGTGCCAGGGCGGCACTCTCTGCCCCAGCCGGCGGCAGTGTCGGGTGAGCAGGCTTTAGGAAACCATCAACTGTTTCTCTGTGCTCCCCGAGGCCTGTCATTCCCGAAGGTTCTCCATGGCTTGCTCTGGTCTCCCCATACACCCCCGATCTGATGTGGCCGCAGCCCAACTGGGGTGTCTCTTGCTGCGGGAACCCCATGTCCTGGACTTGGCCACAGTGAACTGAGGGCACAGCACCCTCTGCACCCTGGGGGACAGGGAAGTGGCCAGGGGCCCCAGGTGGGGTTCAGGTGGCTCCAGGGGGTGGTTCTAGGCACCGAAAGGGGGAGGCTTGAGCTGTCCCCCGCCCCCGGAGCCTGGTGCTGCAGTGACAGGGCTTGCTGCTCCTCCCACCACCCCAGGCTCTGGAAAGCTGGGGGCTTGGTAAGGGCAGGGCTGGCCAGAACCTTCCTCTCCACCCTCCCTCCTCAGGCCTGTGTGGCTCCTCCTGGCCAGGCTCGGGTGTCCCCCCTGGCAGGGGTGGCAGTGCCAAGGGGCCAGTGATCCTGTGACCAGCCCTGGGCTGGCTGGAGAGCAGCCTGGCCCAGAAGGTTCTCCCAGCCGCCCCCTTCCACCCAGGGGCCGAGACCGCTGAGGAAAACCACAGCCCGAGGGCCTTCTCCGCCTGCCGACCCTCCTGCCTGCTGTCTCTACCTGCCCGGCAGATGTGCGGCCGCCCTGGAGCAGCTGGGATTCAGGGAGGACAGCTGGCTGGGCGCAGGCGCCCTCCCAGGAGGTGACCCAGAACCACCCAGGTGCTGGGACTCAGGGAGCAGCGCCCCCCATCCTGTCCAGGCGGGCACGACAGCACAGGCCTGGGGAGGTGCTGGGTGCCGCGGGCCTGGGGGTGCAGAGCTGGGTGCCACCCACGAGGAGCTGTGCCCGCCTGGCCCCTGCCCAGCCATCCATCTCAGCCTCCTGCTTGTGGGCGACTGGGAGGCCCTGTGCCCCCACCCCACCTGGGAGAGACCCGCCCAGTGCCCAAGGCCAGGCCAGGCCGGGGTGAGTGGTCAGGAGGGGATGTGGAGCGGGGTCTGGGCGTGGCGGGTGCAGGGGTGGGCTGTCTGACCTGAGAGCTCGATGTTGTGGGGCATTCAGGTGGGTACTGCAGGCCTCTCCTCCCGCCAGCCTCGAGCCACAGGGCTGGCCGCTCAGGCCCCAACCACCCCCCTCCCCCCAGGTTTGTCAGGAACATCCCCGACAGCCTGGGGCATGGGAGCCAGCCTGGGGACCTGGGAACTCCGGGCCTGCCTCACCCTGTGGGCCGCCTGGGGGTGCGGCTGCCTCGGGCTGGGGGGGCAGTGGAGGGCAGCAGTGGGCCACCCACCTCCCAGGCTTATCTCCATCCTGCAGTGAGTGGGCCGGACTGGCCTCTGTCCCCTCCCTGGCACGGGTCACTTCCTGCCGCCTCAAGCCTCTGCCCAGGGGTACCCCGGCCCCGTTGCCGGCCATCCCCAGCTCTGGCGTGTCCCAGTCCCCCCTGGGGGGCGGCCCCCCGGGAAGGGCAGCTCAGCCGGGCGCACGGTCCGGCGGTGGTGGTGCCTGAGCCAGCGTCTGTGCCCGCAGTGCCGGAGAAGCCGGAGCCCGTGCCGCTGGAGAGCCGGTCCTGCGTCCTCATCCGCCGCGACCTGGTGGCCCTGCCCGCCAGCCTCATCAGCCAGATCGGGTACCGCTGCCACCCCAAGCTCTACTCCGAGGGGGACCCGGGTGAGAAGCTGGAGCTGGTGGCAGGTGAGGCCTCCCCCTTGTATGCAAATGTCCTCCTTTGTGTTTTCTGGGAGCCGCGAACAATGCGCTCATCACCAGTCAGTCAGGAGAGAGAGACCGTAGATGCCTCCAGTTCCCCTGTAGAAGAACGGTCACTGCGTCACTGCGTCACTGCCCAGCGTTACTCAATTGAATTAACTTAGCATTTTCATTCCCCCCGGGGCGGGCGTAATCCCGGCTCGCCCTCCCGCACGCCTCGGCCTGGCCAGCGGCGGACCCTGGTCAGAAACCTCCTCCCGCGGGTTGGGCCCCGTGGCCGCCCGCCCGCTTGCTCACGGCAGTCTCCGGGAAGCTGGGCGTCACGCGGGGCCCTCAGCCTCCCTCCCTGGCGCACCGCGGAGACCCGGCAAGGCCCCGCCATCTGGCACTGCTCGGCGCCCCTCTTGGGGCTTTGCTGGGGGCTCCTGTCCCCCCCAGGGACAGAGAGGTAAGGAAGGCGACTGGCCAGGCCGGACAGGGGCTGTGCCCTGCACCCCGACTAGGCAGGGGCTGTGAAAGTGGGGGCTCCTGGAGCCTGCAGGGGGTGTGGGGGGAGTCTCTGGGCAAGGGGCTTGCCTGGGGGTCCGGGAGAGGCCTCCTGCCACTGCCTGTCAGGGGTCAGTGCTAGGACTAGCCCCCAGCGCCTCCAGGGTGCCCCAGGCCTTCAGCTGTGCTCCCCTTAAAGCCCCGTGGCCTGCTGTGCTGTGGGTTTGAGTGCAGGCCTGAGACGGGGTGTGAGGCCTCAGGGGCGCCAGCGCTACCCACCCACCAGACCCCAGGGTGTCCAGACGCAGCCAGTAGCAGTCACTCCCCTGCCAGAGGCTTCCTCTGCCCCCGCCCCCGAGAGGGAATGTGCTGGTCTGCCTGACTGGACGGCGCTAGGAGCCACGAGGCCTGGGCCTGCACCCCAGAGCGGGGCGCGGCTGGTGGTAGCTGCAGCCTGCAGTTTCTTCTCCGAAGCCGGGG
This sequence comes from Talpa europaea, assembly GCF_964194135.1. Lineage (NCBI taxonomy): Eukaryota > Metazoa > Chordata > Mammalia > Eulipotyphla > Talpidae > Talpa > Talpa europaea. Next base: position 407,797 of record NC_140074.1, on the reverse strand, counting down.
TGCCATCCCACTCTGGAGTGCCCTTTTCCACGGGCGGGGCCCTTTATAGAGGCTCCTGGGCCCTGGACTGCCCGCCTTGCTGTTGACTCAGCCCTGCTCTCCCGCCCAGGGGCACCCAGCCCCAGGCCTGCCCACCCAGCCGCTGGGGTGTCTGGGACGGTGGGTCCCAGCTCCGCGCTGGCTGAGCAGGAGCCCCTGGGAGCTGTGAGGGCGGACAGGCCTCCAAACGCGTGCCGGCCACCCCTGGGGCAGCCAGGAGCCAGAAGCAGCCTCCTCAACCCCCTGGGGTCCGGCTCACGTGGAGGCCTGCAGGGGCGACCGGGATGCATCCCGGGGCCTGCTGTGGCCCCTCCCGGCCCTTCCTGCGCCCCCTCTGGCGCGGCCCTCGCTGCCCCCGGCCTGACGGGGCCTGGCCTTGCCCGCAGGCTCCGGGGTGTACATCACCAGAGGCCAGCTCATGAACTGCCACCTGTGCGCGGGCGTGAAGCACAAGGTGCTGCTGCGGCGGCTGCTTGCCACCTTCTTTGACAGGTAGGTCCCCGGGTGTGGGCCGCGCAGAATGTTCTAGAGCCTCCTGGTCAAAGCTCTGCCCACCAGGGCCTTCCCCGCCTCACCAGGGTCCCGGAGAACTGGGGCACCGGGGAGGGGCGGTGCCCTGTGGGCCCGGTCTGGGGGGCCCTGTGGACACCCTCTCCCCACTCCGGCTGCCCCCCCAGCCAGGCGGCCCCTGCAGGGCCCGGGCGGGAACCAGGCCCCGCCGGCCTCACGCCCCTGCCCCGCAGGAACACGCTGGCCAACAGCTGCGGCACCGGCATCCGCTCGTCCACCAGCGACCCGAGCCGCAAGCCGCTGGACAGCCGCGTCCTGAACGCCGTGAAACGTAAGGGCGGTGGCTGGGGGGGGGGTCGGGGGGCGTGGGGGGGCGGCCTGGCAGGGAGGCGGGGACGGGGGACGGGGGGACGGGGGCGCGGGCGCTGGGGGCGGCCGGGCGGAGAAAGAGCAGCGCAGGCAGGTCTCGAGGTGTTGATGTTCTTGGTAGGTTTCCAAGCGCGATGAATTCAGCTGCGAAACTATTTTAATACGTGAAATAGATCTAATTTTCCTTTTTGAACAAACCCCTTATTTACATTTTGAGGTTATTTTGAGCCTTTGCCATCTGCCGGGCCGGCTCCTGCCTCCCGCTGCCAGCGAAGGCGGGGCGCCCCCCAGGCCCCCCAGGCGCCCCCCAGACCCCCGCACCCCCCCCCACCCCAGGGGGAGCCGCGGCCAGGCCTCGGGCCTCCGAGCGGGGACTCGGCTTCTTGCTCGGGAGGCGGGCGGGCCCGAAGCTGGGGGGACTTGCTCCCGGGGCCCGTGCCCGCCCCGCCTCGGGCCCCACAGCCCTGGCGAACGGGGGCTCGGGGCTCGGGCGGAGAAAGGGGGGTCAGGCGGCGAGGCCGGGGCCGCGGGGCGCGCCCTCACGCTGCCCCCCGCCCCCCAGTGTACTGCCAGAACTTCGCACCCAGCTTCAAGGAGAGCGAGATGAACGTGATCGCCGCGGACATGTGCACCAACGCGCGGCGCGTGCGCAAGCGCTGGCTGCCCAAGATCAAGTCCATGCTGCCCGAGGGCGTGGACATGTACCGCTCGGTCATGGGCGCCGCGGCCGCCGGCGCGCCCCTGGACCCCGAGTTCGCGCCCGCCGCGCCGCAGGCCTTCGAGCCGCGCGTCTTCGCCGAGCGGCGCGGGGACGCGGCCGCCGTCGTGGCCCTGAGGACGGACGCCGGGGCCGTCGAGCTGGGCGCCGCGGGCGCCGCCTTCGAGGCCGGCGAGGACGCCGACGGCGCGGGCTCGGTCATCCAGGAGGTGGCCGCGCCCGAGCCGCTGCCCGCCGCCGGCCAGAGCCCCGCGCCGCCCTTCGAGCAGGGCGCGGGCAGCCCCGGCCGGCCCCAGACGCCGGCCGCGCCCCGGAGGCAGGAGGGCCCCTTCGCGGCCGCCGTGTAGCCCCTGCATGCCACTAACGACGTGTGACCCGCACTCACCCGACTGCTGCTGTCGCCCGGACAATGTGAGCCCTCTTCTGCTTGTATTTAAAGTCGGTGAAGGAAGCAAACGCATTCATGATACTGTAAACCATCGCCCGGAGGCGGCCGCCCCGCTGCCCAGGTCGGCCTCCCGCGGTAGCTGCCCTCCCCGGAGGCCCGCGGCCCGCCCCCCGCGGTGGCCCTCCTGTCCCCCCCGCCCTCCCTGACGGCAGCGCTGGCCCCGGGCCAGCCCCGCTAGTGTCCCTTCCCCCTGAGCCCGGGGTCGCCCGCGCGGCCGCTGTGCCGGTGGGCGCGTGCCCGGTGCGGGCGTGCTGGGCGCGGGGGCAGCGCTGACCGGCGCAGGCCTGGGGCAGGAAGGGCTCTGCTGGCCGACCTCTCCCACCCACACCTGGGCTCCCCTGTCCCCGGGGTCACCCTGAGACCCGACCCCAGGCCGGGGCCCAGCGCCTGGCACCTGCCGGCTCCCTGGCGGCCCGCTGCCCTGTGGGCCGGGCCAGCCCGCGGCCTCAGCCTCCTCAGCCTCCTTGGGATCTTCTGTTTGTTTTCATCCTAATTCCCATCCGTTTCTTAGATGGTTTGGAGACTTTCAGACCCAGAAAAGCAAAAATCCAGCAGGATGGGTGCCCCTGCCCCCAGCCCACTCGGGCTTGGGGCCAGCCCAGAGCAGGACCGAGCACGGGGGGCGTCCAGCGTGTGAGGAGAGGGGCTGGCCGAGCCTCGGCTGGTGGGGTCCTGCTTGGCGGGAGGCCGGGGCAGGCCGGTGGTGGTGTCCCCGGGACACGGGTGGGGCTGCGCGGCCGGGGCGCGCAGGCTGCCGGGAGTGTGGCTGCAGTGCTGGCATGGGGGCCGCAGGTGCGGGCCGGGACGGCGCGGCGAGGCCCGCGGCTGCAGTGGCCCCCTGGAAAGTCCATCACTGCTTTTGAAGGGAGGGTCACAGCTCGTGGGAAGGGCTTGTGGCCGCTCCTGGGGGCGCCGTGCCCTTGTCCAGGCCGGCCTTCTCCAAGGCCTGCCCAGGCAGCCCGGGTGTGGCCATTCTGGGCCCAGGGGGTGCTGCTTCCCCTTCCCGAGTCCTGTCTCCCGCTGGCACATGTGCTCAGCCGGGGGTGCCCGAGGCCGGGCAGCTCAGGGGGGAGCTGAGAAGCAGAGCTCCCTAGCGGGGCTGCGCGGAGGGCACGTCCCTGCCCGGGGACCCTCCTCCCTGGCCCTGTCCAGGCTGCTTCTCTGAGCTGCCGCCCCTCGGGGGGAGGCCTGGGCCCCTGCGCCAGGCCAGACAGCCTGGTCCAGAAAGATGGGGTGGCTCCCGCAGGGGGAGGCAGGGGTCCCAGAGAGCCTGGGGAGCCTCGGGCGCTCTCCCGCCGCCTGGCCCGAGCCCTCCTTCCTGGCTGCAGGGCAGCAGCTCCTGCTGGGTTCAGCTCCAGGCTGCGAGCGGCCATGGCCCCCCTGGCACCCTCACCCCTACCCGCTGTCCGCCCCAACCCCGGGGGAGCTGGAACTGGCAGGCTGCGGCCAGTCTCCCCGGAGGTGGGAGGCGGCCACACGCCCTTGCGCGCCCAGAGGGCTGTGGGGGCCGCGCCCACCCCTCTCCTCGAGTTTTCCTTGGTCTGCCCCCCAAGTTTGCACTTTAGTTTGACCATCCCTGGGGACTCCCGGGACAGCCCGCCTGTCCCGGCTGCCCACTGAAGGGCCCTCCTCCCCCTCCGCTCCAGAGCGGGCGCCCCCGCGGCCTGGACGGGCGGGAAGGCGGGGGTGCACTGATGCCCTTGCGTGTGGGCGGCCCGACCCCCAGGCCGCGGCCAGAGAGCGTTTGCACTAGCGTGCCCCTCGGCGGGCGCGGGCGCAGGCAGAAGCGCGGCGGGCTGGTGACCGCTGTGTCTGCGGCGCACCCCGCGTCCTGCATGTCCCCGCGCCCCGCGGTGGTGGCGGTGGCCGGAGGGGCCTTCCAGAGTGCCTTAGCGTCTTTTGATCATTTTTCCCAAGGAAACCAATTAAGAGAACCGGCCCCCCTCTGTTTACACGACTAACCCCGTCCTGTGCTCGTGCCCCGCCCCGCCCGGCCGCAGGCCTGACCAGCCCCTCAGCACTCACCGCGGCCGCACCCCCGCCTGCCGATCAGCAATACTCGCGCTACGTAGCCTGTTATAGCCTCAGTCATAGCAGCCTCGCGGGGGGGGCCGCGCCCCCAGAGTGCCGAGCGGGCCTCGGGGGGCAGCCGGGACGAGTGCAAAGGTCCAGGAGGAGGGACCCCAGTGGACGGATACTGTGAGCTGGGGCCGCCCGGCGGCCCTCGGTACTTGAACTCTTGTCTTGCACTGTGTCTGGTCTCGCGGAGCCCGGCTCTGCGCGGCGCCCGAGCGTATCTTGCCTTGCCCTGAATGTGGGCGCAGCGGTGGGCGCCAGCGGGCGGGAGGCCTGGGGCTCCGCGGGCCCCCCCAAGTCCTGGCCCGGGGTGCCGGCGGCCGGGAGGGGAGCGCCCGGCTCCGTGTCTCTGGTGAACACGCCTTGTTCTGTGCCGCCTCGGGGCCGGGGGCGCGCGGGGGCCGGGGCTGCCGGCCGAGCCACAGAGCCCCGCGGCCCGCCCCCGGCTCCCGGTGCCCGCCCGCGCCGGCCTCCTCGGGCCGGTCATCGGGAAAGAGCTGGCCCAGCCCCGACCCGGCTGCCGGCCCCGCACGGCCCGCGACGGCCCCGCGTCGGCTGCGCCTCAGAGCGTGGCCTGCGGAGCGCGGGCTCCGGGCAGGGCGAAGGTTCTGGTGGTCGTCTGTCTGTCTGTCTGTCTGTCTTATTTCTGTGGGACAAAAGGAAAAGGAACTTGCGCAGAATCTAAAGCCCCGAGCGACGGCCGCCTCAGCGCCCATGAGCTGCTTCCATTGTTAGCGTTTTGCACATGATTGTAATTTTTATGTCAAAAGAAGCCAAAACTTGCAATACTATTTTTAGCAGACAAAAAAAGAACTAAGTGTAAAATGTATAAATATTTTCGACTTGAACATGGATGTCCTGGGTGCCAACAGCCTGCTCCTCCTCCGGACGGGCGGCCCTCCGAGGGCCCCTGGCGGGGGTCGCAGTGCTGAGGCCCCGCCGGCCACACCCCGCCGGCCACACCCCAGGCTTCCGCTCGCTCGTTGTTGGTTGGTTCCAGGAGAGGCCCCGTCTGTCCTCCCGCGCCCGCCCTGCCCCTCGCAGCGACACGGTGGCCGCGGCCGAGGCTGTCCGCACCCCGGCGCAGAGGCCCGGCCGGACCCCGGCGTCGGGCCCCAGGGGTTCAGGGGCGGAAACCGCCTGGACAGCAGGACGCGATCTCCTTGTAAAGCGCTTTGTAAAATTCCCATTTACAAGATAATAAAGTCAGTTTCAACCCAACCTGCCTTTATTTTGCTTGACCTGCGGGGCTAGGGGAGACTGGGGTGCAGGGTCACCCCCCATCCTCGGGCCCTGGGGAGGGGCTGGGCCTCCCTGGCTGGATGCCCACTATTTTCACCTGATGCGCACCCCGCACGCCCAGGTTGGGGCAGGTGGACGTGACGTCCTGCGGGGTCACGGGGTGTGGTGGGCGCCCCTGGGCGCCGGTGGAAGCGGTGGAGAGGGCGCCCCTGTCCTCTGTCGTCTGCAGGCTGGGGCAGCCGCCTCACCCGCCTCACCCGCAGGTGTGCTGCAGCCTCCCCCAGCCGCCTCCGGCCAGGTCCACCCCAGGCGGATGGAAGGGGAATTGCAAAAGGACAGGGCGGTCTCAGGTCCACTGGGAACCCCCATCTCCCAGGTGTCTCTGGAACCCCATAGGGGCCCCCCAGAGCCACGGCCAGCACACCCCAGCACACGCTCTGCAGCAGATGCCCGCGGTTTCTTTTTCTTTCTTTCTTTATTTTTCAGATTGATTTATTTATACAAGAACCGGGTACAGGCCCGATGCCGGGAGGGTGAGAGGACTCACCAGAGACAGAGCGGGGAGCAGAGCAGGCAGGCTGACGAAGTACACTGCTGAGGGGAGCAGCGGGCGCAGCAGGAGAGGTCTGCTGTGCCATGTGGGTTGCTCCGAGGCTGGCAGGGATCGAACCAACACGGCAGAGGCTGCGGGCAGCTTCACAGCGCGGCTCTCAACCTGCTGCGCCACCAGGGGAGGCCCTGGTCGTGGTTTCTATCTGTGTCCTCTGCGCAGGGGACTCTGCAGCAAGGGTGTGGGGTCACTTAGGCTGCCCCCGGGGGGAGGGCCGGTGATCCTGTCCCCACCAGGGATGTCCGAGGAGCCCGGCCCCGTCCCGCTCCCAGTCCAGCCCAGGCTGCCCGGGAGGTGCTTGGCCTCTGTTCCCCGCTCTGGGGCTTGTTCCTTGTGTACTGGGGGACGGTGTCGGGGGGCCCAGCTCACCGGAGCCAGCCAGCCTGCGCCTACCCTCCCCCGCACCCGGCTGCACATGGGGAAGCCCAGGGCCTGTCACAGCGCCCCAGAAAGGGCCCCGGGGAGCAGGTGCCCCCAGGGGAGCCAGGGCCTGGAACGCGGCACCGTGACCCCACTCACCACAGGGCGGGGCCGCGGTCGGCAGGCACGGGCTGGCCGAGACCCCCGCCCCGCGGAGCCGCACGCGATCTGCCTAAAAGCTCGGCCCGGCTGAGGCGGCCCCTCCACACCCGCCCTTCCCGGAAGGCCGGCGGCGCGGCTCCTGCGGTAGAAGCCAGGCCCGCCAGAGGCCCCGTGACCAGCCCCCGCCGGCCACTTGCCGCGGAGCGGGGCGCCCAGGACAGGCGGGCAGCGGGCGGGGCCGGGTCCCCGGGTCGCCCCGGCTGGGAGCGGGGGTCCTGGCTCGCCTGGCTGGACTCGGCACCTCCCGCCTAGACGGGCCACACTGATTGCTCCTGGGGCTCGGGGGCCCACTAGGGGCCCTCTCGGGCAGTAGGGTGCACAGCGGCTTCTCGGGGATCCCCCAGGGCGCTTCTGTGCCAAAAACCCGGGAGCCGCACGGGGCTCGGCCGAGGGCCTGGGCTGGGGCCGCGGGAGGCGCCTGCGCGTTGGGCAGGTCCCGCTGCCCGCTGGGCCCATGGGCAGTGCCGGGCCAGGCAGCAGGACTCAGCCGCCGCGGGCCACCGGGGATGGAGGCCCATGGGCCCCGCGTGACAACCGGGAGGTCTTGCCGTGGGGAGGACGCCCCCCGCGGACCGACCCTCAGACACGCCCTGGCCGCATCCACTCTGCAGGGAGGGAAGGCCAGGCCCGGGGGCTGCGGCAAGGGCAGGGTGGCGGGCATGGCTGGGCCGGGAGGGCCCTGCACTGGGGGGCAGGGAGGGCACCCCTGGGCCTCCGCGCTTCCCTCCTGCGCTGGACCCCAGCCCCGCCCCCCAGGGTGGTAGAGGGGCCGAGGCGGGAGCACTTCCCCTCAGACCGGGGCTGGAAGCTGCTGGCGGAGACGAGCTGGGCCGCGGCCTAAGTCCCGTCCTCTCGGCCACCCTGAGCGAGAGGGGGAGGCCGTCGGGCCGCGCCCTGCACTGGCGGCCGCTCAGTGACCGCCCGGCCCCGTCACTTCTCGGAGGCCTTGGCGTGGGCAGCGTGGCTGGGGGGTCCGTGGGCGGGTGGGGGCTGGGCGGGGTCGCTGGGCCATGGCTGTCCGCTGGGGCCATCGCCTGGTGCCGGGAGGACCTAGAGGGGTCCCCAGTGCGGGGGACGAGGCTGGCCGTCACCGAAGGGCAGGAGGCAGAGTCGGGCTGGCAAGGGGGAGCAGCCTGCCTCCAGCAGAGGCCACAGGCCCCGCACCCCACCGCAACCCCCAAGGCTGAGACCAGTGTCCGAGCTCAGTGACCCCCAGGGCCCGCAGCGCCTGCCGCCCCCTCCCCGCATCCCAGGGGTCCTCAGCTCCCAACCGGCCTTGCCCCCAGCTCTGCCAGCCTCCGGGGCAGGGTCCCCGAGTCTTGGCGGGGGGCTCAGGTATCCCCCGGGTCTCTGAGACCGAGGGCAGGTGTGGCCAGTGGGGGCCGAGGAAGAGCAGACGCCGCGCACCCGGTGGGAGACCTGCCAGGAGGGGCCGGCGCTGGCCACGGCTGCCACATCAGGAGCCCGGGAGGAGCCCCTCCCTTCTGTGCACCCCCACCACCCTCCCGTCGGAGCGCCCGCTTTCCCGGTCTTCCTGGTGCCGCCCCCATCCCGGCCACGAACCCCGGGGCACAGCCAGGCCCCTGGGGTCCTCCAGCACTGGGCGAGACCGGGCTCCCCTGCCTGCCCTCTGAGCGAGGCAGGCAGCACAGCAGGCACCCCAACCCGAGCGTGGGGGCTAGAGCGGGGCTTGCCCTCCACCCTGCCCCCCCCGGCTGTCCCCAGAGGGGCACGCGAACCGGGGTGTGAGCCTCGCCCCCATCCGGGTGGCAGCGCCCGCCCGGGCACGGCTCGCTGCTGTGTTTAGGCGCGGAGCTGGCGGCTGGGAAGCTGTCGGCGGCTGTCTGCAAACACCGCCGCGCCGCGCCGCCTGCCAAGGCCGCCAGCGACAGCTTGGCTGGCAGGCGCTCCCGCAAGCTGCCCCGCCTGGCACGGGGCTCCCCGCCGGACGCGCTGTGCATCCCACGGCCCAGCGGTGCCTCCCCACGGCCAGACCCTCGGGGCAGTCGCACCCCTGGGCCCCAGCGGCTGGCTGAGGGGTGGGGGGCGCGTCGGGAGCCGGTGGCCCCAGCCCCGAGCTCAGCCTGCGCCGGGCCCCGGCCGGCCCTCCCGGGCGCCTCTCGGCGGGCTCCTGCCGGCTGACCGGAGCGGCCAGTACCTACGGCAGCCAGAGGGCCCCCGCCAGCCACCTGGCCCATGCCCACCTGGAGGGGTCGCGGGCCCAGGACGCCCCCAGCCCGCACTGCGCCGGCCGCTGGGGGGAGGGCACCCTGGCAGGGCCGCCGCCTGGGGGCCCGGAGCTCGGTCCCGTCCCCCCCTCCGCACCCCGGGCCTGCCTCCCCTCGCCCAGGCCGACCGTGGTGCCCCCGCCCCCGCCCGCCTGGCTGCGGCCCGAGGCCGCCTGTCGCCCCAGGAGCCCGGCTCGGCCCGGCTGAACGCGGAGCGGTGCCGTCTGGGGCCTCGCAGTGAGGTGCTCGCCCCGATCTCGTCAGAGGGGCCGATCTTGCTCTCTCGGCAACAAAACCCACCTGCTGAGGCCGCCCGGGAGGCCTCCCTGCCCGCAGCCACGGGCCGGAGGGAGGGGCCGCCTCGGGCTGGGGGACCCTGGCCCATCCTTGACTTTCGGTCCTGACACCTCGGGGCGGGGCGACTCCAGACCTTCGGGGTGGGGGCGGGGGCGGGGCGGGGCGGGGAGGGCGCTCCAGGCACTGACCCCCAACATGCCGTGGGCGCACACGAGGCGCGGGCGTGCGTGCAGATGGGGGGTGCCGGGCGGGCCGTCCAGGGAGGGCTGGGAGTCCTCGGCCCGACCCCGTCTCGGCTCTTCGTTAGCCTCACCGGGTCTGTTTTGCCGCCGTCAGCAAGGGGGCGGCGGCCCCAGCGCCCGATGGAGGGTCTGTGGGACGAGGCGAAGCCCACAGTCTCTCCCTGGGAGCCCTGGCTTGAGCCCTCTGAAGCCTGCTCCCGAGCTAGGGGACCGCTGCTCCCGCCTCCCCTTGAGGGCCGGAGCTGCTGCGGCCTCTCCCTCGCCCCAGGCAGCGCTCGGGCCCTGCACCCCGACATCGCGCGCCTGCCAGCGCCCCCCACTTCACTTTCCCCGGGCTCTTGAGAGGGCGGGACGTGGCACCACAGCCGGCGCGGGGCCTGGTCAAGCACAGCCTTCCCGGGAACCGGCTGGAGCCGTGCGGGGAGCGGCGCCTCGGGGCGAGGTGGGCAGCGCTGAAGCCTCTGCGCGGCGGGGCCGGCGGCCAGTACCGGCGACCAGGCTGCCTTCCCGCGCTCGGCCGACGGGCGCCCACCCCGGGGACGGCTGGGACCGGCTCAGAGCCGGCTGCTGGCCTGGTGCGGAGCGGCGAAGGCGTCCTGGCAGCACCCTCCTGGGAGGAGGGGGCAGAAGTTTGGGGTTCGGCCCTGTGTTGGGCGCAAGGTCAGGGTGCAGGGCCAGCCCTGGCACCGAGACCAGTCCCCTCCTTGGGCGGGGTCCCGACTGGCCAAGTCTCTCCGGGGGGGCCCAGGCCCACCCTGGAGCCACACAGGCCTGCTCCCCACCCCCTGGCCCCCAGGCCCCTGGAGGGACTGGGGTGGCACCCGCTGGGGGAGAGGGGCCCCCGTGAGTGGGGCCAGCTGCAGGGGGCACCTCAGGCGGCCCGCCCTGATGGGGGCTGGGGAGCCGCACGGATTCTACTGCCTCCCCTCCAGCCTGGGGTCCTCCTCACCTGCGCCCCGCCTTAGAGGTCCCCCAGCACTCTGAGAAGCTTACAACCTGCAGGCTGGGGGGACAGCCAGGCCCAGGGCCAGTGCGGGGAGCGCTGCGTCCCTCCTCCTGGCGGCTCTAGTTGAGGTGGGGTGGGGAGAGGCTGACCGCTGCCTCCAGGAGCCCTCCCAGCCTGCACCACCAGGCCCGCCCTGCCGGGCTGCAGGCAAAGAGGCACCTGGAGATCCTGCACGGCCTCCACCTGGGGAGCGGGGCGGGGGTCCTGTGCATCCACCCCCAGACCGGGGAGGGGGTCCCCGTGCCTTTGGAGCAACCAGCTGCTGATCGGGGCGGGTGGGCTGGGACAGCGGGGCTTCCTGGCGGAGGTGGGCGCGGGTCCTCTGGCTGTGGAGCCCCGCGTGGCCCCCAGCAGTGGCCAGGCCGGGAGGCGGGGCCCAAGCACCACCCCTCCGGATTCCACCGCAGGCCTCTTGCCCCCTGCAAAGGGCCACGGCTCCCCGGGAAAGTGAAGCCTTCCCGCGGGTGCGCCGAGGCTGGCTCTAGGTCTGGACGCCCTGAGCGCTAACTCGACGACGAAGGCGCGAGGGCCCCGGGGCCAAACCTGACCTCCCTGGTCCTACCGGTAGGCGCGGGGCTCTGAACAGGGGCCGGGGCGGGCTCCAGGCTCCTCCCGCCAGCACAGTTGGCATCCACGGGGCTGCGGGGACACACGTGGCTCTTCTTGCTGCTGGAGCTCCGGCCGGCAGGTGCCCTGAGGCCGCGTGGGGAGCCCTGGCCCCGCGTCCCGGCACCGGCCTGCGGCCCATGCTGCTCTGCTCCCAGCGCGGCCTCCTCTCGGGGACAGCAGCCGGCCTGCTGCAGGCGACCCCCTTAGCCCTCCGCTCCCCCCGTGCCTCGGCCCCGCAGGACACAGTGGGGGACTCGGGTGTGGACCCGTCCTTGGGGACCCGCTTCAGCCCCACGCGATTCTCGTCCTCAGAACAAGCCCGGAGGTGCGGCCAGGTGGGCAGCGTGGACAGAGGCCGTGGGGCGGAGAAGCAGGCGGAGCCAGCACAGCCCAGGCCCAGACCAGGCCCCGCCGCCCGGCCGGAGGGTGACCAGACCAGCGTCCGGCCGGGGTGAGCAGGAGCCGGGCCGAGGCCCTCAGTGCTGCCGCCTGCCGTCCAGGGCCATGGCCGCGAGTCGGCGGCAGCGCCCGGGAACCCCGCGCTGCTGTCCAGGGCCCGGAGGCGAGGGCGCCTGCGCCTGGCCCGGCCCCAGGGAACGCTGTGTTCCCGCCGCCTCCAGCCCATCTGCATGCGGTGCCCGTGCCAGCCACAGCGCCCGTCCAGCCAGGCCAGCCGGCTGGGGCCGGGGCGGGAAGGCTGGGGTCTCCCGGCAGCCACCCCTCCCTAAGCCTGTGAACGACCCCAAAGCAGAACCCCTGGCTGAAGCGGGGCCAGGCGCCCCCCAGCCCTGGTCTTGCCAGAAGGGGGCCGGGCAGGGGGGGCCGCCTGTGCAGGCCTGGCCCCGGGTGGGGTGGGTGACCACTCGGGCAGGGCAGACACAGGCCGGCGTGGGGCCAGCGCCCCACCTGACCAGGCCTGGGGCACCCCGCCCCACCGCTGGTGGCCACGGCCAGGCAGGCTCGAGAGGGCGAGGACGGGCACGGGCACGGGGGCGCCACCGCCCGGGGCTCTGGGGGTGGGGCAGGTTCAGCCACTTGAGCTCTGGCTCCTCTTGGCCCTCCTGGGCTTGAGGCCTCCCGTGGGGACCGAGGCCGACTCCTGGGCCGTGGCCGCCGAGCGCAGGTGCTGGAGGCCACGCTGCGGGGCCTGGGAGCCCACGGGGGCCTGGCCGGGCTGCGGGGCACCGAGAACAGGGACGCTGGGCAGGCCGGACCGAAGCCCCGCCCGACGCCCGCGCGGGCACAGCGTGGCCGCGGGGCCGCCCTACCCGCAGACACAGGCGCGCGACCCCTTGCTTGCGCGGAGTGGGGCCCCCACGCGCGCGGCCGAGCCGCAGCAGCCCCCCTGAAACCGGCGCTTTGCAGGTGCTGCAGCTGAGGCTCCCGGAGCGGGCGCCCCGGACTTGGGGAGGGCCCTGCGCCCACCCCCGCGCCCCGGAGGGGACACGCCGGCCGGGAGGAGGGCCCGGCCCTTCCAGGCGCTGCTGCCCGCCCGCGCTCCCCCCGTCCTCCCAGCAGGGCCTCCAGGTGGGGTTGGCCCCCAGGTCCCGCAAGCCGACGTCTGACGCCCCCGCCCCCGTCTGTGGGGCCCCGTGGCCGGCGGACGCGGTGCTGGATGTGGGGGGCGCTGCAGGGGGTCAGAGCCGAGAACGGGACCCCCGGCCCGCCTCGTGCGGGGACCAGCCCCCCACGCCGGGGTCCAGCCCCGTCGCCACCGCCGCGCGTCGGGGGTCCCGCGGGCCCGGCTCCCCGCTCCCCACCGCCCCGCGCTGTGCTCCTCAAACGGGGCTCCGCGGCACCCCGCGCGAGGGCGTCTCCCCTGCGGCCGCCCCCGCCCACCGCCGCCCGGAGGGGCCGCCCGGCGCGGGGGCGCGGGGGCGCCCCGCGGCCAGACCCCGGCCCGCGGCCACGGCTCGCCGGCGCCCCCTGGCGCCCCGGCCCCGCGCTCGGCCCCCGCGGGAAGCGCGCCCGGCAGGCGGCGGGGCGGCCCAGAGCGCGCTCCAGGGGCGGCCCGGGCGGCCGGAGCGCTGCGGCCGCCGCCTCAAAGGCAGACGGGCGGAGTCCGCTCAGCCGCCGAACTGCGCCCCGGCGCCGGCCTCGGCGCGGCTCCCGCTCGGGGCTCGCCGCGGGGGTCGGCGCCCCCCGCGCCCCGGCCGCGCGGGGTGGGCGTGCGCGGGAGAGGCGGCGGGCGAACTACAAGTCCCGGCAGGCTGCGGGGCGCAGCGCGCACTTCCAGCGCGGCGGCCGCCAGAGAACTACGCCTCCCGGCAGGCTCCGGGGCGCAGGCCCGCACTTCCGGCGCGGAGGCAGCCAGAGAACCACAACTCCCGGGAGGCTCCGGGCGAGCGGGGACGCACTTCCGGCGCGGCCGGCGCGGAGGACCACATCTCCCAGCAGGCGGCGGGCGCGCACTTCCGGCGCGGCGGCGCGGCCAGGCGACCGCTCGGACCGCGGCGGGGACGGGCGGCGGCCGACGGGGCCGGGCCGGGGCGGGGCGGGGCGGGGCGGCGGCCCAGCGGCCCAGCGAGGGAGCGCGCGGGCGGCCTGGCCCCGCCCCGCCCCGCCCGGTGACCTTCACGGGCGCGGCGGCGGGCGGCGGCGGCGGGCGGCGGCCGCGCGATGTTCGTGCAGGAGGAGAAGATCTTCGCGGGCCGCGTGCTGCGGCTGCACGTCTGCGCGGCCGACGGCGCCGAGTGGCTGGAGGAGGCGGCCGAGGACACCGCGGTGGAGGCGCTCAAGGAGCGCTGCCTCAAGCACGTGAGCGCCCGGCCCGGCCTGCCCCCGCCCCGGCCCGGCCCCCGCCCGGCCCCCCGGCCCCTCCCCCGCCCCGGCCCCCGCCCCGGGCCTGCTCCCCGGCCGAGCCCCTGCGCGGCCCTGGACCTCCGAGCCCGTCGCGCCCGGGCCGAGGCTCCGGCGTCCCCCGCGCGCTCAGCGGACTCGCCGGTCGTGGCCGCGGCGATTCGCGGGGTGTCCTTCCCCGGCCGGGGTCCCGGCGGGCTGGCCCGCCCCGCCCGCGCGCCTCGGGGAAAGGAGCCGGTTCCTGCGCCGGCCGGGCGCGGCGCGAGGTCTGGGCTGGCGCTGAGGGCGTCGTGGAGGCGGCATCGTCCTGACGCCTTTCTCCTCTCTGCCGTCCCTCCCGGGTGGGGGCTGCCCCCAGGGCCCATGTAAAGCGCCCGATGACCGGACTGAGGGCTGAGTGTGAGCCCCAGTGCCTCCTGCTCTGTGGGCAGCCAGATCGGGGCTCGCGAGCACCCCATGGGTGCACCATCCCCCGGACACGGTGGGGGTCTCGTGGCTGCATGCAGTGACGTCCCAGGGCTGGGGTTCTGCACCTCCTCCCTACCTTTAGGGTCCACGAGGGGCTCCCCGTGGGACTCCTGGGGGTGAACCCCTGTTGAGGAGGGGTCTCCTTGTGACTCAAAGGGGGTCGCTGTGGTTTCTCGAGCAGGTCAGGGCACCCTCACGGGGAGCAGGGCAGAGCATGTCCTTGCAGGGAGGTGGTGGGTTCTTGGCCATGCTGGACACACTAGGGTGGCTGTTCCCGCCCCCAGAGCCCACGGGTGTGCATTTCAGGGGCAGGCCCCCGTGCACGCCGGAGCCGCCACCTGCTCTCAGGCAGCCTGTGCGGGGCGGCGAGTCTCGCAGACTGACCAGCGCTTACTAGCCCAGCCGCCTCGCATTCTAGGGCGAGCAGCCCCCTTGCTGTTGACTCGGGGACTGGGGTGCCCTTCTGGGGACAGTGGCTTGGCTCTGCTCTGCTCTGCTGATGCCCCGCCCCAGCTCTGAGCATGTGACACCCCAGAGCCTCCTTCACCTGCGTCCAGGCGGGTTCTGCTCATCCCGCATGCGAGGTGGGGGCCAGGTGTCCATTTGCCCTGGCCCCCCATGGAGCTTGGGGTGCTCAGCCACAGGGTGGGCTCCCGGGTGACGGTGCGCAGCGTGGGTAATGCACACCAGGAGCCCACTCCTCAGCCTTCTATGCATGGGTGAGGGAGTCGGCGACCCCCCCAGACCCGGGGTTCTGGCCCCTGCTCATGTGTCCCAGAGGCCGCTGGGCCTCTGTCCCGCTCTAGGCGGGGGCGAGCAGACAGTGCCCGCAGACAGTGCCTGAGGGTGCCCCGCGGCAGGCTGGCACCAGAGATGGGCCACTTTACTTTAAATCCCAGCTCTTTTCAGATGAAAGACGGGGCCTGGGTGCCGACTGTTGCAGGTGCTTGTGGCCCGCCGGGGACCTAGCTGGTAGCACGTCATGTGGGGGGGCCGTGTCATGCCCATCCTGGGGGTGGGGGGGAGGCTTAGAGTCATCCGCTTGACTTTTCAGGAAGAAAAGGAGGTGAACTCGCAGTGTGGCAGGGGGTTGGGAGCTAAACAACTGGTGTTACGCTTGCACGATGCATTTTGAGACATGTCACCCCTGCAGTGTGCTCATGGGAGCCTGGAGGACCCCAAAAGCGTTGCCCAGCACAAGCTAATCCACGCAGCTTCTGAGCGGGTGCTGAGCGACGCCAAGACGGTGCTGGAAGAGAACGTCCAGGACGGAGGTGAGGGTGGCACCGGGCAGCACCGGGTGGCGAGCTCCGAACAAGGGGCTGTGGGGGGACTGGGTTCAGCGCGAGGGTGACTCAACTCCAGCCCCGCAGACAGAGTGGAAGTGAGGGCCCTCGGCGAGCCCCTCTGCAGCCCGGCCGGCCGTACCTGTGCTCCTGGGCGCCGTCTGCGGGGGGTGCCAGCTGGGTTCTCGCGGGCCAGAGCCTGCGGGGGGGAGAGGGAAGGGCGGACGCTTTTCTGCCCTGCACCGTGCTGCTCCGGACGCGGGTCGGTGCCCAGGTTGAGCGACCCGTCTCTTGCAGACGTCCTGCTGCTGATTAAGAAGCGGGCCCCGGCGCCGCTCCCCAAGATGGCCGACGTCTCGGCGGAAGAGAAGGTGAGCGTCCCCAGAGGCCGCCGCGCCGCGCCGTGCACAGCGGTGTCCGCGGGCCTGTTGTCCGCGAGCCCGGGGGACGCATTTGTCTGTCAGTTGAGCCCGCGGCCCTGGTCGGGTCGCATGACCGGCGCCCAGCATAGCCTGGCTGCAGCGAGGGCCCTGCCGCTGTCCTGCCGAGGAGGGTCAGAAGGTGCCCACAGCAAGGACACGGCGCGGGATGGGTGCCAAAGGACATGGTCAGGGTCCTGCAGGGCAGGGTCCCTGGAGCTTGTCCCTCCTCCTTCCAGCTGGTCAGGCGCTGCCCCCCTGCCCCGTGCAGCTCCTCCTTATCCAGGGGCAGGGCTCTGAGATGCCAGGGGAGCGCCCGGCAGCCTGGACATGGCGGGAAGGGCTATTTTAGGGTGTCCTCTGGGGCCAGCGCCCAGGAGTGGTGCCTGGGCTCGGTTGCCCTTATCTGGTCCACCCCTGGCCCAGCTGGCAGGTGTGACCTGCCCTGCCCCCGAAGGCAGATCTGGGCCGCACAGCTGCAGGGTGGGGCTCACTCGCTGGCTGTGGCGGCCCTTGGGGGTTGCTCGCCCACTGTCCTGTCCCGTTTGCACACGCGTTTGCGCCCGCCGCCCACACGGGCTTGTTTGTGAAGTGCTCGTTGGCAAGGTCAGAGCGATACACGCGTCTACAATGTCGAGTCCCTTCAATCTTGCCGCGATGCCGGCCCCCGCCCCTGCAGCCTGCTCTGCCCAGCGCGCAGCTGTCCTGCAAGGGGGGGGCTGGGTTTACTGTTTACGTTCAGCCCAGCGGTCCTTGCTCAGGAGAGGGAATTCTGGAGCGCCACTGGGCTTTGAAGATGTAGTTATTATTATTTTTTTTATTTTTGCGCACAAGAGCAGGGGTGCAGGCCAGAGGTGGCGGGGTGAGAGGACTCCCCAGAGACAGAGCGGGGAGCAGAACAGGCTGATCCACTGAGATCCACTGCTGAGGGGGCAGCGGGAGAGAGGAGAGATCTGCTGCGCCCTGCGGGCACTCCCTGGCCGGGGTTGCACTCAGGCCACGGCGGTGACAGACTGAGGTGTACCCCTGGCCACCGGGGAGGCCTGCTTTTTGGTTATTTTCTTCTTTATGTTGGGGCTCCGTTTGCTGGGAGCTGCTTTCTGAGCGACTCCAGACTCGGCTCTGACGTGGCGGCCCTTGGCTGGCTGTGGCGGGCCTGACCCCCACCCCACCCCGGGACTGTGGACATGTTCCCCCCATGTGGTCGCCTTCATTTTTCCAGTGTTTGTTTAGGGGTTTCTTTGTCACAGGGGGCTGCGCTCGCACTGCAGACGCGGCCCCCGCAGGCCCCCGTGGCCGAGCAGCGCACGCCCCTGACAGAGTCAAGCGTCACGACCCCTGCCCCGGGTCTCCCTGTGCCCACCGACAGGCCTCTCCCCTGCTGAGCCCGGGCTTCCGGGCTCCCAGTGCTCGGCCGGTGCCACGTCCTGGCCGGCGCCCGTGCTGCTGGCTCAGCCCGCGCCCTGCTGCCCCGGCGCCCTGCTCCTCAGCATTGGCCCCTGGCGGGTCCCACTCCGCCTCGGGGCGGGCTCCAGGCGGAGGGGCCGGCGTGTGCCCTGTTTGTGCCCGCCCCGCCGCCCCTGCCCCTCGGCCTGCACACGACCTCCTGGGGCCCCTGGGGTTCCCGCGCCATCTCCTTTCTGGACTAGAGCGCCGTCGTTGGGCGCCCGGCCTTCTCTCCACTTGCGCCCGTGCCCACCCCTGACCTTGGCTTTCTCTTCTTTGCAGAAAAAGCAGGACCAGAAAGCCCCGGACAGAGAGGCCATATTCCGAGCCACCGCCGGCCTGCCCTCCTGCGACGCGGACCGGGCCGTGGCCCAGACCAGCGTGAGAGACGTGAGTGCCCTTGGGTTGCCGGGGGGGGGTGCTGGCCTCGGGGTCCTGCTGCAGCAGCGTCTCTGAGACCAAAACTTTCTGAGGAAAGGCTGGAAAGACGCCCAGAGGCAGGGCGGGAAGGGGAGGCGCCCTGGGGCGTCAGCAGAGACTACGAGACAGAGTCTGGCTCCTGCGGCGTGGTGGGGGCTTTGGTCAGGGGGCTGGGCAGGGGCAGCCTGCTGCATTTGGGGCCGACCTCGGGGCTCTTCCGGAAGGCCCACACTGCCAGAGCCTCAGCCTCTGGCGCCTGCGTGTGTCTCATGGGGTGGCTAGGCTGCTTGTGGCAGGGGCTGGCTGAGCCCCAGCATGTCCAGGCGGGGCTGGTGCGGAGGTGACGTGGCTGCCACGTGTCGTCCGAGTGGTCGCTCTTGGCCGGGTGACGGCTTGTTGGTGCCACTGGCCAGGGGCTGGGTCCTTCACCCTGGCGAGAGGCTGTGTGTGCCCGGGGCCCGCTCCCCAGCCTCACCCGCCCCACCGTCCAGTCCCAGTGCCATCGCGTGGTGCCCCCAGGTGGGCCTGCTGGGCATTTGGAAAAATGGCTCTTCTTTTCTTGCAGTTCCAGACAGAGCTCCGGAAAATCTTGGTGTCTCTCATTGAGGTAGCTCAGAAGCTGTTGGCGCTGAACCCCGACGCGGTGGAGTTATTCAAGAAGGCAAACGGTAAGAGCCTGCTCTGGCTGCGTCTGCACCGCCCGAGGGGGTCGGTCTCTCCCTCCCGGGGCTGCCCCCCTGGCTGGGCGGGCCCCTGCACTCCTCGTGGCCCGGGGCTGATGGTCAGGACTCGGGTTCCAGAGAATGGCCACGGGTGTCGGGCGCTTGGGCGAAGGGCGCTGGGAGCTGCCTTGGCCGGCCTGGCCCTCATGCGCCCCTGTCGCCGCAGCCATGTTGGACGAGGACGAGGACGAGCGGGTGGACGAGGCGGCCCTGCGGCAGCTCACGGAGATGGGCTTCCCCGAGAGCCGGGCCACCAAGGCCCTTCGGCTGAACCAGTACGTGGCGCGTGGCCTGGGCTCCTCACCCCTCCCTGCGCAGAGGCCCGTGCTTGCGCGCCGGGGCTGGGCTCACGCAGGAGGGCGCTGGTCTCGCTGGTTCCATGATCACCCCCTTGCGCTGCGGCTCGCTGGGGGCCGAAGCACATATCTGTCGACCGCAGGCCAGGCCAGCCGTCCCCTTGCTTTGAATCCGCACTCGTGTGCCTCCGTGTGGTGCCCGCAGCCGCTAGGTGGGTGTCCCGGCCGGGGCAGCGGGGCGAGGCCAGATCTCCCGCACCCGACGCGCTGAGCCGGGGCAGCCACGGCCGGGGCGCTCTGCGGGCAGGGAGGCGCAGCGCCCGGCTGGAGGGTACACTTGCCTTCCAGCATGTCGGTGCCCCAGGCCATGGAGTGGCTGATCGAGCACGCGGAGGACCCTGCCATCGACGCACCTCTGCCTGGTCAGGCCTCGCTGGGGACGGCGGGGGCTGAGGCTGCCGCAGGGACCAGCGAGGGGGGTGAGGAGGCCAGGGACGAGCTGACTGAGATCTTCAGGAGGATCCGGAGGAAACGGGAGTTCCGCGCGGACGCTCGGGTAGGTGGTGCAGAGGGCCTGGGCGCGGGTGGGCTGCGGCTGCCACGCTCGAGCCCCGGCCCAGGAGCCCCGGCCTCTCTGGGCCCTCGCTGTGTCTTACCAGTTCCTGCCGTGTCTGGGGTGCCCGCCCCCAGCGGGGTGTCCGTGTGTGGCCTCCCGGAGCTTCCGCCCCGGCCGGCGGCTGCATCTGTTAGGGGCTCGGCTCCCGGGTTCTCCCAGTCTGGAGGCGCTGGCCTCCGAGTCCACCTGGCCCCGCCCTGCTTGCTGGGCCCGTGATGAGCTCCCGTGGCGCCGTCTCCGTGGGTCGCCCCTGTGGCCGGGTCTCAGGTGCCCGCCGGGGGTGCTTCGCAGCCAGCGGGTGGGCCGGGGCTCCCGGGGGCTGGGGCACTGGGGCTGCGCAGCTGCTTGTGGCCATCGAGGCTCAGACAGGCCCTGGGAACCGGGGTCGCTTTCTCGTGGGAGTCCCGAGCGGCTCTGCCCGAGGCCCCGCCCCAGCCGGCCTGGGTGTGCGTCCCTGCAAGGCCGTGCCCGCGGCCGTAGCTTTGATGTGGGGCGTCCCCTGTTATTTTCACTTCCACCTGTTTGTATGTATTTTTTAAAGATTTACTTATTTATGCTGCAAGAACTGGGGTGCAGGCCAGAGGTGGGGGGTGAGAGGATTCACCAGAGTGGGGGGCAGAGCAGGCGGATCCACTGAAACCCACTGCCGAGGGGAGCAGCGGGGGACAGGAGAGGTCTGCCCTGCCGTGTGGGGAGCTCCCTGGAAGGGGGTCGAACTCCTGCTGCAGAGCCTGCCGATGGCTTCACAGCACTGAGGCTAACCCCTGCGCCACCAGGGAGGCCCCCAGTTTCTTTCTAGAGACCAATCCCGAAGAAGGGCCCTTTCCCACAGGTAGCCAGACACCCCGGCTGCCGCTCGGTCCCGGGCCTCTGCTGCGAGGAAGCTCGCCTGGGCTGGCCCCTGGGGTGCGGGCCCGGCCTCCCCGGCCTGCGAGCGGCTGCCCCCGCTGCCTTGCCCGGCTCGCTGCCCACTGGAAAGTCGTGAGGGACGGGCCCCGGCACTGGCCTTGGGGGTGGGGGGCGGGCGGCGCGGCTCAGCGCTCCTTGGGGTCTTTTCTAGGCCGTCATTTCGCTGATGGAGATGGGGTTCGACGAGAAGGAGGTGGTGGACGCCCTTCGGGTGAACAACAACCAGCAGAGCGCCGCTGTGAGTGCCGCATCCTTGCGGGCAGGCGGGGCAGCAGGGGCCCCGCTTCAACCCCGGCACAGCCCTGGGCCTCGGCTTTCTAGACGGCCTGTCCGTGGGGTGTCCAGGCCCCTCATGCTGTAGCTGCCCAGCAGTGGCGCTGCTGGTGCCTGTCCTTGTGAGGGGCCCCCGGGGGCTCCCCCCCCACAACAGTATCTCTTTTCCCAGCACCGCTACGGCTGCACTGAGCACACACACAAGTATACACGTACACACACGCACACACACGAGTACACATGGCGTGCGCGTGAGGCAGAGCAGCTGCCATCACAGTGCTCGTGGGCCTGGGTGGGGCATGTGCTGAGTGCAGGCGCCCAGCCGGGGCGGGTTTGGGGGCGCAGGGGTCGGCTCACGTGCTCTCTCGGGGTTTGCAGTGTGAGTGGCTGCTGGGGGACCGGAAGCCCTCCCCCGAGGAGCTGGACAAGGGCATTGACCCCGACAGCCCGCTCTTCCAGGCCATTCTGGACAACCCCGTGGTGCAGCTGGGCCTGACCAACCCCAAGACGCTGCTGGGTATGTGCACCCCCGCGGGCCGGCGGCTGGGTCCCCACGCCGGAGCATGTGGCCTTCTGACCCTGGACGGGTGGCCCTGGCCGCGCCCCGCCCCGCCCCTCCTGTGGAAGGGGCTCCTGTGTGCTGCGTCCTGCGTGCGGGTCTCGCCTGGTCTTTGGTCTCAGACGCTGCTCCCACATATGTGTGGCCGGCATGGCCGGCCCTCGAGGCGCTGTCCACAGCGGCTCCCTTTCTGGTGTCCCCCCAGCCCCCTTTTCATTCAGCCAGCTGCTCGGGAGGAGGGTTGCCCCCAGCGCTCACCTGGACCCCGTGCTGCCCACCCCCTTCTGTGGCCGCGGCTCTTGGCTTCCAGGCGGGAGGGAGGTGGCTGCTGTCTGCAGCCACACGCAGGTCCGGTGCGGCCACCCGCACACGTGCAGCAGCCCGCACTGCCGCTCTGTGGCTGGGCGCCCCGGGGGCGTGGGCTGTTTCAGTGTTGGCTATGTTGGGGTGCGCGGCCAGTGGGGGCCTCAGGGCTCCTCCTTTCAGGCGGTCCAGCCTGGTGGGCGTGTGTGGCCTGCAGCATCCGGTGGGGGTGGGGCTTCTGGCGCACGGGGCGGCCCCGGCCCCCTCACAAGCCTCCCGGCGGCGCCCTCACGCGGTGTCTCCCCGCAGCCTTTGAGGACATGCTGGAGAACCCCCTCAACAGCACCCAGTGGATGAACGATCCCGAGACGGGACCCGTCATGCTGCAGATCTCCAGGCTTTTCCAGACCCTGAACCGCTCGTAGGCCCCGCCCGCGGCCCTCCTGCTGCCAGCCGCCGCGGGGAGGCCCTGCGGACTGACGCTCCCCCCAGGGGGTTTGGGCCACATGTGGGTGCCAGGGTGTTTGCCGATGCGTGGCTGTGGCGCTGGAGGCCAGTGCGTCCTGCGGCTCGAGACTGCGGGGTGGGGATTCCCGCTCCCGGGACGGCCCCGCCAGGCAGGCGCTGGCCAAGTGCTGTAGGGTGCGCCCAGCCTAATAAACCAGTCTGCTCCTGCGCCTTGTGCCTGCCCGCGCCCCGCTCAGCGGCCGCCCCTTTAAGTGACAACAGCCAAACACCAGGGCTGCAGTGTCAGCCGCTGTCCGGTCCCCACGCCCCGCTGTGCCCACCGCCCAGGCCTGGGGCACGTCCCTCGGAGCCGCTCCGGGAGCAGCCTCGTCCCAGCGCCCGGCGGGTCCAGTGCTCGGGCACAGCCGCCTCGCGTGGAAAAGGGGGAGGAAGGGTCGGTGCAGGCGAGGGCGGGTGCCTGCGGCCCGACAGTCACGTGCGCGGCTCCTAAGGGGGCGGGAGGACACCCTGCCCGGACATAGTCTAGGCCGCCCGCTGCCAGCGCCCGTGACCAGGAGCACACCCCATGGGGTGGCCGGCGCCCCGTCTCAGCAGGCCCTTGCCTGCGTCCCCAGTCAGCAGCAACGAGGGGGTCTGCCTGCTGGGTGGGGGCGGGGGTGGCCCCTGGACACGCAGTTTCTCAGCCCCGACACCCGTCGTCTGCTCCTAGACAGGTTTGTGGAAACTGGCCCCCAGCTCCAGACACCAGCCTGACTGGGACATGCGTCCTGGTGGCAGCCGCCCGAGGCCCAAGGCTCGGCAGAGGGAGGCGGGGTAACGCGGGGCCCTGGGGCGCGCTCATTTATGCACACAAGAACCAGGATGTAGGCCAGAGGTGTGGGGGTGAGAGGACTCCCCAGAAACAGTGGGGAACAGGACAGGCTGAGCCACTGAAATCCACTGCTGAGGGGAGCAGTGGGGAGACAGGAGAGGTCTGTGCGCCTTGGGGGTTGTTCCCTAACAGATCGTATTCGTGCTGGCGAGGGCTTGATAGCGCTGTTGTTAACCCCTGCGCCCCCAGGGAGGCCCCCTGCACCCTTTTTGCCTGCGGCCCGGGCGGTGTCACTCCTACAGGCAACCAGGCGTGCCGGGACGGGCAGCGGGGTGAGGAAGGCCCCTCTGCCTGTCTGGGCATGTCCCAACCCCAGGCTGGACCTCTGTCTCCAGGGCCACAAGGGGGAGCAGTGCCCAGGCTGGGGCCAGGCCACCTGAGAGGGTCCCTGGGAGGTGGGGGAAGCTGTGGGGAGGAAGGACCCTCACCCTGCGGGCTGGGGCACAGAGTCCCGGCCCCTCTGGAGTGGGCATGCCCCCACGGAGCCCACCTGAGAGCTGTTGGGGCAGCGGTGACTGCCCCGCTGGAAGCCCGAGGCCAGCGCTCCCACCTTTGTGAGCCTGAGCCCCCCCCCACCATCCCAGCCCTTGGGTGGCCCCCCGAGGGCGAGCAGGAGGGGGCACGTGTGCAGGCGGGGGCCGAGGGGACAGGGTCTCGCAGGGTGGAGAGCCCAGATGGAGGGACAGCCGGCGGGGGGGGGGGGGGTTCTCCGCCTCTGTGGGAACCAGGGGTGGGGGCCTGGTGTTCTGACTCGACTCCATGTTGCTGCGAATGGTCGTCTGTGGCCCGGCCCAGCCCCGCCCAGCACCGGCGCCTCCAGGGGGCACGGAGGGGCTGGCCAGCGCTCCCCCCTCCCCCGCACAGACCCCCACAGCCTGCGGGGCCCACAGCCGGAGAGAGCGGGGCCTCCCAGGCAGGGATGCGTCCGTTGGTGGGAGTGATGGTGGGTGGGCGGGGCCGCGGGTCAGCCAGGAGGGGTCTCGACCTCCGGCAGGGCCGCCTGGGACCTGGCGAGGCTTTGGTGTCGGCTGTGAGTTGCCCTGCAGTAAACGGGGTACCGTTGTCTCTACCCAGAATCCCGTCGGGGCGGGGGAGGAGGGGGAGGGCTTGCTGTCTCCCGGTCCTCTGGGAGACACGCGCGGCACAGACCAGCAGAGGAGGCCTGCAGGGCAGAGGGGCCTGGGGAAGGGGATGCAGGGCCCCCGGAGCTGCTCCTGTCCCTCGGGGCTGCGGCCTGTGCCCAAAGGGGAGGCCCCTTCAGCTGGCCTCTCCCCAAGCGGCAGCTCTGCAAGACCAGGGGGGCCGTGTCCAGCGCACCAGCTGCCCTGGGTTCCTGCAGAGCACACCCCACCCTGGCTGCCCCTAGAACAGCAGTTTGCTGTCCCCCACTTAGCCTCTCTGCCTTGTGGGGTCTCCCTGCCCCCCTTCTCTGGCACAGAGGGGCCTGACCTCAAAGGTCTGCGGTCCCGGGGCTGACTGGGGCCGCCCGTCTGCAGCTGCGCTGCTCCCTCCCCCGCCAGGCCAATGCCATCTGCCGCCCTGCGAGCAGAGCCGGGGCCTGGCCCGTGGCTCTTGGCTGGCCTCCCGGGGCTGGACCTCCCCGCCGCGTCCCTCTGGGAGCCGGGGCTGTCCCGGATGAGCTGCTCATCACAGGTGCCGTCCCGTGCGCCTTCTGGAGAGCTAGCCCCCCAGCCCCCCAGCGCGTCTGCTTCCAGGACCCTCAAGGTCCAGGGAGAGGCTCCATGCAAGGCTCTGCCGCCTGCCCCCAGGGAGGGCCTTGACTGCTCGGGCACCTGGGAAGCTGTGGCCGGCGGCAAGTGTTTCAGCAGGCCCCGGGCCGAGCGCGGACGGACACCCCCTCTTTATCCGCGCCCTGTCCGCTCCACGCGTCCCCACCAGCCCCCACCCGCCCCCAGGCCTGCCCAGCACCATCTCCCGACCAAGGAGGAAGCGGCCTCCGCTCGCTGCTGGCCCAGCCGCTGCCCACCCAGTCGCGGGGCAGGACAGGAGCTGTGCAGGTGAGGCCGGCCGGCTGGGCCGGGCCGCGGCTCCTGCGTGCTCCGTCCGCAGGGACCTGAGGTGGAAAGGGGGAGCACGGGGTGCAGAATGGGCCCGAGGGAGACTCGACAGCTCATCCAGGAGGATCCGGGAGAGGCGAGGCTGCTCTCACGGGGGGGGCTCGTGTGACGTTCTGGCCCCCGCCCCGGGCTGCAGGCTTCCCGCCGGCCTCCGCCCCAGCCTCTGCTCCCTGCAGGGCCCAGAGTTGTTGCCCAGACACCCACTGGGTTTTCCTGGTCTGCGGAACCTCCCAAACCCCTGCCCTTCCCAGCACCGCCTCACCCTGCCCCGCCTGGCCATCTGGGAGGGGCTCGGTCTTCAGAGCGCCTGGGGAGGGGCTCTGGGCTCAGCGAGGGCCGAGAGCAGCCCCCTGGGGGAGACAGACAACCTGAACTCAGTGACCAGACGCCCCCCAGAGAGAAGCCCAGCCTGGGGGCCCCCGCCAGTGTTTCGCGTGTTAGAAGTGTCATCAGGCTGGTGTCATCCCGACGCCTCGCCAGAGACAGACAGACAGCAGGGCCGGAGTCGGGGGCACTTAGGGGATTACACAGGTGAGTGAGGCCTGCAGGGTGGCCGACTTAGGACAAGACTCAGAGAGCCCCCTCCCCCGCCCCCGTGGATGCAGCGCTTTGGGGGGCAGCAGGGGCCAGCCACCCGTGCCTCCCAAACTGGGTCCATCGCCCTCGGTCTCGGCTGTGGGCTCGCAGCCGCCCAGAACTCCATTCCAGCCCTTCCTGGCCCAGGTCCAGGGGCAGCGCTGCCCACCCAGGGCACCCTCCGGTGACCCGGCGGGATCCACACCTGTCTGCACTGGTAACTGGCCCACTGTCAACGGCAGGGCCTCAAGGAAACCCATGTTCTGGAGCCAGCCTGTCGCTCAAGGCCCAAGGGGCAGCCCCGTCTCCAGAGACCAGGGGTCCAGCCCTGCCCAGCCCTCAGTGACCAGCCCACCGAGCGCAGACCCGGCAGCGCCTTGCAAGCTGTTCCCTGACAGCCTGACAGCAGGTCCAGAGCAGACCCTGCCGTGCTGGGAAGACTGAAGAGGGGTCTGCCCTGTGCATGCGCAGATGCCGATGTAAATTCATGCAGATGCCACAGAACCAGGCCGTGGCACCCCCGAGAGACTGACAAAGCTCCAGCGACTGAGCCCGGAGAATGGAGATCACCTGATGGCAAAGTCAGAGTCATCGTCCTAAAGAAACGGTGAAATGCAAGAGAGCGCAGGCCACCGACGGGAACCAGAGAAAGTGCATGAGCAAAACCGGGAGCTTGAAAAGGAAACAGAAACCAAAAAAAGGAGCCAAACCGAAGTCCTGGGCCTGAAAAACACGAGGCCAGAACAGAAAACGCAATAGGGAGCTTCGGCAACAGATTCGGCCCTGCAGGGGGTCGGTAAACTCAGCACTGGGTCATTGGTGAGGAGCCAGTTAAAGGAACAAACAGGAGAGAAAGGTTGAAAAGAGAACGGGACGTGGATTGAGACACCGTGGAGACAGCGGCCATCTGGGCCTCCCCGGGGGCGCAGGGGTTAAAGTCTCAGCGCTGTTGGGCTGTCGCTGGCCACTGCGGCCTGCGTCCATCTGCGCGCCCCAGCTCGCGTGTGCAGAAATAAATACAGCTTTAAAATAAAAAAGAAAGGTTGACTGAAGGAAGATGACCCTGAAACATACCCTTGTCAAATGCTAGACGTCAAGGACAGGACCAAGTTAGAAAGCAGCAAGAAGAAAATGACTCGTCACCTATGAGGAAACCTGCAGGGCCGTGGATTGCTCTGTGGAAGCCTTGTGGGCCTGGAGGGGTGGGGTGACTCCTTCAAAATGCTGAGAGGGAAAAACTGCCAGCCAGCAACCCCGTACTCAGCGAGTTGGGTCTTCAGAATGATGGACAGATGAAGACCAAGTGTTTTTTTTTTTTT
Source organism: Talpa europaea (assembly GCF_964194135.1). Taxonomy (NCBI): domain Eukaryota; kingdom Metazoa; phylum Chordata; class Mammalia; order Eulipotyphla; family Talpidae; genus Talpa; species Talpa europaea. Next base: position 380,993 of record NC_140074.1, on the reverse strand, counting down.
AAAGATTTATTTATTTCTTTACACAAGCACTGGGTACAGTCAGAAGCGCGGGAGGGTGAGAGAACTCACCAGAGCCAGAGCGGGGAGCAGAGCAGGCAGAAGGACCGAGGTACACTGCTGAGGGGAGCAGTGGGTGGCAGGAGAGGTCTGCGCGCCATGCGGGACCCTCCTCCGGTGGCCGGGGAGCAGCCGGGGATTGAACAGGCGCCGCAGAAGCTGCGGGCAGCTTCGCAACCCAGCGCTCAACCGCTCTACCACTGGGGGGGCCCCCAAGTGTTTTTTTTTAAAGATTTATTTATGCACACAGGAGCTGGGGTACGGGCCAGCCATGCGGGGGTGACAGGACTCACCAGAGACAGTGCGGAGCAGAACGGGAGGATTGACTGAGAATCACCGCTGAGGGGAGCAGCGGGCGAGTCAGGAGAGTCTGCTGCGCCGCGTGGGTAGCTCCCTGGCCGGGAACGAACATGTGCTGCAGAGGCGGCCACAGCTCCACAGCGCCGCGCTCAACCCCCTGCGCCACCGGGGAGGCCCTGAAGACCGACTGTGACACCCGCGGAGGGCGGGCCCCTCCATGAGCCCTGCTTCCACGCAGCTGCGGGGAGACGGTCGAGGGAAATGGAAAGAGACACGAAAGCCTGCCCCGGCGCGCGGCGGGGAGAGGCGAGGACGCAGTCCAGAGGAGACCCCGGGACGGCTCACGGGAGCTCGCGCGGGCGGCCGCCCCAGGGGCCGCGCTGCCGCGCTGTGCAGAGCCGCGCCCGCGCCGGGTGTTCGTGGGGGCGGCCTGCGAGCAGGTGAGCGCGTGCGGCGGCGTGAAGGACAGCGGAGAAGTAAAATCGCGGAGCTCTTGTGTGGAGGCTCAGCTGGAGCTAGACGGTGGTGCGCACGTCTCTGCGGAGAGAGGAGCCGGCCCCGCCGCTGCAAAGCGAACCAAAAACCCACAGAGGAAGGCAGCGAGGGCGGGGAACGGAGCAAAGAAACACGAAGCAACAAGCCGTCCACAAGCCGGCCTCCTCGGCCTCCTCAACGGCACCTCAACCCCGGGCGGCGCCGTCCTCCCTTCAGACGCGGGGTGGCCGCGCACACGCAGCCCGGTGAGGACGCCCCGACAGCACGTCGCCGGCCGGCGGCTGCCGGGCTATGGACACGCCGTGGCGGGACACGGGAGGGCGGGGAAGGCCTCGCGCGTGGTGAGCACAGGGAGAGGGAGAGGCACCCCTCATGCGGGAGGAAATAAACGCGGGGTCAGCACTGGTCACGAAGGGCCTCCCTGGTGGCACAAGGGGTTAAAGGCGCAACCTATGAAGCCGTCCGCAGCTTCTGCAGCAGGAGTTCCATCCCCGGCCAGGGAGTCACCCACAGGGCGCAGCAGACTCTCCTGTCTCCCCGCTGCTCCCCTCAGCAGTGGATTTCGGTCCGTCTGCCTGTTCTGCTCCCCGCTCTGTCTCTGGGGAGTCCTCTCACCCCCCGCACCTCTGGCCTGCACCCCAGCTCTTGTGTGCATAAAGAAATACATCTTTTTTTTTTTTTTTTAAAAAAAAGGATTGGTCACGACATGAAAGGGCCGATGTAGTAATGAGCGCGTCGGTTGACCGAGAGGACGCGGCGGGAAGCAGGCCCTCGGCGCAGCACACCTGAGGAGCTGAGACAAGTGCTGACAGAACCACAAGAGGAAAACAGGCCCCCGTGATAGTGGGGGCTTCGCTACCTGCCCTCAGCTCGTGGCCGGGTCGCCCAGAGAGGACCCTGCAGACCCAGGACGCCGAAGACAGGCGGGAACATCCTGCCCGACGGGGTCTCCCGGGAGGTTAGCAGCTGGGCCACAAGCCTGAACACGTTCAGGAAGATTTCAGTCATGTCGAGTGTTTGTTCTGCCTGTAATGCCGGGAGACGAAATCAGTATCGGGGGAAACTAGACAATTCACAAACACGTGGAAATGAAACCCTCCCTCCTCCCCTCCGTCCTGCCCGCGGCGCGCCACGCAAGCGTCGTGAGCCCCTGCCACCGCCACTGGGAGCAGAGCCGCCGCCCAGCTCTGCGCGGGAGGCTTAAGTTTTTTTTTTTTTAAAAAAGATTTATTTATGGGGCCTCCCCGGTGGCGCAGCGGTTGAGCGCTGGGTTGCGAAGCTGCCCGCAGCCTCTGCAGCACCGGTTCGATCCCCGGCTGCTCCCCGGCCACCGGAGGAGGGTCCCACATGGCGCGCAGACCTCTCCTGCCGCCCGCTGCTCCCCTCAGCAGTGTCCTTCGGTCCTTCTGCCTGCTCTGCTCCCCGCTCTGGCTCTGGTGAATTCTCTCACCCTCCTGCGCTTCTGACTGTACCCAGTGCTTGGATAAATAAATCTTTAAAAAAAAAAAAGATTTATTTATTTCTGCATACAAGAGCTGGGGTGCAGGCCAGAGGTGGGGGTGTGTGTAGAGGAGCCACCAGAGACAGAGCGGGGAGCAGAACAGGTGCATCCACTGAGATCCACTGCTGAGGGGAGCGGCGGGGAGACAGGAGAGGTCTGCCGCGTCATGGGGGTCACTCCCTGCCCGGGGATTGAACTTGTGCTGCGGAGGCAGATAGCTTGATAGCACCGTCTTTAATCCCTGCTCCCCCAGGGAGGCCCGGGAGGCTTAAGCCTTGACAGCACCGATGAGAATCTAGGAAGCCGCTTTGAGCTTGGGGCGCTCGCGGCTGCGGCGGTGGTAGCCAAATGCCAGGGGCGCGAGGCTTTGGGTTTGCCACACCACGGGGGTGCACCTGTGAGCTCAGGCCACACGAAGCGGATGGAGCGCTGGGGGCCTAAGAGCGCCTGGTGCCCACTTAGCTCTGAGGAAGGTTCTTATCCGTGGCATTAAAGAAGATGCTGAAGAGTATCTGGAAGACGATTTTGCGCCGCGGGCAACGCTGGAGTGACTGAAATGGCGGCGGCGGGAAGAGGGCTTTGCTTCCGTAACCTGTGAGGTCCACGGCTCTGTGGACAAGAGCGCTGCGAATGGCCACAATGATGAAGTAAGGCAAGCCCCCTGAGCAGGGGGTGCCACCGCTTCACCCAGCAGAGGTCGGCGCGGTCTGGGAAACACTGGTGGTGAGCGTGGAGGTGGTTCTGGTGGCGAGGACAGCTCTGGTCACAGAGGAAACCCCGGCGGTTGAGCTGGCTTTGGTGGCAGCCGTGGTGGGGGTGGACATGGCCACAGTGGGGGTGGCCGCGGCGGGTCGGTGATGATGGTGGTCGTGGAGGAGGCGGCGCTGGTTGCTGTGGCAGGAGCAGGTCTGCGCTCCATGTGGTACCCTCACCCGATGGCCGGGGAGCAACCGGGGATCAAACCGGCGCTGCAGAGATCGCGGGCAGCTTTGCAACCCAGTGCTCAAAGGCTGCCACTGGGGAGGCCTGAAAGGAGGAAACTTTAGAGGCGCAAGCTCTGGCCCCTATGGTGGCGGAGGCCAGTACCCTGCCAAACCGTGGCACCAAGGTGGCTGTGGAGGCTCCAGCAGCAGCAGTAGTGAGGGCAGCAGCAGGAGGTTTGAATTAATGCCAGGGAGCAGAGCTTAGCAGCCAAGGAGAGTCAGAAGTGAGGGGGAAGCTACAGGTCACAACAGATTTGCTAATGGAGCCGCGCAGGGGTGGCAGGGCCCACCTGCTACAGAGACATGTTGTAGACAATATTCGTGTGTGTGGGGGGCAAAACACTCAAGGGCTGTATTTGTGGCTAATTATATAACAGGTTATTTTAGCTTCTGCCCTGCGGAAAGTGTAAAGCATCCCGACAGAGGGCTTTAATGTAGATCTTATTTTGCACCCATGTTGCTGATCGTTGAATTTAATAGTCTGATTGTGACGCTGAAAAAATGTGCCTTAAAAGAAAAATTTATACCTGAACAGTCTGGCCAAGAAGAAATCAAAAGGGAAATCAGAAAATATATTGAAACAAAGTAAAACAAATACAACAAAACAAAACTTGAGAAATGCAGCCAAAGCAGTTCTAAAAAGGAAGGTTATAGGGCCTCCCTGGTGGCACAGGGTTAGTTAAAGTCTCAGCACTACCAAGCTACGGCCGGCCACTGAGGCCTGGATTCCATCCCTGGCCAGAGAGCTGACCCAAAGGGAGCAACAGACCTCTGCCGTCTCCCTGCTGCTCCCCTCAACAGTGGGTTTCAGTGGATCCACCTGTCTCTGGGGAGTCCTCTCACCACCCCCCATTACCTCTGGCCACACCCAGTTCTTGTATGCATAAATAACAAATCTTTTTTTTTTTTTTATAGAGGCATGGTTATTTATTTATTTGTTTGGGTACAGTCAGAAGCGCGGGAGGGTGAGAGAATTCACCAGAGCCAGAGCGGGGAGCAGAGCAGGCAGAAGGACCGAAGGACACTGCTGAGGGGAGCAGCGGGCGGCAGGAGAGGTCTGCGAACCATGTGGGGGAGCAGCTGGGGATCGAACCGGCGCCGCAGAGGTCACCGGCAGCTTCGCAACCCAGCGCTCACCGGGGAGGCCCATAACAAATCTTTTTGAAAAAGAGTGGGAAGGTTATAGAGAAAAACAGCTAATTAAGGGAAAAAAACTCAATCTAGCTTAATATCTGAAAAAAATAGAAAAGAACAAAAAATTCTAAAGCTACCAGAAGGAAGATTATGTAAAAAAGAGGAAAATAAATGAAACAAGATAAAAAAAATAGAAAAATTTTAACAAAGCTACGATTTGTATTTTTAGAGATAAACTAAATTGAAAAGTCTTTTTGCTATACTTCCCTAGGAGAAAACGAGAAAAAAATGAAATTAATATTTTGGATGAGAGAGGAGATACTACAACAGACACCACGGAAACAAAACAGATGCTAAGAAACTATTACCCAACAAACAGACCAACCTAGAAGAAGTCAGTTGAATTCCTAGAAACACACGGCACAGCAGGACAGGCTCATGGAGAAAAAGTAAAACTTGAAGAGACCAGCGATGACTAAGGGAACCAAGGGGGGCATCAAAAACTCTTCCCGGGCCTCCCCGGTGGCGCAGCGGTTGAGCGCTGGGTTGCGAAGCTGCTCGCGGCCTCTGCAGCGCCGGTTCGATCCCCGGCTGCTCCCCGGCCACCGGAGGAGGGTCCCACATGGCGCGCAGACCTCTCCTGCCGCCTGCTGCTCCCCTCAGCAGTGTCCTTCGGTCCTTCTGCCTGCTCTGCTCCCCGCTCTGGCTCTGGTGAATTCTCTCACCCTCCTGCGCTTCTGACTGTACCCAGTGCTTGTATAAACAAACAAATAAATAAATAAAACATGCCTCTATAAAAAAAAAGTGTTTAAAAAAAAAAAAAAAAACTCTTCCCATGTAGGCGAGCCCAGTACCAGACGGTTTCCCCAGGGAATTCCCCAACACCCGCGGGAGAAGCAGGCCAGGCCTCTCGAGCACCCGAGGAAGGGACGGGAGGGGACGCCCAGACGTTCCATGGGGCCAACATACCCCGATGGCCGAGCCCGGCAAGGGCAGTGCAGGGAGGGCAGCTGCAATTCAGGGCCCCGGTGAGCACCGGCCCCGGGAGCCCGCCACGCCGGCGAGCCGACGCCGCAGCACCTGAGCGCCACGGACCGGCCACGCGGGACGGACCTCGGGGTGCAAGGATGATGCCACAGACAGGCACTTTGCTTTATGACTATTTTTAACGGTTTATTGGCGCACAGGAGAACTGGGGTGCAGGCCAGAGGTGTGGGGGTGAGAGGACGCCCCAGAGACAGAGGGGAGCGCAACCGGCAGCCTGACTGACACCCGCGGCTGAGGGGGGAGTCAGGCGCGGTCCGCCGCGCCCCGCCCGTGGGCGTCCCCCCCCCCCCCCGCCGGCCTTGACCGCGCGCCGCCAGGGGCCCCGCAAGAGCAGCTGCTCCCTGGGGCGCGGGCGCCGGGCGGGCGCGGACGGCCTGGCGGGCGCGGAACCGCGTACGGGGCAACCACCCTGCGGCGAGGGCTGCAGGCAGGAGGCCCCGCACGCGACCGCGGCGCCCCGGGACAGGCCCGCCCCGCAGGGCGCCTCCGGGACACGCGCCGACCCCCCACCCCCCCACCCCCCCAGGAGGAAACGCCCCACAGGACGGCGGCCGGGGGCGCGTCCTCCGCGGGGCCCCCCGGCCCGCGCCCCGCGGCTCCTCGGGCTGGCCGGGGCGGGCGGGCGGCGCCCGGGCGGGGACCCCGGGGTGTCCCCGGGCCCCGGCGGGGCGGCCCCGCCCCTCCCGCGCCCCGAGTCTCGCCGGGGCCAGCGCGGGGGTCCCCGCGGGCGCCGAGCGGAGCCGGGGCGCCCGACCCTGCGGCGCCAGCCCCGCCCCCGGCCGCCCCGCTCGGCTCCCCGGGCCCGGGGGCGGCTCCCGCGCGGGGCGGCCCCGCGGCTCGGGTGGGGTCGCGGGCCCGCGGGGGCGCCGCGTCTCGGGGCGGGCGGCGCGGCCCGCGCGGGGTGAGGCCGCCGCAGACAAAGGGCCGCGCGGGAGCCGCCGGGACGCGCGCCCGGGGCCGCGGAAAGGGGCGGGGCGGCGGCCCGCGCGCACGGCGCCTGCGCGAGGGGGCGGGGCCGGCGCGGGCGGGGCGGCGGCCCGGCGCACTGCGCCTGCGGACGGGGCGGGGCGAGCGCGGCGCGGGGCGGGGCGAGCGCGGCGCGGGGCGGGGCGAGCGCGGCGCGGGGCGGGGCGGCGGCCTCGGCGCACTGCGCCTGCGCGGGGCCCGGCCGTGCGCGCGCTCCCGCCGTTGGCCGAGCCTCGCCGCCGCCGCCCCCTCGCCGCCGCCCGGGCCCGCCGCCCCCGCCCCGCCCCGCCCCCGCCCCGCCGCCGCCGCCGCCGCCCGGGATGCAGCAGCCGCCGGCGCGGCCCCGGCGGCGGCTCTGAGGAGAGGCCGGCGCGAGCGCGGCCGGGCGGGGCGGCCTCCGCGGGGCCTCGCGCCGGGGCCTCGCCCGCCGGGACCCGCCGGCGCCGGAGGTGGTCGCGGCCCCCGCGCGGGCGGACCGGGCCGCGGAGGATGGAGGCCGCGCCCGACGGCGCCGCGGACGTCGCGCCCCCGGACCGCTACGACCCGGCCCGCGCCAAGATCGCCGCCAACCTGCAGTGGCTGTGCGCCAAGGCCTACGGCAGAGGTGCGCGGCCGGGGGCCGGGGGCCGGGGGCCGGGGGCCGGGGGCGCGGGGTCCGGGGGCGCGGGGTCCGGGGGCGCGGGGGGCGCGGGGTCCGGGGGCGCGGGGTCCGGGGGCGCGGGGGGCGCGGGGTCCGGGGGCCCGGGGGGCGCGGGGTCCGGGGGCGTGGGGTCCGGGGGCCCGGGGGGCGCGGGGTCCGGGGGCCCGGGGGCGCGGGGGTCCGGGGCGGCGGGGGCGCGGGGTCCGGGGCGGGGGGCGCGGGGGGCCCGGGGGCGCGGGGGTCCGGGGCGGCGGGGGCGCGGGGGTCCGGGGGCGCGGGGGGCGCGGGGTCCGGGGGCCCGGGGTCCGGGGCGGCGGGGGGTCCGGGGCGGGGGGCGCGGGGGGCCGGCGCGGGGGGCGGCGGGGGCGCGGGGGGCCGGGGCCGGGCCGGCCTTTGTGCGCGCCCGTTGCTGGGGGCCCGGCTCCCCGGACGTCGCCCGCCCGCGCCCGGCCGCGGGGTCAGCCCAGGCCGCGGGGACCCCGGGGCGCCGGGGCTGCTCCGAGCGCGGGCGGCGGGCGCGGCTCTCCCGGCGGCCCCTCCGCGCCTCCTGTGCTGCGGGCGGCGGCGCCGGGGGGGTCGCCCGCCGGCGAGGCCGGCGCCGGGAGGCGGCCGGGGCCCCGTGGACGGGAACTGCAGCCGCGGGGACGGGTGCAGCCTCGGCGCGCGCGGCGGGGCGCTCGGGGTCTGTCCGTGCACCGGCGGCATTGGGGGCCGCGGGAGCGGCCTCGCCCCGAGATGGGCGGCCGGGCGGGCCACGCGCGGGCCTCGCGGCGGCGGCTCCGCGGCCTCGGCTCCGGCTGCTCGACCTCTGTCCCGCCCCGGCGGCCTGGCGCGCCTCCAGCCCTTGCCGGGCGCCTGCCCCTGGGCACAGGCCGCGCGGCGCCGCGGCGGCTGCAGGAGCTCGGGCCGGAGCGCCGGGCCCGGAGACGCCGCGGTTCGGGGGCCGCGCGCCGGAGCCGCCCCGGCCTCTCCGGCCGGCAGCAGAGCGCGAGTCCGCTCCGGGCGGCTGCTGGTGCCCGCCAGCCCCCGCTTGCAGCGCCGGGTCGCCCCCCAGCGCGGGTGACTCATCCCGTAGTGAGCGCAGAAGCTGGCGGAGGCCCGAGCCGCTGAGGGCCCTGCCCGGCGCCCGCCGCCCCGAGCTTGGAGCGCCCTGGAGGCCGACCCCGGCTGGAGGGCTGCGCCTCTCGACCCGTTGGCCGGGGGTGCCGTCTCCCCTGACTGCCACGGGCTGCGCGAGCCGATTCGGACGCCGGGAGGGCAGCGCCTGTGCGCCCGCCTGGGTCGCTGCGTGGCGGGGAGAGTCCCGAGCGCGCGTGGTCCGGAGGCCCAGCTCCCCCAGCGCTCTGCTTCTCTCTGGGGCATCGCCGGGGCCTCCCAGGGAGCGGTCAGTGCAGGAGCCCCACCCTGGCCGCCGGGGGCTTGTCCTGGAAGTCCACTCCAGGGTGTGGTGGCCGAGGTCCCTCCAGTAACTGGTCACCCGTCAGACGGTCGTTCAGGGGGCTGAGTCCAGCCTCCCGCCGACGCTCCCTTCTGTTTGGAAAAGGAAACCTGCAGGTCCCCGGCTAGTGCTCGGGGAGCCTTCTTGTCTCGTGTTTGCCTGTGGGGACGGCTGGTCCCCGGGGCCGTGGTCTGCGGTCTCGGGAGGCGGGAGGCCGGGCCTGCAGCGCTGGAGGCTGCCCCGACTTTCTCTCTGGACCAACTTGTGCTGTGTCTTTAGATTTTGCCCCCTCTTTTGGGTAAGTCTTGGTCATCTGAATTGGGGCCTCCCTAATTTGTGCCCTAAAGAGGTGCTTGGTTAGGGGAGGTGGCACCTCTTGTTTTGTGGGTAGCTCCGAGACCATCTTCTCGAGGGGCGCGTGGGCGGCACAGAGCCCCGTCCTCCCAAGTGTCCCCGGGAGGAGCACGCTGGCTTGGCTGGAACGGCCCCTGACGACCAGGGGGTGGGGGGTGCTGAGGGCGCCGACCCCAGCTCCCTTACGGCTGGGGCTTGGGGCCGCAGACAGTGTTGGAGGGTGCAGGCGCGTAGCTGTGTGGCTCTGCTGGTGGTCTCTCCGCAAGGACCCTGGACGCCGAGTCGGGGCCCACCGTGGAGTGGCGTTGCCCAACACGGGCGGAGCGCGGGCCCCCAAGGTCAGCACAGGCTGGACAGACAGCGACAGGCCTGTCCCGCCGCCGCCGTCCCCACGCGCCCCGCAGGGTGACGGGTGGCTGGTCTGGAAGCGGCGCTGGGGAGCACCTGGGGGCGGGGGGCCCGTTGGCGCAGAGGCCCTTCCCCAGGCCGCGAGGCCTCCTTCCTGCTGCGGGAGCAGCCCTGCGCCCCCCCAGGTGTTAACGGGGTGTCTTCCACTGGAGCTGCCTGTCAGGTCTCTGTAACGGCCCTGCTTGGGCGGCGGGTGTGGTCTAGGGGGCCTCTCCGCAGTGCGGGGGGTGGTGCTGGCAAGGTGGAGGGCGTCCTGCTGGTCCCTGGAGCCTGGCCTTGCCGCGGGGCCCTGCTCCCCCGCCGGCCGCTCTGCTCACCGCTTGCTGGGGGGACGCGCCTTTGGGGAGGCGGATGGCTCGGGCTTCCCGCCTCTTCCGGGCGCTCGCAGGCGTGTTCCCCGCTGCAGGTGCTCGGCTTGCTGTGCGCGCGGCCGCCGCGCCCCTCAGAGGGCAGCCCCTTCCTGGGGTGGCCTCTTTCCCGCCCTGGGCTCGGGCTTCTCCTGCCGCTGGGCCTCTGCTCGGCTGGTCAGCGCCTCGCCCCCAGCAGTGAGGCCAGCGGCGTCTGGCCCCACCCCGGAGGTGGACCCCGGCCTGCCCCGGCTCCATCAGAACCACCTGGGGCTGTGGGCCGGCCGGCCGGGCGGGCTGGAGGGCTGGGCTGTGGGTCACCCCTGGGAGGGGTGCGTGTCGGCCCCTTGGGGCAACAGGCTTTGAAGAAGCCCCAACAGCAGAGAGGGGGTGTCTGCCTGGATCCCTCTGCCGGGTGGCGGAGGCTGTTTCAGCGCCGGGTGGCCGGTGTGGAAGGGGGTCTCGGGGTCGGCCGCCTCGGTGCATCCAGCCAGCCCGGATGCGCTTCCTGATGGGCCTGCGAGGTTTTGAGGGGGGCCGGTGTGGGATAGAGGCTGTGGTCAGCCGGAAGGGGGGGTGCATGGGGTGGCTGTGACGAGGGCACCCGCCTGGTAGCTGGCAGGCGGCGGAAATGGGTTTATTCCCTGCTCCAAGTGCAGGTCCTGGCGGCGGTCAGCGGCGTCCCGGAAGCAGGCGGCGGGGCTGGGCGGGAGCCGCAGGGCGGCGCCCTCGCTGGCGTGTCGGTGTCGCTGTCCGCACGGCTCTCTCCTGGGCCTCCCTCCCTGCTCCTGCCTGTCGGCTGCTCTGTCGTCAGGTGGGAGGCGCTGGGTCCCCAGAGCACCCGCCCGTGCCCCCTCCCGGGGCTGTGCGGCCCAGCGGGTACGGGGAGCAGCCCCCAGGGAGTCTGGGGTGCCCTGTTCCAGAGCGAGGGGGTGAGGTGGTGGTTTGGTAGGGTGGGGGCGCTAGGCAGGAAAGGATGCTGAGTGCTGCCTCTTGGGGTACCTTCAGTGGCCGATTGGCAAATTGGGGCTCTGTGTATGGGAAGCGGGGAGCCATTAAAGGTTTCCGAGGTGGAGGAGCGGCCTCTAACCCAGAGGAGCGTGGCTGGCGGCCGGTGGTGCTGGCAGCGCCGCCCCTCACCCCCGCGCCACCTGAGGCCCCTCAGGCTGCGGCTCCTCGGAGCCACCGCTCTTTCTGTGTGGCGGGCCCTGGAGCGCGCCCGTGGGGTGCGAGCCGTGAGCTGATCGGTGCTGAAAGGCCCCGCCAGTCGGGCTTGGGGTGGGGCCCCCCGGGAGAGGACGTGAGCCAGGGTCAGCGCGCCGGGAGGAAAGAGGGGGTCGCCCTTTCCTGGTGGAGAAGCGTCCAGCTGCCGCCTCCCCCCAGGATGCCCCCCTGCGAGGGGCCCCAGAGGCCCGGCCTGGCACCTCCAAGACCTGTGGTTGTTGTCGCCCAGCCTCACGCGGAGCCGTGAACGCTGGGTGTCCCTGCCACCGCCCTGGGGACCAGTGGGGACCGTCCCTGCTGGCCGGCGCGGTCCGGACTCCGGGTGAGATCCGTCGCCGACGCGATCCGCGTGAGGCAGCCGCCGCCTGTGGCCCCAGTGAGCCCCCCGCCCCCGTGTCAGCCCCCGCGTGGCTGTTCCGGGCCCCAGGCCTCCCGCGGGGGGTGGGGGAGAGCCGCGGAGGGCGCCCTGTGCCGCCGGGCCCGGCCTTCACCCGCGCAGCCTGTGGCCCTGGGTTTGGCCTCTAGCGGTCGGCTCTCGGCTGCCGTCCCGCGCGGCGGCCCTCCCGTGGGGCTTCCCCGCCCCGCCTGCCGTCCGCCCGCCGCGGGGACCGGTTGGCACGCAGCGCAGGCTGCTGAGGTGCGCCTCGCTCCCCGGTGGTCCCCGCGGGTCGCTGGTCCGGGGAGGTTCCCAGCACGTGCCCGCCGGCAGCGGGGCTGGAGGCGCCTTCTCGGGCCGGCTGCGTGGGCCTGGGCCGGTGCTCCCCGCGGGGCAGGCATGCGGGCTCGCTGGTCCCCGCCACCCCAGGCGGCTGCCGGGCTCCCGTTGTTGCCTCCGAGCCGTGGAGATGCCAGCTGTCCACGGGCGGCCGGCGCCTCTGGACCTGAGGTGTTCTTCAGCCCTCTGGCCCACGGAAAGGCCAGGGCATCATTTTGAGAGAAAGGGGTGTTGACACGGAGTTGGGGGAGCCCTCCAGCTGGCAGGGGCGCCACCACCTGGCAGAGCTGGTAGAGCCATTGGTGACGGGAGGGGGGGGGCAGATGTGGGTCCTGGCGCCCCAAGGCCCTGTGCCCTGCACCCCCCTCCTGCCGTGTGTCTTTGGCTCTCGCTCCCCGGCGGGCCCCTCCGCGGTGACTGCCAAGCCGCGGCTTCCTCTCCCGGTCATTCCCGGCGTGGCGCCTGCGGGCAGGGCACCCTGGCCTGCCTGCCCCTGCGGCTCGCCTGGGCCCGGTCCGGCGCACGTGCTGCTGCTGGCAGATGGGGTGCGCCTTCCGCTGGCGCGCGGGCCCCACTCTCCGTGAGCCAGGTGCTGGGGGTCCCCGCGGGGACCCGGCTCCTCGTCCCTCTTGCGGCTCTTCAGGCCCCGTCGGGCCTCCGCGCCGCTGCCCTGGCCCTTCCCTCAGCCTCCAGGCGCCGGCGGTGATGGGTTCTGGTGGGTTCCGGCCCCTGCCCGGCCCTGTGGGGCGCGGTCTCCCCCCTGGTTTCTCTGCCCGCCCCCGTGGGCCCGGCTCCCGGGCTCTCGGCTGCCCTGGGCCTCGTGGCGCTCGCACGGCCCCACCACCACCGTGGAGGCGCCGCCGTCGGCTGCCGGGTCTGGAGGAGCCGCAGACCCCCCGGGCTCGGCCTGCCCTCGTCGGTGCCGGTGCCCAGTGGACGCCTGGCGGGGCCCCCTCCACCTGCGCCCGCCGCCCGCCTCTGGCGCCTCCCCCACCCCTCCCCGTCCAGCCCTGCCCAGGCGGCTGGTCCTGCCTCCCCCACCCCCGCCACCCTGCGCCGCAGACGCATCGCCTGTGCGCCTCCCCGACAGCAGAGGGGCTCCCGTGGCCTCGCTGCACTCGCTCTCCGTGCTCGCTGCCTCCCGACCCCCCCGCTCAGCCGTGACCGCGCCCCTTTCCCGCTCTGGACCCTCGGAGCCCAGCGCGCCCCGTGCCGCCCCCACTTTCTTTCTGCCTTCTCTTCCCACTCACGGCACCGGCGCTATATCTGGGTGACAGATGCCGGGCTCCCGTCCCACCCCCTCCCGTGCGCTGGGGCTCCTGTCCCCACTTCCCTCCTGTCCCCACCCCTCCCGCACGCGGGGGCTCCCACCCCACCCCCCACCCCACCCCCCACCCCAGTGCGCTGGGGCTCCCGTCCCACGCCTTCCCGTGCGCTGGCCTCGCGACCTGGCTTGTGTGCACCCGAGGCCCCAGGCCCATCAGGGCGGCCCAGTGTGGCTGCCTCGTCTGTGGGGCCTGGTGCTGGGTCCTCGTCGTCTTCCACCTGGCGCGCTCGCCCCGGAGCCAGTGCCAGGGGCATCGCCGTCCCCGTGGGCTCGCCCGGCGGGTGGCGACCTGCTCCTGTGGCCTGGCGGTTGTGTGCCTCAGCCGGGCCGGCCTGCCATGCTCACGCCATCTCCCTGGTGCAGATAACATCCCCGAGGACCTCCGGGACCCCTTCTACGTGGACCAGTATGAGCAGGAGCACATCAAGCCGCCGGTCATCAAGCTGCTGCTGTCCGGGGAGCTGTACTGCCGCGTCTGCAGCCTCATCCTGAAGGGGGACCAGGCGGCCGCCCTGCAGGGCCACCAGTCCGTCATCCAGGCCCTGTCCCGGAAGGGCATCTACGTGATGGAGAGCGACGATACCCCCGTCACGGACCCCGACCTCAGCCAGGCGCCCATCAAGATGGTGAGTGCGCCCTGCCCTGCGGCGGGCTGCTCTCCGGGCACCGGCCCAGGGCGTCGGGAGTGCGGACGTGGGCTGGGTCCAGTGACGCGGCGCCTGGCCTGCTCTGCCCTCGAGCAGGGCCGGGAGGCGTCGGCAAGGATGCCGAGGTTGTGCTGGTGGCCTGCGAGCCCCCCTCGGCGTGGCCCGTTGTGCTCTGTGGCCTGCAGGCCCTTCCCTCGTCTCTGGGCCGGCTCTGGCCCAAGCCCTTCGGCGCCCCCCTCGGGCTGTTCGCTGGCTCTGGGGCTCGTGTGGGGTGGGGGCTGGGCGCTCCTGGGGCTCCAGTGAGTGGGCGCGAGGTGCAGACCTGTGGGTGTGCTTGGCCTTGGGCTATCTGTGTCCTTTCCTTTCCCACTGCTGCGGGGGGCACCCCCAGAATCTCAGGGTCACAGAAGGAGGAGGTAGAGGCCTCCCTGTTAGCACTGGGTCAGGGTCACCTCAGCTGGGATGACGGCAGTGGCGGAGCCTGTGGGGGCGCGTTGGCCATGCTGACCAGACTCCGTCCGCAGAGCGCCCACATGGCGATGGTGGACGCCCTCATGATGGCCTACACCGTGGAGATGATCAGCATCGAGAAGGTGGTGGCCAGCGTCAAGCGCTTCTCCACCTTCAGCGCCTCCAAGGAGCTCCCCTATGACCTGGAGGACGCCATGGTGTTCTGGGTCAACAAGGTGGGTCTGGGCCCGCCTGCGGCCGTGGTGCTCTGGGTCAGCGAGGTGGGGGGGCCTACCCGATGGGTTGAGCCGGCCCGCGGGCCTCAGGGGGCCTGACGCCGAGGGGGAAGTGCTCGATGCCGTGCGGTGTGTGGAGACGGCTCTTCTAGGTGGCGTGTGACCGTGTGTGGGGTTACCTCAGCAAGACCTTGTTGCTAAGCCTCCTCGTTTGCAAAAAAGGAGCTCAGTTCAGGAGACTTTGCTCAAACGGCATAGGAAGCCAGGCACGCAGCGGCTCCAGGCGACCCTGTGCTCGCAGGCAGGACTCCATACCCTCGCGGCGCGCGCCTGCGTCCTCAGGGGCGGAGGAGGGGAGGCTGCGGGGTGGGGCGGGCTGGACCAGTCAGGGGCCTCCTCGGGGCTCACCCTGTGGTGTGTGGTGCCCCCAGGTGCAGTGTGCGAGCGCCCATCTCCACCTGCAGCCGGGTGGGGGCGCCCAGGACCCGGGGACCTCGGGTCCGGCGCCCAGCTGCCCGCCCCCGGGGCCGTTCTCGCCTGCACTCCTCGGTGCCCGCGTGGCTTCCGACACCCCGCGTCTCCAGGCACTGCTGAGTGGGGGTGCAGCGCAGGAGCCCCTCGCCCGCACGGTTTCCCTGAAGGATTTTCCACCCGGTTTCCTGCTCTGACTTCCGGGGGCTGGAGGGTGACTGGCCCGGGGCCAGGGTGCGCTTCTGTCTGAGTCCTCAGGTTCTGTCCCGGGTGGGGTCCTGCCCCTGCGGCCTGCAGTGCCTCCTGCAGGTGCTTCTGCCGGCTGGATCGCCGCCGGGGCCTGCCTTCCTGGGAAAGGCTCTGTCTTGCTTCCACTGACGGGCGCGGCGGCAGCCTGGGTCTGGGCTGCTTTCTCCGTCTCGTGGGGCCTGCTGGCCAGTGGCCGGCCAGCCTGCCCTCCTCTCCCGCCCGGCATCCTCCTGGGGCTCCGCGCCCGTTCCCTTCAGTGTCTGCGTCATCACACGCGCCACGTGAGCCCGTAGGCCTCTTTCCCTCAAGGCCGCTGGCCGCCTCAGGCGGGTGGGTACCTGGGGTGGCCTCCCAGGCACGCCACGAGTCTGGTTCCGGATTTACCTGCTCTTTCCCTGGGCTCTGAGCACTCCCGAGGCTCCTCGGGCCACAAGGGACGCCTGTGGGCTGCTCTGCTGTGCGGGGTCAGGCCTGGGGCCTTCCTCCAGGGGTTTGGCCTCAAGGGCGCATTTCTCTGGGGTGCTGTTCTGTAGCCCGTTACCTTCTTCCAGCTGAGTTGACGTTTCTGGGGAGAGCTCAGTGGCCAGCAGTCGTGTGGCTGATGGGGCGTGCGGACCTGTCGGGCTGGAGCCCCGTCAACGGTGCTCTCTGCGGTCAGCGCCGCAGCCCACAGTCAGGCAGGCTCTGGGCGGGCACTTCAGCCAGACCTTCTTGGGGCTGACTTTGCTGGTGGGGGGCAGGCCTGGTTAGGGAGCAGGCCTGTGGAGGGCGCAGTCCTGGCGGGGCCTCCGAGGCGGCCACGTGGGTGCTTGGACACTCAGAGCGTGTCCTGGCGCGGTGGCCGACCGTGGTCTCGCATGTAATCCCGGCTGTGGGGGCCAGGCGTGTCTCGTGGGTGGTCGGAATACACAGGCCTGCTTCTGGGAGTCTCTGAGGAGGGGGCGCCCCGGGGCCAGGAGAGACGGCACCCACGCGGCACTAACGCACTTTTCTCCCGCTTCAGGTAAATCTAAAGATGAGAGAGATCACAGAGAAGGAAGCTAAGTTAAAACAGCAGTTGTGGGAAAGCCCCGCTCACCAAAAGGTAAAGGGCAAATCAAACCTCCCCGCGGTGCACCGAGTCAGCCCTGCCCGGCTCTGAGCCGCCGCGTCCGTGTCTGCTGCCCGGCTGCTCTGTGTGTTGTACTCACCGAAGAGCGTGAGCTGCGGGCCCCGGGCGGCGGGCCCGCGTGTCTGGGGCGCGCGTGGCGGCAGGTGGGGTGGCCTGTGCTGACCTGGAGTTGAGTGGGAGGCAGGGGGAGCTTGGTGCGAGGGGCTGTTCCCAGGAGTTGGCTTTCAGCAGCCACGTGAGGACGCGGCCCCGCTGCGGCCCGCGCGGCCCGGCCCGTGGGGACATGGGGGCGAAGGGCACGTGTGACGGGACGATGGTCCAGCAGGGCTCTTCCTGCCCTCGTCTGGGGCTCCCTTCCCTTCAGCAAGCCGTGTCCGGGGACCCCGTCCCGAGGCCTGGCCCGGCGAGGCGCCTTCCCGCTCGGGCTCGGGGGCTCCGTGCTGTGGGCCCCACCCTGCCCGCGCCGCCTGGTCCTCCGGCCGGCGGCCCCCCGTCCTCAGGCTTCCTCCGGGGCACGGAGGCCCCTGCCCCTTCCCGGGTCGTGGCTGCCGCCGCCCGGGGCACCCCGCCCGCAGAGGCGAGCGCTGGGAGGGTCTGGCTTCTTGGGACCCCTCCGCGCACACGCTGTGTGGACGCGGCGGTGCGTGTCCGCCGGACCTGCCGTGCTGACTCCTCTCCTGCTTCCTTCCCTCGCTTCCGGGCAGTCTCCCTCCAAGTGGTACTGGAAGTTAGTGCCTGTAAGTGCGTGCGCCGGCCGCCCTGCGCCCTCACCGCCCCTGGCACGTGCTCGCTCCCGTCCCCGCGCCCTCGGCCTGCCTGCCGGCCGCTCGCTCCTCCGCGCGCGACAACCTGGCTCTGGCCGCGCAGCCCCGGGCGCCCCCTTCCCTGGCCACGCACGGCTGCGCCCTACCCCGCGGATGAGCCACAGGCGGGTCCCGTGGCCCCCTCCCGACGCCCGCTGCTGTGTGAGGAGAGCGTCCGTGTGAGGGGCGGGTCCGTACCACCCTCTGCCTCACGCCTCCTGCCGTGAGCCCCCCTCTCGGGTGGTGACACGGAAGCGTCGCCTGAGGACAGAGACTCGGGTGCAGGGTGGCCGGCCCCTGCGTGGCCCCGTGGGGAAGCGTCAGCCTTGGCGCGTCTCCCGGGCAGGCCGGAGGCCGCGGTCTGGCTCCAGGTCAGCCGCACACACCGGGGGCCGCCAGCGCCGGAGCCAGCTTGTCGCGCCCATCCCGCCACCTCATCCTGGCCCCGCGCCCCCAGCCGGTCTCTGGGGCACGCACTGGGCCAGGGCTCCCCGGGACGTGCCTGTCAGCAGTCGCTGGCTGAGCTGGCCAAGGGCCCTGCCCCGTCACGGGGAGGGCACAGGGCACATGTCTCCTTTGCCGTCTGGCTCGGGCACTCAGAGACCTGCGAGGGCGGGCTCAGCGACCGAGCGAGGCCCGGGGAGCAGCGGCCCATGACGCCCAGCCTCGGGAGAGGCGGACTTGGGACGCTGGCAGGAGCGCCTGTCCCCGGCCTGCCTGGAGCCTCCCCGCCCAGCACAGGCAGGAGTGGTCCTGGTGGGCCGGCCTGAGTGGAGGCTCAGAGGCTCCCCACCCTCGGCCTAGAGACTGGCGCCCGGACTGGGAGGACGGTCAGCCCCGGCTGGCGTCCAGGCGCTCAGCGTCTGCCGCAGCAGCTGCCCCGTGCTTCCCGCATGCCGCAGCGTCCCCGTGCTCGTGTCTGTGTGGCCTGGCCGCGCCGCCTGGGCCTGTGCATGCCGCCTGCAGCCGCCGGCGCCTCCCATGCCCGTCTGAGGAGTGAGGGGCGTTCTGTGCTGGACACCGGCCGCCCACCTGTGGCCGCCAGAGGTGCTGCGTCGGGGGGTCCTCTCCGCTCACTCTTAGCCGTCTGCAGCCGTCCGCCTCGGTGCGCTCGCTCCCAGCAGCCTGGCTCCTGGATGCCTCCGCGTCCCGGTGGTGCTGCGAGCTTGCTGCAGCACTGACCTTCTGCACTACTGACCTCCGTACCTGTGTCCGCGCTGCCCGCGTGGGTCCGTTCGGATGTCTGCTGTACTTGGGAGGGCCCGGGCCCTGCCCTCCTCGCGGCCTGTGCTTGGGACATGGGCAGGTGCTGCAGACCAGCCCTCGTCTAGCTCAGCCCTGGAGCTTCTTACGCCGCCTCTTCACACTCTCACACTTCTGGCCACGGTTGATGGCCGCATAGTGGACGTGGCGGCCCCTCAGGCCTACCATGTGCCTAGCAGCCATGGGTGGGCTCGTTTCTCCCTGTGGGGGGCTGCCTCTCTCCCCTTCCTTGTGCCAGTAGAGTGGGGAGGCCTGGGATCCCTGCAGCTGAGCGCTGTTCCCAGGGTACCTGTGAGTGCCAGCATCCTTGGTCTTCACCTACACGTGCCAGACGTGTGTGCGGGTGCTCGGAGCTTTTCCGCGCGGCTGCTGTTGCTCATAACTGTCCAGCGGGCAGGAGCCAGCCTGGGTGACAGCCTGCCGGTGCCACCACACGTGAGGGTTCAGAGGCCTCTTCTTGTCTCCCAGGTGCGCTACCGCCGGGAGCACCTGTCTGCCCGGCAGCCGCCCCACTTCCCGCTGCTGGAGGACCTCATGCGGGACGGCAGCGATGGGGCCGCGCTCCTGGCCGTGGTCCACTACTACTGCCCGGAGCAGATGAAGCTGGACGGTGAGTGCAACACGGTGCAGAGGCCTCAATCTCTGGGTATTGGCAGGGGAGGGTGCTAGGGCGGGAGTGGGCACTCGGCCTGCAGAGGCCCGATGAGGAGGCTGGACGGCAAGTGTCTGGGGGACACGATCACGCAGCGGTGACTTAGCTGCAGCGGTGAGGCCCCGGGCTGCAGCTGATGGGGCCTCCAGAGCGGGCTTGGGGTGTGGAAACCACCTGGGCATACCCCCACTCCTGCCCCCAGCCCTTAGCGCTCCTTTGCATTTGGTGTGGCGGCCTGGTGCCCAGGTCCGGAACTCACGGCCCAAGGCTGGAGCTGCCGGGTCTGGGGGCCGCCACAGAGCCCCACCGAGTGTGCTGCAGAGCCACCGCTCAGGCACATGGGCCAGCAGGTGGCGCTGCGCCAGAAGCCCACCTGGTGGGCGCCCCTTGGCACTCCTGGGCTTGGCGTGGGGTGGGACAGGGCTGACTGGGCCCGGGGGAGCAGCCGGGTGTGTGGGCGCAGTTGTGGGCTCGGCCCACAGGCACGGAGGCCTGGGTTGCGTGGGCGCCCACTGGGGAGGCCGAGGTAGACGTGCAAGCCTAGTGAGGACGGGGCCAGGGCCTTGGGGCTTTGCAGGGTGGGGCAAAGGCCTCACCCCAAGGTGGGCACCAATGGCCCCAGAGGCTGTGGAGGACCCACCTCCCAGGGCTGGCACCACGAGGCCGTGACAGGCAGGGCTGGAGCACATGCGGCGCGGTGGGGGCACGAGAGGGGCGGGGAGACCAGGCATGGCCCCTGCTCGGCGGTCTTTTGCGCCCCCAGCCTCTGTCGGTCTGCATCCTCTGCGTCCCGCTGTCTGCTTCTTGGCCTCCCAGTCATGGGCCGGGTCAGCACCTCCTTTCGTCGTGTCCAGCCTCCTCGCCTGTCCTGGGGCTGGAGGCGGGAAGCACTGGGGTAGGGTGTCGTGGGTTGCGGGCACTCAGGCCCCGGTGGCTGGCCGGTATGGCTCTGGAGGCTGTGGCGCCAGCGTGGACACACCCCAGCCGGGAGGGCGAGCAGCCCGTGGCTTCTGGGGATGCTGGTGGGCAGGGGGTGGGGAGGGGGACCGAGCAGAGCAGGTGCTGGCAGCAGATGCAGATAAGCCCCCTGAAGCTGGGAGCCCTGGCCGGAGCCCCAGAGGCCTGGGGCCAGAGACACGTTTTAAGTGACGCACAGCAGACGCGTAGCTTGTCCCACTTCCCGTGTGTGCCCTGCCAGGGCAGGGACTCGGGCTCTGTCCACGGGCATCTCCCGCCTCCGGAGCACTGGGGCAGGCTGGGGTCCGCAGGTGCTGCTCTGGGCAGGGCGAGCATGGTAGCGTGGCCACACACTAGGCTGGGCGGGCGAGGCTTGGGCCTCCAGTGCCTCTGGCGTGGCCAGAGGGTGGTGCTGGGGCCTCCTGCCTCTTCCTCCAGCCGGTGCCTGCCCAGGTCAGGGGACCTGGCCACAGATTCCCCTGGGGTGATCAGGTGCTCTGGACCCTGAGCAGCAGCCCTCCCACCCCTCCAGGAACCGTGAGCAGGAGAGCGATGGCGGCCCAGCCAGAGAAACAGGTCGGTCCGTTCCCAGGGCCTCAGGAGGCACTGGAGGGGACGAGCAGGTCTGCGGAGCAGCGGTGCCTCCCCACCCCTCGGGGGATGCTGAGCCCGGCACTGTGGCCTCAGGCATGGAGGGCCGGGGGAGAGGCCGCCCCCCTCCACCCCCCCGCGACCATTAGACTGGCACCCCCGCTCCTGGCTGCACGGAGCTGACGTGCCCCCGCTCGCAGCAGGGAAGGTCACTTTCTGCAGAAGCCGGCCAGGTTCACCGTCCTCCGTGAGACGGGGCTCCTTGCCCTGCTGCACGCTCAACTCCTGGCACCCTCCTGAGATTGGGCAGCCTCCAGGAGGCCGAGAAGCCAGGACAGCGTGCAGGTGTGGGGGGCGGGCGCGCTGGGGCGGGCGAGGACGGGATGTCCGCTGAGAGAGCCCCTCGGCAAAGACCCAGGGTCAAAGCCCCCACGGCGAGGCGGGGCCAGCGCCTGGGAACAGAGCACCGGGCGTTGACACCTGAGAACGCCCTGAGCCCTCCGGGAGGGGACACACAAGCCTGAGGGGCGACGCCCGCCTCTGCCAGCGGTGGGTCCGCGGGGACAGGCGAGGGAGGAGGTCCTCTCCGCCTGCTCCCCGCCAGGCTCTGGTTCCGGCTGGCACCCCCTGGGCTCAGTGGCTGCGACCACACAGCCGCCGGTGCTTGGAGCCGCTTCCCACCTGCCCTCCCACCCTCCGCCGGTCTGAGCTGGCAGCCTGACGAGGACAGGCCGTCACAGGACGTCCCGTGCCGCCGCCTCGAGAGCTTCCTTTCTATATTTAAATGGCTCTTGTGACACGTCGCACTCGGCCCTGCTGCGCCCGCGGGCCTGGAGGCGGCGGCCCGTAACCGGCCGGTCTGTCCACAGACATCTGCTTGAAGGAGGCCATGTCCACGGCCGAGCGCCTGTGCAACATCCGGCTGCTGCGGGAGTTCTCAGACGAGTACCTGAACAGGTGCTTCTACCTCGCCTTGGAAGACGTGCTGTACGCCCCCCTCGTCCTGAAGGTAACAGGGTGCGGCCAGCCCCCCTGCTCGCCGCCCCGCGGGGTCAGCCCCTCACCCGCGCCCTCGGTTTCCTTTCCTCGTAGCCGAACATCATGGTTTTCATTGCCGAGCTCTTCTGGTGGTTTGAGAACATCAAGCCAGATTTTGTCCAACCCAGGGATGTCCAGGAGCTGAAAGACGGTGAGTGCGCCCCCCGGCCTCCCGGCAGCACACAGCCCGTCCAGGCCTGGCCGGTGTCCGGCTGCAGCTCTGCCAGGGCGGCTCCCCCACTCCAGGCCACCCGTCCTGCGGTCAGCGTCTGGGACCAGCAGGTGTCACTTGGAGGGCCGGCCCCCCCAGTGGGTCTGTGGCCCTCTCCCGCCTTCCCTGCTCAGGGTGGGTCCCGGCCAGCAGGCACGGCTTGGGGGCCCCGGGTGCCCCCGTGTGCTCTGCCGGCCTTTGTAGCTGGGCCTGAGGGCAGGCGGCGGTACTGCTGAGCAGAGTTGGCCTCTGGGGCTCACAGAGCGGCCTGGTCTCCTGCAGCAGAGGCTTCCCTGTGTCCCAGCCCCGGAGGGCGCCCTCTGCCGCCGAGTCCCGGGAGCTCGGGGACTGGAGGCCAAGACGCGGCAGTGCACCGGCCCCTCCCCGCCCACGTCGCTGGCTCTCAGGGAAGCCTGGGTGTGGGCCGCCTCCTGTCTGCAGCTGCCTGTTGCCCTTCACGCTCTCGCAGCCGCTGTGTCCCCTGCCATCACCCTGTGCCCGGCCTGCGTGGGCTTCGCTGCCCTGCTACTGTGTCCTGTGGCCAGCTGGTCAGCGAGGGGCCAGCTCTGGCACTTGCTGTCCCCAGTGCCTCCCGTCACAGACCAGTGCAGGGAAGGGCCGCCTCGCAGATAGGCCTCTCCTTGTCTAAACCTGCCCCACGGGCTGCACCTGGGGCCCACGACCAGACCTGCCTGCAGCTGAGGCCCTGCCTCCTGGGGGGACGTCCCCTTGTTTGCCTCGAGATCCCTTGACAGTCCCAGCCTGGCTCAGGCGGGGCCCGTGTGAGCCTTGGGGCTCGTGCGGTGTAGACTGTCTCTGGTGGGGTGTGTTTGTGCTTCTTGAAACCATTTTTTGGGGGAAGTTTCGTTCTGGGTGAATGTGGTGTTATTCGTGCCGGGGAACGCCCTTTTTTTGTGAAGACGCCGCTTGGTGACGTGTAAACGCTCACACGCTGCGCCGCCGCCCTTCCTGCAGCTAAAGTCGCGCCGCACCCGAGGGGCAGCCGGCCTCCCGTGCCCATCTCCAACGCCACCAAGCGCAGCTTCCTGGGGGTGCCCGCCGCGCCGAGCCCTACCGACGTGCCGTCCCCCGCCCCGCTGCAGCCCGATGGGGGGCCCCGGCACCCCCTGCACCCCGAGGAGCCTGAGCATCTGTGAGTCAGGGGCGGGCGGCCAGGGGCAGAGGAGCAGGAGCCCGCGTCTTAAAACGGGTTTTCGTTGCCCGGGCCTGCTCCAGGTGGCCGTCTCGGGTTGGTGGCTCCCAGAATTTGGGGAGAGGAGGAAGGAGCTCTCCCGGGGGGGGGGGGCGGGGAGCCCCACGCTCTGGCAGGCACAGGCATGTGAGCCAGGCCAGCTCCGCCCGCATGCGCCAGCTGCAGTGAGCCGGGGGCGTCGGGCGGGACCCTCGCTCCAGTTCGACGCTGAGGGGCGCGCAGACACAGGGCGGTGCTGAGGGATGCGTCCACAGGAGGCAGTGAGATCTGGGCAGTGCCCAGCAGGGGCCGGCATGTCCTGGGCTCGAGCTGACGGGGAGGCCAGCGTGGGCTGGCTGAGGGCGTGGGAGCCGGTGCCTGCCCTCTGCCTGCAGACCAGCTGTGTGGGGACGTGCAGGTCGGGGCGTGCCCCCCACTGTGCCATGACAGCGCCCCTCAGCCTTAACACAGGAGCACCTGCCCGGCACCTCCCACTTTGGGCCACCAGCACCAGCCTGACCGCTCCCACGCGGGGCTGGACGCTGGGCTCATTGCCTTGCTGCATGGTCCTCTCTCTCCCGGGCCGGCCCAGGGCTCCTGGCGCCCTGCCCTCACGCCACGCTCCTGCCCGGCTGCCTTCCCTCCCACCTGGCCTCTGTCGGTGTCCTTTGCCCCCTCGGGGCTGGCTCTGGGAGTCCCTGGCTCTGGGTCCCCGAGGCCTGCGGTGCGAGTGGCCGCCCCGTGAGCTGTCTGTGGGGTCTCCCCACGGCTGGACTGCGCAGCACCAGCCAGTAGGATGCTCTGCTGTCTGTAGGCCCGGTGAGGTGCTGACCACACCGCCAAGGCCTGGCGCAGGCGGGGGCAGCTCTGGAGGTCGGACTGCTGCTGCAGGCGCTGCTCGTGCATCTGGCTGTGGGCTGACGGGTCAGCGTGTGCCCAGTGGCAGGTTGGGGATGCTTTGGGCACGTTTGATGTTCTTTGTGCCGGCTCCCAAGGCCTCCATGGACCTCGCGTGGCGGGTGTGGGGCCACAGGGGCCTCTGGTTTCCTCTGTGTCTGCTCCTGGCCTCGGAGGTGGTGACTGAGCTCTCCCTCTCTCTTGCGTGCAGCGGGAAAGCGGCGTCTGCCTTCAGCGCCTCGCACCCCTTGCTCCCGCTGCGGCAGAAGCAGCAGAAGGTGGTGCAGGCGGAGGAGCCCCCAGGTGAGATGGCCCTGCCCTCGCGTGGCCCTGAGGCCCTTCCGAGCCCGGCCTGGCTGCGCGGGCACTGGGCGGGATGAGAGTGCGGGGGTTTCGACCTCCCGGCTCGCAGGCGAGAGCGGCCTGGGAAGTTGTGGGTGAGGTGCCGCTGGCTGTGGCATCTCCAGGCTCAGCTCTGGCTGACACCCCAGAGCTGTTCGCTGCTCCTCCCTGCGGGCCGTGTCACGCCAGCCGCGTGCTGAGCCCCCCGCTCCCACTGCAGACCAGCGGCTCCGCTCCAGCTCCTTGACCCGCGTCGATGGCCAGCCTCGAGGGGCCGTGGCTGCGTGGCCAGAGAAGAGGGGCAGGTGAGTGTCGGTCTCGGTGTCCCCGGCCTGCCCTCCCCACGCCCTTCACAGCAGCGCAGCACAGCCTGGGGGGCGTGTCTCCCGTGGGCTGGGAGCTCGGGCGGGGGGAGGCCTCACGTTGGGCAGTGAGCGGCTCTGCCGTGGGGACTGGAGCCACTTTCACACGGTGAGTTTCTGGCTGCAACTTTTAATTAGTTTTTAAAAAGTTTTAGCTTGGACTCTGGCCTAGTGGTGGTCACAAATCAAATGACTTTGGGGACCCAAGTGACTTACAGGGACCATAAGGGGGCCCTGGGCCCATGGTGTCTGGGCCTGCTTGCCCGAGGCCCTCCTGGCCCTCCTACCCGGGCTGTGTCCTCCTGTCCCCCTGTGCGGGCAGGCGGGTCCCGTGAGCTGCGCCCCAGCGGGCCTCTCCCGTGTCGCAGGCCCGTGTCTCAGCCGGCGCCGTTTGCCCTCCATCACGCCGCCAGCTGCGACATGGACCCCGGCTCTGGCGACAGCGTCAGCTTGGCCCGCTCCATCAGCAAGGACAGCCTGGCATCCAGCGTCGTGACTCTGACCCCTCAGAACCAGCCGCATCCCCCGGCCCAGAAGGTCGACGGCCGGAGCCTCCTGAACAACGTGGACATCGAGGACGAGGACGAGGAGCTGGTGGCATTCGTCGGGGCAGACGGGTCACCCCCCAGTGGTGACCCGGGCCTGGCACCAGGGGCCAGGGTGCCCCCGAGGCTGGCCGACACTCTCGACAGGAAGCCTGACAGCTTCTTTCTGGAGCCACTGATGCCAGCCGTGCTGCGGCCGGCCAAGGAGAAGCAGGCCGTCTCCAAGGAGGACGAGCGCGGGGAGGGGAGGCCGAGGGGCTTCGCGTCCAGGAGGCCCAGCGAGGGCCCCCAGTCGCTGGTGCGGAAGCGGGTGCCCAGCAGCCAGGGCAGCCGCGACCCCAGCAGGACCTGCGCCCCTGTCGGCGGTGCGGAGCCGCCCGTGGTCTCCAGCCCCACGCCTGCCGCGGTGGGGGATGCCTGCGTGGGGCCTCTGGCCGGCGGTGGTTCTGACCCGCTGTCTCAGGGACCGTCTGCTGACGGCTTCTTTCTGCACGTCGCCGGGGCCGGTGAGGATGCGGGGGGTCAGTTCCAGGGAGGCTGCGTCAGGAGCCCCCGCCCCCGCGACCTGGGGCCCTGGGCCGGCCTGCAGCTGTGCCCCACAGCGGAGGAGGTGGGCGTCGAGGAGGTGGGGCCCGGCCTCACGGGAGAGGACCACGCTGCAGTGGTCGCCCGGTACCTGGGCGAGGAGGAGTCAGCCAAGCTGCAGGAGGACATGAAGGTGAGGGAGCATGAGGACAAGGACGACGCCAGCGGCCGCTCTAGCCCCTGCCTGAGCTCGCTCTCCCAGGTCAGCAGCATCTCCATGGCCAGCGGCAGCGTGAAGATGACCAGCTTCGCGGAGAGGAAGCTGCAGCGGCTCAACAGCTGCGAGACTAAGTCCAGCAGCAGCAGCTCCCAGAAGACCACGCCCGACGCCTCGGAAAGCTGCCCTGCCCCCCTGACCACGTGGAAGCAGCGGCGGGAGCAGAGCCCGGGCCGGCAGGGCAGGGAGCACGCCAGCCTGCTGGCCTCGGAGCTGGCGCAGCTGCACATGCAGCTGGAGGAGAAGCGGCGCGCCATCGAGGCGCAGAAGAAGAAGGTGGAGGCGCTGTCTGCCCGGCAGCGGCTGCAGCTGGGGAAGGCGGCCTTCCTGCACGTGGTCAAGAAGGGGCGGGCCGACGTGGTCCCCCAGCCGCTCCGGCCTGAGCACCTGGCCCGGGAGTACTCCCAGCACAACGGGGAGGACCGGGAGGGGCCCCTGTCCAAGATGGAGGGCTTTCTCGTCAAGGAGGAGGGGCGGGCAGCCCTGGGGGAGGCCGAGCCTGGGGACCGGGAGGGCCCGGCCCTGGGGCAGCAGCACAGGCCGAGAGACCCCAGCCTGCACGAGCTGGAGAAGAGCAAAGCGCTGTCAGCGGTGCTGCTGGAGGACGGTGTGGGCGAGGGCCTGGGCGTGGGCGAGTGCGACCTGTCCATCGAGAAGCTGAACGAGACCATCAGCACGCTGCAGCAGGCCATCCTGCGTATCTCCCAGCAGCAGGAGCAGCTGCTCATGACGTCCCCCTCGGGCCCCGTGCCTGGCCCCAAGGGCGGCCCCCAGGACCAGAGAGCCAAGGCACCTGCTCACTTTGCTGAGCCGCTGTCCCCCACGGGGGTGACTGGTCCCCGCAAGGCCCCACGCCCGGCTCAGGGCAGGAATTCCCGGTCGGGCAGGCCGGCCGAGCTGAAGGTCCCCAAGGACAGGCAGCAGGGCTCTCCCCGCAGCAAGACCCCGACCCCCAGTATTGAGGGCTCCCCCCATGGGCGGCCTCTGCTCCCTGGCACCCACCCTCGCACACCCTCCGAGCTGGGCGGCGGGCCGGCCCCCGGGGATGACCCCCCCGAGAAGCGCTTCCTGGAGAGCTGCAGGCTCCGCGACGAGAACAACCAGCGGGCGCCGCCCCCCAGCAGGGACACCAACATCCTGTCTGAGCAGGCAGGCCTCAGGGATGTGCTGGGCGGTGGCCAGAGCGAGGTGGGGATGGAGGGCGCCCCCACGGACGGGCCCCCGAGGAGCAAGGCCAGCCTCATCGAAGTGGACCTCTCCGACCTGAAGGCCCCGGACGAGGATGTGGGGCCTGGGGGCCGGGACAGTGTGGCGGAGCTGGCCAGCGAGGGCGAGCAGAAGCCGGGCGTTGGCTTCTTCTTCAAGGTAGGCCCACACTATGGCTGCCGGGGTGCTGCCGGGCCTGCCCACAGCGCTGGCGCCCCTGGGGGACCCCCACCCCATCCTGCTCCACGTGAGGACACCAGACCATGGTGCCTCCTGCCCCCTCCCAGTGGCCCCTGCCCAGCCCCACGGCATCTGGGTGGAGAGAGAGACTCGAAGACAGGCTGTGTCTTCTGGGGGGACGGGGACACCTCATTTCCTTCAGAGGGTCCAGGGCAGACTCGAGAAGATGGTCACTCGGGGGGGCGAGTGCATCGTTGGGGGCACGCGGACAGGAGGGGCTGGGGGGAGCCATCTGTACTTCAGTTTCCATAGGGACACGTTTACCCGTGGGTTACAAGCACGTCCGATGGCGGTGCGGGCCTTGGAGGGCGCCGCGCCCCGTAACGGCTCCTTCCATCTGCGTTGCAGGACGAGCAGAAAGCAGAAGACGAGCTGGCCAAGAAGCGGGCGGCCTTCCTGCTCAAGCAGCAGCGCAAGGCCGAGGAGGCCCGCCTGCGCAAGCAGCAGCTGGAGGCGGAGGTGGAGCTCAAGAGGGACGAGGCCCGGTACGTGGCACTGCCCCCACGGGGACGGCCGGCACTGCCCATGTCTGTGCTGGGCTCTGCCCACGCCCTGGGCGGGCGCCTCCCCGCAACCCCGGCACCTGTGGGGCCACGGGCCGAGGCGCTGACCTGCCGCCATCGCAGGCGCAAGGCGGAGGAAGACCGGATCCGGAAGGAGGAGGAGAAGGCGCGGCGGGAGCTCATCAAGCAGGAGTACCTGCGCCGGAAGCAGCAGCAGATCCTGGAGGAGCAGGGGCTGGGGAAGCCCAAGGCCAAGCCCAGGAAGCCGCGCCCCAAGTCCGTGCACCGGGAGGAGTCCTGCAGCGACTCGGGCACCAAGTGCTCCTCCACCCGTGAGCACCGCCCGTGCCCTGGCAGCTGTGGGCTGGCCTGGGCAGCACCGGCCCTGTCTAACGGCGGGCTCTGGGGTTGTTCCCTGGGGGTCCTGTGTCCCCATGGCGGGGTGGGAGGAGGCAGAGGCCGCGCCGTGGAGGCCCCAGCTGGGGCGCACACGCCTGACAGGCTCCTCTTGCCTTGCAGCTGATAACCTGAGCCGTGCCCAGTCTGGCTCCAGCCTGTCCTTGGCCTCCGCGGCTACCACAGAGCCCGAGAGCGTCCACTCGGGGGGCACGCCTTCCCAGCGGTGAGGAGCGGGCGCTTGTGGGGAGGACGGGCCTTTCAGGTTAAGAGCCGGGATAAAGCGGGTTCACACCCAGCCCTCTTGCTGCTGGTGGGGGCCCCGCTGCTGTGTGCAGCCTGTGTCCAGCCCGTGCCCGCGGGACCAGAGAGCTGTTCCCGGGGGCTCCTCGTCTGGGCCGCCCTAGTGTGGGCTGTGGCAGGCAGGCCTCGCCGGTCTGTCTCCACCCGGGGCCGAGGCTGTCCTGTGGGGAGCAGGCCCCACGCCCCCGCACCGCTGCTGGCCGTGGCCAGTGGGGTCCAGGCCGCCTGCGTGCCCATCCACCGCCTGCGTGCCCATCCACCACCCGCCTCTGCCGCGCAGGGTGGAGTCCCTGGAGGCCCTGCCTGCGCTGAGCCGCAACCCCAGCAGGAGCACCGACCGGGACTGGGAGACGGCGTCCGCCGCGTCCTCGCTCGCCTCGGTGGCCGAGTACACAGGTGACGGCTCTCTCGAGGCCGCAGGCGCGTGTCCGCGTGGGGGGACGTGCGCCTGCGCGCCCAGCCCCGGGGCCCGGGGCCTCTTGACTGGGTTTTCATAGCTGGTCGCCGGCCCGCCCGCAGGCCCCCGGCTCTTCAAGGAGCCCAGCAGCAAGTCCAACAAGCCCATCATCCACAACGCCATCGCCCACTGC
Source organism: Talpa europaea (assembly GCF_964194135.1). NCBI lineage: Eukaryota > Metazoa > Chordata > Mammalia > Eulipotyphla > Talpidae > Talpa > Talpa europaea. Next base: position 352,000 of record NC_140074.1, on the reverse strand, counting down.
TGCCTGGCCGGGAAGGTGAACGAGCCCCACAAGAACTCCATCCTGGAGGCAGGTGGCAGCCGCGGGCGGGCGGGGCGCAGGTTGGGCTGGGGCGGCGGGCGCGGTGGGCTGCCGCGGGGAGGAGATGGGGCCCGCGGTAGCTGAGGGCAGTGTGCCCACGCGGAGGGGACAGCAGGGCCGGGCAGGCCGGGCTTGGCAGGGGCTGAGGGTCGGCGCGAGGGGGGCCAGGGAGGTCTGGGCAGTGCCGCTGGTCTAGCTTCGGTCACTTGGAGGGGATGGGATGGTGGCCTCTGTGGTAGGGGACTGGTGGCAGCTGGGCGTGAGTGAAGGTTGGGACGGCAGCCTCACCACACTCTGGGGGGCGCTGGGGACGGGGGCGGCTGCCGGCGGCATCTGAGCGAGAGGCGAGGTCCGGCTGCGAGGGGCAGGGCTTCCAGCTCGGCCGCACTGATGCGGCTGCTCCGTCTGGCCGCGGGTGGAGAGCTGCCTGGTCCCCCCAGAGCCAGGTCACCAGGGCAGGCAGTGGCCCCTTTTGCCGGCCTCCTGGCTGGGGGTCACGCGCGCTCAGGGCGAGGGGAAGGGGCGGGTGGGTGTCGGGTCTGCAGGGCCAGAGTCTGTCCCTGGCTGGTCAGGAGGGGCTTCTCGAAGGGTCGAAGCACAGCTCTGGATGCGGGACGGGGAGGGCTCGGACTGGGGAAGGAGGTGTGCCCCGGGGGGGGGGGCGTGAATTTGAGCTGGGGGGGTGAACGGCGCATGGGAGCCCCTGTCCCAGAGCGGGGCAGGCGGCTGGGCTCCATGCGAGGCTGGTGTCGGCTGAGCCGGGTGGAGATGAGGGGGAGGAAGGCCTTGGAGGAGCTGGGGCCCAGGGCCGAGCTGCAGGCGGGAGTGGGGTTGCCTGAGGAGGGGCGCGGGCCCCGGAAAGGCTTCTGCATGGCAGGGCGGGCCCTGGTGTCGCGGGCCAGGTCTGGGGAGGAGGGCGGTGCCAGCGTGCCCACCCGGGCCATCTGCCCTGGGTCCGGGGCCCCTCCCCAGGAGGGGACCTTTTAAAGCCCACGTGGGGCTCAGTGCCACAGGCGGGACCTGGGGCGGTGGCCACGGGGACAGGCAGAGACCGGCGCCTGGGCTCTTGTTGGGCGCTGGTCATGTAGTGGCCCCGTGGCAGCGGCCCCTGGTGTGGGGACAGCGGAGCCAGGTCCTTGGGCTGACGCAGCAGCAGCCGTGCCCCCGCTGTCACACGGGCCCTGCAGCCCGGGCTGCCCAGGCCGGTGTCCTGCCCGGGCTCCGCGCTGTCCACGTGACCTTTTAAAGCAAACGTGCTTGCGCCTGCTCGAGGGCCAGGAGCAGCATGCGCTTACACTCGCAAGACGAGGGGATGGCCGCGGGAGCGGTGTCACTTCTGCCCTTACGGCGTCTTCCCTGCCCGGAGAAGCAGCTGGGGCCTCGGCCTGCGCGGCCCACCCCGGGAGAGCTGCGGGCCAGAGAGTGGGGCGGTGTTCGCCGCTCGAGGGGCCCTGCCGTGAAGCCGCCGCCAGCCCTGGCCGCCCTCCTTGCTCGGGGAGGCGGCCCCAGGCCCAGCCGCGCCAGCTCCCGCTGCTGGGTGCTGAGTCTGCCCATCTGGTGGGCGTGACGCCGTCCCTGGGCCCCCGATGGGCATTTAGCCGCTGTGTCACGCCGGCACGTGGTTTCGCTGAGCTTTACCAGCTCTTCCCCTAGCACCTCGGGGCCTCTCGGGTGCCCGGTGGCACCTGAAGCGCCACAGCCCCGGGGACCAGCCACACCGGCCAGTCCTCTCCTCGGCGGGTGGTGCTGGCCGCAGCACCTGGCAGGTGGCCGCTGGCATGGCGGCCGCCGCGCCCCTCACCCGCCCCTCTGCCGCCCGTGCAGGAGCTGGAGCGCTGCGACGCCAACCACTACATCATCCTGTTCCGGGACGCCGGCTGCCAGTTCCGCGCCCTCTACTGCTACTACCCCGACGCGGAGGAGATCCACAAGCTGACGGGCACCGGGCCCAGGAGCATCACCAAGAAGATGATGGACAAGCTGTACAAGTACAGCTCGGACCGGAAGCAGTTCAGCCTGATCCCCGCCAAGACCATGTCCGTCAGCGTGGACGCGCTGACCATTCACAACCACCTGTGGCAGCCCAAGCGGCCCGCGGTGCCAAAGAAGACCCAGACTCGCAAGTGACCCTCCGTATTTATTACTCACCCACTTGGTACGAAGCGCGAGACGCAGCCTTGGTCAGAGGCACAGACCACGGCACTCGGGCCCGCCGCGGCCCCCCGCTCTGGGGCGAGACCTCTGACCGGGGCCCCTCTTACTTGAAGCTCTCCTCAGTGTAAGCCCCGCGCGGCCGCCGTGCCTGCGCCCGGACCCGCCCCCGCCCCCGCCGGGCGCGCGTGTCCGCGGGCGCTGTCACGGGGGAGTCTGTTTCGTGTGCGGAACTGTGTATTTATTGATTGTGTCTACTGCCAACATTCACACTCGACTCTGAGATTTCTGAAGAAGTGATAGTTCCTTTGCTGCTCTGAAAACGTTTACTGAAAACGAGAGTTCGCCGAAAGCACTGAAGCCTGCGCTCCGTCTCTGCCGGGGTGACGTTGGCAGCCGCGACGTCGCCTCCGTGGCTGCAGGGACGGTGAGCACCTGCGGGCGTCGAGTTCGGGCCGCTGATGAGTGTCCGCCTCAATGAAGATGGATTTTGGTGAAGCAGAACCTGTTTTCGCCGAGCGTGTTTCTCCGAGCGGCACAGCCCTGCGTGGGCAGGTGCGTGTGGCCGCTGGGAGCCCCCGCGTAGGGCCTCTGCCTCGCCTGTGGGACACCACCGCATGCGCTCGGGCCGCGGCAGGATCCCGAGTGGGGCAGCGGCGGCCCTCCCAGTGGGCGCCTGGCCGCGCTCCACCCCCGGCCGACTGCACCCGCGTTTCCTCGAGGTGTCACTGGGCGGCCTCAGACTGCAGGAGAACCGCAGACTGGCACAGGAGACACTGGGGGAGCGTCCTGCCTGGCGAGGGGTGCGGGCGGCGCTGAGGGTGCGGCCGGGCCCCGTGCTGGACGCGTGGCCGGTATGCCTGCGGCGGCTGCCCTGCCTCCGTCACGCGTGCTGTTCCTCACTGTATGTTTGATGTCGTCATATTTATTTTAAGAAAGCACTAAAATGTAATAAAGTAACTGACTAATTTGCTTTATAGGAACTGCCTGTGTGAGGGCGTCCTGGCCCATCTTGTCAGTTGGTGTCGCCCCAGCCTGGCCTTTGAGGGGCTTCGCGCTGTTTGGTGAACGGCCGGCCGGCCCTTGCGGTGGCGGGCGGGGCATCTGCGCTGCCTCCTGCCCTGGAACCGCGCAGCTACTTGTCTGCCATGGGGCGCCCTTGGGGGGACTGGACTGGACTGGACGGCGGCGGTGTTAATGGTGATTTGGAGGTAGTGCTGGCAGAGCTGGAAAACTGCCTCAACTCCGGGTCTTCTCGCTGTGTGGCCTGCACTGCTGGGGTGGCTGTGCCTCTACTGGGCTTTGGGCCAAGTCCCTGTCCTTGTGGTGGCCTGTGGAGGCCCTTCCTCAGGGCGGGACACAGGGCTCTCCTGAGGCGAGGTCTTGGCCCCTCGGCCTGGGTGCTGGTGGCCGTCTGTTTCTCGGTTTGTGGGATCGTCTCTGGACGTCTGCCGTCCACGTGCGGGCCGCCTCTGGCCTGCCTGTCTGCCCAGACAGGGCCTCGCTGCAAACACAGTGCCCCAGGGTGGGCTTTGTGTGGGCTCCTGGGTGGCGGGCTGGGCCCCCAGGAGGGTGTTGAGGTCAGCGAGGCGGGGGCAGTCGGCCATGTCCAGGGACAACGGGCCACCCTCTTGCTTGAGCCCCACGGGCAGCTGAAAGGCAGAGCGGTTTGGACGCCCTGCCGGGCAAGCGGGTTCCTCGAGGCTGCGCTGTCCGGTAGCAGAGCGGGGTCAGCCCGGCATGTCGGCGCCTGGGCCCTGGCCACCTGCCCCGGCAGCCCCGGGGTCTCGCCGGTCTTCCGGCGGCGGCCGTCGCGTGGCCGGGCAGCGAGGGAGGCGCAGGGTCAAGCAGCCGCGCCGCAGCCCCCTCTGCGCCGGGCGCCGGCCGGGCCGAGGCTCCCACTCGGAGCAGGCCCGGCCCCGGGCGCGTCCGCCTCGCCCGCGCCAGGTGCCCCGCGCCGTGTCCGCCGGCCGGGCCGAGGCCGCGGGGCGTGGACGCGCGCCCGCCGGTGCTGTCCGGCCCGCCGGCCCGGCTCGCCACGAGGCTGGGGCTCCGCGGAGGCGGGAGACGGCCGGGAGGCGCCGGCCGGGCAGGTCGCAGGGGACCCGCAGGGCTGGCGGGGCTCGCCCTCGACCCCCCCCCCACCCCCGCCCCGAAGCCCGGGCGGGGGCTGCGGGGGCTGCGGGGCTTCCGCGCGGGAGGCGGCGCGGGCGACGCTCGGTGCCCGGGCCGACCCTCCGGCTTCCTGCGCGCGCGCGCACGCAAGGCACGCACACAGCCGCGCGCGCACGCAAGGCACGCACACAGCCGCGCGCGCACGCAAGGCACGCACACAGCCGCGCGCGCACGCAAGGCACGCACACAGCCGCGCACGCAAGGCACGCACGCCCACTGGCGCTCACGCTCCTGGTGGCCCCGGCAGACTCCGCGCGGGGTGGGGCCGCCCCTGTGGGCTCAGCCCCGGGGCGCCCCCGAAGACGGGCCCGCGCCCCCCCCCCCACCGAGGAGGCCGGACGCCCGCCGGCCCCGCCCGACGACGCCCACGGCGAGGCTCGAGCTTGCGCCGGCCCGGCCCGGCGGGGCGCACTGGACCGGGCCCGGAGCGCGGGCTCTGACCGACCGGCCGTCCCGTCCGCCGGCCGCGAGGCCTGAGGCGCGCGGAGGCCTGAGGCGCGCGGAGGCCTGAGGCGCGCGGAGGCCTGAGGCGCGCGGAGGCCTGAGGCGCCCGCCCTCCTGCCCGCCCCCGGGCCGCCCGGGCCGCCTCAGCGCAGCTCCCGGGCCGCGGCCTCCCGGGGCCCTGCCCGGCCCAGCGGCCACCCCGCGGGGCACGGCGGCGGCTCCTCCGGGCCGGCTCTGGGGTCCGGCCGGTCAGGAGGGGCCGAGCTGGGGGTGCGTCGGGGCGCCCGCCCTCCCCGCCCGGGGCGCCTCCGCGCACGGCAGGCCCCGGCCCGGCCGCAGCAGCGCGGGCGCATCGTCCCTTTCCTGGGCGCGGGCCGGGGCCGCCTCCCCGCCCGCCCGACGCCCGGCGGGACCCGCCCTTGCTGCTCCCTCGGAGGGGCTCCCCGCGCTCCGGCGGCTGCGGTCCAGACCCCACGGCCGGCCGGGCCGAGGCGGGGGGAGGCGGGGGGCAGTGCCGGCCCCGCGCGGCGCGAGCCGGGGCGTCCGGAGGCGGCGTGCGGCCGCGGGCGCCTCCCCGGCCCGCCGGGCTCAGAGCTGCGTCTCGTCGCGCGTCTGGGGGGCGCAGCCCAGCGCGGGGCCGCAGCTGCTCCTCCGGCTCTGCGAGCTGCTGGCCACGTGGGCCAGGGGGTCCGAGCGGATGAGGTACCTGCGGGGCACGGGCCGTGGGTCCCTGCGCGGCCGCCCCCGGCCCCCGCCGCGCCCGCCGCGCCCGCCGCGCCCGCCGCGCTTACACGATGTCGTTGGGCTCCAGCCGCGTGTCGGGCGGGGGGTTGATGAGCACGTAGGACAGCGTGTTCTGGTGGTCGTTCATCTCGTCTGCGGGACAGGCGGGCAGTCGGCGCCGGCGCGCACTCGCGGCTCCCCACACTGCGCCCGCCGCCCCGCCCCGCCCCGCGCCGCCCCAGGAAGGCCCCCGTGGCCTGCCCCGGGGTGGGCCCCGCCCGCACGCTGACCCGGGGTCTGGACAAGTCCTCTCACGGGTCACCAGGCCGGCACGGCCCGGGTGGCCACTGGCCTGAGGCCGCAGGCAGGGACACAGCTGGCTCGCAGCCTCGGCCTGCCCGCCTGAGGTCTCCAGGCAACTGCCGACCGGGGCAGGGGTCTCCGCCACCGGCTCCCCCATTTCCTTCCCTCTGCCCCTCCTGTGGAGCCCAGGGGGGCCCCGGGAAGACCCGGCCCCTGCAGGCCGGGCGCAGGCTGCGGCCTGGGGGCCACGGGACATGGACAGACCCCCCAGAGGCCGCCGTGTGTCCTTGCCAGGCCACCCTGCCCCTCCAAGCCCGCCGAAGCCCACGACTGTTTGCTCCTCCTGGCGGGAGTGGCCCAGCCCTTCGGGGGAAGGTGCCGCGGCTCCGCTGGACGCTGGGGGCGCCGGAGCCCTGGGTGCCCAGCACGCGCTCCCGCACGGGGAGGGGCATGTGGAGCAGCAGGTGCCAGGGGTCCTGCTGTGGGGGGACCCCGTGCCCTCACCACAGCACCCAGCCGGCCCTTGACCGCCCTGAGCGCAGCGGGACCGGGCCCCGCTGCTCCCACACCGCAGGCGCCCTGGCCCAGCGAGGCCTGCTTTGTACTGCTGGGGCGCTGGGCTGAGGTGGGGGGGCCGGGCTCCAGTGTCAGCTGGGTCGGGTCGGCCAAGGGGCGCCCCTGTGTCCCCCAGTGGGCGGGGGCGGGGCCGGTGAGGGCCCTCACGGCACATGACTGAGGGAAGCACCGTCTCCCCTCCGCCCCATCCTGCACCCCGCCGCAGCCAGGGTCTCCTCCCCGCTCGCCCGACCCCAGGCCCACGGCACTGGGTCCACACTCCCTCCCCAGCCGTGGCTCCTGCAGAGTCCGCCTTGAGGAGGGGGTGAAGCCTCGGGCCTCCCCAGGAAGGGGTTACCTCCCCCCAAGATCACACCCTCCCTGGGTTTTACATCCGGGCACAGAGGGGAGCTCGGTGAAAACCCCCCCAGAGGGTCTTGGGGGCTCCGCCTGGGGCAGAGGGCAGGCGACGCAGCTTCATTCTTGGACACGCCAGGGCCCGCGCAGGGCGCCGAGGCCGGGTCCGCACAGACGCTGCCGTGGCGGAGGGTTAGGAAACGCACAAGAACAGAAAACAGCGCTCCGCCCGCGTGGGCGCCACGGGCCAGGTGTGCGGGGGATGCACCGCGCTGCGGGGCCGCAGCCACCACACTCGAGCCCGCCTGCACTCTGGCCTGCCTGGGCAGGAGGCCCGTCACCTCCAGGGTCACCCTGCGTGGAGGGCTGCCCCCAGGCCTGGGCCTCAAGGGCCCCAGGGAAGGAGGGAGCCAGACTCTGCTCTGGCCTCTGTCAGCATCTTGGGGAGCTCTGGAGGCCATGGGGTGACTTCTCCAGGTAGCTAGGAAGCACCTGAGTCCCCAGATGAGAAATGGGGTACATGTGAGGCTTCGCCCCTGGGAGGAGGGAGTGCACCCTTGAGGGCCCCACTGGGCCGGGTGGTGGCCACCACGGCCAGGGCTCTGGCGGCCGAGAGCTCGCCTGCTGGGAGCAGAGTGGGCGCCGGACCCGGGACACCCATCTGAACGCTTGGCGGGGCCGGGGCCCTGGCCTGTCGGTCAGCCCACCAGACGGCAGGCCTTCAGCAAGGGCTGAGGGGTCAGCCCTCGGCACAGACCTGGGGGCGTCCGAGTCCTGAGCTGGGCATCGCGGGGGCATGCGCGGCCCTTCCTGTGGGGTCCACCACCCCGCTGGTGCGGGCACCTGGCGCCCACGGGCAGAGAGCTGGCCTGCCCCGAGGCAGCGGCCAGCCTGCCGGGGCAGAATTACCTTGCAAATATCCCAGGTTTACCCGATTCATGACATCACTGGCTGTTAAATTTGCTACATCCTCTACGGAGCACGCAGGAGAGGGACAGACAGAGACAGAGAGAGAGAGGTCAGAAGCAGGCCGGGCAGCGAGCGGGGCGCACGGTGGCCAGCGCATGCAGAGGCGTCCACGCCGCGGCCACCCGGAGCGCGCGTCCCCGACAAGGTGGGCCCGCTGAGCGGGAGGGCGCAGGGCCGGGGCGGCAGGGCGGCAATTTGCCCTTAACCTGCCAGCCTCAGCGGCACGAGGCCCCGAGGGGCGAGCACCTGCCAGGGAGGGACAGTGAGGGACACCTCGGGCGTGGCCGGCACGGGCAGGTGTGGCCCTTGGGGGTCGCCTGTCCCACAGATGCTGGCCTCTGGGTCTCCCTCAGGCCCAGGAGTGCATGGCGGGGGGTATTTGGCCCAGCTGAGCCTGGGGCTGCTCCCAGGGAGCCCTCCGCTGCCTGATCCCACTTGGAGGGGCTCAAGGGCCAGTGACCCAGGTGACAGGCGGCAGAAGCGGGGTGGGGAGGCGGGAGCCTGCTGCACGGGCAGAGTCCCCGAGATGGACCCAGCAGAGTGTGGACACGGCCAGGTGCTGGTGTGCAGAGCGGCATTAGGGAGGTTGGGTCCCATCAACAGAGGCAGCACGTCTAGAGCAAGAGAGGGGATGAGCTTCTCTCTCAGCCAGCCAGAGCACCCCAATCCTAGTCTCGGTCAAGGTCGCAAACTGCTCCCCAGAACAAGCCACAGAGAAAAGAGGGCCATGAGACTCCGCAGATGAGCACCACCGAGTCACCGTGAAGCGGCAGCGATATGGGGTGGTCCCCCCGCAGGGACTACAGGGGCCCCACCAGAGAACGGGGTGGTCCCGGCACCTGGCCGTCCACCCAGGGGACCCCACATGCTCTCCACATTGTGCTGATGGGCGGGCAGGGGTGGCCTGGGGCTCGCCCCGCCCCCGAACCCCACGAGCACAGCCTGTTTCCGCGCGGGCAGCCGAGGTGGCCAGCCAGCCCTGGGCTTTTGGGGAGCCCGCTGGGGCCCCCTGGGCCCCACAGCCGCCACCTCTGGCCTGCTGGGCTCGGATGGCTCCCGACCCGCGCCGGGAGCCGCGGGGCCTCGTCGCGGGGCTCAGCGCAGCTCCGGGCGCGCGGCCCCCCGGGCTCGGGGGCGCGCCTGGGGCGGGGGCGCCCGAGGGCCCGCGGGCCTTACCGTAGCCCGTGGTGGGCAGCCCCAGGTGCTTCATGCGGTTCTTGACCAGCTCGGACAGCTCCTGCCGCTCCGAGCGCCGGCACAGGCTGAGCCGCTGCTGGCTCCACTCGGCGGCCGCGCGGCCCGCGGGCTTGGGGCCCTTGCGGCTCAGCCGCCGCGCCCACTGCAGGCTCTTGCGCCGCAGCAGCGGGTGCTCGGCCGGGTCGCCGGCCGCCTGGCGTCCCTGGGCGCCGCCGCCGGCCCCCGCCCGCGCGCCCCAGGGGCCCTTGGCTTCCTGCGCGTCCTCGCCGTCCTCCACGCGCACCGCCACCTGCGGCTGCGGGCGGGAGCCGTGAGGCCGGGGCGGGGCGGGGCGGGGCCCGGGGAGGGCGGGGCCGGCGGGCGGGGCCCGGGGCGGGGCTGGCAGGGGCGGGGCCCGGGGCGGGGCTGGCAGGGGCGGGGCCTGGGGAGGGCGGGGCCCGGGGCGGGGCTGGCAGGGGCGGGGCCTGGGGAGGGGCCCGGGGCGGGGCCCTGGGAGGGCGGGGCAGGGGCGGGGCCTGTGGAGGGCGTGGCCGGCGGGCGGGCCCGGGGCGTGGCTGGCAGGGGCGGGGCCCGGGCGGGGCGGGGCGGAGGGGCGGGGCGGAGGGGCGGGGCGGAGGGGCGGGGGGCGCCCCCACAGCGGCGTCCTCCTCTGGGCGGCTTCTCCGCGGTCCTGTCCGGGCCCCGGCGTGTCCGCCGCACAGGACAGCCCCCCCGGTGCCCCGGCGCGGGCAGGGAGAGGGCGGCGGCGGCTGCGGGAGCCGGGCCTCGGGTGTGTGAACGCGCTGCGGGCGCACCCGAGAGGTTGGGGGGCGGCGCGGCCGGCGCGGAGGCGGCCCCCGGGAGGGGCGCGGCGGGACGCGGGGGGCCGGGGCGTCCCTCCCCGGGCCTCGGTGTCCCCTCTGCGCGGGAGGGCCCGGCGGGGCTCCCCCGGCCGGCTCTGCGGGTCTCGCTCCTGCCGGGCCCCGCAGCACCCCGAGTCCGGGGCCGGCCGGCCCGGCGCCCAGGCTCGTGCGCGGCGGCGGAGCGCGAGCTGGAGGGACTCACCGGGACTCTGAGCTCCGGGGCCTGCGGGAGACACGGCCGGTCGCTGCGCGCTCCCGCCGCCGGCCTCCCGCCCGCCGGCCTCCCGCCCGCCGGGGCACCGCGGACGCAGACGGGCGGCTCGGAGCCCGCACCCCCACGGCGGCGCCCCGCGAACCTCCGCGCCGGAGAAGACGTGGCTCTCGGTCCGGTAGATGCCGATGGGGATCTCGGCGCTGGAGGAGCAGAGCTTCTGGAACAGGCGGCCGTAGGTGCGGATCCACAGGTCGGCCTCGGTGACCTTCATCTGCGCGCGCGCGGGCGGGGGGGGCGGGGGGCGGGGGGGGCTGAGCCGCGGCCCCGCCCCCGCCGCGCCCCGACCCCGGCCCGTGCTGGCCCCGCCGCGCCCCCGCCCCGCCCCGCCCCCGGCCCGTGCTGGCCCCGCCCCGCCGCGCCCCCGCCCCGCGCCCGCCCCACCTCCTGCCCCGCCCCGGCCCCGCCTCCTGGCCAGGCCCCGCCCCCAGCATGCGCTGACCCCGACTCCTGGCCCGCCCCGCCCCACTCCGCCCCGCCCCAGCCCACCTCCTGGCCCCCCCCGACCCACGCCTCCCGCCCCGGCCCCGCCTCCTGGCCCGCCCCACACCGCCCCTAGCCCCGCCTTCCGGCCCGCCCCTGACCCCGCCTCCCGACCCGGCCCCGCCTCCTGGCCCGGCCCCGCCCCCAGGCCCGCCCTGCTCCCGCCCCGCCCCGCCCACGCCGCTTACCGCGCAGAGGTATCCGGAGCCCGGGGTGGTGTCCAGGCCCAGCAGCAGCCGCGTGATGGAGATCATGTAGTCCTTCACGAAGGACTGGCCGGGAGGGGCGCAGGGAGTCTGCCTTTGCACCCCAGCCAGGCGCGCGTCACCCCGCCCTTCCGGCCCCACGCAGCCCGCCCGCAGGCCCGTGGGGACAGGTGGGGACGGGGCGCGGCCGCCGGGCCCCCCACCTGGTAGAGCAGCGTGTCCAGCATGCTGATGCTGAAGACGCGGCCGGCGGCGAAGGGCAGGCGGAACATGAAGGCCAGGTTGGAGCCGTTCTCCCGCTCCCGCTGCGGGAAAGGGGGTGAGCCGGCGCCCTGCGGAGCCCGGCCGGCCTGGGCCGCTGCCCGAGACGGGCCCACGGAGACCCGCAGACGCCTGCCGCCCGGCAGGCGCCTCCTCCGGCCCCTGCACGGTCCCGCCCTGCCGCGGCTGGGTCAGTGGGACCCACGGGCCACGGCTGCAGCCCCCCGCACACCCCCCGCCTGTGCGGCCAGGACACCTGGACACCCGTGGGGCTGGCTGCACCCAGGGTGCCCACATCTGCGTCCAGGGTCGGACGCCCCCAAGGGAAGCCGCTCCCTTCCCCCTCAGCAGGAAGCGGCCGGACAGGTCCTGAGCACAGGTCTGGGCAGCCGGGACCCTGAGGGCCAGCACTGGGCTTCAGCCCCAGCTCCCGCCCGGGCGGTGCAGCCTCATGTGGGCTCCCTGTCCCGCCCAGCCAGGGGACAGTCTGCGCCCCCGACATGCACCCGCCCTCTCTGGGCTCTTGGGGCCCTGGGAAGGTCAGCAAGCACGCAGGGGACACCCCCTCAGCCGGGCCACCCCTGCCTGAGGCTCCCGGGCCCTTCCCCAGCCCCGAGCAGCAGAGACTGGACCCTGACGCAGCTCTGCCCCCGCCCTCCAGCGCCCAGGCCAGCTCTGCGCCCTCTCCCCGCCTCGGCTGCTGTCGCCTGACTACTCGCCGGCGGGGGCTGTTCCCCCTGCGCTGCACAGTGCCTGGGGGCGCGCTGCGCACCACACACAGCCCCACCCCAGACAGGCCCCCAAAGCTCGGGGCTGCACAAGAGCCTCTCACAGGCGCTCCCCGCAGAGCTCAGGGGGCTGGCAACCCGTGACCCCCCACCCGCTCCTCCAGGCTTGGGGAGTGGCCGCAGGTCTCTGAAGCCCCCCCAGCTCAGCAAATTGGGGAGCCCGAGGGGGAAGGTCAGAGGGGGTTGGGGCCGCTCACCTTTTCCAGTTTGGAGAGGGCGAGCGAGTAGCTGTCCTTGGCCCGGAACTGCATGAAGCGCATGTTGGACGGGTGGGTGAGCTCCGTGGTGATGCTGAGGCTGGGGAAGAGCCTGGGGGAGGGGCTCCGGTGGGCGCGGGCCGGGCCGGGGCGGCGGCGCGGGGGCGGGCGGGCCGCGGGGGCGCCGGCTCACCGGAACATGGTCTGCACGTTGACGATGGTCTTGGCGTCCGCCATGTAGTCTTCCTCGGCGCTCATGGTGCTCTCCTTGTCCACCACCACCAGGTTGTCGGCGTAGATGATGCCGCACTGCAGCAGGCTGTCCAGGCTGGGGAGACGCGCGGTCCTGGGCCCCCGCGGGCACAAGGGCGCCCCCTGCCCCCCGCCCCCCGCGGAGGCCGGCGCTCACTTGTCCACAGAGCCCTCCATGTAGTACACCATGGGGAAGCAGCAGATGGCCTCCAGGAAGTGGTGGTCGGGCCTGCGGGCACAGCAGGGCCTGGGGGGGCTGCCGCCTGCCTGGCCCTGGGGGGGCGACCCTGCCCCGGCACATCCACCAGGGGCCTTTACGGGCCTCTATCTTACCCAAGGGGAAACCGAGCCCGGGGTGCGCCCTGCTGAGGTGGCCAGCCAGGGGCCCCGGGCCCGGGCGCACACCCGGGGGTCCTAGGGTCGAGAGAACCACGAGGGGGGCAGATGGGCCCCATCAGGGACAAGAGGGTGCGGGAAGCGGAGGTGAGGCCCGAGGCCGGAGCTGCAGGCGGACAGCTGGGGTCCGGCAACGTCCGCCCCCGCCCCCCAGGCCCCCGCTTGCAGAAGAGGGACGCTCGGCCGGGGCCGGGGCTGGGGCTGGGGCGGGGTCCCGGCCCTGGGCCTCACTTGTTGTCCAGCAGCAGCACGATGGGGTTGAGCTCCCTGCGCGGGCGGTAGTAGGCGCGCAGCGGCACGATGAAGTTGTACAGCCCGTTGCCCGCCGTCTCGGCCGACACGATGATCAGCTTGTTCTTGAAGCCGTAGGCCTTGGCGTCCTCGTAGCTGTTGTGCTTGCAGCCCTGGGGGTGCCGGGCGAGGGCAGGGGTCTCCCGGGACCACCCGCCGGCCAGTCCCACGGCCCCATCCTCTCACAGCCGCCCGCGCCCGGCCGCCCCCCCATGGCCCGGCGGGCACCAGCGGAGGGGCGAGGGGGGCGCCCGGGCTCCAGGGGGAGCACGGAGCCGGGTCCCGGCAAGTGCGGGCTGACCGTGGTGGCCAGCGCGCTGGAGGCCGGGGCCTGGGTTTCTAAACGCCCTGGTGTCCGGGGAGGAAGGACCGCTGGAGCGCCGGTGGGTGAGGCCGGGTGAGGCCGGCGAGGCCGGGGCTGCCCCGCGAGGTCACAGCCAGGCGGAGATGCGGAGGTGGGGGGTGGGGCGAGAGGGCGGCGCCTACCTTGTCCAGCCGCAGGCAGCAGAACGGGGCTTTCACGGGCAGCAGGTGGCACAGGGTGGGGGAGCTGCCGATGTACGGCGAGTTGGGGGGGTAGCCCTTCACGTACCTGGGTGGAGACGGGCCCTCAGCGGCCAGCCTGCTTGGCCTGGGTCTTGGGTGGCCCCTAGGCACTTGCGCCTGCCCGGGGTCCCCCGCTGCAGCCCCGCCCCCTGCCCAGGAAGGCCTCCGACCCCTGCGGTCAGCTCCTCCCCTGGCCGTGCCGGGTGGGGCCGGGAGGACATTGCCCGGGGGGATCGCCCGCAACGCAAAACCCAGCACCGGGACACGCGTGGACACACACCAAACCTGGAGCGGGGGACGCAGCCGTGGCGCCTGCCCGCCGCACACCCACGCGTGCCCGCCCACCCACAGGGCCCCCGGTGCAGACAGCCTGGGAGCCGCGGGGGCAGCGCTGAGAGGCGCGGGGGCGGGGGCCAGGCCCGTCCCTCCCGGGAGCCGTGCGCCGCCCACTCACTCCACCGCCGACAGCCCCTCGTCCTCCGAGGCCGTCATCTCGTCCTCGGAGGGGTCGCTCAGCAGGTCGCAGGGCAGCAGGGCCGAGCTGTCGGCCAGCTCCAGGACGGGCGCGATGCTGGGCCGCCGGCTGCCCGAGCCGTTCTCCGTGGGCAGCGCCAGCTTGCCGCCCGGGCCGTCCCCGCCGCCCGGGGCCGGCCGGCACTCGGCGTTCTGCAGGTCCATGGCCACCGTCCCTGCGGCAGAGGCGGGCTTGGCCGGCGGCCCTCGCCGCGCGCAGAGGGGCCGGGCGTCCCGGGACTCACCCACGGAGGCGATGGCGCTGTGCACCGGCAGGCGCGCCGAGCCCTGGCGCCGCTGGCGGCCCTTCTGCTGCTGCCGCTCCTCCTGCTTGAAGATGAAGGCCGAGTTCTCCTCCTTGGTGATGTTGATGTAGAAGCAGGTGTCCGAGGCGCCCAGCGTGTGCCGCGGCCCGGGGTTGAGCAGGATGCTCTTGTTCTCCTCCCGCTTCAGCCCGATGAGGCACACGCCGTACCTGGGGGGGCGGCCCGTCTGCCCCAAGCCGCCCCGCGGCCTCGCGGCTGGCGCCCGGGACACCCCGCCTGCGGTCAGGCTCTGGGCCCGGCCCGCCCCCCCCCCCCCAGCCCGGAGGTCAGCGTCACCCGAGCCGCGGAAAGGGGGCCGGTGGGGGGGCAGCCTGGGCCCGGCCCGCCCCCCCCGCAGCCGCGTACTTCTTGTGCGCGTGGAAGGCGGCGTAGGTGAAGCTCTTGCCCTGGTACTCGCGGAAGAACTTGCTGTCGCCCATGCGCACGTGGTACACCTCGTTCCCCGAGCAGCGCCCGTACATGCGCTGCCACTGCTCCGGCGACTCCTGGCCCTCCCTGCGGGCGGGGGGCCCTGCCAGCCGCCATGCCGCGCCGCCCGGCCCGACCCCCGCCTCCGGCCGAGACTTGGGCGCGCCGCGGCGCAGCTCTGGGTTCCAGAGGCCGCGAGCACGGCTGTCTGAGCTCCCCGGGTCCACACTGGCCTTGGCCGCCGCTGGGGCTGGGCGGACCCCTCCCCGGCCTCGTGCTGCCCCAAGGCGCCCCCGGCCCCGCAGGAGCGAGGACCCACGTCCGGGTCTCCGGGCGAGAGGACAGCGGCCCTTCCCCGTGCCAGCACCCCCTACCTCGGGCCGGGCCCACGCGCCGGGCGACACACGCGCCCCCCCAACCGTCGGGCGCCCGTCCCCGTGCTGGCCTCAGCCGGGGGCTCCGGCCCCGCCCCGCCCCGCCGCCTCTCCGGGAGCCCCGCACCCGGCCCGCGCCCGGCCCGCCGGCCCCTGGGTGCAGTCCCCGCCCCCCCACCGTCCTCTCCCCGTCGGGGTTCCTGGCCCCCCCCCCCCGCGCCCACCCGGCGCCCACCGCACTCACTGGCCGCGGGACGTGTGCACCAGCAGCGTGACGAGCGTGGACGTGGCGGGGCAGATGCAGTTGAGGGCCAGCATGGCGAACTTGCACTCCTCCTCGCACACCACGTGCTCTGCCGGCGGGAGGGAGGCTGCGCCCGCGCCCGCGCCCCCCCAGCACCGCAGGCACCCCGCGCCCCCACCCGCCCCCCGGGGCCCAGGGACGTCCACGGGCCTAGCGGAGGGGCTCCAGCCGCCCATGCCCCCGCCGGCCCGGGGCCGAGGCTGCTCCCGGCCGCGCCCAGCGCTCCAAAGTGCCCGCGCGTGCCCCAAGGCGCACCCGCAAACTTGACGTGAAACTTGTTCTCCGGCTTGAGGATCTGCACGTACAGCGGGCAGTTGGGGGCAAAGTCCTTCACGGCCCAGGCCCGCAGAATGGTCTGGTGGTCCTGGGGCGGGAGGGCGGTCAGTGGGCACCGGCCGGCCGGCGGGGCGCCCTGCCCGGGGCCCGGGGTGAGTGGGCAGCGGCCGCGGCGGGCTCTGCCGGGGCGGGGCACACTCACCGCTGCCGTGCGGTCCACCTCGTTGCGGCTGCTGAGGATAAAGCAGGCCTCCCCGTTGTCCATCCTGCAGAGGGGACACCAGCCAGGGCGACCGCATGTCCACGCTCCCCACCCGTTGTCTGGGGCCCACTGCAGAGGATGGAGGACGGGCCGTGCGGAGACCCCCTCTCGGGGCACCTTCCACCCCGGTGCCCCACGGAGGGCGGCCGTGTGGGCAGGAGGGCCATTCTTGGTGGCGGACGTGCCGGACACCCCTGCTGGCCTGCCCCCTCCCAGGCAGGGCTGCCCAGCCGCCAGTGGACCTGGATGACAGGAGCACGAGCAGCTTCGTGCCTGTCAGCCCTGCCTCAGGGTGGGGCTTGATTCCTTCCCCAACTGGGGTGAGGCCGTGAGGCCCTGGGCCGGGAGGTGGGGACCCGGCGCCCAGCCTCTGCCCCCCCCAGCGCCACGCCCCTAGGTCTCAGCGAGAAGGGGAGTCAACGCCCCTGCAGTGAGAACGTGCCCCCGACATTCTGGAAAGTTCCACCAACAACAGTCTAGGCACCTCCAGGCGCCGCACCCGCCTGTCTGGAAGAGAAACCCGCCGCCCCGCCCGCGCCCGGGGCTTGCAGGGGCGCTCACTTGGCCCGCATGAGGTCCTGGTCCTTGAGGGCGGAGCCCTGGAGGTAGATGACCCGCTGGGACCACAGGGGGATCTGCAGGACCCTGCGGACCTGGACGTCCATCTCGGTGGGGCACAGGATGACCACGTAGTAGTCCTGCGGAGGGGCCGGTCAGCACGCCGGGCCAGGGCGGGCGGGGGCCAGGGCGGGGGCCAGGGCGGGCGGCGGGGGCCAGGGCGCGGGCAGCGGCGGGCGGGCACCTGCAGCCGGGGGTGGGCGTAGAACTCGTTGAGGAAGTCCATGAGCAGGTCGATCTTGAGGGAGCTGACGCACAGGACCACGTGCTTCTCCGTCTGCGCGCGGTGGCGGCTGTAGTTGCCCCCCGACTTCTGCCGCTCCATCCACAGGTAGACGAGCTCCTCAAACTGCGGGACGGCGACCGTCGGGGGCCCTTCCCGGGCAGGGCCGCGGCAGGACCGTGTGCCGGGGGCGGGGCCCGGCCCGCCGGGGGCAGCGGGAGCCGGTCGGGCGCCTCCCCCGCTGTGAGGTCCCCTTGGCGCCCCCGCCCTCTGCCCACCGGCTCCTGGGCCCGCCCGTCTCGGGGCCCTGCCACAGGCCCCTCCAGGCCCCGCCTCCTCCCGAAGGAGCCTCCCAGGCCTCCCTGGTCCTGGCGTCCCCCGAGCCCCGCCGCCCACCTGCAGGGGCAGCACCACGAGGGCCACGCAGATCATGACGACCACCAGCAGCTGCGACGGCCAGATCTTGGGCGTCACGTCGCCGTAGCCCACGGTGGAGAAGGTGACGATGCAGAAGTAGAAGGACGTCAGGAGGGACAGGTTCTCGCCCGCGCGCTCCAGGTGCTGCACGCCGCAGGTCCTGCGGGCCGGGGGGGCAGGCTGGGCAGGGCTGCCCTGGGCGGAGCCCACCTGCCCGGGGGGGCCTCGGCACCCAGGGGCCAGCCAGGCACCCCGAGGGGTCGGGGGGGCCTCCACGGCCGGTCTGGGCCTCTGACAGGGCCCCGGGGGCGGCTCTGAGGCGGGGGCGTGGGGGTGGCCAGGGAGCGGGCGGTGAGAGGTGGGGGCACCTCAGCTGAGAGGCGCCGGCTCCTGCGTGTCCAGCGCGGCCACTAAGGGTCGGGTGCCAGCCCCGCCGGGTCCTGGGGAGGCCCGGACCGCCTCCCGCGCCCCCGCCCCGCAGCAGCGCCCGCCGCGGGCTCACCCCGTGAAGACCAGGCACAGCAGCGTGCAGAAGAGCAGCAGCACCTGGTTGAACATGGCCGACTGCGTGCGCAGGATGGCGCGGTGGAAGTCGTTCTGCGGAGCGTGAGCGTCAGCCCGGCCCCGAGGGCCCAGGCCGCCCACCGCCCGCCCGGGACACCCACCCACGGGTGGGGCCAGGCCAGGACGAAGCCAGAGCCAGGGGCCACGGCGTGGCCTTGCCGCACAGCTGGGGAGGGGCTGGCGGCTGCCCCAGGTCCACTCACCGCAGGAGCTGCCCTCTCTGAGACACAGGCCTGTGTTCGCGGCCGGGCCCCTGGCCCCCCCGGGCGCCCCCCTCCCCCCACGGGACCAGGCTGCCTCGAGGCCACCTGGCCTGGAAAGCCCCTTCCCCGGTCTGGAGACGCGGGGCCATCCTGCCCGCCGGGCTGCGCGGTGGGGCCCGGGGCGGGGGCCCGGGGGGGCCGGGGCGCAGGGCCAGCTCACGATCATGTTCTCCAGCGCGTGCTTGGCCAGCCAGCAGTTCAGGAACACCGGGATGAACAGGTTCCGGAGCGGCGCCCAGAATATCTGTGGAGGAGTCCGGTCAGGGGCTGCGGGCTCGGGGCGCCCCCCGCAGGCGGCTCACCCACCGTGAGGATGAAGGGCAGCGTGGTGGTCATCTCCAGCACGAAGGACACGCGGAAGATCTGCTCCCAGATGTTGCCCTGGGGGCCGAGCGAGCCTTCAGAGCGGGCCGGGCGGGGCGGAGTCCCCGGGGGCAGAGGGCAGGAGGGGTGGGGGTCCGGCAGGGTGGGGAGGTCCGGGGGTCCGGGGGGGTTCCCCGGGGGGGACTGGCCTTGTAGCTGAGGTAGATGAGGAGCATGGTCTCCAGGAAGCTGATGATGGCCACGATGACCTGGGGGAGGAGCCTCTGAGCAGGGCTGGGGGCAGCGGTGGAGTCTGGCCTCACCGTCCCCCCCGAGCCGGAGCCCCCACTCACCTGAATGGCCCAAAGGGCCATCTTCCTCTCCACCCACAAGATGGGGGCCCTGGAGAGAGCGCTGAGCCTCAGCCATGGTGGGCCCCCCGGCGCCCCCAGAGGGGCCAAAGCACAGGACGGGGAGGTCCCCCAGGAACGAGGGGACCAGCCCTCATCTGATGAACTCGGGCTCTGGGCACTGGGGAGCCCGCGAGGCTGCGGGGAGCTTTGCCGCCCCGGACATGCGCCGAGACCCGGGCTGCGCCCTAACTGACCGGGCGGCGGGGCATAGGCCGCAGCCCCGGCCCTGCCCGCCCGCCCTCCCTGCGTGCAGCGCGATGGCGGGGGGCGATGGGAGGGGGCGAAGGGGAGGGGGGTGACCCGCCCCACGGCAGGGCGGCCCCGCGGCTGTCCCTGCGGCGGCTGGTGACTGCGGGCGCAGCCGGCCTCCTCGAACACCGGGGGCTCGCGGGCTGGCCTGGGCGTGGTCCCGAGGGGCCGGGCTGAGCGCCCCCCGCCCGCCCGCCCAGCGCACGGCTCACCAGCTGATTTCCGACGACGACTCGTTGAAGGTGTAGTTCTGCTTCGGGCAGCCCCAGCTGCGGAGACACACAGCTGGCCCACGGTGCCCGCCCCGGACCCGCCCCGGTGCTGTGGCTCTGGGCGGCGGGGTGCCCCTCCCCCTCCCAAGGCATCTGGACCAGGCGGCGCTGACACCGGGGACACCGGGGACCAGGCGGCAGGCCCCGCCAACCCCCAGGGGCCTCCGCGCGCCTAAGGCCTGAGGCCGGGCCCCGCCTGCAGGGGACAGACGGGGGACGGGGGACGGGCCACGTCAGGGCAGGGAGGGCTCCCGAGGTCAGAGCCAGGGCGGGGGGGCTGCCCACAGGCCACGCACCAGCCGATGCCCTGGGTGGGGTCGTCCAGCAGGACGCGGACGATGTACAGCAGGCAGCTGAGCAGCTTCAGCGAGAAGTTGAACAGCCGGATCCTCAGGCCTGCGGGCGGCTGGCGTCAGGCTCCGCAGCGCCGCTGGACTCGGCGCTCAGCTGACCGGGCAGACCCGCGGGGGGTGGAGGGGGGCGCTGGCTGGTTGGGGCGGGGCCCCAAGGCCCAGGTCTCGCTGCCCGGGGAAGGCACGAGAGCTGGGCCTCCCCAGGTGCTGCTGGACCCTTCGCCCCCGCCTGCCCCCCCGCCGGCCACACTCACTGGATCTTTGGTTTTTGATGAAGAACAGCTTGAGCCGCTCCTTGAAGGTGTTCTCGTTGACGTAGAACTCCACCTGGACCCTGCGGGCCGAGAGGGGCACGGGGGCGTGACAGGAGGCCCAGGTGAGGCGGGCTGGCACCCGCGGTCCATGCCGCGGTGGTCCTGGGACAGGAGGCAACCGCCTCGGAGCACCCGAAGGCACCGTCGTGCTGGCGGGGATCTGGGGGGCTGCCTGGAGGAGGGGGTGGTGCGGACGGACCCAGGGCAGCCGCCCACAGCCAGGGGCAGGCAGGGGCGCTTGCCCAGCCCAGTCTCCCAGTCCCCCCCGCCCCCCACCCCGTCATCACCCTGCAGGCGGGGGGAGGGGTGGGCGTCTGGGCCTTGAAGTCAGCGCACTGCGGCCGGGGTCGCCCCACCCCAGGTCTGCGAGGCACCGTTCCTGGGCCTGCTCCTCGCGGAGGGGCCTGGACACAGCCCTCTGCCACCCCCACCAGGCCCCCCCCACAGCTCAGGAGGGGCCCTGACCGCCCAGCTCCTGCTGGGGGGCTCTGGCCACACGGCGGGCTCCTGGGATTGGCGGCAGGATGGGCCTCCCCCAGGCCGGGGGGGAGAGACGGGGGGTGGCCAGACCGGGGCCGAGCCTCGGTCATGGTCAGTGCACCCCAACACACAATTACTGCACCCCAGCATCTCAGCACACCCCACTGCACCCCAGCATACAGCACTGTACCCCAATACACTCCACTGCACCCCAGTATACCTACTGCACCCAGCATCTCAGCACATCCCACTGTATCCAATGCACCCCATAGTACTCAGCACACCCCACTGCACCCAACACCCCAGCATACCCCACTAAACCCAAGCACACCCCATTGCACCCCAGCATACCTCACTGTCCCAGAGCACCCTACCCCACCCCAGCAAGGCTCCTTTCCTCGCCCCCCTGCCCTCCCAGTTCAGGTTGCGCCCGAGCCCCACCCTGCTCTGTGGGTTCCGCCTGGGGCGGGTCTGGGGGGAGGGGCGCTCGGACAGGGGGTCAGGCCTGGCCGGGGCTGGCAGGGCAGGCAGATGCCCCTCGAGAGCCTCGGCTCCTGCAGAAGCTGGGTGTCCTGGAGAGACCCCAGTGTTCCCGAGGCACCTGCTTGGAAACGCCTCCTCCTGCTCCTTCCCACAAAGCCCCAAAGGAGGGTCTCCCCTCTGCTCAGCGCCCCAGGGGGTGGGAGCCGCTGCCCCGGGGCTAGGGCCTTGCCAGCCGCTTCCTCCCAGACCTCACCGCCCCCCGCCCCAGCCTCCCCACGTGGAGCCCGAGACCCCGGCAGTGAGTGGCCAGCCGGCCCCCCCGGCCTCAACCGGCATCAGCCTGGCGAGGCGCTGACCGCGCAGCCCCGGCTCCCAGCCCCGCCCTCCTGCCCCGCGGGCTTGGCGGCCGCTCCCTCCTGCGGCCACAGAAGTGGTCCCTGGCCTGTGTCCCTGCCCACAGGCACGGGAGGGCTGGCGGTGCCCAGGGCGGCCTCCTCCCGCACCGCGACACCAGGTGGCAGGTGCCTGGCAAGGGTGTGGGCCTCCCCCGCCCCCCGCCCCGTACCATAAGGCCGGCGCAAGCTTCGGGGCCGAGTAGGAGCCCGCGGGGCCGGCTCTCAGGCGGCCGCAGCCGGGCCTGCCCGCCCTCTGGCCACTGCCGTCCAGCGCGCAGACACCGCCAGGGCCGCACAGAGGTGCCCCCGGGGCATCCCAAGGGCCAGGCTGAGCGCCCGGCCACCTCCGCCGAGGCGCGGGCAGGAGCGCCGGCAGCCGCTTCGGTCACTCGCACGTGATGGGTGCTGGGCCCTGCTGCCCGCCCTGGCCGCCGAGTCCGGGGCAGCTGCCCTTGCGGCTCCAGGCAGCCCCGCGGCACTCACTGGGACGGGGAGGCGTCGAGGCTGAAATCCCCGACGCGGAGCCCGGGGCCAGGGAGCGGGCGGGTGGCGGGCAGCCGCGGACAGGCGGCAGGAGGCCCGGGCGGGGGCAGTTTGGACCCAGGGAGGGCCGGGGCTAGGGGCAGGCGGGGTGGGGGCCCCCCCGGCGCGGTGCAGGGCGGGCAAGCTCGCTGGCAGAGCTGGCAGGGGGGCAGGCACCGGGGGGGCCTCACTGCCCTTCACAGCGCCCCCCAGTCCACAGGCACTCCCGGGAGCCTCCCCCACAGCGGCGTCCGCCCCGCCCCCACCCTCACGGACAGATGCGGGCGGAGCCAGGCCCTGAGTTAGAGCCTGGGGTGCCTGGTCCCCTCCCACCGGCCTCACCCCATCCTCCCCACCAGGCCCACCAGCTGGGTTCCCCCTTCTCCCCAAACCCACTCTGGGTGAGCTCCTCCTCCCCAGCCAAGGTCACGGGCACCCGGGAGAGCTGTGGAGGGTGCCCCATACCCAGATTCAGCAGCTCACAGAGCTGCCTGCGCCCCGCCTGCCACCCCTCCTCCCAGCCCCCTCAGCAGCGCCCCCTCGGGCACCGTGAGGCAGAACCCCAGCAGCGGGCCGGGCCCGCCTCTCCTGCCACCTGCCGGGCCAGCGCACCTGGCTGGGCCCGAGCCACGTCTGGGCGCCCCTGCCCACCACCCCACCAGCCTGGGAGGGCTTCGCCGGCCCCCTCGATGGGCACCGGAGGGCGGGGAGGGCTTCATGCTGGCCCACGACCCCGCCAGGAGGGCGCCCTGCATGGCTGGGAGCAGGTGCGTCCGTGATGCGGCCCCTCTGCCCAGCAGTGGCCGGGCCTCCGGGAGGCCCAGAGCTGGGGGGCACGGCCCAGCCCAGGGAGCGGCCCTGGCTGGCTCGGTGTGGTGGGCACCGGCCGGCGCTCTGACGGAGGGCACCGCGTCCCACTCAGGTGGTGCTGGGCCCTACCGGGCCGGGTTCCTGGAGAGCAGGCCCGGGAGTCCTCGGCTGGCAGCCTCCGCGGGCCTGCTGCTCCTGTGCCTGAGGTGGGGGGCCGGTGCCAGGGCGCGGGGCTCCGAGCTGAGGCTGTGGGCGGCCTCAGAGCCCTTGCTCGGTGGGGGCTGCAGGGCCCAGCGCAGGCGTGGCGGGGGGACCTCCTGGGGGAAGCAGCTGCGGCTCCCGGGCGGCACGAGAGCTGGGGGCAGCTGGAGCGGGACCCACCGTGCCCGCGCCCATGGGGCCGGGCGGGGCCGGGCTGGCTGTCAGCAGTGTCTGGGTCGCTGCCCCCGCAGCATCCAGGAAGAGGCTGGAGTGTCAGGAATGGGGCCCCTGGTCCTTGGCCAGCTCTCGCCTCCCTCCTGCCCGTGGACAGTCCATTAGCTGTTCGAGGACTAAGAAGGCCTGTTAGTGGCACTTATCTCCAGCCTTAACTATCCCCTCTGGCAAGTGGGCATCGCCCTGGGCAGCACTCCCAGGGGTTTGGAGGAGCAGGAAATGTGGGGGGGAGGGGGGCAGGAGGGCACCCCAGGTTCCGAGGTCCTGCCATCTGCCAGGCTGCATCTCTGCCAACCAGTCCCAACCCTAGCGCGGCACCCCCTCCGAGGCTCTGCCCCCCGACCATGCTGCTGGGGGGGCCCTGCTCACGTCCTGGCCCCTCCCTGAAGGGCCAGTGCCCCAGGCACCCCCTCGCGCCGGGCCCTCCCCACCTGCGCCTCCTGCGCAGCTTCCCGCCCACATGTGCCCACTCGCGGGCTGACTCATCTGTCCCCGCAGCACCTAAGGGCTCCGTGGGGCAGGTGCCCGCGGGCGAGCGCCACAGGCCGAGACTCAACGTGCTCATCCAGGAGGTGGGGTGCTCGGCTCCGGGGGCTGGAGGGGGGTGCACTGTGGCCCTCCCTGGGGCTCCCTCCCTAGGGAGCCGGACCCCGGCTGCCATGGCTGGGGCCTGTGCCCCCACTCTGCTGTGCTCCCGCCTCTGTGCCCGCCCGGCCGGCCCACGACCCCCGACCCCGGCCCGGCTGCTGCCCTCTGGCCAGGACACGCCGCCCGCCGCCCCGCGGAGAGGGACAGAGCCCGCTCGGGACGGGGCTTCCCTCTCCCTCCAGTCCCGCGCCGCCCGCTGGGCTCAGCCTCGGGGCGGGATGCCGCGGGCCCCACAGGCTCCCCAGGCTGGTTGGAGCCGGCGGGGGCGGGTGCTCGGGTGGGGGTTCTGGGGGCGGGCCCGGCCCCCCTCCTCCCAGGGCTGCCCGGCGCGGCGGGATGCGAGCCCCTCCCGGCCCTACCTCTGGCCCACGTCGCTGCCCATGGAGCCCCCGCCGCGGGCCGGCAGCAGCGGGCTGAGCCCGTGCGGCTCCTCGGGGGCCGAGCCTCCTGCCAGGGCGCCCCCAGGGCCCGCCTTGCCCTCAGACGGCGAGCGCTGCAGCTTGGCCCGCGCCATCCTGCGGGAGCGCTCGCGGCGCGCGGGCGCGGGGGAGGCCGGGCCCTACCATCTCGCCCGCCCCGGCTCCCGCTCCGCTCCCCGCGCCGCCGCAGTGGAACGGCCGAGGGCGGGGGACACGGAGCCGGGTGGGAGCCTCCGCGGGCCCTGCAGGCGCCCCCCGCCCGCCCCTGGGCCCGCGCGCGCGAGCGGGAGCCTGAGCCCGGGAGGAGCGTCGCGGGCAGGCGGGGTCTGTCTGCTGGAGGAGGGCGGGCTGCGGGCCGGGGGCTTCCCGCCCAGGCGCAGGGCCCCGCGACTCCTGCCTGGGTCTGCCCGGAGCCCCGCCGCCGACCCGCTCCTCCCCCTGCGCCCACCAGGCCCCGGCCCTGGAAGGGTTGCCCAGGTGACGGCGGGTGGCCACCAGCAGGCGTGGGCGCGGGGGGGGGGGGGGCGCCGGGCACAAGGCGGGGTCCACGCGGTCCCGCACCTGCAGCTGCTCCGGGAGCGGGGTCCCCGCCTGGTGCCCGACCGCACCCCCCCCCCGCGCCTGCTCCCCCCACGCGACCCGGTGGGTGAGCCTCAGGGCTGGCATCGCCCCAGGCTGTGCAGGAAGGCGCCTCGGTGCACCCGGCCCCCCGCGGCACTGAGTCAGGGGAGCCCCGTGTGCACCTACACCTGCGCCCTGCCGGGGACAAAGGAGGGTCTGCATCAGAGGCCCCAGACACCCCACCTGCCCCGGGGGGGCTTCAGGCCCCAGGTCCCGGGAGCCCGCGGCTCCGTGCACCCAAGGGTGGACTCATGGCCGCCGGCTCCGGCTGCGCGTGGACGGCAGTGGGGGGGGGCAGGACACCCCTGCAGGGTGGGGGGGCTGCGTGTCTGGGGGAGGCGTCTGGGGCAGGAGGGGCCCTGGGGGGCAGCCACGCCAGAAAGCAGTTGGGCGGCGTGGGGCCGGTGGCGAGCACCTCACCACGGCCCGCACAGGCGAGGACTTCGGGACGGAGGAAGACGGGGCGGGGGGCGGGCAGGTGCCGGGAGGAGGGGAGGAGGAGGGGCGGGCAGGTGCCGGGAGGAGAGCGGGCAGGTGCTGAGAGGAGGGCGGGCAGGTGCTGGCCCCTCGAGCAGAAGAACCCTCGAGAGCTTCGCGTAGACGCAGGGGGCGGGGAGGTCGGTCAGTCGGCGTCTCACAGCGGGCGGCAGAGAGGGCAGGCCCGCCCCGGTCAGCGGGGGCCCGGCTGCACCAGGAGGCCGCTGGCCGACCCAGCCCCCCAGCCGTGGGGGAGAGGGCCGCGGGCACGGGGCCGCCACGCGCGGGGGAGGACGCAGAGCACCAGAGCCCCAGGCACTCACGCGTGTTCGGGGCACCCGGAGGCCGCCGAGAATGCCCGCTCCGGGCGCCAGGGGAGCAGGGGGCGGGCCTCACTGCCGGGCGGCCTCCGCTTACACAGCGGGGTCTGCGGGGACAGACAGGACGCTCGGGGCGGCGGGGCGGCGGGGGCCGTTTTCGGCAGCGACTCCCGCGTGGGAGAGGACATCCGCCCCGGGACGCCGGACGCCGGGCCGGTGAGGGGCATCGGCCCAGAGATGCAGAGACCGGCCAGGGCCCCGAGCCAGGGCAGCCGCCACGCGGGACGTGGGACACGGGCGTGAGGGTGGGCGAGGCGGCGGGCTGGGCCGGGGGCCGGGGGCCGGGGGCCCGGTGGCGACGCGTGGCCTGGTCGCACGACAGACCCGGAGCGAACGTCGCCGGAGCAAGGTCTGAGCGTGATCGAGACCTGCAGGTGAGGAAGGGGCAGAAGCAGGTGCTGCCCCATTCAAAGTGGGGTGTCATGACCCCAGATGAAGATGCTCTGCCTCTCCACGGAGCCCAGGTCATTCCCTGAAGGGACGCGCCCCTGGGGCCGAGAGCCTTTAGGGCGGAGAAGGTATGAGGAGACGTTCCACAAGAATTTTTCACGATAAAGAGCTCATGGGGGCCTCCCTGGAGGCACAGGGCTTAGTCTCGGCCTGAGCTCGACCCCCGGCCAGGGAGTGACCCACAGGGTGCGGCAGACCCTCCCGTCTCCCCGCTGCTCCTCAGCAGTGTGTCTCGGTGGGGCCGCCTGTTCTGCTCCCCGCTCAGCCTCTGGGGAGTCTGGGACTCTGGGGAGTCCTCTCACCACCACGCCCCCCAACTCTGGCCTGCACCCCGGCTCTTCTACATAAAAATAAAATCTTTAAAAAAAAAACAACGAGTTCGCCGAGGCAGCAGCAGCAGGGCCGGGCCGCACCGTCATAGACCTGGAAAGCCGGGAGCGCCGCGCCCAGCTGCGAGGCCAAGGCTTTTCCTGGCCCGCGGCGCCGGT
Source organism: Talpa europaea (assembly GCF_964194135.1). Lineage (NCBI taxonomy): Eukaryota > Metazoa > Chordata > Mammalia > Eulipotyphla > Talpidae > Talpa > Talpa europaea. The sequence continues at coordinate 325,473 of NC_140074.1, read as the reverse complement.
GCCCAGCGGCCAGGAGGAGGAGAGGCCCGGCCCCGCGGGCGGCCGGCGCACGGGGTCTGCTGCGGGCCGGCGCCAAGGCCGGGGCCGCGGACGCCCCCCGCACCAGTGCCACGGCCAGGGGAACGACTGAGCTGTCACGGGCCCTAGGAGGTCACCCTGGAGGGGCCGAGAGCAGTGGGCCAGACAGACAGACAGACAGAGGGCGGAGCCAGGCCTAGGCCGAGAGCGGCAGCTGGGCAGGGCGGGGCACCCTGCAGCGTGGGGTCTGGGGCAGGCGAGCAGGAGGCCGCTCCTGGGGTGACCTCACTTTGCCCTCTCCATGCCCCTGAGTGGCACCTGCTGTGGGCAGGGGCTGGGGGGATTGGAGGGGGCCTGGGGGCCAGGCACAGCCGGTCTAGCTATAAGAAGGGACCTCCTGACGGCCCCTGCACCTCTGCACCTGCAGACCCCTTCCCACGCCCCTCCTCCCGCCTGCACCCCCCTTGCTGCCCTTGGGGGTCCATGTGCCATGACTGCCGGGGCTATGTTCCTTGTCTGGCCACTAGCCAGGGTACTGCACCCGCTGGGGGGGGAGGCAGCTCAGGCTCCCAAGGCTGGGAGGGAGGCGCCTCTTTTCCGGCATTTCCGAGTATTTTCAGCCACTTAGGGACCCACCCTGGAAAGCAGCTCAGCGGGGCCCGGCACGGCCATGCTGACCCTGGGAACCTCGGCCTCCTGGCCACGGCTGCCCCCCGGGCCAGGCTGCTTCCGACTGCACATTCCTCGTGACCAGAGAAGGGGCAGCCACTGGATCCCGCACCCCTAGACTACTGGGGCCTCCCCCAAACCACACTCGCACCTCACTGGGGTCGGGGTCCTGGGTTGCCCGAGCAAAGTGCCACAAGCCGGGGCTTTAAGACTACAGGCGCCCCCACTCCGGCTCTGGCTGCGCTCCCCGGGGCGGGGGGTCCAGCCTCCCCTGTTCCCGGCCCGGGTGTCCCTCGCTCGTGGCCTCTCGCCCTGGTCTCTGCACGTCCCACATGGCCCTCTTGGAGGGAGCCCTCACCTGGGGTCATCTCCCCCGAGACCCTCCACCGCAGACCCTACCTGCAGAGGAGGGCCGGTCTCGTCCCAGGTGGCCCTCCCCTGGGGCGGACGCCGCTCAGTGCGCGGCTGGGATCTTGAGGACCCGTCTCCACCCATTGCCAGGCCCGCCCCCGGCCAAGGCCCTCAGGGGTCCGAGCCAGGAGCACCCGCCGGCCGCAGGGCCTCTGTGGACCAAGCCTGACCCGCGGGGCGGCCAGGGGACGAGCCTGGGAGGGGGCGGCAGAGGGCCCAGGCAGGGGGCACGTCCTCCCTCGTCTGTCCCCACGCCAGCCCGAGCCACGGAGGACAGAGCCAGGACGCATCTGTGCGCGAGGGGTGGGGCAGCCTGCGCCCGGGGGTGGGGGGCGGGGGGCGGGGGCAGCTCTGGCCTGGGCCGGGCCGGGGAGGGGCCCGGGGGCACCGGCCAACTCTGCCCCGCTGGCCCAGGACAGCGGTGACCTCCTCGTCGCCCAGCCCCACCCGCCTGGACCACGTGCCCTCCCGCCGAGGCCTTGGGTTTTCTGCGGCTCAGGCCCCGTGAGGGCGGGGGGGGGGGGGCCAGCAGGGGCCCCGCGCAGCCCAGGCCTCAGGGAGGCGGCGGGGCTGGGGGCGGCCGCTGCGCTTCCCGCCTGCCCCCTCCCAGCCCTGGCCTGGGGCGCCCGCCCCGCCTAGTGTCAGCTACGGCCCCCTCTGCCCGACCCCCGCAGGCTCTCCCCATCCCCGCAGGCTCTCCCCCCGGGGCTTGGGCTTCTGCAGTCCCAGGCCCGGCTGCGGGTCCCCTTCAGGGCCGCCCCTCCCCTGCCTCTGAGCCCCGCCCCCTGGGCCCAGGGGGGAGCCCCGCCGCCTGCGCTGGGCCGGCTGGCCACGGGGCCTGTCCGAGGCTCCCCAGGCTCCTGGCGCGGGCCCGGCCTGTCTCGCGCTCCTCGGCTTGTTGTGTGAGGAAACACTGGGCCGGGCTCGCCGGGCCGGTCCCGGCCACGCTCTGGCGCAGGAGCTGAGGGCGCAGCACAGGGGCCCTGCGGGGCCCGTGACCTGCCCTTCCTGCTGGACCCAGCCTGGGGCGGGGAGGCCCCATCTGCAGCCTCGGGGCGGTGGACGGTCGCTGGGCAGGCCGTCCCCCGCCTTTTGGGGATTCACCCGGGGTGAGGGCCGGCCGGAGCCCCTGGGGGCCTCGGCGCCCCACCACCGCCCACACGCCCTCCTCCAGAGCCTGGGCCCCAGGTCGGGGCGGGGCTGGGCCGGGGCAGGCACCGAGCCGTGGGGTGCAGAGGCCGGCCAGCCAGCAGCCGCTGGGCCGCTCCGCCTCCGCTGGGCCACGGTGTGCGCGGCCGTGACTCACTGCTGGGGCTTCGTTCCCCGGGAACAGGAAGCGCGCGGCTCTGCCCACCAGCTCTGCCTGCCGGGGCCGCGGCCCCCGGGCCCCCGCGCCGTGAGCCGCGCAGAGAGGGTGCGCAGCGGAAGCGGAGGCCGGGGGGACAGTCCCCCGAGACCCTCCCGGCACCGCTCTGCACGGTGCTCCGCGCGCCCCACCCCCAGCTCGTCCCCCCAGCTCGTCCCCCCAGCTCCACGCGCCGACCCGGTCACCCGCGCCGCCCCTGCGCCTGCCCCGTCCTGCTCGCGGCACCGTCCCCGCATGGGGCAGCCCGGGAGCCAGGCCGGAGCATCGCCCCCGGAGAGCAGCGGGGTCAGTGGGGCCGGTGTCCTCGCCCAGCCCTCCGCCCCCGCTGCCCCCGGCAGCACAGGAGAGCGCTCTCGCTCCCCCGGAAAACAGCCTCCTGCAGGGCCAGTGGGGGGGCGCCCACCCTTCCTGGCGTCCGGAATCAGGCCCAGCCAGGGCAGGGGGGTGCAGAGGCTCCAGGCGCCCAGGAGAGCCCCCAACAGTCACCCTCCCCGGGCCCTCCTAAGAGTCTGCTCAGAGGCTCAGTGATCCCCGGGCCCCCCGCCCCCCCCCCCGGCCCCGTCCTGGCCCCGCACTGACCCTAGGGCGACATTCCAAAGTCTGGGGTCAGGAGAGGATCCCCCCCAGGCCCTGCCACAGACACACAGCAGCTGCCTTTTGGCAAAAGAGGTTGGAGCAAGAGCTCGCTTGATGCTTGCTGTGGTGGCACTGGGTGGGGGAGAGCCGCCCCGCAGCTCCCTAGGCCTCCTGGGGTCCTCAGGGGAGCAGGGTAAGACCAGGGCCGCCGGAGAGCTCCTCCCTGCCTGTGACCTGCGCCCCGTCCAGGCCCGGTGCTCCCTCCCCCCTCACGGGCATCTCCCTGGGCTGCCAGTCCTGGGACAGCAGCAGCCCACCCCGGGCCCCAGGGCGCCCCCTCCTCTCGTGCTGGCACATGGACACCCACGGGCATGTCCAGTGAACACCATGAGCCGCGTCGATGAGGCCTGGGGCCCGGCCGGGGGGGCGTGTGCCCCAAAACCAGGCGCGGCGGCCAGGGCTGGGGGTGGGTGGCGAGCGCTGCGGGTCCAGGCTCCCGTGGGGAAGAAGGCTCGGGATCGAGGGGGTGATGGTGGCGCTGCGGGCATCTCCCCCAAGCACAGGCCTGGACTCCTGAGGACACAGGGCCGTGGGGGCCTCCCAGGCAGCCCCGCCGCCCAGCTGACTCGGCGCCCGCCAGGCACAGCCAAGGGTGGGGACGTGCGGTCCAGGGCGTCACCCAGTCACCGGCCACACAAGGCACTGGGGCTCCACCAAGCGTGACCCCCAGGAGGTTGGGGGAGCCCCACAGTGTGCCCTCCGGGCCGGCCTGTCTGACCCCTCCCCTGGGCACGGGGCTTGATCCTGGGGGGCTCTGCTTCCCCTCCTGGGGCGGGGGGCACGGCCCGCAGGCTCAGGCTGGCCGCCAGCAGTGGGATCTTAAATCCCCCTCCCAGGAGCGCCAGCAGCTCCCGGCCTGGTGCCCGCGCTGCCCCACCAAGTGTTTTCCCAGCTGCAGCCTCGCAGCCGGGGCGCTGGGCCGCGGTGTTCGGCCAGCGCTGGCCACGGGCGCTCAGAGCCAAGGGAGCTGCACGGCGCTGGGCTGGGCGAGGCGGGTTGGGGCAGCGGACCCTCAGACCCCCAGGCCCCGCGCCCCTCCCCTCCCCTCCCCGCGCCGAGCGGCGGCTCCCCGGCTGGCAGGCGCTGGGCTCCTCCCCTGGGGCTGAGCAGCGAGAGTGCTGGGTGTTTACCGAGACAGCTATTTGGGGAGAAGAGAGAGAAAAGCCTCATTTCCGCAGCTCCCTGCCAGCCTCCTCCGCGCCGCCCTCCCCAGGGCCCACTGCCGGGGCCTCCCCCGGGGCTCGAGTTTGCGCGGTCCCCGCCGGGATGGCGCGAGGGGCGCGGGGCCCGGCGAGGCGGCGCCGCGCGTGGAGGACGCGGCTCCCCGGGAGCGCACGGAGGGCGCGTCCTCGGCCGGCTGCGCGTCCGCCCGAGCCCCCCAAAGCCGCGGGCCGCCCGCGGGGCGCCCCCGGCCGCGCCGGCCCCTCCCGGGACGGCCCCGCCCCCCCAACTCTGGGTCCGAGGCGCAAAGTTGCGCGGGGCTTCAGCACCGCGGACAGCGGCCCTACCTGTCCTCGGGCGCGGCGGGGTCGCCCAGCAGCAGGTCCCGGAACCGGTACCGCGGCGGCAGGGGCAGCGCCTCGGCGGCGTCCGGCTCGCTCATCTCGGGGCCGGCGGTGTCCGGGCGCGCGCCGTCCCCGCGGCCCGTCCCCGGCGCCCGGCCGCCCGCGGGCACCCGCCCGCGCCCTCCCCGCGCCGCGCCCCGCCCGCGCCGCCCGCAGGGGCTGCGCCCCCGCGCGCTCCAGCTCCGGCCGCCTGCCCGCTGCCCGGGGGCGCGGGGGGCGGGGCGGGCGCGCGGGGGGCGGGGCGGGGCGCGGGGCGGGGCGCGGGGCGGGCTCTCGCCACCTGGGACGCGCGGGCCTCCGCGGACCCAGCTCCCCCGCCACGCAGCCCGCAGCCGGGGCGCCGCCGGCCAGGGCCCCTGACTTTCTTGCACTTGGGGGGAGGGGCGGCCGGACAGAGCCGGGGTGGGGCCGGGCCAAGGGGCCAGGGGTAGGGGCCTGCGGCTCCTTGGGACCCAAGTGCTGACCCCCAGCTCCCCCCCTTTCCTGTCCAGACCCCCACATCCAAGTGAGCTTTGGCTGTGGTTACCCACAAATAGCCCCCCAGCTCCCAGCTCCCGGCCTCCTGGGGCAGCGGCCCCCACAGTCCCCAGCACAACACTAGGGTCTCGCTGGCCTCCAAACCAGAGGGCCCCCCCCACCCCAGCCCTGGCTGGGCGGCAGCTGGCAGGGGCAGCCATACACATGAATCCACAGGGGCCCGGGACAGATGGACACGTGGAGGCGCCACCACAGGTACGGGGGCATTGAGGTCAGACCGGGGCTCCTGGCCCCCAGCGTCACCCATGGGTCCCAGTGAGTCCGGCCCCAGGACACAGCTTGGTGGTCCTGGGCCTGCTCGGCCGCTCTGGGGCTCCCCGCTCAGGCAGGCGCAGCAGGAGGACACAGCTCACTCGGTCACTCACCTGGAGCCGAGGTCCTCGCGGACGGCGGCGGCGCTGGCGACCCCCCTCTCAGGCCGGGAAGGACAGGCACGTTCCCAGAAACCCCGCGGAGGAACCGGCCCAGGCCCCCCGCCCCCCAGATGGGCAGCAGGCCGGTGCGGGCGCCCCCATGCCCGCCCCCCAGGGGCCGCTCCTGACCAGCCGGTGGAGGCTGCAGGTGGCAGGAGCAGCCCCGCACCCGCGCCCGGTCAGAGGTTCAGCCTCGGGCTAGGCAGGGTTTGAGAAATAACATTTTCCTAAGCGCAGCAGAGAAGCCGCGTGTTTTCCTAGTCACAGCTGCCGCGGGCGCAGGCAGGGGCCGCTGCCGGGGGGCCCGCGTCTTCCTGGGCTGTCCCTTCTCGCCGAGAGTCCCCTCCAAGGGCAGAGCCCCAGGCGGCCACGGCCCTGCCCGGCTCCCTGCTTGGGGCAGCGGGGGGTTTTCTCTCTGCTGTGCAGTCGGGGGTGGGGCTGGGGGCCCCTGTTTGCCTCGGGGACCCGGGGAAGGAGGGGACAGGGCCGGAGGCCGGGCCGCGGCCGCTGTGCGGCCAGGGAGGGTGACAGGGTCGGCCGCGCCTCCTCCTCCCGGGGACCAGCCCCTCGACCCGGAATAGGCACCCCGGGACCCCCGGCGTCCCGCCTCGTCCAGGCCGGGCTGCAGCCACAGGCCCTGACCGTGCTGGCGGCGGCCGGGCCCAGGGCTCCGGGAAGGGGCCACCGTCACGGGCCCGCGGCGCTGAGACCCGTCCCGAGCCTGAAGGCCCGAATCACCGGGAGCGAGGAGCACGCGGGAGTGGGGGGTCCAGTCCCCCAGAAGTCAAGGCGGCCCAGGCGGGCGAGGGCACACCCCTGGCCCCAGTGTCTGGACACAAGGGCCCCCGCCGTGCGCACGTCCCAGAGCCCCTCCGCGAGGCCCGAGGCCCCCGGCCCCCGCCGTCCTGCTGCCCGCGTGCCAGCTGCCGCAGAGAAGCGCCATCTCACGGGAACTGCTGGCCCGGGGAGCAGAGGCGTGTGCAGAAGCTGCGCTGGCTTCTCGGTCCCGGGCGGGCTGGAGCAGACACGGGGAGACCGGGGAGGGGTCGGGGCGGCTCTCATCTTGGGTTTGGTTTTGCTCTTTGCCCCCTGGGGCGGCTCTCGGGCCTGGCTCTGGGCGATCCCGTTGGGGTGGACGCTTACCCGCGAGGGGACGAGCGACGTGGGGGGCTTGTTTAGAAACAACGGTCTTCCTCTTCTCTGAAGCGCACACGACTGCGTTACGGTTCCTTGCTGGCCCCCCGGGGGCGCAGGGGTGAAGCACAGCGCCGTGAAGCCGCTGCGGCCTGAGTGCAATCCCCGGCCAGGGAGTGACCCGCGGGGCGCAGCAGGCCTCTCCGCTGCTCCCCTCGGCAGTGTGTTTCAGTGGATCCACCTGTTTTGCTCCCCGCTCTGTCTCTGGGGAGTCCTCTCACCCCCACCTCTGGCCTGCACCCCAGCTCCTTTATGCATAAATAAATCCTTTTAAAAAGTTCCTTTCTAATAAAAGTCTGCATGTTTTATCTTGACGAGGTGGACAGCAGATTTGGGGGCCCTAGGGTGCCCCTCTGTAACAGATGGTGCTCCCATGTGGGTGTGCACACACGCAGGAGCACACGCGAGCCCTCGTGGACAGACACGCGCACCGCCTGGGGTGCGGGCAGCCGAGCGCGCGGTGGTGGGAGCGGGGCGCATGCGGTGGGGCCAGGGCCAGGGCGGGCGGGCGGCCGGGCAGGGGCGTGTGCCTTCTGGGGGGGCTTCCAGTCAGGCCCGGGTGGTGCGCCCCATCTCCACCACGCGGCCGCCGAGCTGAATGTAAACTGCAATCACAAGGCCTCCCTGGGCTGGGCCAGCCCCTCTGAGGTGCCCAGTGCCCAGTGCCAGGGGCACGTCCCGCTGGGTCGCAGGGCCCAGCCCTGACCCGCGTGCCCAGGACGCTTGTCCGGCCCCGCCCCACCGGCACGGCTGTCCTGGCAGATGCTGTCCAGCTGCGGACCCAGCTGGCCGCAGAGAGGGTGGGGCCTGTGGCCGCGCTGGCCCGGGGAGGAGGGGTCGGCTGAAAGCGGAGACCAGGCGGCTTCCCACGCGTGAGGGCCACGGTTTCTGGAGCCCCCTCCCTTGGACGGGCCCCACTTTACCAGGCCTCTGGCTTAGCCAAGGCCTCGGTGGCAGGCACCGCCCCACCTCCCCGAGGCCCCAGGGTCCTGCGGGGCCGCCCGCTCTCCAGGGCCGGCCCCACTCTGGCCAGGCGTCTCCCTGGGCGGCGAGGAGCAGAGGAGGCACCGGCTGGGCCACGGGTGGGGCGTCTGCGGCCGACTGGGAGGCCCCCAGCCCTCGCCACTGGCTCCGACCAATCCGGGAGCCGCGACTACAAATAGGGCGGCCGGCACCAGCCCTCAGGAGCAGATGCGCCAAGCCCCACTGTGCTGCCCACTTCCTGCCTGGCCCCAGGGGCCCGCGATGAGCAGCCAGTCAGGGCGGAATGGCCAGGAGGGACGGGGCACACGCGCCTGCCAGGCTCACCCCACCCCACTGGGTCCGCACCTCCCTGGACCCCCAGGGGTGAGTACCCTTCCCGGGCAGCAGAGACCAGTGCTTGCCTATGCCCGGCAAGATCTGGCACATGTCTCTGCTAACTGGGGCCTCCCGGGTCTGGCCGACCAAGCAAAGTGACTGCCCTGGGGTCCCCGAGATGGCCCCTGATGGCTGCACCACTGCACGGGGGTCACCTCGTCAGGTGGACGCCCCTGGAGCTGCCCGCTGCCCTCCTGGGCGCCCTCGCGGTGGCCCTGCCAGTGAGCGGCCTCTCCTGGCCCCCCCCACAGAGCTATCCGCGTCCTGCCTCCAAACCCATCACCCTCGCCAGCGTCCTGGCCCTGCCCATGTCCTGGGGAAGAGGGGGCTCCCCAGCGGCCTGTCCACCTCACAGTCTGAACAGCCCCTGGCTCGCGTGGGGCAGAGAGGCCGCCTCCTGGGCGCGCTCCGAAGGTGCATCACAGCCCCCTCCCGGGACGGGATAAGAAACCCCAGAGGAGAGTCTGGGGTCACAGCTCCACCCCCAGGAGCAGTGGCAGCAGCAGCAGGGCCTCCGCGTCCCAAGGGGGGGTGGGGGTGGGGGGCAGACCGGCACTCTCAGGGCTGGGCCCTGGAGCTGCCCCTGCCCCAGGCTCACCTTGTCCAGATCTGCTGCGTGGTGGCACAGGGCGCCTGCCCCTCCCATGGCTGCCAGGCCGGGCTGCACAGGGGCCTGGCGAGCCGTCCCCTGGGGCCTGGTCACTTCCTGCTGCCCTGCAGGTCTCGCTCCCTAATAGGGGCCTGGAGGGCTGGCCAGAGCTTCAGGCCAGGCACGTACCCTGGCTGGATGCCAGTCCAGCTCTGTGCCCAGCCACCAGCCCAAGGGTCCCCCGCCGGGGGCAGGGCAGCGGGGCAGGGGCAAGGCGGGGCTCTCAGTGGGCAGCACCGGCAGGAGGCCGGCTCAGGGTCTGGGGCAGCCGCGCCCACAGCAGCGGCCCTGTCTGGCGGAGGCTCCCCGCCCTTCCCTGCGGCCGCCAGGGTGGCTGGACCCCACACACAGCCTCGCTGTGGGAGTGGGGGTTCCCACTCCAGCCTGAAATGGGGGTTCCCCTGTACTGAGATGAATATGGGCCGCACTTTCCAGGACCCAGTCACTTAGGGTCCAGGGAAGGGAGAGTGGAGACCCGGGACCCTGGGAGGCAGGAGCAGGCCCCGCCTACCGGCGCCCCAGGCCCTTCCCAGCAGAAGTCACCTCCAGGCTCAGCCTCACTGCCCGCCCCGGGCAGGCCTACCTGGCCACCTGACTGGCTGTGCCCGCCCAGCCTCGTCTTTCCTGGGGGTCTTTACCCAGACTGAGCTGCCCTGGGGGGAAGGTCATGCGGCCTGACCCGCCCCGTCCTCACGCTACATGACAGCGACTTGGCGGGGTGAGAGGTCAGGCAGGACAGTGGGGGGGGGCTGCCTGGGGCAAGGCCCGGGGCAGGTGGAGGCGTGTGGCGTGTCTGGCCCAGGCGGGGGTCCGGGGACCCAGCCCACCTGGCCTGGGAGAGCCCCGTCTTGGACGCGCAGGTACCGGCGGAGGGAGGTGGGGCCGCTGGCTCCACACGATGGGAAAGGGTGTCCTCTGCCCTCTGCCCTCTGCCCGGCGTTCAGTGCCAGCTGACCCTTGAGGGCAGCCCTAGGGAGGTGCCGCTGCGCCCACAGCGCAGAGCCGGTGCCCACTGCTTCCAGGGGCGACCTTGCTCCCCCACCCGGACTGGCGGGACGCGTCCCCTCTGGACCCAGGCGCCCCTCAGAGCAGGCCTGGGACCACCCACTCCGCCCCTCACTGAACACACCCCGAAAGTGAGCCCCCCTCCCTGCAGTCAGCAGGAGCACCTCTCCCGCACCCCAGGCCCCCGCCTTCCAGGTAACCCGCCACCCCTTCTCTGGCCTCAGCATGGCGACTACAGGACCCAGGGCACGGCGGGGGCGGGTGGGGGCGCACACCGGGCTGGGAGGCGACTCCTGCCCAGGGGAGGGTCAGAGGGGGCGCGGGGCCTGGGGGCGCGGGGCGGGGCGGGGCGGGGCGGGCCGGAGGGCAGGATCCCCATGGGGGAGGGGTTCCTGGACCGAGCCCCTGGCCCGGGCGGGCTCCGGGCAGCTGGGGGCGCCGGCCACGAGGCTGGAAGGAAAGTCCCAGCTCCGAGTGGCCGGGCCAGCGCGCAGGGCCCTGCAGCCCGCGCCCCTCGCCGACGCCCGCGGCCCAGCCCCGAGGCGGTGTGGACGGCGGCGCGGACCCGCCCCGGTGTGCCCGCCCCGGTGTGCCCGCCCCGGTGTGCCCGCCCCGGTGTGCCCGCCCCGCCCCGGTGTGCCCGCCCCGCCCCGGTGTGCCCGCCCCGGTGTGCCCGCCCCGGTGTGCCCGCCCCGGTGTGCCCGCCCCGCCCCGGTGTGCCCGCCCCGGTGTGCCCGCCCCGGTGTGCCCGCCCCGGTGTGCCCGCCCCGCCCCGCGCCCGCCCCTCTCCGGCCCCGGGGCCCCGCCCGCTCGGGCAGCCGCGTCCCGGGGGCCCCCCCCCAGGTGACCCCGCCACGGAGGGGCCCAACCCGGCGCCAGCTGCTCTGGGCTCGGCCCATCTCCCCGCAGGGGGCCGGCCCCCCACGACCAGGGCCCGCGGGCGCCCCACCTCTGCAGGGCTGGCCGCCGGCAGCCCCCCACCCCCGCCGGCCCCGCGGCCTCAGGCTCGGGCCCCTGGCCGCTCGGTGACCTCTGCCCCCTCGTCGCCCCTTAACCCAGGCTCGGCGGGGCCGTGCTGCAGGCCAGGGGTGGGTGCCGAGCGCGGGCGGGGGCGGGCGGGCGACCGGGCGCCGGGTGGGGGAGCGGAGGCCGGGCGTGCGGGGGCGGGGCGGCGTGTGCAGGGGGCGGGGCTGCGGGGCGTGCGGGGCGGGGCGTCCAGGGGCCGGAGGGAGGCACGAGGCGCGGGCACGTGCTCGGGGGCGGGGCGTCCAGGAGGGGGAGGGAAGCACGAGGCGCGGGCACGTGTGCGGGGGCGGGGCCGGCGTGCGCTGGGGGCGGGGCTGCGGGGCGTGCGGGGCGGGGCGTCCAGGTGCGGGAGGAAGGCACGAGGCGCGGGCACGTGTTCGGGGGCGGGGTGTCCAGGAGCTGACGCGGCGGCTGCCTCCTGCGCTCATGGCTTCCCGGGGCCCCCGGCCCGGGGCTGTGGCTGCCCGAGGCTCCCCCGCCGCGGGGCGCAGGTGAGGGCGGGGCGCAGGTGAGGGCGGGGCACAGGTGAGGGTGGGGCGCAGGTGGGCGCGGGGCGCAGGTGAGCGCGGGGCGCGAGGCGCAGGTGGGCGCGGGGCGCAGGTGGGCGCGGGGCGCAGGTGGGCGCGGGCGGGGGTTGCGGGGCCGCCCGGGGCCGACGGCTCGCGCTCTGCTGGGCCCGGAACGCACCTGGCCTCCCCCCGCAGCGGCCGTTCCGCGCCTGGCGCGCCGCCCCTTGAGGCCCCCGGGCCGGGCCGGGGCGGGGCGCAGCCCCCCGGGGGCGCCGAGGGTCCCGGCGGCCGCCCGCGGCGCAGCGTGCTGGGCGAGCGGGAGCGCAGGTGAGGCCGGGGCGCTGCGGGCGCGGCCGTGGGGGGGGGGTCTCGCCGCGGGGCGGGGGTGGGGGGGGCCCCGGGGCGGGGGTGGGGGGGGCCCCGGGGCGGGGGTCGAGGGGGGCCCCGGGGCGGGGGTCGAGGGGGGCCCCGGGGCGGGGGTCGAGGGGGGCCCCGGGGCGGGGGTGAGGGGGCCCGGGGCGGGGGGCGGCGGGGGTTGCGGGGCCTCGGCGCCGGCTCAGGCCCTGCCCGGCAGGCGGCGGATCGCGGCGAGCTGCGAGCGCCTGCGGGGCCTGCTGCCGGGCTTCGCGGGCCGGCGCGAGGACATGGCGGCGGTGCTGGAGATGGCCGTGCGCTTCCTGCAGCTGGCGGGCGCCCGCGCGGAGCCGGAGCCGGAGCCGCAGCCCGTGAGCGGGGCCCCTGGGTGGGCGCCCCCGCCCCGCCGCGCGCCCCGGCCCCCCCAGGACGGCCCGCCCGGCCCCCGCGGCCACGGCGCCTGTCGGTGTCCGCAGGCCCTGCCGCCCCCCGAGCCGCGGCGCCCGTGGACCCAGGACGCCGAGCAGAGCCCCGCCGGGGCCCGGGGCCGCGGGCCGGCGACCACGTCAGTGAGGCGGGGCTCCCGCTCCCCGGGGCGGCGCGGCCGGGGCGGGGCGGGGCGGGGCGGCCGGGGCCGGCGGGGGCCGCGGTGTCTGAGCCCGCGGGGCGGCCTCTCCCGGCCTGGTCCGCGCGGGGTGCGGACAGCGGGGGGCACCCGCGGGCGGGCCTGCTGAGCCGGGCGGCGGCTGCTTCCCGGCCCCCACGCGCCTCCTGTCTGGCGGGTGCAGGCAGCGGGGCGCCCCGAGCTGCGTGGCCGCCAGTGGGGACCAGGGCAGGGCCCTGCTGGGCACGGATGAGGAGCCGCACGGGCCGGCGGCCGCCCTGGGTGAGTGTTGGGGCCCGTGGGGCGTCCGGGCCGAGGCAGGCAGGGCCCGGTGTGGCCGGCTGCGCGGCTTCTCTTCCTTCTGCCGCGTCAGCCGGGGGAGCGGGTGTGTCGCCCTGGCCCGCGCGCAGCTGGCACCAGGACGCCAGGGTCCTCTGCTGCTGCACCCGTGCTTGCATGAGTCGCGGGTGCCTGCGGGGGTTGTGGGGGCTGGCCGTCCCCTCGGGAGGCGCTGGACACCCAGGCGGAGCCCAGCCACGGGCCGTCTCTGGGGAGGCCGGCCTGGGGCAGCGGGAAGGCCCACCCTCCTGGCTTCTCCCACAGGGGCTCCCAGCCCTGTGCCCTGGCCCCCCGCCTGGAGTCCCCCGGGGCTGCCGAGGCCCCCCCCACCTCGGGGGCTCTGTGTCCTCTGGCTGGGTCACTGCGGGGCGCAGCCCTGGGGTGGGCTGGAGGTGGGGCAGGTGCACCCTGGGCTGGTACCCCTGCCAGGGTCCTGCCGGCCGCCTGCAGTTGCCGAGGGGGGTGTCAGGTGTAGCACCCCCACAGCCCCTTCCCCAGGAGCCTGAGTGCCTCTTTCCAGGAACACCTGCACCTCAAGTGTAAGGGGGAGGCTGTCCTGGCCCTGGATCCCCCACCAGACATCTCTGGGGACAGGGCGCCCGTGTTGCCTCAGTCTGCTGAGCTCAGCGCCGGGCGGGTGTCTCCGGTGAGGGCTGCTTTGCAGCTTTGGGGGCTGCAGCGGGAGGGCAGGGTTGCTCCCCTCAAGGGCCTGGGCACTGGGCCTTTGCGCAGCCGGGTTGGTGCCAGGACAGTGGGAGGGGCGCGTCCCCACGGGGAGGAAGCTCATCCCCTCGGCGGGCTGGGCCCTCCTGGCGTGTCTCCCAAAAAGGCTCCACCGGTGCGTTACCAGTCGGCACCCGGCGGGCTGGGGGGAGCCTGTCTGGAGAGTACTGTCTGGGGGGCCTGGGAGTGGGGCGGCTGTGGCTCTACCTGCCCCAGGGTGCCCCTCCCCAACCCTGGGCCTGAGCACCGAGACTGGGCTCTGGGTCAGCCCCCGGGAGGGCTGAGGGGGTTTGGGGATCGAGGTGCAGCCACGGGGGGGTGTCTGACAGGTGCATGTCACTCCCAGCCCTCCGGCGCCCAGCTCTGCTGACCCCACGTCTCGGAAACACCCCGTGCCTCTTCCTTGTGGGCTTTGGACGAAGCTGCCCTCGCCCCCGAGGAGAGGTGGCTCAGGTCTGGCACCTCAGAAACCGGGCAAGCGTCATCTCCCTGGCCGGCGAGGCAGCAGGGACCCTCCTGGGTCTTTGGGAGGAGCCTGAAACCCGCACCCCCCCCCCCCCCGCACTTGCGGAGGCAGCCGGGCTCGGGGCTGCTGGCAGCCAGCGCCGCGCCCCCAGAGGAGAGCAGTGAGGCTGCGGCGTGTGCGCCTGGATGCAGCCGCGCCTGCAGGCCGCGCCCTGCTCCTTTCGCAGGCGGGGGCGGGCCTCCCTGTGCGCTCGCGGCGCGTGCGTGTCCTCCCCGGCCCGCAGAGCCCCGGCGGAGCTGCGCGCGCGTCTGCAGGGGCGGAGGTCGGGCCCCGCGCTTGGTGACAGATGCAGCCGCGTCACCGAGCTGTGTGGGGCCAGCAGGCGCCTCCTGTGGGCACGCTGGTGGCCAGGGTGTGCCAGGCTTTCCCTGGGCCGCGCCCACGGCGGAGCGGAAGGACCCGGCGAGCACGCGCTGGCCTGCTGCAGGGGGTGTCTTTATTGCAGGGGGACATCCGAGGGGCGGGTGGGGCCCGGCGTCCCGGGCTGCCCCTCCCAGGCGTGGGGCAGAGCCCGGGTGGGGCGGAGGCCCGTGGCGGGGCAGGCAGTGAGCGGGGTGGGCTTCCTGGAGGCTTTGGGGGAGGTGAGCGGGGAGCCGGGCAGAGGGCCTCGGCTGGTCCCCACACCACGCGCAGGGGCCCCTCCTCTGGGCTCGCTGTCCTGGGGGGCGGAGACGGGCGGGGAGGCGGGCAGCGTCCCGGGCCCCCGCCAAGGAGCGCCTCACGCGTCTGTGGGCGGAGGTGCCCTCTGGGGCCGTGGCTGCCTAGTCCCTGAACTGCTGGCACCGGTCTGAAGGGCAGAGGGTCCCCGTGAGCCCCGCCCAGCACCCTCCCATGCCCCACCGTGGAGGCCGCTGGCCAGGGACTGGGGAGGGACTGGGGGTGCTGGGGAGGGCTTGGGGGTGCTGGGAGGGATTTGGGGGCAGCTGGAGGCCCGGGAGGGCTGAGGTGTCCAGGAGGGCATGGGGGAGGGTTTGGGGGCCCAGGAAAGGCTGGGGGGCTTAGGGAGGGCTGGGGAGACCTGGCGGCGGGCCCTGGGAGGGACTCACCGGTGGTGTCCACGACGGCTATCTGCTCCCCCTGGAGGCCGAGAGCCTCACACTTGGCCTTGAACTCGTCCAGGACAGCCTGCTCCGCCTTGGGCGCCCGGGCTGCGCAGGAACAGGGGGGTCATGTGCCTGCGGGGGGGCGGGAGGCTCGCGGGTGGGGGGGTCTGGTCAGGCTGCTGTGCTCCCTGGGGCTGAAGCGAGTCTGGCCAAGAGACTTGGGACCGGGGCGGGCGTGGGGTCCCCTGGGGCGGGGCGGGGCGGGGCTCGTACTCAGCAGCGTGACCACCACGTTGGTCTCCTGGTCCCTGTTGAGGGTGTAGACGGTCAGGTGCTCCTGCGACGCCGCCGCTTCCAGGAAGAGGTGGTTCTGTCCCCAGACTGCGGGGGAGCGCGGGGTGAGGGGGCAGCTGGGCGCGGGGTGGTGCACCCTGTCCTGCCGGCCTCGGGACTGCGCCGGGGGTGGTGTCTGCCCCGCAAAAATGGCTGCCAGCCCCAGGCAGACCATTGCCCTGGGACAGAGCTGCGGGCCCGGGGTCCCGATTCCCAGTGACCCCGGGGGCCCCCACACTTACAGTCCAGGGAGAACTGGTTGGGGGCGCCAGCACCATAAGCGATGAGGTCGACCTTCTGGCACCCGTTTTCCTGCCTGCAGACCAGACCGAGGGGGCGGGTGAGCGCCCACTGCGCACTCCTGGGCTAAATTGGGGTGCTCTGCACCCTCAAGTGTCCCCTTTGGTGCTGGGTTCTCGGCATCTGATTAGCTTGAGCCCCTGCAAGGTGACCTCGCTCTCCAGCTGTGCCCACCCCACGTCCAGGTCCCAGCCCGCCTGGGGCCCTGGCCAGCTGCCGCTGAAGGAGGCACCTGCCCCCGCACGCCCACCCGCCCGCCGCACCGCGCCTGGACCCACGGTATGAGGATCTCCCCGTGCAGGTCGGCGCCCTCCATGTCCAGGGAGTTGATGAAAACCCGGAAGCGCCCGCCGGGCCGGATCAGGTCGGGGTTGCTGGAGGCGATGGCGGCTGTGTACCAGGCCCCGGAAACCTGGGCGAGGAGAGGCCGAGTGAGGGGCTGGGCCGCCCGCACCCCAGGGCCACCCGCTCACACTGCCCCCCAGCACCCCGAGGTGGGGCAGATCCGCGGCCCCCTCCGTGCAGCACCTGCTCCTCTGCACGACGCACAGGACAGGGCCGGGGAGCAAGGCGTCCAGGTTTCCAGTCCCCCCGACCCTGCCCAGCGCCTGCCTCTCCCACTGGGGACCCCACCTTTCCTCAGGATAGATTCAGGGTCCTGCCCCCCAGACCATGGCTCCAACTCCTGAGGCTGCCCCTGCACGTCCCGGGGACTGGCCATGGTCACCACGCGGGTCTCCTGTGGACCCCAGGGGCCCGCCCGTGAGGACTGTGGCCCGGCTGTGCTGCCGGGGCCTTGCCCTGCTCCCCTCTGGCCAGCCCAGGTCCGCCGGGGGACCCGAGTCTTGGTCCCGGGAGGAGCGGGGGCCAGGAGGCGTAGCCCCAGCCCTGACCTGGGCCCCGGCCGCTGGGGCCGCGCTCACTCGGGTGACCCAGCCAGTCCCCAGCCCCGGCGGTCACCTCCGACTCCTGGGAGGTGGACTCTGGCGACTCGAGGCTCTCGTCTTCAGCCCGGAGGCTGCCGAGCAGCGCCAGGCCCACGGTCAGCAGAAGCAGCTGCATCTCCACGCGCCGCGGGTGGGGCGGCGGTGAGGGACTCGCAGGATCTGGGGTGCGGGGGCGGCGGCCGCCTATGTAGCCGGGCGGCGGGTCACGTGGAGGCGCGCGCCTGCTGCGGAAGGTCGGCGGGGACGCCTAATCCCCGGAGCGCGGCCAGCGCTTGTCTGTTCTCTGTGCTTCGGGCGTGAAAGGCCGCGTCCACCTCTGGCTTCCAGAATCAACAGCCTCTGGTGGGCGAGCCGGCTCCCTGCCTGGTGCCCAGGGGTGACCTTGGCGCGGCCTTGGTGCTGAGCAGGACCAGCCCCTGGGGGTGCCGGGCAGCGGGCAGGAGCCTGGCCTGCAGTCACACCGTGGAGCCCCCGGTTCCCCCTGGGCAGCTGGCCCCGGCCAGTGCGGGGGCTGTGACGGCAGCCCTGGTCCAGCCCTGCCCCTTAAACCTGGGGATTGGGTCAGACGCCGCGGGGCCGAGGGATGCGGCTGGGCGCTTGGACCCGCAGGGCGTGGGCCGATGCCCCCTGTCCCCGCCGCAGGGGCCGTGACCCCCCGTCTGGCGCTTCGGGTCTCCTGAGCGGGTGGAGCCCCGGCCCGGACGAGGTCACCAGCCAGCGGAGGGGCAGGACCCGGGTGACCGCTGCCCCTGCCTGTGCCCTCGCCGCAGCTGAATAAAGGGCTCCGGAGCTGGCGAGGGGTGCTGCCAGGGTCCCGGGGCAGGGAGGGAGCCCCCGGTCGGGCTACTCTGAGAGATTGTTCCACCAGGAGGAGCGCGAGCCCAGGGGCAGCAGAGGGCCGGGCTGCGCTGGGGTGCGGGGCGGCCGGGGGCTGGGCCGGGGGCTGGGCCGGGCGGGCGCCGGGGAGGCCCCCGCAATGGCGGGCGGCCGGGCCCTGGCTCCTGGCGTGGAGGGCGGCCGGCGGGCTTTCTCGCGCGGGCACCTGGGCCCCGCGCCCCGGCCGCCCCCGCGCGGCTTGTGGGCTCGCTCTGCTCGCGGCTGGGCGCGACTCCCTTGGCTTTCACGCCAAATTTGGCTGCTTTGTCGATTATTTACTCCCCCCAAGTCCTCCCTTGGGCGCCTGATTGGGCGGCCTCCGCGTCCGCCTCGGTGGACGCCGCCTCGCGCCGGTTGAAGCGCCTCCCACCGGGCTCCGGAGGCCTGGGGCTCGCCGGGCCCTGCGCTGTCCTGCTGGAGCATCCGCGTCCCTTCCCATGGCGGGAGCCGGGGGGGCCGCTCCTCCCAGCTGTCCCGGAGCCCATAGGGCCGCCTGCCACCTGCAGTGGGGCTGGGGGCGCCTTGGGTCTCGCTGGGCCGGGGCGGCTGCCCCCGGGGAGCCAGGCCCCACCTGGGCCTGAGCTGCAAGAATGAGGGGGGCTGGGGGAGGAGGCTGAGGCGGACTCGGGAGGCCTCCCCGGAGCCCCTGGGCTGCGGCCCCACATGCAGGGAGCCCGGCCGGGCCAGGTCGTGCTAGACACTCCAGCGCGGGGCTCTGAGGACAGCAGAGGCAGGTGCGGGCAGCAAAGGGCCCTGGGTGGGGCGCACGGGGACAGAGGGACCCGGCCAGACCGTGTGAGGCTGGAAGGTCTCTGGGGCTGAGCGTGGAGAGCGTGACGTCACTGCCACCCCCGGGTGCTGCGTGATGAGCGCCGAGTCTCGGGAGGTGTGTCGAGCCCTTTGCCCTCCCTGAGGCTCCAAGAACCCACCCGCTGACCTCGGCCCAGCGGGCCCCAGGTGAGGCCCCGCATCAGAGCCTGCGACCGAGCCGGGGCCCCGCGGCCTTCCCGCGTGGTGGGGAGACGCTCGGGGAACCCAGCCACCCCGGGGCTCGGGGGTCTGCTGCTGGGCTGACACCCGCATCCCCTGCTCCTGGCAGTCTGGGCCCCGAGCTCAGCCTGCATCTGAGAAGGCCCAGGGTTCCCTGGACGTCCAGGCACTCCAGGGGCCGCAGCACCCCGACCCGCCCCAGTGCCGCTCCAGACGGCACCGACCCGTGGCGGGCGCATGGGAGAGGCCGCAGGAGTGTTGACTTTGAAAATGTCACCGGGGCCCGGGAAGCCCAGCTGCCGGGCAGGCGCTGCGGCTGGGCGGGGCAGCCCTCCGGCAAGTGGGGCGGGGGCCAGGCCCGCTCAGTGGGGGAGGGCTGTTCCCCGGGCTGGGGTGAGACAGGCTGCGTGTGGCTGGACCCTGGTTCTGGGCCCACGATGGGGGTGCCGGCAGCTCAACCCTTCTGGGGCCTTCCAGGTGGGGCTGCCAGAGAGGGGCTGGGCACCCACGGGAGTTGAGCTGCAGTCCCCTCCAGGCGGGCCCCTGCTCCTGTCTGCTTATGTGGCCGCCCCCCTCCCTGGCACCCCACGTGCTGTCAGCGGCCCCCGACCTGAGGGAGGGCCCCGTGTCCTTCCGCCGGGGCCTCTCCGCATGGCCTCATGGTGGCTGCCCCTGCTGCCCTCCAGGGTGGCTCAGCTGGAGCTCAAAGCTCCCCGCCCACGCCGTGCCCCAGGTTGGGGGGCTCTACACGCATGCTTGCACACGCACATGCACACAGGCGCTTGCACGCACACCCCGGTGCATGCACACTCACACGCAGGTGCTTGCACACGCCCTGAGTCCCAGCAGCTGGACCCCAGCGGCAGCTACCCTGGGCATTACTGGCCCGGCGCTTGGCCTGGTGTCCGACGGCCGGTCGGGGACGCTGTGCCCTCCCCGGGCAGAGGGCAAAGTCGGGCTGCTATGGAGACGCCAGCCCAGGTGGCCTTGGGGAGGGCAGGTCAGCAGCGCACGACCTCCCAGGCCACTCCCTGGAGACTGGGAACCCACGACCTGTGGGCTGGAGGGGGTCATGGGGGGCACTTGGCTTCCTGCCCGGGAGGAGAGGTCCCCGCTGTGCTGTGAGGGTCCCCAGGCTCAGTCCATCCCACAGGAGCAGGAGCCCCAGGTCCCGCGGACACGGGGCGGGGCTGCGGTCCGGATCTGGGGTCTGGCCAGAGTCCAGGTGGGAGGCGGCTCCTTGCATCTCGTCCCAGTCTTGGCCTCGGGGGATGGCAGGAGGGTCCCTGCGGTTTCTCCGGGACGCCAGGGCCATAGTGGGGACCTGCAGCTTCCTGTCCTTCCCTGGGCTGGGGCGGGCGTGGGGGCGCGGGAGCCCATCCGGCCCTGGGAGCAGATGAAGGCAAGTGGCCGCTGGCCAAAGGCCCACTCCCTCCCTTGCAGGCACGGAGCCCGCAGGGTGTGTGGGGAGATCCAGGGCCGCCCTCGGCGCAGGGAACAGCAGAGAGAGGGCACCGGACTCTCTGCTGCTGCCCAGGCTGGGCAGGCGCCGCTGCCCGCGAGAGAGGAGCAGGCCCGGCGAGCAGGGCCCGGCGGACAGCCGGCTCAGGAGCCAGGGCGCAGGGACAGGCAGCAGCGAGGCCCCAAAGCCCGGCGCCCTGAAAGGCCCTGGCCTGCCGTCCAGCTGCAAGGCGGCTCGCGGGGCGCCCCGGGACTCCTGTGCCAGCCAGCGTCCCCGGGGCCGGTCCTGCCACGGTGGGAGCCCTGGCCGCCCCGCCCCGCCCCGCCCGGCGCCCCGCTTCCACAGTCCCGCTGCCGTGATGTTCATCCCCAGGAAACGTGGCTGGGGTCCCATCCTCGCGGGGCCCAGGGCTCCAGAAAGTCTGGGCCCCCAAGGGGTTCGCGGGGCCCTCACACCCGGCAGATGCTGGAGCCCTGCGGGGGCCGGGCAGGCGGGCGGGCAAGGAGCTGTCTGTGTGAAGGGGTTTGCCCTCCCGCCCCGGTCTCTGCGGGAACCGCCCGCGAGGGCGCAGCAGCTCTGGGGCCTGGCCCCCGCGTCCCGGGCCTGCCCTCCCGCCGATGCGACCCGGGGCCGGCTATCGGGGCTGGGCTCTGGGGCACCACTGCCAGACCAGGCTTCTGTGCCCCAGGGCTCCCCGAGGGGCCCCAGCAGGTCCCCACTATGGCCCTGGCGTCCCGAGAAACCGCAGGGACCCTCCCTCCGTCCCCCGAGGCCAAGACCAGGACAAGATGCAAGGAGCCGCCTCCCACCTGGGCTCTGGCCAGACCCCAGATCCGGCGACCGCAGCCCCGCCCCGTGTCCGCGGGGGCGCCCGCTCCTGTGGGTCGGACTGAGCCTGGGGGCCCTCACTGCAGCGGGGACCCCTCCCCCTGGGCAGGAGATGCTGGAAGCCAAGTGCCCCCACAGGCTGCAGAGCCCATACCCTGGCGGGCATGGCGCCCACGGGCTTGCTGGGCAGCCTGGCCGGGCCGTGGGAGGACCCGGCAGCCCCTCGGCCCGGCGGTGGCTGTGCTGGGGCGGCCAGGACTCCCCGGGGTCCTTCCACACCCACAGCAAAGCCAGCTTCATCCCGGCAGGCGGGCGAGGTGCCCGGCGGGAAGAGCCCCCGCGTGGGGCCGCCCCTCCCCGCCGCTGACCGCAGGGACCGCATCAGCCGCCTCCCAGCCCCTGGGGGCCGCGGCCTGCTCCCCACACAGGTTGTCCGCGTCGCAGGCCGCCTGGGGAGCTCCACCCGCTGGGGCCCCGCAGGGCGCGGACCCCAGGGCTGAGGGAGTGTTGGGCACCCCCAGGGCACCCTGGAGCTGCCCTCTGCTCTGGAAGGGGCCCGAGGCTCCCTGCCCCGTGCCCGGAGCCCCCGCAGGCGCCCCGTGTCCTGCCTTTGAAAGCAGCCCCGGGCTGCG
The DNA here is from genome assembly GCF_964194135.1 of Talpa europaea. Lineage (NCBI taxonomy): Eukaryota > Metazoa > Chordata > Mammalia > Eulipotyphla > Talpidae > Talpa > Talpa europaea. The sequence goes on along the minus strand of NC_140074.1, from coordinate 304,159 downwards.
ACCCCTGAGCGGACCCTGGGCCTCGGGGCTGGGCCCGTGACCCCGGCCGTCTGGGGGCTTCTGGGCCACGGCCCTGGGGGGTCTCCGGCCGGAGGGGCAGGCCGCTGCTGCAGCCCGGCCTGGGGGTGCCTGGGCCGGGAGGGGCACCGGGGACCGGAGGCGGGTGCTGATGGCGGGGCCCCGCGGGGCGGCAGGGCCCGCGGGCAGCGCGGTGAGACGGGGCAGCGGGCACGGGGGCAGACGTGCCTCCTCCTGACCTTTTATTCTGAGAGAACCGCGCTTGGGTCGGGCTGAGGGGGGCACGGCGAGGCCTGGGGAGCCCGGGAGGACCTTGCTCACGGGGGGCCAGTGCCGTCCCCCCAGGCCCGCCGTCCTCCTCCGGCTCCCAGGTGAGGGCCGCTGAGGCCGCGGACGTGACCCCTGCACCCCGCTAGCCCGAGCTGCCCCAGCGGTCTCAGAAGGGGGGTCAGGGTGCTCTTCGGGGCGCCTGGACGGGCCTTGTGCCGCTGTGCTCTGGGCGGGCCTGGGGTCTCCCGGGCGGCGGGGGCTCCTGGTGGGAGGAGAGGCTGAAGCCGGGGCGCCTGGAGCCCTGGGGCGGGAAGGGCAGGAGGGCCCTCCCTGGAGCCTCGGGGCGCAGTGACCCCTGCCCCTGCCTGACACCACCTGGCTTTTGGGGTCTGGAACTGGGCGAGGAGACCCATCGGGGTCATCTCTGCGGGGGTCTCAGGGCGCTAACTCAGGCCCCCTCCCGCGGCCCCCACTGTGGCAGGTGAGGCCTGCAGTGCGGCGAGGCCAGGCCGCCTTGGGGGGGCAGGTCCCTGATGCCCCCCGTGCCCCCCCCCCAGCAAGGGCCTCACGAACCTGCGGCCCGGCGGGCATCTACTTCCTGGCACACGCGTCTGGGGACAGAGTGGCCGTTAGCCTGCGCCGCCTGCCCTCCCCCCGCCGGGGTCTCCCCCGGGGCTGCTGGTGGGCGCGGGGACTCACCGTCGCGGGTGAGGGTGACAATGTTCCGGGGCCCCAGCCCGTGCCTGCGGCACACGGCCGCAAACCTGTCCAGGAAGCCGGCGCTCAGCTCTGGGATCCGCCCTGCGGACACAGGAGCCTCGGCCTCAGGGCGGTTTGGGTGCTGTCGGGGTGTCCGGGGCTCGGCAGTAGGGGGTGTGTAAGGCGGGGGGCAGACCTGCCTGGGCAACCTAGATCACATCACCTCCCCCCAGGATGTACTGGGGAGCGGGGGGGACCTGAGGGGGTCCTGTGGGAGTTCTGGGGGTCCTGTGGGGTCCTGCGGGGGACCTGCTGGGGGTCCTTTGGGGTCCTGTGGGGTCCTGCAGGGGACCTGCTGGGATCTGCTGGGAACTGCTGGGGGTCCTGCGGGGGTCCTGCGGGGGTCCTGTGGGGTCCTGCGGGGACCTGTGGGGGAAGCCTGGGCCTGCTGTGACCCGCTGGGCCCACGGGGTACCGTAGAGGGCCAGCACTTGTGTGGCCGAGCCGTTCCTGACGTTGTGCAGGTGGAAGGTGACGTACAGGTGGTAGTCCGTCTCTGCCACCAGCACCCTGTTATCCCCACCATCTGCGAGAACACCTGGCTCAGAGCCGCCCACGCCTGCGCAGCCGGGAGCCTCCCCTGCACCCCACTCCGGGCGTCCACCCCAGGGCCCCCGCGGCCCCGAGGCGGCTCCGCCGTCGGTCGGCTGCACTCACAGGCCAGCGTGTGCACCCCGACCTTGTCCGTCTTCTCGCAGACGATGTCCACTGGCTCGCAGCCCCCCTGCACCCTGCGCAGGGGCGAGGTGTGGGCCAAGCCGGCCTCGCGGCCAGTGTCCTTCCCTCCCGGCCGCCCCATGGGGCAGTGAGCCGGTGTGGGGGCCACGGTCACCCCGTCCCCCCGGGCGACACTCACGAGAAGAAGAACCGGAACTTCAGGCCCCCATTGTCCAGGTTGTGGATGTCCCGGATGTAGCCCCGCAGGTCCCCGTCTCCGCCGATCCTCTTCACGTCGTCCGAGGCCATGGAGATCGCGTCCCAGGTCCCCGACACCTGTGGGCGGCCAGGGCGTGGGGCGCCCTGAGCCTGCTGTAGGACCCCATCCTCCAAGGGCGCCCCCTCCTCCCAGCAGCCCTCCTGGCCACCCACACTCCCAGCAGCCCTCTTTCTCCCCAGGCTGCCGTGACTGCTGGACGGGAGAGGGGGGCTCCCCAGCAGTGGTGTCCCTGTCACGGGGCGCGGACCCAGGCTCGGGGCGCCGGTTCCCCGCAGCGCGGACCGGGCCAGCCACCTTGGCCATGTCGTAGTTCCCGCGCACCACGTCCCGGAGCCGGAACTCCTGGGCGGAGGCCGGGCCCAGCCCCGCACCCAGCAGCAGCGTCCGCAGCAGCAGCAGCAGCAGCAGCGCCATCCCCCGCGGCCGCGGCCGCCCCCTGCCCTTTATGGGCCTCTGAGCTGCGCCTTCCGGCCGGCCCCACGCACGCCCCCGCGTCCGGAACACAGCCAGGTCCCGCTTCCGCCGCCCTGGCCCCCACGGACATCCTGGTGCCAGTGATGGGCCCCAGCGCCCTCAGTGCCCTGGGCCAGCCCCTGGGTCGCTGCAGGGGACGCGAGGCTGCAGGCGCCCGCCGGTGAGGCTCGTGGTGGGGGGAGTGCCCAGAGGGGCGGGGAAGGGGGCCATCGGGGTCTGGCCCAGGAGCCTTTAGCGCCCCGTAAACCCTCAGGCAGGTGCACCTGGAGCTTCAAGGGCATGACTGAATTGGGAGGGATGGGGCCGAGGGAGGCCCCAGCACGGGGTGGGGGTGGGTGGAGGCCGCCTGCAGCCACCCACGGGCGTGAGCCCCACTGGGCATTGGGCAGCTCCAGGCCTGCGGGAAAGTGGCTTGGCCACGGTGGGTGCAGAGGGCAGAGCCAGTCGCGAACTCCCTGCTGATTCCCCGGGAGGCCCGGCAGGGGCTGGGGCTGAACAGCAGCCCCTGGGGCAGGGCTGGCTGTGGGTAGAGTGGGGGGTCTCCCCTCACTGCCGAGGGGCTTTCCCCAGCCCAGGTGTCCAGCCAGGTCTGGGCAGGGCAGAGCCCATGGACCAGCTTGCGCCGGGCCCCCCGCTCGGCTCCCTCCTGCTGAGACCCCAGGACTGCGGGGGTGGGAACTGGGGCACGGACAGGCTGCACGGCCGTGGGACCGGGAGGTGCAGGGGCCTGGGGGGCACAACCCAAGGTCCCACTCCGCCCCGGGGCCTCCAGCCCAGAGGGGAGCAGCCCCAAGGGCCCAGAGCTGCGGGGGTGAGGGAGTGGGGTGTTCTCCAGCGTCCACTGGACCTCCCCACAGTTGCTGGTGCTTCAGCCCGTCTGCTTGTGGCCGCCTGTGGCGGCTGCCCAGGAAGCCCATGGGTGCCCCAAAGACGCCGCAACTTCTCGAGAATGGAGAGGGATTTACTTCCCAAGGGCAGGGCTGGTGCGAGGAGGGTGAGCCACGTCCTTGGGCACCGCTGCCCTGTCCCGCCCCCGCCAGCCCGTCTACTCTGTGCCGCAGCCAGCTCTCCGGAGCCGCGCAGGACGCCTGCCCCGCCCGCTGGCCCGAGGCCGCCCGGGCCACCACGAGGGGCCCTGCGGGGCGCCATCCCTGTGACTGTCCCACTGTGACGTCACCGCGGGGCCTGCTGACGTCAGCGAGTCAGCCCGGGGGGCAGCATCTGGCTCTGACTTCACAGGGAAGCCCGTCTGTCCTGGGGGCTCCCCTGTTCCTGGAGCGGCCACGTAGAGGGCCCTGGGGCCGGGGGCAAGGTGGGGAGTCACGCCCCAGTGCGGGGGTGGAGAGACCCTGCTGCGTCCCCCCGTGGCTGGCCACGCCTGAGCCGGAGCCCCAGGGCCTCCACTTCACCTCGAGGGCCAGGAAGTGCGTGGGCTGGACCCCAAGCTGCCCGCGGCCAGTCTGGCAGAAGCACTGGCCGGCACCTCTGTGGACCCACCTCCCCGGTGGTCACTTGGCCCAGCCGGGAGGCCAGGAGGGTGGGCACCAGCGTGGACAGCCCAGCGGCTGGGACGCGCCGGTGGCTGCGCGGGGTCTGCCCCACACAGGCTCTGCCCCCCGCCCCGGGCGGCGCCCAGCCTCCTGCTCCCTTGCTGCAGGCGGCGCGGGCCGAGTGTCCGCTCACCGGGCGTCGGCTTCCACAAGCCTGGGGGGGCCCTCGGCTGCGAGGAGAGGCGGGGGACACCCTGCCCGCCACAGCCCTGCCCCGACAGGGCTCTTAACCCGCTGCCCGCTGCTGCTCCCCCCGAGGCCCTCAGGCCCGGCGGCCCGGCCGCATCTGCCTCCGGGCTCCCGGCCTGCGCGAAGCCGCCTGGGGGTCCCCGGCTGGGAGGAGGGTGGGGGCGCCCCTCGGCCAGCAGGCCCCAGCGCCCCGGAGGTGCCCCCCTGGAGCCACACTTAACAGCCGCCTGCTTCCTCCCAGGGCCATGGGCAGGAGGAGGACGGCGCTGCTGCTGGCTGCGCTGGCCCTGCTGCTCCTGGGCGCCCAGCGCCGCCTCAGGTACCGGCCGCCGGGCGTCCCGAGGGCTGGGCCGCCCGGACGCGGTGCCCACGGCACAGCACAGCCCCCGCGCGCTCCGCCGGGGAGGGGCTTCGTGATCCCCCCAAGCCACCCACAGCTGCGAGTCTCCCAGTTGGGGGGTCCCGAGCGCAGGCTGGAGAGATCCGGGGGCTCTCCGCTGCTGCGGGGGTGGGGGCTGCTGCGGGGGTGGGCGCCCGCCTCGCGTTCCCCTGGGGGGCCAGGACCAAGGGGATGCAGGGACAGCGGGGTTGCCCGGCCTAGGCTGTCGACCTGACCCCTCCTGTCAGCGCCCAGCGGAGCCCTGCGGCCCTCAGGCCTGCTCTCTCGTGGGGGGACAGCCCGTAGGCAGGGGCTCCCCTGGCGGCGCCGTCCATGGGGGCTCGGGCGACCCGGCTCTCCCGTCGCACGCAGGCACCCGGGAGAACTGCGGCTCTCAGACTGGTTCGACCCCAGGTAAGGACGGGCGCCTCTGGGCATGGGCAGCGCGGGGCCCTGGGTGGCGATGTCCCCCCTCAAGACCGGCCGTGGCCCTCGCCGGCCGCCCGGGAGCCGAGGGTCCTCGTGGCCAGGCGCCGGGGGCTTCGTGCCTCTGAACGGTCTGGCCGGGAGCCATGTGGCCGGACCCCGCCCCCTGCGCGCCTCCCCTGCGTTCCGCGGCCCAGGCCCGTCCGAGACGCACCCCCGGGCGCGGCGCCTGCGTCCCGAGGGGGCCGTCCCTGCCGCCGCCGGCTGTTCCGCCGCGGACGCACTAAGCGCCTTTCGTCCTCGGCCACACGGCTTGTGAAACATCCCGGTTGACCCTGCACTTGGCCGCCCCTGCCCACGGCGACGTGCCCGTTGCTCTGCGCGTGGCCTGTGCCTTCCCTCACGTCTTACGCTGGGGTCCTCCAGTCCCGCCGCCCAGCCAGGGCCCGCGCAGCCCTGGGCCGCCCGCTCGCCTGGGGGCTGGCTCTGGCCGCCGTGGCCGTGGCTGTGGAGGGAGGCTGTCGCGCCGACGGGCCCTCACGACCTGCGCGTCCTGGGCGCTATTCACTAGGGCCGCCCCGGGCACCCGCCGCTCTGACAACCGGACGGCCCGGCCTGGGGAGTCCCGGGCCACGACCCCCGGCACTGAGCCATCGGCTTCGGCCCTGAGCAGCCTGGTCCTCCGCGTCCTGGTGCGCGGCCTCCCGGCCGTCCTGGCGCCCTGTCCAGCCGGGGGAGACGCCACTTCATCCTCGAGGGCTGTTTCCCAGGAGAGCCGCGGGGCCCACACGGTGCTGCCGACGAGGCGGGCATGTGGCCCTCGTGCTCGCCTCGCCTGGGCGGTGCCGCTTTCCTTCCACGGCTTCTCCACAAAGCCCTGAGGACGCAGAGCTCTGGGAGCTCATCGAGGGCCGCGCATGTCCGGGACATTCTCAGGAGAATGAGCTGAAGCGTGAGCTTGGCCGGGAAGCCTGGCCCGAGCGAGTGGCTCTGCAGCCCCACAGCCGGAGCCCCACGAGGAAACGGACGCTGGAAAGGCGGTGTCAGCGCGCAGAGGAGACAGGTCGGTGTGCGGCTGCCCCCGCCTCGCCTCACCACGGCGCAGGGGCCCCAGCTCCAGCTCCAGCTCCAGCTCCAGCTCCAGCTCCAGCTCCAGCTCCAGCTCCAGCTCCAGCTCCAGCCGCGCGTGGGGCGGCACAGCCTAGTGAAATCAAATTGGTGTGAGTTGATTTAGATTTTTATAAATTAAAGTGTTCATTGTAACACCCGAGACTCCTCTAAGAAGACAGCACATAGGAGCGAGTTAAGATACTATAGAAACACATAAATAAATCTTTTAAAAAATACTATAGAAAAAACACAGGGCCTCCCTGGTGGGGCGCGGGGCTGCGAGCAGCGCTGTGAGGCTGTCGGCAGCCGCTGCGGCACGAGTTCCACCCCCATCTGGCCAGGGAGTGACCCCTGGGGTGCGGCAGACCCTCCTGTCTCCCCGCTGCTCCCCTCAGCATGGATCTCAGTGGCTCCCCCTGTTCTGCTCCCCGCTCTGTCTCTGGGGAATCGTCTTGCCCCCCGCAGCTCTGGCCTGCTCCCCAGCTCTTGTGTGCAGAAATAAATAGACCTTAAAAAAAAGCTAGACCAAGGGGCCCACCCAGTGGCGCAGCGGTTGAGCGCTGGGTTGCGAAGCTGCCCGCGGCCTCTGCGGCGCCGGTTCGATCCCCGGCTGCTCCCCGGCCACCGGAGGAGGGTCCCACATGGCGCGCAGACCTCTCCTGCCACCCGCTGCTCCCCTCAGCAGTGTCCTTCGGTCCTTCTGCCTGCTCTGCTCCCCGCTCTGGCTCTGGTGAATTCTCTCACCCTCCCGCGCTTCTGACTGTACCCAGTGCTTGTGTAAATAAATAAATCTTTAAAAAAATAAAATAAAATGAAAAAAGCTAGACCAAGCAGAGGGGAAGCGGCGGGAAGGCAGAGCATACAAATGAGTGGAAAAGCGGAGCCCGTCAGTGACACCGAGGTGGGGCTGTGAAGCGGCGACGTCGTGACAGACCTTGGGCCGACGAGTGACGCCTGAGAGACGCCACAAGTGCGGGGCGGGGCCCCCAGCAGCCTTCAGATCACAAGGGACTCACATGGGCGAGGACGGCGCGACAGTGAGGTGACCTGCAGGATACGGAGCCGTTCCTGGAAGCTCCTTGAGGGAGTCCGGAGACGGGACATCTGTCCTGCTCTGGGCCGAGGGGCTGAGCCGTCAGCAGTGACGGTCACTGAGGAGCCGGCTCCCCTCCGCGTCCGGGAGGACCGCAAGGGTGGGCACACGGGCCGGCCCCTCCGGGCGACAACGTGCTAGTCTGCCCTCCCCATGTGGGCCCCGTGGGGTCTGTGGCTCCTTATCAGGGCGAGGGCCCGCGGCCCGGCGCCCCTGCAGGTGCTCTGCTGGGCCTCAGCTGGGCCTCCCCCACCCTGCGCCCCCCTCCAAGGGGACCCCGCCTGCGCTTGCGCCCCTTGTCACTGCAGGCGCAGCCGGGCCCTCCCGTTGGGCCTCACTTTCCTTTCCCTCCGAGCCCGTGGGGGCTGGGCTGTTGGGGGGGGACGCCGCCCCTGGACATAACTGCGACGGGGAGGGGCAGGGCCTGCCGCGGTGGGGTGTCCAGCGCAGGCAGAAACCGGCCGGCACGGACGCGTGACCCCGCGGGCAGGATGGCAAGGGCTCGCGGGCAGGCCTGGCCACCCCGCCCGGCCCCCTGGACAGGGGCACCCGCTTCCCAGGCGTCTCCTCGGCTCAACAGAAGCCGCCCTGACGTGGTGACCATGACGGCCTGGCGGGCGCCCGTCATCTGGGAGGGCACCTTCGACAGAGACGTGCTGCGCAGGCACTACGGCGCCCGCAACCTCACCGTCGGCCTGGCTGTCCTCGCGGCCGGCAGGTAAGGCCCCCCGCGGCGGGGAGCTTCAAGCGCTGGGTCTTTCCCTGGGCTCTGAATTCGTTTGGCGGCGGCAGTGTTGCTGGATGGGGTCCGGCACCCCTTCCCACCCCGGGCCCACCCGTCTCGCGTCCAGTGCCCATGAAGGGCGAGGGCAGCGTGTCCCCCCGGCCCCTTCAGACTCGCCCTGCCCGTGGCGCCCCTGCAGCTCCGTCGGGTGGTTGCGAGCGGCAGGACTTGGAACAGCTGAGCAGCATCCCACGCGAGAGCGGCCGAGCCCCGCCTCCTGGAACTGGCCGCACAGCACGCGGGAGCGGGGAGGCCACCCTGTTCTCTGGGTGGACGCCCGGGACTGGGGTCCTGGCCCTGCGGTGAACCCACCCCTCAGGTGCTGCCCACCGTGTGTTTGGGGAAGACGTGCAAGCTCCATGGCCTCCCGCCCCTCGGTGCCCTGGGCAGTGCCCCTGGCCATCCGGCCCACAGCGGGCTGCTGCTTCTCCCCGCTCAGCTGGGCCCTGGCGCCTGCGCTGCCCTCCCGCCCTCCCCGCGCCCAGCAGTCCCGCCGAGCCTGGGCTCGCCTGCCGGCCGGCCGCCACCCCCTCCACCAGCCAGCAAGGCCAGAGCGAAGCCGGAGCCCAGCCTCGCTTGCCCGGCCTGCAGCCGTCCCGGCGGGGATCGAGGAGGCGTCCTCAGCTGCCTGGGGTCACCCCGTGGGCTCTTCGCAGGACGGCGGAGAAGCACCTGGAGCCCTTCCTGACGTCCGCCAACAAGCACTTCATGGTGGGCTCCCGGGTGGTCTTCTACGTCCTGGCGGACACCCACAAGGACGCCCCACACGTGGAGCTGCTGCTGCTCGACCCCGCGGCGCCCCGCAGGCTGCAGGTGCTCCCCATCCCCGAGGGCAGCTGGCCGCAGGACCCCGAGGCCGCGGGCATGCACAGCCTGGGGGCGCACATCGGCCCCCGCATCGCGGGCGAGGTGGACTTCCTGTTCTGCATGGCGGCCAGCCAGCGCTTCCAGAATGATGTCGGGGAGGAGGCCCTGGGCGCCGCCGTAGCCCAGCTGCACCCCTGGTGGTACTTCAGGGGTGCCGGCGACTTCCCCTACGAGCGGCGGCCCGCCTCCGCGGCCTGCATTCCCCGGGGGCAGGGGGACTTCTACTACGACGGCGCCCTGGTGGGGGGCACCCCGTGGCGGCTGCTGGGCCTCATCGAGCAGTGCCTGCGGGGCCTGGCGCACGACGCCGCGCTGGGGCTGCGCAGCACCTTCGAGAGCCACCTCAACAGGTACTTCCTCCTGCACAAGCCCAGCAGGCTGCTGTCGCCCGAGTACGGCTGGGACGCCGCGCTCGCCCCGCCCGCGCAGGTGCGCTACGTGAAGGTGGCCCGGCTGTCGCGGCGCGGGCAGTGAGGGCGTCCAGGCGGCCGTCCCGCCCCCCCTAGGTCCACCCAGCGCCCCCCCCCCCCGTACATGGCCACCCGGCAGGGGTTGGGGTCGGGCCGCTGCCCCTGGGTGTGTCACAATGGGTGGTTTTCTAATTAAAGACCCTTCCGGGGAAGCGCGTTTGCACGTGGAGCGCGCGGCAGCCCCTCGGCCCGGCCCCCAAGCCTTGCTGACCCCTGAAGGGGCCGAGACCCCGCGGGAAGGGAAGGCGCGGCCTCCTCTCGCCACCCGGGAGGCCACGCTGCTGGCGGGTTGAGGCCCGGGTGGCCCCGATGGCCCCGGCTCCCCGCATGGCCCAGGGCTTCCCCCCACGCCCCTGCCCCTCCTCGTCCCCGCCGTCCGCAAACCCAGAGCAGCCTCCAGGCGGAAACAAGTCGGCGCAGCGCCGCAGCCGGACCTGAGGCTGAGAGCGAGGCCGGGCGCAGCGAGAACCAGCCCGGCCGGCTTCCTGCCCACGGTGGCAGCCGGGCGGGCGGGCGAGGCCAGGGTGGTCTCCAGCCAGGTCACGGCTCCACCGAGCGATCCCTTCCCTGGGGCGCCGAGAGCGCGGGGCAGGCAGCTTCTGCTGCTGAGTTTCCAGCCCCGGAGCAGCCAGGCCGGGCGGACGCCCCGTCCCTCCGGCCACAGATTTTTAAAAAGTTAGTTTTGTGGATTTGATGAGCCAGCCCCGCGTCGCCCGGTCTGGGCAGGGCCCGTGTGGTCGCTGCCCGCTCCGCCCCCGGCGGCCGTGGCCTTCCCGGCACCCCTCCCGGCGCCGGCCGCGGGGGCCTGGCTGTGCTGACGCGTGGCTCGGGTCGTCACGAGGAAGCCTCGGGGGGACGCAGCTGCACGTTTTCGAGGTGCCCCCCCGCCCCCCGCCGCCCCCCGCATCCCAGCCCCAGGGAGGCGCCCCGTGTCCGAGCCTCGATCTTCCAGAGCCTCCAAAGACGTTTCTCTCATTCCCAGCTCGCGGGGCTGACGGCGAGGTGGTCCGCAGCGTCCGTGTGCGGCAGGCGGCCCGGGGCCGGGTTTCTAAGACCCGGGGGGACCGGAGAGGAGAGTCCTGGAGCCCTCGGTGGCTTCCTCGGGCTTGTATTGAGCTCGCACCTGTAGAGCAGCACCAGGGCGGCTGGCGGGGGCCGAGGCCGGGGCGGGGGCCGGAGGCCGGCGTGTCCAAGCCCCCGGCCAGTCTCCACCCTGGGCTTCTCCGGGCTCCTCTCCCCTTCTCGCTCCCGCCCCTGCGGCTCTCCCACGAGCGTCTCACGCCGAGCGAGGCCCCCGCGAGTGGACACCACGGCTTCCGCCGGGTGACGGCTGCGGGCGCCCCTCAGGCAGGGCAGTCCCGGGGCGGGCGGAGACGCCTGAGACCTTTCCCCGCAGTCAGGCCTCAGCCCTTGGTTTCCCATCTGACACCCCCCTGTGCAGGGCCCGCCCACCAGCCGCTCAGGACCAGCCGCTACGGGTGGGGGTGAGACCACCCACCCCTCCCTGCCCCCCACCCTCCTCCCCACGGCCCCCCGCCCCCTGCAGGCCCCGCTTGCTGCAGCCCTGCTGCCCCTCCCTCTTCTCCCTTCCTCCCCTCCCTCCCCTCCCTCCCCTCCCCTCCCTCCACCTGGTCTCCAGCTCTGGCTCCCAGCCTCGCCCACCCTGGGCCTCCCTGCCTAGCATCACCCCTGCTTGGCTGGTCAGTCCTGTCCAAGGGCGAGGGCCTGACCCCTCTCTCCAAGCCTGGGATTTGTGACCCTTCACCCGCCTTTGGCATCTGCGCTGTGATTTGGGGCACCCCAGCACAGGGACGGGGTGACGCGGAGGCCGAGCCAGGGTCAGCGGATGTTGACACGTGGAGGGGCGGGGACGCCGCTGGGTCGCCAGCCTGCTCTGTCCCCACCCCAGCGCGAGCCCGCAGGGCCCACGGCGGCGTCCAGGCCTGGCCAGGGAGGGCAGGCAGTGGCAGCGTCCACCTCCGCCCCGGGCTGTCCGGCCTGGGGCCTGGCTCCCGCCTCCACCCCTTTCCCTCGGGGTCCGGCGGGATGTGGCCAGCGGGCCACCAGGCCACTGTGCGGGGAGGGGCGGCCAGACATGGGAACGGCAGGTGTGCAGCTTGTGGCCAGCTCTGCGGGCAGCCTGTGCCGGGCCCCCCCGTCACCGGTCAGGGGAGAACGTGCTGGGGTCCAGAACCGCCCCCCGGAAGGTGACAGGGAACAGGAGGGGCGGCCCGTCCCTGGCAGCGCGGCAGCCGAGCGGGGTCCCGAGTGCTCCTGGGGCTCCAGCTGCGTTTCCAGCGGCTCCGTCTTGGAGCTTTCCAGGCCCTGGGGTGGGGCCTCGGCGTCCCCAGACCCGGCGCCCCCTCCCAGCAGCCGGCGTGTGCCGGACACGGGTTGCCGCGAGGTGACCTGCGCACGTGTTGGTGCTGACCAGAGTGAACTTACTGGACGATCGCCCCTCGAGTCTGGGGCCTGTGGAGCTCTCAGCCGCCTTCCCGTCCTCGCTGCCCGCCCCCCGCCGCCCAACACCCCGCCCGCCTGCCCCCCGCCCGCCCGGCTGTCATCGGCCGCGTCACCCTGCCCCGGAGGGGGAGCAGAGCACGTGGTGCCGATCCCAACCCCAGGCCTCACGCCCAGCTGTGACCCCCGAATCGCCCGCACCCCGACGCGGCCAGGAAAGACGAGGAGAGGGTGTCTCTGGGAGTCACTTTATTGCTAACTGGGGGAGGGCTCAGAGCGGAGGGTGCGGGGCGTCCGCGGGGCGTCCAGCACGGCCTCGGTGTCCGTCCTCGGGGCAGCTCTGAGGGGTCCGGCACAGCTCACTAGACCCAGCAGTGCTCTGCGGGGAGGGGGCGGTCAGCCTCGGCCCGAGGGCCCCCGGGGCGCCGCACCCCAGACCCCGGGGCGGGCCGTGGGGGGCGCCCGGCTCACCCTGCGCCTGGGCGGGGCTGAAGTACATCCACACGCTCATGGGCAGGCCCTTGAGGCTGCTGAAAAGCTTCTCCATGACCGGCTCCTGCTTGGCGTCGGGCTTCCTGGCTGTGGGGGCGGCCGGTCAGCCTGGGCCTCGGGGCCGTGCACGGAGCCGGGGCGCGGCGGGGCTGGCTGGCAGGGTCCCTGCGCCCCAGCCCGGCCCCCCGGCCCCCAGGCCGGCCGATTCTGGCAGGGGCAGCCGGGGGGTTAGGGCAGGGCCCGGGGCGTCCCCAGCCCTAGAGCTCAGAGGCCCCGGCCTGGCCGCCAGCAGGGACGGGCCTCGCCGCAGACGCTGGCCCCAGCTCCGGCCACACAGGGCTGCGCCCGCCCTCCCGTGCCACCCCCCCCGCCCCTCCCGGCCCCAGGCCCCAGCCCGCCCGGCCCACCGGGCCCACCGCGGCCCCAGGCAGCTGGGGTGCGCACCCAGGTACTGGCAGGCCACATCCTTCTGGGGGGCCGCCTTGGTGGCCTCCATGCAGACGACCATGGTCTCGGGGGTGGCGTCCATCACGTAGAGCTTGGTCGCGTCCTGGTCTGCAAGGGCGCCAGGCGAAGTGAGGGCCGGCTCGGCTCCCCCGGGGCGGGGGCTTGGCCGCCCGGCCCCGCTCCCGCCGACCACCCGCCTCCGTCCCGGGCCGGCCCCTCGGCCTGCGGCCCTGGGCCGTGCCACCAGGTCAGGGGCCCAGCCCGCTCCGCGGCAGAGGGCCAGGGTCAGGCGGCTGGTGGGCAGGGCCGGTGCCCCGACCCCGGCCGCCCCCTCGTCCCCGGCGAGCCCCCCGCCGCCCCGGGGCCCTCACCGTTGATCTGGAACTCGGCGGCGGCGGCGGTTTTCGTGGCCAGGACCTTCTTCTCCACACACTTGCCGTTCTCCCTGGAAGCGGGGTCTCCGTGAGCGCGGGGCGGCCTCGGGGCGCCTGGGGAGCCGGGAGCTGCCCCCCAGCCCTCCCTGGGGGCGCGGGCCGCCGGGCCGGGACACCCACCATCTGCTCTGGGTGATCTCCAGGCTGCTCGGGGTGATGGGCCGCAGCTCCTTGACGAACACCCGCAGCGGGGCGTCCTTGGAGTCCAGGAGGGCGATGTCGCTGGCCGCCATGGCCGTGGAGTGCCAGGGGCCCGCCAGCTGTGGAGGGCCGCGCCTGAGCCACGCCGGAGGCCCCGCCCGGCTCGCAGCCCCCGGCCCCGGCCAGTGAGCGCGGGGGCCTCCCTGCCGGCGGGCACCGGCCGCGGGGTCCCCACGGGACACAGCCCCCTTCCCCCGGGGGTGCGGGCCCAGCTCCCCTCACCGAGGACCCCCCGGGCTCGGGGACAGAGCGACGGGCCCCGAGGACGGGGAGCGCGGGTCCCTGACGGGGGGCTCAGCAGCCCCGCCGGCCCCGCGGCCCCCACGCAGCGCCCACCTTCTGGATGTCCAGGTCCTTCGTGGCCTGGGGCACGGCGGTGGCCTGCACGGCGCACACGAGGGCCAGGGCGAGCAGGAGGCACTTCATGGCTGCGGCGGGTCTCGGGAGCTCCGGAGCTGGGGCCGAGCGGCCGGCCGGGCCTTATATAGGAGGCGGCCGGCGGGGGCCCAAGCCAGGCGCTTCCCCGAATCCGGCGACCCTTCCGGGGCCCTGGGGTGGCTTCCTCCACCGGACAAAAGGGACCTTCTTCCCCCGGGCCAACAGGAAGGACCCTGCGTCCCGGGGCCAGTTCCTGGTAGGCCCGGGGGGCGGCCTGGGGTGGGTCCAGGCCTGCCACGCAGGGAGCACGAGGGCGGCTGGGGGGGACCGGGCCAGAGCCAGCACAGGCTCACCTGGCCCCGGGGAGGGGGGCGGGGTGCCGGGATCCGGGCTCAGCCTCGTGCGGAGAGGCTCTGCCAGCCCTGGGCCCAGCACAGCCTTTGCAGTCCCCCTGCCATGCCCTTCCTGCTCCTCGCACCCCACTTGCTGCAAAGCCCCTTCCTGGTCTCCTGCAAAGTATGGTGCGAGGACTTGGGGGCTCCCCTCTGGGGTGGTACCCACTGTGAACTGGGGTCAGGATGGTTGGATCAGGCAGAGCCCCAGGGGGCCTGCCCAGGGCCCCTAAGGCCTTTGTAGCTCGGGGGCCCTCATGGGGAGGACGGGGTGAGGCAGGTGGTCCTCCACCCCGGGGAGCCAGCCGGCCTCGGGTCTCAGCAGCTGTGGGGGCTGTGTGGGTGGGGGAGGGGGAGGGGGAGCTGGAGGGTCTGGGGAAGGGGTGGAGCCATAGGGGAGGGGCACGGGGCCTTGTGCCGTGGGGGCCCCCCATCCCGCAGGGCCGTGGGGCAGGGGCGCTGGGGGCTGGCGGGCACGGCTGTCGTTTGGCCCAAGCGTCCACAGCGCAGAATCTGAAACTGTCCGGGTCTTCATGCCGCCTCTCCTGGGCTCCTGCGGGGCTGCAGGGGGAGAACCTGGCACATGGGGGCCAGCCCCTGGGGAGGCAGCCCCAGGCCGGCACCGCTCCCCCCACGCAGAGCGAGGTCCCTCCATGCCCCAGCCGGTGGGGGGTGCAAAGCCGGGCCCTCCACGCCACCTGCCGGGTCTGGGGGGCGCTGCTGGCCGGGGCTGGGCAGGGCGGCTTCCCGGCAGCCGAGCCAGGGCTGCTGCAATCCCCCCATGCCAGGCCCTCTGGGCCTCACCAGTCGGCAGCGCCAGGTGCCCTCAGGCCTCTGGCTCCTCTCCCCAGGCTCCTTCCTTGCCCAGGTCCCCCGGGGCAGCGAGGAGGGGGGGGGCGGCCCGCACAGAACTGGGGACTCTCAGCCTGGAGGCCGGGGCTTTGCGAGGCGCCCCTGGGGGCAAGCCCAGGCGTCACCAGCCAGGGTGGTCAGCAGCCGGGCAGAGGAAGCCACCGGGCAGCCCCGCTGGACTTCAGGACGGGGTGGGCAGAGGGAGGTCGGCCTGGACAACCCCGGCCGTGTCGTGCTCCGGGCAGAGGCGCCACCCCAAGGCCTGCCACAGGGCCCCTGGGATGGCGCGGCCCGCGGCCGGGAAGGCCCTGGCAGGGCGGCTGCCCCAGTGGGGAGCCCCCGGGGGCTGAGCCCACCCGCCGGCCCCGCGGCCCGCCTGGCCCTCACCGTGAGGGTCGGAGACGCCTGCGGACGCCGCGGACCCAGCGGTCAGGCGCGCCCGAGTCTCCGGCCGGCCGGGCCCTCGCGTTCCAGGGACGGAGAGGCCACCGGGCAGCGCGCTCGGGCTTATTGGGGAGGCCCTGACTGCAGGAGGGGTCCACGGCCTCGGGGGTGGGGGCGGTCCGCGTTCTGGCGCGTCTCCGCCAGCCCCCTCGGCCTCGCTGCCCTCTCTGCCACCCGACGTGTGCGCCACCAGCTGCCGGAGCCTCGTGCCCCGTGGCCAGCGCCGCCGCCCGCCGGCCTCCCGCTCCCACGCAGCCTCGCCTGCCCCCTAGAGCCGCCTCAGCCAGGCCGCCGGGAGCCCGGCCCCCCGCCCCCCCGCCCCCCGCGCAGCCACGTCTGTCCTCACCCCGGGGCAGGCACCCCAGGCCGTCAGGGGCAGGGCCCACCCCGCGCCAGGCACCCCCCGGCCTCCTGCGGCCCGGGCAGCTCCTCCCGCGGCACCAGGGGCCCCGCAGGCGCCGGGAGGGCCGGGAGAGCCAGGCCTCCCGCGGGGGACGCAGCCTGGACCCGGGCAGGGGGAGAGGCCGGGGGTGGGGGCGGGGGCGGTGCCCGCCCTGGAGGGCAGACGTCCGCGAGCTCGAGGCCTCCAGGAGCGTCTGCGTGGAGGCGCCCAGGGGCGCCCTGGCGGGGTCGGCCACACGGCTCTGCCTGCGAGGAAGCCGCGGGGCTCCCCTGGGGTCGGAGGCCACGCACCCCGTGCCCGGCCGCCTGGGCCGGCCGCACCCCAGGGCCTGCTGCGGCCACGTGTGCTCTGCGGGCGCCCCGGCCCTTCGCTGGGCGCCCACCCGGGACGCCGCCGTGGGGGCAGGAGCACAGCCCCCCACCCGCGTGGGCCTGGCCCTCCCGAGAAGGCCCGGCCGGGACGCCGCCTCCCCGGGCAGTGGTCAGCGCTCACCGGGCCCTCTGGCCCGCTGCGGGCAACGCGTGTGCCCGGCGCCTCGGGTGCCGCCTGCAGGTCCCCACGCTCTCCTCCCCACACCCCACACACCCCCACACACACACCACACACCACACACACCACACCCCACACACCCCACACACACCCCACCCACACCCCCCACACCACACCCCACACACCCCACACACCCCACACACACCCCACACACCACACCCCACACACACCACACACCCCACACACCCCACACACACACCCCACACACACCCCACACACCCCACACACACCCCACACACCACACCCCACACACACCACACACCCCACACACCCCACACACACACACCACACACATCCCCATTCACACACACCACACACACCACACACACACACCCCACACACACCCCACACATCCCCATTCACACACACCCCACACACACCCCACACACACACCCCCATTCACACACACCCCACACACACCCCACACACACCCCACACACACACCACACACCACACCACACACCCCACACACACCCCACACACACACCCCACACACCCCACACACCCCACACACACACCACACACCACACCCCACACACACCACACACCCCACACACACACCACACCCCACACACACCACACACCCCACACACCCCACACACACACCCCACACACACCACACCCCCCACACACACACACCCCACACACCCCACACACACACCACACACACACCACACACACACACCCCACACATCCCCATTCACACACACCCCACACACACCCCTCACACACACACCACACACCCACACACACACACCCCACACACACACCACACACATCCCCATTCACACACACCACACACACACCACACACACCCCACACACACCACACACACCCCCATTCACACACACCCCACACACACACCCCACACACACCCCACACACACACACCACACACCACACACACACACCACACCACACACCCCACACACACCCCACACACACACCCCACACACACACCCCCCACACACACCCCACACACATACCACACACACACCACACACACCACACCCCACACCACACCCCACACACACCTCACACACCACACACACCACAACCCACACACCACACACACACCCCACACACCCCACATACACTACACACCACACACCACACCATACACCACACCACACACACCCCCACACACCACACACACCCCCCACACCCCACACCCCCACACACCACACACACACTCCACACCACACACACCCTATACCACACCCACACCACACCACACACACACCATACACACCACACACACACCCCACACACATACCACACACACACACTCCACACACACCACACCCCCACTCGGGGGTGCAGGCCCGGGGTCAGGGGAGGGCAGCCCTGCGATGACAGAGCGCTGGAGGCACCAAAAGTGCCAGCGCTTACTCCGGGGGCGGGGGCGGGGGCGGGGGCGGGGGCGGGGGCGGGGACGGGCTCCTCGGCGGTGTGGGCCGGCGTCTGCCCGACCCCACCCCTCCCCAACCCCTCCCCCTCCCCAACCCTCCCCCACCCTCCCCCACCCTCCCTCACCCCTCCCCCACCCTCTCCCTCCCCCTCCCCCTCCCCACCCCTCCCCCACCCTCTCCCCCACCCCTCCCCCACCCCTCCCCCCACCGCCCCATCTGCCCCTTGACTGACGTCCTCGCGTCGCCCGCCCGGAGGCTCCAAAGGGGCCGTGAGCGCCGCTTACTGTGGGGCTCGTTGCGGACCCCACGTCCTTCCCCGGGGTGTCCCCCCCCAGGGCAATAAGACGGGGGAGCGAGGCGGGCCCCTTTGAGGCGCCCCTCCGGCCTCCGTCCAGGCCCCTCCTTGGGCTGGGGGGCCGCGACCCGCCGGCCCCGGGATCCAGCGGGGCGCCTGCGGGGTGCCAGGAGCCGCGGCCTCGGGGGCGGGCGCCTCGCCCGGCGCGCCCGCTCCGCCGCCGCCTGAGGAGCAGAGGCGCGTGGCCGGGTCGCGGGGCGGACGCGGCTGTCGGGCAGGTCTCCGCGCCCAGCGCTCGGGCCGCCGCGTCTGTCCCGCGTCCCGCAGACCCGCGTCCCTCAGACCCGCGTCCCGGCCGGGCGCGATCCTCGGCGGCGGCCGCCGGCCCCTCGCAGCGCGTGCGTGTTTTGCTGGGCCCCGTGGACGGCGGCGAAGGGGGGGCGCCGCCCTCACAGCGCCAGCCCGCCCGGCCCACCCCGTGCCAAGGCGGGCCCTTGGGGGGTCCCGAGGCGCAGCCCCAGGGAGCGAGGCTCGCGGGGCTCCCTTCCAGGACTGAGGTCCCCGCACAGCCCCGAGCGTCCTGGCGCCGGCTCTGTCGAGGCAGGAGCCCCGTCTCTTGCCAGCGCGCGGACCAGCATCGCCCGCTGCTGGATGCCGGGCTTCAGGGGTGCTTGTGGGTGATGGGGTGCGCCTGGGGAGGGGCAGAGAGGGGCTTGGGGGAAGATCGGGCAACTCCCAGGAGCCCAGACCCCCCGGAGCTGACCCCCACGTCACACCAGCGTCCTGCTCCCCTGGGCCGGGCCCAGGTCTGGGGTGCCTGGCGGTGCCACCTGCTGCCAGAGAGTCGTGCGTCTCCCAGCTGGGCAGCCCCGGGCGCCCACTCCCGCGGCCTCTCCCCGGGGGTGATGCTGCTGTTATGGGCGAGGGAAACCAGGCTCGGGAGCCTGGAGGACGGGTCCTGGGTCCCGTGGCTGGTGACGCCCCGGGCAGAGAGGGGAAGCTCATCCCCGCGGGGGCAACCAGCTGGCGACTCTGGCCCCGTTCGCCAGGGTCTGGCTGTCGCTAGGGCTGGACACGCAAAGCCCCGAGGCGTGAGCCGTCTGTGTCCCGGGGCCAGGGCCGAGGTCACATCCCGCCCGTGCGACACGCGGTCCTCTTGTCTCGTTCCGGGGACACACGGCCGCCAGGCGCGAGCTCCTGCCTCCTCGCCACTCCCCTCCCTGCGCGCGTGGGCGCGGGGGAAGGGCAGGAGGGCCCTGTCTGGGGTCCCCGCCTTTGTGCTGGCTGCTTCCTGGGCACGCGCTCAGCCTCAGCCACACCCACGGGGTCAGACAGCCTTGTCTCCCACTGTGCCGACGGGGCACCTGAGGCCCGAGGGGGTTGTAGGACATACTCGGTGCCACCCGGCACAGACAAAAGGCTCTGACTGGCATGTTTCAGTGTCCCGGGGGGCTTGCTAAGGACCCCAGCCCCCCCCCAGCTGTGGGTGGGCCCAGCCGCCTGTGCTCCCGTCCTGTGCTCCCGCCTCTCCGCAGTGCCCGGGATGGGGTGGGGGCGGGGGAGGGGAGCCAGGTGTGAGCCGAGGCCGGTGCCTTTCAGGGCTCGCCGTGGGCCGGGACGCGGCTCCTCACCGACACGTAGAGCGCGCACGCACCGGGGTACGCGGCCGGGGGTCCGGCCGCCTGTCCTTTGGGTCCCCCCGGGGTCACCGCAGGTTCTGAAGCGGGTCACCCGCCAGCCCCTGTGCCGGCCGCGCGCTGGAGGAGCCTGAGGGTCACGGACTAGCGACTGTCAGCGTTTTTGCCTTCGGACCCTTGCGGAGGCCGCACAGCGCCCCCGTGGGTGGGGCCGGCCCCCGGTCATGGTGCGGACCGGCTCCCCGAGGCGCAGACGAGGGGTCGCTTGCTGAGGGGCAGGGCTGGGATTTGATCCTGGATCTGTCCAGCAGCAGAGCCTGGTCAGGACATTATTCCCTCCCGAGACTCGGTGGGGACGGCAGCCCGGGGTCAGGGAGCTGCCCCGGCCGGGCCGTGGAGCCTGCCCCGCGCGCGCGGGAGCCTCTGCCGAGGCCCGTGTTCTGAGAGGCACAGGTGCAAGGCCAGGCGGCTTCCACTCGGAGCCCAGCTTCTGCCGTCGGGCCCTGGGTGGCTTCCTCACCACGTCTGCGCCTGCGTTCCTGCCTTCAAGCGGGCGTGGCGAGGGGCCTCCTCCGGAGGGTCACTGGAGAATAAATTTGCGGCCCCGCGTGAGACACGAGCACAGTCGCCGGCAGGCGGTCAAGGCCCAGCGTGGCTGTCCTCGGCTCGCTGTCGTCGCTGTCCCGGCTAGGGCAGAGCAGTTAGTGGCCCCGCGGGTGCGTTTGGCGGACGGGCAGCGTACCAGGAGGGCCCGGCACGGGGGGGGCTCGCGGCGCTGGAGGCAGAGGGGGCCGGGGGTGGCCGTCAGCACTGCGGCCGGCTGCCGGGGGTTATTCCTGGGACGGTCTAGGGCCCTTCCCCAGGGGCGGCGGGACAGGGCTGAGCCCTGAGCTCCCCGGGGGAGACCCTACAGCCCTCACCCCGGCAGCAGCATAGCACCTCACGGGTGTGAGGCTTGGGGGGCCCTGACCACCTCTCCCCCTGTCCTGGCAGGACTACACGGTGCGTGGCCTCCTGGCAAAGCCACCGATGCCTTCTGTGAGGAGGGCGGCTGCTGGAGGAGCCGGCCTTCGGTGCGCGTGCGTGGGCCGGGCCCGGCGCCGTCCCGTGATGCTTTGCCCCTTGGCCACGCTCCGCCACGCCGCGCTCAGGCTGGCCACGGGGGCTGTCCTCCAGGAACACTCTGGGCTCCCCCAGTGCCTTCTCACGTGGCTAACATGTCTCTGCCCCGGGAAAGCTTTTCCACCCCCTACTTGGACTGACGGACTCTCAGAAAGCAATGAACGAGCGATGATGTAAACGGGTCCCCCGGCCCGTCACCCCCGAGGGCAGCACTGCGCGGCTCCACTCCTGTGGTCACACGGCACAGGGTCCTGGAGGTGGAGGTGCTTGTGGGCATGGATGGGTGGGGGGCAGATGGGAGATGGGCCGTTGGGGGGTGGGGGTGGATAGCGGGATGCATGGGGGATGGAGTGAATGGGCGGGCGGGTGGCGGGGCAGGGGAGGGATGGATGGGGGCGGATGGATGGGGTGAGTGGCGAGGGGATGCGCAGGTGATGGATGGTGGGCTTCCCCCATGTTCTGTGGGACCCCGTAGCATCCACCGCATTTCCTTGGTTGACACTTGTTTTTTGAGTACCGGCCAAGTGCCAGGCCCTGGGGACGGCACACAGCGAGTCAGGTGGGGTGTCGGTGAGCTCACAGCTGAGTGGTACCCGGCGCGGGCGTGTAAGCGCCACGGCCTCTGCAAGCGTGCTTCTGTCGATGGGCACTTGCGTTGTCTTCATGCCTTGGCCTTTGTGAGTGGACGTGAGGGGACATGTGTCTTCTGAGCTCAGTGTCCTCATATTCCAGAAGAGGCTCTTGGCCTGGAGTCTGAGCCCCTTGAAAATGTCCTCAGGATGTTGAGTTTCTGGGTATCGTGTGAGAAGAGACGCCGGTGTCTTAACAGTAGTCGACCCCATGACGGGAAGCCTAGGGCCTGGGGGTGCTCTGCAGCCCCTTCCAGGTGCCCAGGATGAGGCTGGCTCGGGGGAAGGGAGTTTGTCAGGTTGTCACTCATCCTCAGCGGGCACCCCTGTGCTCCCCTCCCCTGCTCTCCAGAGAGACGCTGCATCGAATCCTGGCCCTGATCCAAGGCTCCCATCAGGAGGCCGTGGTGATGTAAGTGGGGCCTGACCTACACCTCCCGAAAGGGGCCCGAGTTGGTGCCAGAAGAGGAAGAAGTGCCCGCAGGCTCCTGTGGCTCTGCCCACCTGGATAATTCCACGGGTCCTCGGAGCTGGGGACCAGACTTGAGCCAGGCGCCCCTGCCACAGCCTGCAGAGGAGTTTCTGTATGTGGGTCTTAGGCCAGCGCCTGGGGAGGCCGAGGGGAACCAGAGACCCCGGCTGCCCTAAGGGGCCTGGGAGCCAGCGGGGGCTCTGAGCCAGGGTCCGGCACCTCAGAGCGCCGGGAGTAGTCAGCACGTGTGGGACTGTTGAAAGCAGGAAAGGGCAGAGGAGGGCAGAGCCTGCCTTTGGGGCAGGCGGGCGCTGGGGAGGAGGCTGCTGCAGTGGGGGCTGGAGGGGCAGGAAGATGGAACGCGAATGATGAGCTTTAGGAGTAGGGGCAGGGCCAGGGCGGGCAGTCAGCCGAGCTCCCCGCCTGCACCAGCCTCGCACCTCACCCCTCCCGATCCCCAGGTTCTCCAGCCTCGACTTGCAGACCCAGGAGGCCTGGGAGATGGCCCTGAGGGGCCTGATCCAGCCCATGAACCCGTCCCCGATGCTGGTCACCGGCATCCGCTGCCTCCACTTTGCGCCTCCAGAATTCCTGGGGGAAGGAGGGACTGTGCGGTGGGTCCCAGGGTTTGGGGAGTTGCAGCAGAAAGCCCAGGCAGAGGCTGGCACCTGCCAGTGCTGTGCTGTCCGCCACAGCCCTGCGGCCTCTGCCTTCCCAGCCCGGGACCAGCCCGGCTGCCAGGAGCCCACTGAGCAGATGTCACGCCTGCCGCCAGGTCGCCCGTCGAAGCCGGACCCCGACGAGGTTATACTTGGCGGCTCGCTTCCAGGCCTGCCCCGTTTCCAGCTGTCATGGCCCTCGGGCACCAACCACTCGCGCTCCCGGTCCTGTCCGGTGCAGCCCCCGCTAGCTCTGTCCTTTTGTCTGCCCCCCACACTGCATTCGTCCCCGCTGGTTCTCTGCAAGGGCGAGGGCTCCGCTTCAGGAGCCTTCCGACGCCGAGCACCTGGCGCAGATCCTTTGTAACCGCTCACGAGCGCCCAATTCACAGATGAGTAAGCCGAGTCTTAGAACTGGGCTTCCCAATTTTTAACTCGCCCACAAAGCAGGTTCTGACTCAGCAGGTCTGGTGGCACCGAGCCGGCATGTCTGACCAGCTTTCGGGGGTGCCCGCGGGCTGGCCTTGGGCTGCACTTTGATCAGCAAGCCCTGAGCACGCAGGCTCCTTGCTATGGCTCTTTCGGCCCAGCCATGTCGGCGAAATGGGGACAGCCTCTAGCCCCCCGGGCCCATGGTGCGCGCCCAGCGCCGTCTGTGCTGCGTCCACAGAGGTGCAGCGCGTGCACGAGACGCAGAAGCAGCTGCGGAGGCTGGAGCATGAGGTTGGCCTGGAGCTGAAGAGCAGCGCCGTGTGCACCCAGGGGCGGTGCACACGCGATGGCTTCTTCACGCCGGACGACGCCTTGCAGAGGACGCAGCGGGACGGGCACAGCATCCAGGATGTCATCCGGGCTGCGGCCCCCCGGGCGGCAGCAGGGCTGGAGAAGAGCTTGAAGCCGGGGCTGGCTGCCCAGCGGCTCCCCAGGCCAGGCCAGCCCCGGGGCTCTGAGAGGACCAGCTCGGCCCCGGGCGGGACAGCTCTCCCAGGCCAGGCCGGGCCGGGTGACTGTGCAGGACAGCAGGGGAAGCGTTCCTGCTCGGGGCGTAAAACTAAAGCAGAAAGACTGACGGCTCGACCCAATCGAAAAGGAAGACCTTCCGGGTGGAAGAAAGGACGCTCAACAAGGGACAGACTGATAAAAGCACCGGCAGCGTCTCAGGCCCCTCAGGCGGGCCCAGCTCGTGAGACAGCAGGGGCAGCTGACAAAGTCAGGCAGAGGACCCGGATCGCGTGTACCGTCGTGTGTATTTCACACGTCACATGGCCGGGAGACCAGGAGTGTCCATGCTCAGCCCCTCCAGTAACCGGGCATCCGGGTGAAGTGCCTCTGCCTCTCAGCACAGGGGTTGGCACGTCCGGGGGCGGATGAGCCTCACCCTTCGTGATGATGGCATCTCCCCGGCCAGGTTGGCTTGCTGCTGCATTTATGTGACAACATAGGTCAGTTTCTCCTCCTCTGTCCACCAGGTGAGGGTGCCCCTTCCTCCAGGCCCCGTGGGGGTGACCAGAGATCCAGGGCTCCCTTGAGAAAGGTGCTGACCTCTTCTCCCCTTGGGCACCGGGCATCAGTGCGTTGGGCAATTTGCCGCTAGGATGGGGCAGCTTTTCCTTGTGCCTGGGTTCCTGCCAGTGTATTCAGCATTCACTCAACAAACATTTATTTAGTGCCAGCTATTTGCCAGATCCCGTTGTAAGCGCTTGTCATACCTCAGTCAGAGGACTGTGCTCCCGCCCGCGGGGGCGCGCCAGCTTGCAGAGGGCATTCTGAGGAGGATCGCGTGAGTGGAGGAGGCGGGCCTCCAGCCAGGAGGTTGTCTGGAGGAAGAAGCCTTCAAGGTCAAGGGAAGAGCCGGCTCCGCTCAAAGGGCGGCTGACTTCCCGGGGAGGGGCCAGTGTTCGTGTCACTGGCTGGCCCGCCCGTCCCCGCCCGTCGGGGAGGCGCCCCTGAGGGCTTTTCTACCTGAGGCGACCCCCGTTCTCGGGAAGCCGGACCGCGGCCCCGAGCAGCGGCTCAGTCTTTCCTCCTCTTTACTGCTTTTTCTCGCTGACTTGCCCCGGCGAGGCCGTCTGGCGAACCAGGCCCCTTAGGAAAACCACGCCGCTTCCCTCTTGTCCAATTCGGGTGCCTTGTCTCTGACTCGGAAGCCAGCGGGGCGGGACCCTGGGCAGGTCTGAACCCCGCTTGTACCACGTGTGAGCTTTTCCCCCCGGGCAGGCGAAGGTCAGCACGACGGCGCGCGTTCCTTCGGAGGGGCTGCTTGTCTCGGGCTCGGGCGCGCCGACCTCCATGGAGGTGGGGATTGGCTGCCGCGCTGTTGCCGTGAGAGACCGCGCGAAGCCATCCCTGTCGGTTGTTCCCAGGGCCGGCCTGGGCGGTCGGCCTCCAGGCGGCCGACGGAAGAGGACGGTGGCGCAGCGGCCGTTTACTGAAGGCTCCTGCCGGGCCTCCCGTTCACCATCCCCGCTGCCTCGGCTGTCAGCGCTGTGCAGGTGCCATGCCAGCCCCCTGCTCCTCGAGGGGTAGGTTCCAGACCCCCGTGATGCCTGACCTGCCGGGAGCACGAGCACCTTGCTGCTTTTCTCTTGTGCGCACGTGCCCACGACAGAGTGGAGTTTGTACGTTAGAGGCGGGAAGAGAGTCACACCTGCTGATGCAATAGAACAAATGTGAAAATACGCTGTCAGGAGAGCTACGTGCAAGTGTCTGTCTCCCAAATACCTCACTGTGCGCCATATTTTCAGACCGCAGTTAACCTGGAAACAGAAGCCTCAGAAAGCGGAACTGTGGCTAAGCGGCGGGGGGGTGGCCGTACCTCCCACGTGCGGGTGAGGAAAGCCGCCCTGGAGAGACACCCCGCCTCACAGCGAGCACACGCATTGCAGGAGGACCCTCCCCTCTGGTTTCCCGGCAGGCGGCGGCTCTAGAAGTCCCTTTAAACTCAGGCCTCCCGCATCTCTGCCCTGGGCACAACACAGACCTCAGGACCCGCTGCCAGTCGGGCCGAGCCCACGCCGCCCACCTGTGCTTCCTCGAGCGTGGCCACTGCCCAGGGCAGCCACCTCGTCTTGTTTAGCAGTGCTCAGCCTCTGCCTGTCACCCCCTCACACCACCCCTCCCTCACACCTAAATTCCCAGGGAATTTCATCCCCATTTTACAGATGGGGAAACTGAGACACTATTTGCCTGGGCTTCGCAGCCAGTCGAAGGTAGACTCAAGATTCGAACTCGGTAGTCTGGCTTCGAACACCTGCTCTTACGCTCTCTGCCCATGACCTCTCCACCTGGACACTGACCTGAACTCTGCCCAACCCAGCTCCGCCCTGGGTGTGTCCCCGGCCAGACCTGCCGAGACCTTGCTGGCGGGGGAGATGATGGTAGGCCAGCCCCGTCTTAGCTGGGCCTCCGGGAGGCGCACACCCAGGAGCCCTCCCCTATCACAGGCGCTTCTGGGACACGGCGACTTTCAGAGAAAGGCGACAGCGAAGCCAGGTTCCTTGCAGGCCTCCCAGGTCTCTTTGCCATTGACATATCTCTGCATGTGGGACGTTCAGAACAGTCAGCAACACTAGAACCCCCGGGATCCAGACCAGAGATGAGGAAGCCTGGGTGGGGGCAGAGGATGTTTGCAAATCTCAGTGCCTTGGAAAAATGAGGTAACCGGAACTCAGGGTACACAGGCTGGCACACCATCCCACCTGGGTCCTAATGGCAAAGAGATGATGAAAGGGCTCAGTGTGGCTGGTCAGGATCTCCTGATTGCCCTAGGGGGACGGGGGGGTGGTGGTGAGGGGGACCCTGAGTCATAACCAAAATATTTAGTCAATACGCAGCCTCTCTGCTGAGAAAACCACCCTAAATCCCTTGGGATCAAACTTAGTAGGTATTTTAACCCCCAAAGAACTAATGATTGTTAAGTTATACCCAATGTATGATAAGCCACACGAGATTTATAGTTTGAATTGAGCTTTAAAATTTAAATTCAGCTATTAAGTTAATCATTTTAAGACATATTTCTAGGGCCTTACCTGGCGGCGCAAGGGGTTAAGTCTCAGCACTAGGAAGCTATTAGCAGCCACTGCAGCACGAGTTCGATTCCCGACCAGGCAGCTACCCCCCGGGCGCGGCAGACCTCTCCTGTCTCCCCCCCCCCCGCTGCTCCCCTCGGTAGTGTGTGTCAGCAGATCTGCTTGTTCTGCTCCCCACTCTGTGTCTGGTGAGTCCTCTCACCCCGCTGCACCTCTGGCCTACCCTCCAGCTCTTGTGTGCATAAATAAATGAATCTTAAAAAAACAAGCCAGAAACTATACCCGCTACCTATAAGCATTTAATTTCCTCGACATCTTTCCCTCGGAGCCCCTTAGCACGAGGCGTGGGGCACAGGCAGAGATGGGCTGGATAGGAGGACTGATGCTAGTCACCCCAAAGAGGTTCCTGTCTGGATGAGGCTGGATTGGGGTGCTGCTGGGGCGGCAGAGGGTGACTCAGAGAGACAAGCAGCAAGTGGGTGGTGGGTGTGATTGCTGGGGACACGGCTGTCCTGGGCCTTCTAGCCCCCCTGTGGTCTGCAGAGCAGCCTCCCCTCAAGGTCGCCCCCAGCCCAGCACTCTTCTCCGTGTGGTTCCCCTCCCCAATCCCTCTAGGTACTTCCTCAGCCCCTCGTAAGGCAGAAGGAAAGATGACAGAACAGGCTGTGTTCTTCCCTGGTAAACCAGCCCGGCGGGTCTGCGGTGCCAGGGTAGAGGATGGAGCAGCAGGTTAACTCTGCCAAGGAACAGCTAACAAATGCCAGAGCTCTAGGGAGAAGCCAACTTCAGTCCCACCTGGGTCTGATTTCCAGCAGGTGCTTTGGGCCCTGTGGCCCCGCAGGGGGAGTGGGGGTGCTTGGGGCCAGGATTTGGTGGCACCATGGTTAGAACAACCCCGTCAGCCCCCAAGAACTCTCATCTGAGAGGCCAGCCACCGAGCACACCTGGCAGCTTGTTAAGAAATGCTGGCCTGCCCCAGGCCTGCCGAACAGAATCCCAAGGGACAGGATGGGGCCCCAGATCTTTATTTTCAAAGTCACTGTAATACCTGGTCATTTGGAAATCCTGTCCTGTCTTGGTTTTTTTTTTTTTTTTTTAAGATTTATTTATTTTTGCATACAAGAGCTGGGGTGTAGGCCAGTGGTGTGTGTGTGTGTGTGTGTGTGTGTGTGTGTGTGTGTGAGGGGATTCACCAGAGACAGAGCGGGGAACAGAACAGGCGGATCTACTGAAACACACTGCTGAGGGGAGCCGCGGGGAGACAGGAGGGGTCTGCCGCGCCGTGTGGGTAGCTCCCTGGCCGGGGCTCGAACTCGTGCTGCAGAGGCTGCGGACGGCTTCATCGTGATGAGACTTAACCTCGACGCGCCCCCAGGGAGGCCCCTGACCTGGTTTTTAAAGAGCACATCTTTGAAGCCTTCAACTTCTCAATCTGCTGCTGAACTGGGTTTCCTTGGGGGAGTAGCTGACCCTCACTGAGCTTCCTTTGCTTCCTCTGGAAAGTGGAGGTAACTACAGACCTCTCAGGGCTGCCATCAGGAATACCGAGAAAGCCATGCCACTGACCGGCGCCCGCCACCCTCCCCTGTGTCCGTCCAGGCACACGGCACGACCACGCAGGCCCCATCACGGGCCCAGAGACACGCGCTGAAACCCGCACGCGAGTCGAATCCCTGCGAAGTGTGCTGCTGCCCACCACGGGGGCCCCGGCCGACGGGCGGGAATGTCCTCGGGGGTCGGCGGTGAAGCGGGCCGGGTCCAGGTGGCCCGTGGCGAATCTCCCAGGAGGAAGTCGAGCGTATATCGGGCTGGATAGCACAAGAACGAATTCAGCATTTCAGCTTGAATGAAACGTTTCCGCACCACATTAGCAGCTGTACCTGCGTATCAGAAGCGCAGCCCGAGCTGGACGAAGTCCAAACTCAGGCCTGCAGCCGCCGAGCAGCCGCTCGAACCCCGTCAGCGGGAGGAAGACACCGCCGATGCGGCAGCCAAACGGGGGAGAGAGCGCAGCAAAGGGCAGAGACCTGCGAACCCCAAACCCGCTCGGTCTTTGGAAACATCCGCAGGCCAGGCCACCCCAGGGGGACACGCCTAGGGGACCCTGTGGGCTCTGGGGGACCCCTGGGGGACATTTGGTGAGACTTAATGGAAACCATTTTGGTAACTTTGACGAAACGGGCCAGGCCCTGGCAAGGCCCAGTGCAGGCTGCCCAGTACCCCGGCCAGAGGCGCCCGGAACTTGCCCGCTGCCCCCCCACCGCCGCGAGCTCCGGTTGGCTTCTCTGGCAGATTCTGCAAAATGCTGAAAACTTGGCGACACCGACCAGCAAAGGCTCTTCCAGAACCTGTGAGCAGAGAGGCCGTCCCCAGTTGCCTTCCGCGGAGAATGGCCGCTGCAGCCAGGGACCAGGCGGTCACTCAGGACACTCCCTGCTCCCGGCCGCCCGCCTGTGCCCCGCTGCCCTGGCCCCTCCGCTCGCCCCGGCAGAACCGCGCCCAGCACTCCTGGCTCCCCGGCGACAGACGGCGCATGTGCCCCGGCCTGGGCGCGCCCCTCGTGCAGGCCAGGATACCCGCCGCCGCTGGGCACCGAGCCTGGGCACTGAGCCGGGTCCTCGCGTTCCCGGCGGGGCATGGGCCGGGGCATGTCCTCCCCACTGACCAGACCCCGGAGTCCAGCTCCGGCCGGGGCCGGGTTTCCGTGAGGACGAACGGCGCTTGGCGGTGGGGGGCACGAAGGGAGGGGGAAGGAGGAGCCGCAGACACTGGACAGGGCGCGAGTACCTCCCGCTGAGGGGCTCCGCAGGCCCGTATTTATACATCAGAAATTCCTCATGTGATCGTCACATCCCGCGGTCATGTGACTTCACTTTTCCATCGTTTCAGGACTTGTTTTTGATTATAAATCCGTGCCCAGCCCTTTCTTAATTTTCCCCGTCTATGATGAACCTGGTTGCTGGTTCCATTAACGTGGTGACATATTTCCCCGGTGACGCATGTCAGTCAGAAAATAGAAACAGGTGCTACGAAGAAGGTGATTCCGGCAGTCAAGCTCCGCAACTGAACTAGGCTGAGCGGGCGTCGTAAAATCGAGGGCGGCCTCCCAGGGGTCCCGGGGCCATGGGAACAGCATGTGGGGGGTGTAGGGTGAGGTAAAAGCATCAGGCTCTCCTGCCCTCCCGCCATGAGGACAGATGACGGATCCCTGCGGTCCCGAGTGCCTGCCTGATGGCGGCACCTGGAGTGGGGTGCGGGCCTAGGGCGATGGGAGTCACCTGGGCTGAGATGGGCTTTCAAGGGCGGCGTCACGGGGACGCCAGCAGAAGCCGAGAGAGAAGCAAGAGAAGCAGAAGCCGAGTGAAGGCCGGAGAGCCCGGATAGAGTGAAGACCTGCTGGGGGCGGGCAGCCTGCCAGCCTCCCGGCCGCCCAGCGCCCCTGCCTGCCCTGTGCCTGGTAATCTAAATAAAAGACCTGCAAAAGCCACTGAGGACTCTGACTCCTCCTTGACCCGGTCTGCTGGGTCAGAAAACCTGCCCCGTGCCCTGTCCTGTCCCTGCGGTGTGTTTCTCTCGGACCATTTCGCCTCCCGGGGCGCCTCAGGGCCTCTCTAGTGGGGACTTTCGCCGGGCCCACTTCCACCGGGTCTCTCAAGCAGGCTTGTTAGAGAACCCGGTGCTACTCGTGGCCGCTGCGTGACAACCTGGAGGACGTGGAGAAATATTGGAAACCGCCTCGTTTTCAATCATGCCGGAAGGCAGTTTCTCAAACCCGGAGGCGCGCATTCCCGAAGCCGCCCGAGGCCAACACTCACGTGTTAGTCTAAAGCGAACGGGAAGTTTCCGTGGTCTCAATAACTGCCACAAACAAATGAAAGGAAGTAGCAGGAGCCAGCTGTGGCGCTTCCTCACTTTTCAGAAATTTCCCCCTGCCCGGACCTTGTCAGAGGGCGTGGGTAGCACAGCCCGCGCCCTCCGACCACCTGCCGTGAGTGAACGGGTCAGGCCCGGGAAAGACCAGGCCGACCCCTCACCTCCCCGCCTGACCCCGGCCCCTCAGGGGGCCTCCTGAGCCGGAGCGGCCTGGCTCAGGCTCCGAGCCCTGCCCGCCGCCTGCTTTCTCTCTGGCGTCTCCGTCACTTGGGGCGCTGACATTTGCCTCAAAGCCGTTGTAAATACCCCGGGACGGTCAAGCTGCCCCCACGGAGCCCCCACAGAGAGTGTCCCTGCGGTCCATGTCGCCCAGCGCCGGGACTCCGGGTCACCGCTACTGACCCCAGCGGAGCCTGGTTGGGCTGGCGCCCCCCGCCCCCCCGCAGGCCCAGGAGCGTGGTTTTTGCTTTTACACCTGACGGTTCCTCTGGCGGTTTGACGGCCGCCCCCACGGAGCTCTGGTCCTGCGCTGGCAGGGCCTCCCGGGGGGGTTGACGGGGTCTTTGGGCCTTGTTGTTCTCGATTCCTTACAGAGGTGAACCCCGCAGGCCAGCGGGGTCTCCCCAGCCCAGCCTGGTGCCAGGCCCCCCCCACAGCCCTGACACGAGCTCAGACTGAGATGATGTGACTTCATTAGAGTTGGTGGAGAAGGGTCAAGAGAGGCGTCTGCGGGGTGTGGACCCCACGGGCTCTGGCTGAGGCCCGGAGGGAGGGGCCGGTGAGGGATTTACACGTCACTTAAATGGGCCAAGAGGAGCAGTGGGGATGGGTGGACACCCCATCAGTCATGAGCACCACCAAGCTCCCCAACACCTGTCTCTCCACCTCCAAATCACACCTGAACCCCAAAAGACAGCATGGAGCCCACAATAGGACACATATCCCACGGGACATGCTCAGGACAGGCCTGCGCAGGCTGAGACCACCAGTCTGGCTTCCAGAACTGCTAAGGGAGACCCCAGAGTCTGGCCCCCACTGTGGAGCCCCCACCCCTGGTACCGGGACAAGGGGGCGATAGT
The DNA here is from genome assembly GCF_964194135.1 of Talpa europaea. NCBI lineage: Eukaryota > Metazoa > Chordata > Mammalia > Eulipotyphla > Talpidae > Talpa > Talpa europaea. The sequence goes on along the minus strand of NC_140074.1, from coordinate 272,576 downwards.
GCATCACCCCGGGAGGTGGTCGCAAGTCTCTCACCCAGACACAGTCGCACCCTGCGGAGAGGGGCTGCCAGGGATGACCCCAACCTCTGCCAGGGGACCCTCGGGGCTCCAGCTGCATTTCCAGCTGCTCCGACTTGGAGCTTTCCAGGCCCTGGGGTGGGGCCTCGGCGTCCCCAGACCCGGCGCCCCCTCCCAGCAGCCGGCGTGTGCCGGACACGGGTTGCCGCGAGGTGACCTGCGCACGTGTTGGTGCTGACCAGAGTGAACTTACTGGATGATCGCCCCTCGAGTCTGGGGCCTCTGGAGCTCTCAGCCGCCTTCCCGTCCTCGCTGCCCGCCCCCCAACACCCCGCCCGCCTGCCCCCCGCCCGCCCGGCTGTCATCGGCCGCGTCACCCTGCCCCGGAGGGGGAGCAGAGCACGTGGTGCCGATCCCAACCCCAGGCCTCACGCCCAGCTGTGACCCCCGAATCGCCCGCACCCCGACGCGGCCAGGAGAGACGAGGAGAGGGTGTCTCTGGGAGTCACTTTATTGCTAACTGGGGGAGGGCTCAGAGCGGAGGGTGCGGGGCGTCCGCGGGGCGTCCAGCACGGCCTCGGTGTCCGTCCTCGGGGCAGCTCTGAGGGGTCCGGCACAGCTCACTAGACCCAGCAGTGCTCTGCGGGGAGGGGGCGGTCAGCCTCGGCCCGAGGGCCCCCGGGGCGCCGCACCCCAGACCCCGGGGCGGGCCGTGGGGGGCGCCCGGCTCACCCTGCGCCTGGGCGGGGCTGAAGTACATCCACACGCTCATGGGCAGGCCCTTGAGGCTGCTGAAAAGCTTCTCCATGACCGGCTCCTGCTTGGCGTCGGGCTTCCTGGCTGTGGGGGCGGCCGGTCAGCCTGGGCCTCGGGGCCGTGCACGGAGCCGGGGCGCGGCGGGGCTGGCCGGCAGGGTCCCTGCGCCCCAGCCCGGCCCCCCGGCCCCCAGGCCGGCCGATTCTGGCAGGGGCAGCCGGGGGGTTAGGGCAGGGCCCGGGGCGTCCCCAGCCCTAGAGCTCAGAGGCCCCGGCCTGGCCGCCAGCAGGGACGGGCCTCGCCGCAGAGGCTGGCCCCAGCTCCGGCCACACAGGGCTGCGCCCGCCCTCCCGTGCCACCCCCCCCGGCCCCTCCCGGCCCCAGGCCCCAGCCCGCCCGGCCCACCGGGCCGACCGCGGCCCCAGGCAGCTGGGGTGCGCACCCAGGTACTGGCAGGCCACATCCTTCTGGGGGGCCGCCTTGGTGGCCTCCATGCAGACGACCATGGTCTCGGGGGTGGCGTCCATCACGTAGAGCTTGGTCGCGTCCTGGTCTGCAAGGGCGCCAGGCGAAGTGAGGGCCGGCTCGGCTCCCCCGGGGCGGGGGCTTGGCCGCCCGGCCCCGCTCCCGCCGACCACCCGCCTCCGTCCCGGGCCGGCCCCTCGGCCTGTGGCCCTGGGCCGTGCCACCAGGTCAGGGGCCCAGCCCGCTCCGCGGCAGAGGGCCAGGGTCAGGCGGCTGGTGGGCAGGGCCGGTGCCCCGACCCCGGCCGCCCCCTCGTCCCCGGCGAGCCCCCCGCCGCCCCGGGGCCCTCACCGTTGATCTGGAACTCGGCGGCGGCGGCGGTTTTCGTGGCCAGGACCTTCTTCTCCACACACTTGCCGTTCTCCCTGGAAGCGGGGTCTCCGTGAGCGCGGGGCGGCCTCGGGGCGTCTGGGGAGCCGGGAGCTGCCCCCCAGCCCTCCCTGGGGGCGCGGGCCGCCGGGCCGGGACACCCACCATCTGCTCTGGGTGATCTCCAGGCTGTTCGGGGTGATGGGCCGCAGCTCCTTGACGAACACCCGCAGCGGGGCGTCCTTGGAGTCCAGGAGGGCGATGTCGCTGGCCGCCATGGCCGTGGAGTGCCAGGGGCCCGCCAGCTGCGGAGGGCCGCGCCTGAGCCACGCCGGAGGCCCCGCCCGCGCTCGCAGCCCCCGGCCCCGGCCAGTGAGCGCGGGGGCCTCCCTGCCGGCGGGCACCGGCCGCGGGGTCCCCACGGGACACAGCCCCCTTCCCCCGGGGGTGCGGGCCCAGCTCCCCTCACCGAGGACCCCCCGGGCTCGGGGACAGAGCGACGGGCCCCGAGGACGGGGAGCGCGGGTCCCTGACGGGGGGCTCAGCAGCCCCGCCGGCCCCGCGGCCCCCACGCAGCGCCCACCTTCTGGATGTCCAGGTCCTTCGTGGCCTGGGGCACGGCGGTGGCCTGCACGGCGCACACGAGGGCCAGGGCGAGCAGGAGGCACTTCATGGCTGCGGCGGGTCTCGGGAGCTCCGGAGCTGGGGCCGAGCGGCCGGCCGGGCCTTATATAGGAGGCGGCCGGCGGGGGCCCGAGCCAGGCGCTTCCCCGAATCCGGCGACCCTTCCGGGGCCCTGGGGTGGCTTCCTCCACTGGACAAAAGGGACCTTCTTCCCCCGGGCCAACAGGAAGGACCCTGCGTCCCGGGGCCAGTTCCTGGTAGGCCCGGGGGGCGGCCTGGGGTGGGTCCAGGCCTGCCACGCAGGGAGCACGGGGGCGGCTGGGGGTGGGGGCCGGGCCAGAGCCAGCACAGGTGTGCTGTGTGGGGGTGACAGAGGTCCGGGCTCAGCCATGCACCAAGGGCCCCTGCCAGCCTGCCCGGGACGCCGCCTGGAGGCCCTGCCCGACCCCCCCACCCCGGGCTCCCCACCGCCTGACACCACGTGCGACGCTGGCCGGGCCACGGAATCAAGCGTACCCTGTAATGTGTCAGGCAACCAGAGAGGACGTGTGGACCCTGGGCTGGGGCAGCTGTGCCCCCAAACGTCAGCCAAGGCGGCTGCAACGGGTCCTGGGGGTGGCCAGGTCGGGCAGCGGCCCAGGCCAGGAGCGGCCTTGGGGGGTGCTGGTGCAGAGCGGGGGCACTGTGTCCTGTCTGCCTGTAGGAAAATAAAGTGTTAATGTCGTTTTGCCGGAGACATTGGAAGATGTGCGACCACCTTTTGGCCCCCTGGTCGGGGAGCCTGGCCAGCGCCGGGACCAGGAGCCTAAAGTTAGGGCTGGTTATGTAACTGTTCGCGATGTCCGGGACCACCAAGAAACAGGTTGGTTATGTAACTCCAGGGCGTCGTGCACAGGAACGTGGCCAGCCCACCGTGAATCCCTGGGCTTGGACACTGCCCATAGCCGACCTTGGGAGATAAAAACACAGTGGTCGCCCGGCTGCTGCTGCTCGCAGCTGGTGGATGTGGGTATGTCTCCCGTGCTGCTCTCCGGAGTGCTGCCTTTTTGCCTCCGTGATGCTGATTTCTGAGGAAACTGTACAGGGTGTCTGCATGACTACCAGTTTGGTCGGGTTTGGGGCACTGTTTATAATTTTGCTTGTGCATCACCTGTGTTGCTCACAATAAGTCCTTTTTCCTTTAATACGGTGTGGTCATTGAGTCCCACGGAATCGAGCCTCCCTCAAACACCTGTGCACAGGGCTAGCAATTATATTTTATTGCTAGTTACACTGCCCTGAGGCCCAGAGGCGAGGACGCCCCCGGCGGCGGGTCCCGGGAAGCGTGACCGGGCTGCTGGGCCTGGGGAAGGGCCGCGCAGGTGGAGGCAGGCGGAGGACGCGCCCACAGAGCCTGACCAGCAGGCACCAGGAGCCTCAGTCCTGCCAAGGGCCCCTGCATCAGCCTCTGAGCCCAGATCGTTCTAGAAAGAGTAACAGGAAAACCGACTCTGCAGGGGCCGCTGAAGGACCCACGAGCCGGGCAGTGCAAAGGGCGAAGGTGGGCGGGACTCAAATCAGAGGGGAGCGTGACCGCGCCGAGGGCCCCCCCAACCTGTGCTGGACCTCAGGAGGCCGGGCTGGGAGCCGGGGGCGGGGGCGGGCAGGCCAGGGGGAGCAGAGGCCCCAGGCCCCGCGCGAAGGGCAGAGAGACCCAGACAGAGGCCCGAGAGGGAACAGCGGCCTCTGTCCGGGGCCCGGGGGCAGAGAGTGCCCCGCGGGGGTCCTGGCGGTAGAGGGCGCATGGAGCAGGGCTGTGCCCCGGTGGGTGCCCTGAAGGGGGCACCTGGGCCTGGCCCAGGGTCAGGAAGGGGCGCCAAGAGCAGACTCGGCAGAACTGGGGGGGCAGGAGGCCCCTCTGCAGGAGCTGGAGGACGGGGCCGTGGACTTGACAGGAGACTGTCACAGTAAATGGGTGTAGGTGAAAACGGGGTTTTCCCCCAAGAAATCCAGGAGCCTATTTCAGAAATAATCACCGCTGCTCCCAAATGGGACTGGGGGGCACCCAGGGCCCGGGCCCTGCGCGAGGGGACAGGACAGCAGGCCGGGAGGTCCCCGCTGTGCCCAGAAACGGGACAGAGAGGAAAGAAACTTCCCGAAACACAGGAGGAACAGCCTCTGAGGGTTTTCTGAGAAAGGGGCTGCCACCCAGAGGGAGGTGGGGGGACCGCGCCCAGGACTCCCGGAACCCCCAACCCCTCTGCTGGCCCCACAGAGCCCATCTGCCCACACGGTTCCCCTCCGGTTCCAAGGCACAGCCCCGGAGCCAGCCTTCGCCCCCTCCTGGCTCTGAGCCGCGGCACGGGGGCAGGCACCAGGCCCAGAGCCCACCCTGGGGGAGAGAGGCGGCTGGACTGGGGGTCAGACTTCCAAGGCTGCCCCAGCCCTGCCCCGCCCTGCGCCCCAGCGCTCCTGGGGGACCCAGCGCCCCACTTTCTACTCCTCCTCTCTTATGTCCTGCGGCTTGTCCTCCTGCTGTGGCCTCCGCGGCCGCCTGTCTCTGGCACCCCCATGTGCCCTGCTCGCGGCCGGTGGCTGTGGGCCGGTCCCGCTAGGGGGCCTTCTGGGGCTGCCCAGTCAGGGGCTCCCACGCCCTGGAGCAGCCCTGGCCTGCGGGCCTCCGCGTCCACGGTCCTTCCTTGGGGACCCTGGCGCCTGCCGCTGTCCCCAGGGTGCTGGCCGCTGGGCTCAAGTTTGGGACCTCTGCCCCCGGGCAGGGCGGGGCAGCGCGCAGACACCACCGCCACCTGGAGTCTGGGCGCAGTGGCCTAACCCCCGTGGGCCTGCCTTTGGGTGCCCACACCCCCGTGTTCGCCCTCTCCCTCCCGGGACCAGCGCCTCCGCAGCGCCCAGGACACAGGGGGGCCAGGGGCCATGGCTTCTGGGAAAGGCTCGGGGGCGGCTCCATTTTCCTGGAGCCCTGCCAGGTCTGCCGGACACCAGCCCCTTTGTCTCAGGCTCTGTCACCGCGAATGTCACACCTGGAGGAACATGCCCGAGGGCCTGGTGTGGAGCCCGCGCCCCCTGCCAGCGCCGCACCCCCTCGTGAGGGCCCTGGTCAGGGCATGGGCGGCGGGGGCGCTGGGAGCCCCAAGCACAATGCCTGCGCCCCCCCCCCCAGCCGTGAGGCAGCTCCCCCAGCCGCCTGCGCTCCCGGCCCCTCGGCGCAGTCACCCATGCACGGCGGCTCAGACACCTGGGGCAGAAGCGAGTTCCAGCCCCTCGCGGGGTCTTGGGGGCGCGGGTGGTGCGCGTGCCTGGAACTGCTTTCGGGGCGCCTCCGCCCTGCCTGCCCGCTGGGCACCAACGCAGCTTCACGGTGCGTTGTCCTGACCGTGGCTTCTCCTCACGCCCGGTGCTGTTTGTTGAATCACGAGCGTTGTGTTTTCTTAGGCCTCCCCGCGCCGTGAAGCTGTCCACAGCCTCTGCAGCGTGGTTCGATCCCAGCCGGCGAGGGTCCCACATGGCGCGGCAGACCTCTCCTGTCTCCCCGCTGCTCCCCTCAGCAGTGTCTTTGGTCCGTCTGCCTGTCTGCTCCCCGCTCTGTCTCTGGGGAGTCCTCTCACCCTCCCGCGCATCTGGCCTGTGCCCTGGCTCTTGTGTAAATAAATAAATCTTTAAAAAAAAAAGAGTTGTGTTTTTATTTTTTATTTATTTCTGCATACAAGAACTGGGGTGCAGGCCAGAGGTGCAGGGGGTGAGAGGACTCCCCAGAGACAGAGTGGGGAGCAGGACAGGCGGATCCACTGAAACCCACGGCTGAGGGGGCCGCGGGGGACAGGATGGGTCTGCCGCGCCAGTGGGCAGCTCCCTGGCCGGGGGTCGCACTCGAGCTGCAGCGGCTGTGACAGCCTCACGGGGCTGAGACCGACCCCTGCGGCCCAGGGAGGCCCCGGTCACGGGGTTCTCATCTCCAGCTTTACTCGAGCAGAGCCTGCTCTGGGCGCTGGTGCAGGGCCATGCGCGAGCCAAGGCTCCGGGACGCGCCTCGTGTCTCCCAGAGCTGAAGCTGCAGCCTCGCTTGGGCCGCGGCCTCCGGGAGGAGTGTCTTGTAGCCGCCGGCACCTGCTCTGCGGGGTCAGGGGGCCCGGCCCGGCCTCCAGGGGGAGTGACCTCTCCCGCTTCTCCCCGGCCTCTGCATCCTCTCCTGGTCACTGCTGGTGTCCAAGCCTGCCCGTAGGGGCCGTGCCGTCTGCCCCGTGTGCCCGCACGTGCCTGCATGGCAGGGGGGTCAGAAGGGCCTGGCCGTGGGGACGCCCCTCCTGGCAGCGGCACCTGTGCCCTCCGTCCCTTCACAGCACTTAGACCTGGCAGAGATTTCAGACACGGGACGCTCACCTGCTCGGGCCGTGGAGGGGGGCAGGTGGGGATAACACCCACTTGGCGGTGCCCTCGGAGGGTGGCTGAGCGGGTGAGGGATGGGGACCGGAGTGTCATGCAGCCAGGGGCTCTGGGGACCAGCTGGGCGGGGGTACTGGGCAGGAAGGCTGTGGGCTGAAGTGGGGGTGACGGCTGCCCCCATGCAGCCCTGGCTCCGCTGTCCACGAGGACAGAGTGGACATTCCTTCTGAGGACCCGCGAAGTCGGCCTCACTCCCCGAGACAGCAGAGGACCCCGACGTCTGCCCTGCCACCCGGAACCCGATGGCCAGCGCTGGGTCACGGGGACTAGGCGGGTCCTCCAGGGCCTGCGTGGCTCCCGGGCAGTGACTGAGAGGCTGTGGGCCTGGGCTCCGGCGACGGCTCCTGGTCAGGCCGCTCCCCAGGAGCTGGAAAATCAGGTCGTCGTGGTGGAGGCAGACGCCCTGCCTGCCGGGGCCGGGGCCAGCGCCGTCCAGAGGGCGCCGCAGGCCTGTCCCCACCCCTCCCGCCCGCACCGGCCGGCCCCTGGGGCGCCAGTCACCCTTCACCCGCTGCCCTGCTGGGAGACTGGGGCGCTGCCCCCTCTCGCTCTCATTTGGAGGGGTGCAGTGAGAGAGGGCCCATGGTCGGGGCGAGCCCGCCCGCAGCCCCGGCCCCCGGCCCAGCAGGCCCCGCGCAGCTCCGTCTCGGTGCCCGGCCTCAGCGGGGACGATGGAGGCTGCCCCTGCGGCGGGGGGCGTCTGCCCGGGCTGCTCTTTGTCGCAGGATCTCCAGGCGCGCCCCACGGGGCGGCAGACTCTGGGCTGAGCTGAGTCGAGTGAGGTGCCCCCAGGCGGCCGCCCACCTGCTCCTGCTCCCGGGGCGCCAGGTGTCTGCAGCCGCCAGCTCTTCTGCCTCCTCCTCCGCCCTCCTCCGCCTCCCGCAGCCCCACGGGCTGCCTGCCGGCCCCCCTCCTCTGTCCAAGGCCCCGGGCGCCCCAGCACACACTCCGGGGTGCAGAGACGGGGGTTAGACCCGCCTGAGGTCCCGGGCCCCCTCAGTCCTCCCCTCACGCGTGTTTTCATGCTTCTCCCTCCAGGCTGGGAGCTCCTGGGGGTGGGGGGTGCACGTGGTCCTGACGCCCCCTCCCCCCCAGGCCTGAGCGCCCTGCCCCAGGAGAAGCTGGGGGCTCGTGGAGGCGCCCGAGTCCCCTCACCCCCGTCCCCGCGCCATGAGCCGCCACATCTGGGCCCGGAGGCCGGCCCCCCACGGTGGGTGAGGCTGGAGGCAGGCGGACGCCCAGAACCAGCCCGGGGGGCCCTTCCGCACCAGGGGCCCCCTGAACACAGCAGACAAGCCCGCCCCAGGTGGCGGCCACGGCACTGCCGCTCGGCAGGAAAGCAGAAAGCAGAATACACCCCCGTCGGGGTCCTCAGGGCAGGGGCTCCCCCAGGGCCCAGGAGGCAAAGGAGCAGGGCCTGTGGGCTCCGGGGTGGGGCAGGGTCCTCAGGGCCCCGTGTGCCCCGTTCCCTCCAGTGTCCGGGTGTCCGCCGCGAGGTGCCCTCACTCCAGGGCGCTGCCCGCCTTCCCAGAAGGACCCAGACTGATGGGGAGGCCCCTCGCCCTGGCCCCGCTGTGCCAGGCCCTGGGGTGTCTGTGGCTCCCGGTCCTCAGTCCCGGGCCCCAGGCCACCCTCTGCTCAGGGGGCTCAGGCGCCGTCAGAAGCAGGATCCGGGAGGAGAGCCGAGGCCAGTGGACCCCCCGGGCCGTGGACCCTGGGCCAGCCCTGCCCAATGCCGGGGAGAGCTGAGCTCCCTCCTCCCGCGCCTCTCCGCAGGGGGGGGGGGGGTGCTGGCGTCCTGCTGCGGGGACCTGCCTGTGTCTGCCGGAGGAGGCCCCGCGCCCGCCCTGTCCTCACGCAGGGTCCCGGGGGCCCCAGCCAGGAGCCCCTGGGCGCCTCGGGCGCCTCCCGCCCTTTGCGCGTGGCCGGCCGGGGTCGGCGCCCTGCCCTTGGAGGAGCTGCCTCCGCTGCCCCGGCCCAGCGTCCACTCCCCCGACCCCAGGCGGCCGGGGCGCCCGCTCCTGCGGGCACTGGGTCCCCTCGCTGGGCTCGGGCCCTCGTCTCGAGGCAGACGTCGTCCCTCCCTGGCCAGGCTGCGTCCAGCGTGTGCGACACGTGCCGTTTCCCTGCAGCTCCCGCGCTCCGGCCACCGTGGGGGCTGCTGTGGACACGCAGGTGCTCGCCTCTGGGGGGACCCGCGGCCCCCTGCTCGGGCCCTTGGGGAGCGGGAGCCACGAAGTGTCGCTGCACAGCTGTGGTTTTACCTCCTGCCAGTGGCCAACACGTGAGGCCCCCACGGGCCTGCACCCCACGACTCTGCCGGGCGCCCTGTCCTCCGTCGCGCAGGCCCTGCCTGCGCCTGAATGAGGGGGGTCTGCGCCCCAGACCACATGGACGAGTGTGTCTCTGGGCTCAGCTCCGAGGCTGCTCGGCGCGCCCACACCTGGGCCATGGGCTCCTGCTCTCGGGGAGCCCCCGGCCTCATGGGGCGCCCTCCCCCTTGCAGGTCTGTCCATCAGGCCCTGGGCCGCGCCGACTTGCGCTCGCCAGGCTGCAGCCCAGCTGTCACGGGGCTGCCGGAGGCCTGGCCCGTCAAGGATAAAGGCTCCCACCCCACATTCCCTCCGGGCTCGCGTCTGTCACACTCCAGGAGCTGAGAGAGGAGCTGGCCGGTGGGTGCCCACCCCCAAACCTCCAGCCCGGGCCCGTCCCACCCCCGCCCCCGCACCTCTGGACCGTGAACAGCCGCGATGCGGTGGTGAAAGTGTGACGGTGTGACGGGGTGACAGGGGTCCCCAGGAAGGGGCTCCCTGTGCCCTGCTCCCTGCCCCACCCAGGAAGGGGGAGGCAGCAGGACAATGGGAGGCAGAGCGGGCTGGAGGAGGGAGGGAGAATGTGGGGAGCGGGGAGACCTGGGGGAGGACTCCCCGCACAGGGAACCAGGACTCGCTCCAGGAAAAGGAAACGGGGTGCGGAGGACCCTGGCTGAAGTCGTGGCAGAGGAGGCGGCAGCGGCCGCAGGCGGGGGCCGGGTGTGTGCAGAGGGCAGCGGGGAGGCAGGCGGGGAGGGATCCGCTCGGCAAAGAAAGCCCTTCCTGCTTCCTGCTCAAGAGTCACAGGCCGCGCAGCACGTAAGGCAGAGAAAGTGTCAACAACACGCTGGCCTCCTTAGCGAGCCTATCTACACGCGGTTACTTTTTTTTTTTACAGATTTATTTATTTATACGAGAACCGGGGTACAGGCCAGAGGTGCGGGCGGCTGAGATTCGCCAGAGGCAGAGCGGGGAGCAGAGCAGGCAGACGGACGGAGAGCAGTGCCGCGGGGAGCAGCGGGGAGGGGGGCGGTCTGCCAAGCCGTGTGGGGCTCTCCCTGGCGGGCCGGGAATCGCACCCGCGCTGCAGAGGCTGCGGCCGGCTCGCTGCGCTCCACCCGCTGCGCCACGGGAGGCCCGCCACGAGGTTACCTTCTGACAAGGTCTGACGCCGGCCGGGCGGTTGCTCTCCCAGGCCATCCCCCCTTGGCAGCATCTTTCCCCTCTGGTCAAGAGTGTCTGTGCTCAGGACCGTGTGATGGACGCGAGACGGTTGCGCATGAAGAAGCCCTTGGGCTCGAGCGGGTGCTCAGCCCTCCCGGGGCCGCCCAGGTCTGGGACCTCGTGCGAGCGCGATAAAGCTCCCGACCCCACCCCACCGCCCCTGGAGCCCCGCTTGCTCTTCCCCGGCCTGGGGAAAAGGCCAGAGTTTCTTTCTGCAACAGGGCGCGGCTCCGCACAGGGGAGGGGGGCGGGGGGGGGGACCGGAGGGAGGGGCCGCTTGCTTTTCAGCCACGGCTGGTTAACTCCTTTTTCCTTGGCACGCGAGGAGACAAACCTGTCAAACAAGGAGAAATGGCAAGAAACACGGGAAAGCAAACTCGTGAATGCTCATCCGACTGAACTTCTTGCTCCCCAAGCCCAGCCGGGCAGGGGGAGGCGCAGGCGGGAGCCAGGGAGGACCCGAGCAGCCGCGGGGTATCCGGGACAGCCGCCGGGGGGCGACACAGCACAGGTCTTGAGCCTGACTTTGTCCCTCTGCCCCCTCGAGGGGCCCTGGACGGGGGCAGCTCCCGGGCCTCGGTGGCCCTGCTGTGGGCCGTCCCTGTCTGGCTGGACATTTCCCCAGGAGGGGACCGGCACTCTGGGCACCTGATTTGGAGACTGTCACGCGCGGGCGGCACCACGCGCCTTCCCGCCACGCTCGCGCACCAGAGCAGGCTTTGCCTTGAGGTGGTGGAGGCAGAGCCTTTCTGGAGTGGACAGGCCTGGGGGTCCGGTGCCCCCTCCCTGCCCTGGAGCAGGGCCAGCGGCCACACTCGCAGCTCGGCCAGGGCCGTGGGGCCCCTGGAGCCCTCTCAGGGGTGGCGCGGGAGGCCCCTTCTATCCTTCCAGGTCGCACAGCCTCCAGGAAGATGGGCGGGGTGGGGGCAGGACTGGCCAGCTGAGGGGGGGGGGCAGGCCCAGAGTGGCGTGGCCCTGGCCAGGGGGGCGTGGCCCTTCAGTTGTCAGTCAAGCAGGCCCTGCCCCTGCACCCTGGCTCCAGGAGGTGTCTGTCTAGGGCACAGCCCCAGGCACCTCCCCAGTGTGGGGCTGGGGGAGCCAGAGGTACAGCCTGGGAACCAGGACTCAGCTCCCCGGGGTGTGAGGGCTGAAGGTCCAGGAAGGGCAGCGCCCAGCCATGACGGAGCGGCACTCCACGCAGGCCGGTGAGTGGGGACCCCGTGGTCCCGAGCAGGAAGCACCCAAGGGCAGGTGGCCCTGAGCCCAAAGCCAGGGCCAAGGCTGGGGGGAGCGCCTGAGACCCCAGAGCTCAGCCTCACAGGCGGGCAGCGGGGCGGGGCATACCGCGGCCATCTCCAGGGGTCTCGCGGGGCCTCTCCCTGAGCTGGGCTTCCCGGTGCTGAGCGCCTGGGCCCAGAGCCAGGCCCCCTCCCCAGAGGGGCGCCCCGGGGCAGCTCCCGGCCCCCTGCCCCGCCCAGCCCTGGGCTGGTCTACTGGCCGCTGGGAGAGAGGCCCCCAGCAAAAGCGGGAGCCTGCCCGCCCAGGCCCTGGTGTGCCGGGGACCCGGCACCCCCACGGGAGGATGGGGGCTCAGGGCCCCGAGCCGAGGGTGCACCTGCGGTGGAGGCTGGGCCGGGTGGGAGGGGATCAAACCGCCGCGGATTCACCGGGCTGGGGGGGCAGCCCCCTGACCCCCCTGTGGCCAGGTCAGCCCTCCTTGCTCACGACCCCCACCTGCCAGTGTTGCCCCCGGGCCCCTCAGAGGCCACGACCTTGCCCTCTCCTTCCCCCCCCCCCCCCCCCCCGGGGAAAACCGGTCGAGTGGCATCTGGGACCGCCCGGACACTCCCAGGAAGCAACGGGGAGGGCCAGGTGTGGCCACAGAGGCCCGGCCGGCCCCGGGCCCTCCCCTGTCCCTCGCTTTCCCTGCCTCTTGCCCTCTCCTAATGCAGCCGCCCCCAGCGGCCCCCGCGGAGGGCGCCGGCCGCGCGCAGGGCCTGGTCTGGGGAAGGGCCGGGCGGGCAGGGGACGCTGTTCCGACACGGCCGCGGTCACGTCTGGCCTGAGCGTGAAGCCGCCCCTCGCGGCCGCGGGGCCCGACGGGAGAGAGTCCAGGGCTGGCTTCCCGGCCGCCCCGGGCAGGGGGCGGGGGCGTCTCCAGGGCCCTCGGTGGCGAGGCACACCCCGAGCGGGGGCCCCGGGACCCCAGCGTGCCCTTCAGTGCCCTTCGGTGCCTCAGGGACGGGCGGTCGGGGCCCGGGGTGAGGGAGGAGAGCAGTCTCGGCGGCGGGGCGCCCCGGGCGGGAGACGGCGGCCTGGGGGGACAGGGACAGACCGCGCTGTGTTCCAGGGAAACCGGGATGCGGCTGGCCTCGGCCCCCGACCTCTCTGCTCATGCCCGGGGTCTTCCTGGTCTGCTTCGGGTAAGAAACGCGGTAGCCGGGGCCACCCGCCAGGCTGGGAGGCCCCACAGCCAGCAGCCCATCTAGGTTGGGGGCTCCCCAGCAGCCCCCTCCCCGGTCACCACGGACCATGGGGCCAGGCGTGCGGTCTGGCTCCCGCCACGCACCCCCCACCCCCAGCCTCACGTGGCGGGGGCTTGTGCCGCCTTCACTAATGGGCACGCCCAGGCCGAGGGGCCGCGTGTGAGGCCGGGGAGGCCCAGGCCGAGGGCCCGGCTGTGGCCACTCCCGGGGGAGAAGGCGCTGGCCCTGGGCTCGGGCCCCTGGCTGCTCCCGGGGCTCAGATCCCCGCAGGAATGTCCCCGGCAGCCTCAGGCTGAGCAGCCTGTCCCCGGGACCTCCACTGCTGCCTTGCCTGGCCCGGGGCTCCGGGGCTCCGGGGCTCCGGGGTGGGGCCTTTGTTGGGGTGCACCCAGCAGAGTCTGGCCCCTGCGCTTTCAAATTGCCCATCTCACCCCGGCTGATGTCCAGGCCTGGGCGTCAGGTTCTGTGCCCCCACCACCCGCAGGAGCCCCCTCCTCTCCCGGAGGCCCCTCCCCTCCCCGGCCCCCCATCTCCTCCCCTCGGCCTCCCTGCCCCAGAGACCGCCCGTCGCCTCTTCTTGGGACCTTTGCTCCTGCCCCTCTGGGGCCTTGGCGAGAATTGGTCCCCGCCCTGCCAGGGACCTGGTTGCCTCCTGGGAAAACTGGGGCTCCAGGCTGCTCTCAGGGGTGAGCACAGGCCACCCATGCCCCTCTCAATCCGCCCTCGCCACTCTCCCTCAGGGCTGGTTTCCTGAGCCGGGCCAGCTGGCCGCCAGGGCACAGGTGAGTGGGCAGGTGGGGCTGGGTGGGCCCCAGGGAGCTGGCCGGGCTGGCCCCCCTGGACAGACCCCATGTGGGTCTGGGCCTCCTCCTGGCCCCTCTCTGCTCTGTCCACAGCAGCTCGTCCCAGCCCGAGGCCTGGAAGGAATACCCGAGTGGGAGTGAGCACCACAGGTCTGGTACCGACCCAACCTCCCACCTGCCCTCCAGCCCCGACTCTGGGGTCCCCTGGAGGGCCCGAGTACCCTGCCCCCCTGCCCCTGAACCCCAGGGAGCCCATGGCCCAGCCGTCCCCCCAACCCCCGAGGTAGAGACCACGGTGGGCCTGACCCCCCCAGCCTCACCCCACACCTGCCGCTGCCTCCCAGGTTCAAGGGCTCTCCCTGCCCGAGAGGGCTCCGGCCTGGCCGTTCTGTCCTCGGCCCACGTGGAGCCTCCCCCGGGGCCCAGAGGATCTTTCCAGAACCACACAGCAGCCCAGCCTGCGTGCGCCAGGTCCCCCTGCCCCTGCCGTCTCCTCCCGTGCTGAGGTCCCTGGTGGGGCGCGGCAGCCCAGGGGGCTCAGAGGACCAGCCGGCTCTGGAGACTCCCCGCATGACCCACCCGGAGCACTGGGCCCGCGTGTCCACGGCTGGGAGGGGCTCCCCGGGGAGTCGGCCGTCACGGCCCTGGGCAGTGCCAGGCCGTCCCTCCACAGCCCCCGCTGGACGGCGAGCTCCTCCCTGAACTTTGGTCCCCCCCCCCCCACCCGTTGTCGTCTGCAGTGAAAATGGCAACCAGAGAGGTGGCTGGCAGGTGGTGAAACTGCCCCGGTGAGTGTCCACACCGGCGCTGCCCCCACACCCCCCGCGGCCAGAGCGTCGGGGAGCAGGCGGAGAGGCCCCTCCAGCAGGGTGCTGGGGAGATGCCTCATCCAGCGCCTCCAGGGAGCCCAGCAGTTACCCAAGAGCCGGGATCCCGGGCTCAGTCTGCACGTGTCGCCCAGCCAGTGACACGCCGGGGCAGGTGGGCGGGCAGCGTTCTGTGGCCCTGCCACTCCCTTGGCCCCCGGGTCCCTTCAGTGTCTCCCCTCTCGCCCCAGGAAAGCACTGCACCCCGAGGCTCAGACCCGCCTCCGGGGCTGGGGACAGGACGCGCCTGGAGCGGGTGCCCTGGTGGGGATGTGGGTGCTTGGCCACTGTCTCAGCTGCTGCAGGGCCCCCCCAGCCTGCACAGTGCAGGGCATCCTGCTCCCTGCAGACAACCCCCCATACCCTCCCCAGCAGACACCCCCCTGCATGGTGTTTTTCAGGATGCTCTACCCGCAGCCCCAGGTGCTGACACCCACGTGAGTACCTGGCCCCTCATCTGCCCTCCCTGCCCTCCCAGTACCTGGCCCCTGGCCTGCCCTCCCTGCCCCCTGCCGCGGCTTCGCAGCCTCTCTGCTCCGGCTCAGATCAGGACGGGCCCAGGAGCTCTGTCCTCTCGCCCTCTGTGGCCACGTGCCTGCCTCTGTCCTTGGGCCGTGGGGGCGGGGGGGGGGGTGGTTGTCCTCCCTCCTGGGGAGGGGACCTTGCTGGGCACCCAGCTCCCACTCTGGCGTCCAGTGGGGTAAGAGCTGGCCGCGATTGACACGACCTCGTGTCTGCATTTGTGTCTGGCGGGCCCCGTGGAGGCTCAGAGCGCTGGAAGGGGGCGGCCCTGGAGCCAAGGAAGGCAGCGGGGTCCCGGAGGGCGCTCGCCCGCCCTGCCCAGCTCCCGGTCCCTGAGGCTCTGCCCCGCAGGAGGACGGATGTCCTGGTCCTGACCCCCTGGCTGGCCCCCATCGTCTGGGAGGGGACATTCAACATCCACATTCTCAACGAGGAGTTCCGGCTCCGGAACGCCACCGTCGGACTGACTGTGTTCGCCCTCAAAAAGTAAGGGTGCCTGGGGCTCGTCTGCGCGGGACAGGGCCGGGAGGGGGCCCCGCAGGGTCCCTGCAGCTCAGCACAGGGGAGCCACCGGTGCCAGCTCTGCGGCCTTGGGCTGGGCAGGCACCAGCCTCCGAAGCCCCAGGCTCCCCTCTGTAAGGCGGGTGCGGGCCCTGCCGGAGCAGGGCATTAGCGCGGCACGCTCGGGCCTGCAGAGGCAGAGGGGCCTACGCGCGGCCCAGGGCGGCCAGCGTCCCGGTGACCCGCCCGCCCGCGCAGGTACGTGGTCTTCCTGAAGCTGTTCCTGGAGACGGCGGAGCAGCACTTCATGGCGGGGCACCGCGTCACCTACTACGTGTTCACCGACCGGCCGGCCGACGTGCCCCGCGTGCCGCTCGCACCCGGCCGGCGCCTGGAGGTGCTGGAGGTCCCCGCCTCAAAGCGCTGGCAGGACGTGTCCATGCGGCGCATGGAGATGATCGGCCGCGCGTGCGAGCAGCGCTTCCGGCGCGAGGTGGACTACCTGGTGTGCGCGGACGTGGACATGCGCTTCGCTGACCACGTGGGCGTGGAGATCCTGGCCCCGCTCTTCGGCACCCTGCACCCCGGCTTCTACGGGGCAGCCCGCAGGTCCTTCACCTACGAGCGCCGGCCAAAGTCGCGGGCCTACATCCCCTGGGACCAGGGCGACTTCTACTACATGGGCGCCTTCTTCGGGGGGTCGGTGGCCGAGGTGCAGCGGCTCACCACGGCCTGCCACCGCGCCATGGGGGAGGACAAGGCCAACGGCATCGAGGCCGTGTGGCACGACGAGAGCCACCTGAACAGGTACCTGCTGGACCACAAGCCCACCAAGGTGCTGTCCCCGGAGTACATGTGGGACGAGCAGCTGCTGGGCCGGCCGGCCGTCATGAAGAAGCTGAGGTACGTGGCCGTGCCCAAGAACCACCAGGAGATCCGGGGCCCCTGAGGGGACCCCGCCCACGAGCAGGTGCCCCTGCCCTATCAGCCCCGGTGCCGCACGTCTGCGCTCCCACTGGCCAGAGGGTCCAGGGCCACGTGAGGCTGCAGCGGCGCCCCAAGTGTCCGTCACGGCGAGGGTGTGGCTGCGAGGCGCCGAGAGACCGGGCACCCAGAAGGCTGCTTCGCCGGGTCTCTCCCTCCTGCAGCGGCGGCAGCCCGGCCCGCCCCGCACCCCAGGCGGCCTCTGCCCGGCCTCTGCCCGCCACAGCTGCAGGTCCCCTTGTGACCTAGTGTCTGACCCCCCGCCCCCTTCCCAGGAGGATCTGGTGCTGAGCGCCCCGCGCCTGGGCTGCGGCCTCGGCTCATGATTAAATGTCCTCTCCCCGGCCTTGTGTCCTGTTACCAGGCCAGCGGAGGAGCAGCAGGGTGAGGGCGCCCGCGTGGCCCGGGCACCTGCGTCTGAGGCGGACAGCGAGTCCGTGGCCAGGGAGGTCCTGGCCAGGCCTGGCCTGCGATCCCGGCTTCCTCGGGCTTGGGCTGGGACAGAGTCCCCCGAGCTCACTGGCCCGCTTCCTTCCGCGTCTCTCTGCGCCCGCCCGGGTTTCCTTTCCCAAGAACAAAAGGGCTGTTTCCCGCAGAGGCTGCCCGGTAGAGTGGTCCTCCCGGGAGCGCTGGGGTGGGGGGTGCTGCTTCTGCGGAGGCCCCCGGGGACCGGGCAGTGAGCCAGGGCGCGCGGCCGGGAGGGGCAGGCCTCCGGGGACACCAGCAGCCCCAGCCCCCGGGAGGCGGGTGCGGCAGGGCCCACAGGGCACAGGTCGCTGGGGGCAGCCCGGCCCCTCCTTCCTCGGGTGACACCCGCACGGCGACTTCCCTACCAAGTGTGTCTCAGGGACCAAAAAGACCATTTCCCCCCGATAGCCCCGAGACCCCAGCGCCTGCGTGTCGCCTCCACCCGCGTGTCCTGAGGCTCCCGGCTCAGCCCTCCCTGCTCTCGGGCCTCTGCTGTCCTGAGCCGCCTTTCTCGCCTGCTCTCCCAGGCCCTCTTGGTGCCCTTCCAGAGGCCCCGGAGGCTTCTTGCCACCTCCTCCTAATGGGGTCTCCGAGTGCGTGTCCCCCTCCGAAGCGCCCTGCCCCTCAGCCCCACCAGAGCTCACTAACCAAGTTGAATGCCGCTTCCTCCAGGAGGCCCTCCCTGACCGTCCTCCCAGCCAGGAGTCAGCCCCACGGCTGACCTCACACATGCCCCTAGACCGGGCTGCCCTGGGCACCCGCACTCCCGGCGCCTGCCTGCGCCCGCAGCCGGCCTCCCATTTGGCCTCCGTCTTCCCCAGGGGCCAGCTGAGGCCTGACTGGGCAGGTGCTGTCTGTGTGTGGTGAATGCGCAAACGACCTCCTGAGCAATGATGAGCAGTGCGGGACGGCGCGGGGAGGCACAGCTTCATTGCAGAGGTCCGCGAGGGCTGCCCCGGGCAGCAGGGCTGGGCATGGCAGATGGCGCCATAGTGCCCCCGCCAGGCCGTGGGCCCTGCTCCACGCACCCACATGGTCCCTCTGGGCCAGAGCCGCGGCCGGAGGGTCAGAGCGCCGATGGCCGAGGACGCCGGTCTCCTCTCGCGGCTAAGACCCGCCGCTGCGGTGCGCCCGGGCCAGAGGGTGCAGCCGAGCTGGTGTCAGTCTCGGGGCCGGATGGTGTGTGCGCAGGAGGCTGCGGAGAGGAGAGGCGCTCTGAGGGGCCCCGTCTGCCTGGGCCTCCTGCTTTCAGACGGGCCAGCCTGGCTCCCCAGAGGGTGCTGTGCCACCCTGGTGCCCACCACAGCCCGCGCCCGTGCTGCTCTGCCCCACTGGGCTGGGAGCCGGCGGCGGGCAGGGCCCCGGGGCCGGGTGAGTTGGCCGCCCTCATGGTTGCTCCAGATCTTTCCAAAGATGGCCTGGGCACCCCCCGCCCTCCCTGCCCACGGGGCCAGCGCCTCACAGGGCCCCAGGAGCCCCCGGGCACGGTGCCTACTGTCTTTGGGGAGAACAGTCGCTCCATTTCCAATCTCCAAAATCTCACAAATGTCCACGAATTTTTTCATATTTGGGAAGCTGGACACGTTCTGCCTGCCTGCGGGTGGGAGGCTTCACATCAGAGCCCGCCTTTCTGCCGTTTGGGCCCGCACCCCCTTGGCCCCCAGCGCCCTCTGACCTAGCAGGAGGCGAGACGGACCACAGGAGCCGCCGCTCGGCCTTGTCCCCCCCAGAGGAGACATACCTGGGGGAGGCCCCCTGACCTCCCGGTCGGACCTCTCTGCTCACGCAGCCCCCCGGCCAGTCTGGGCCCAGCCCCCGGCCCGCCCCACCGCACCCCCCCACCCCGGCGGGCCCTGGGACTCACTGAAGAGCAGCAGGCTCTTGGCGACGCGGCCTGCCCGGCCCAGGCTCAGCAGCACCACGGCGTAGCTGTAGTCAGTGGCCAGCACGCGGAAGCCCTGCACGCCCCGCACTGCAGGGGAGAGGGCAGCCCGCCGCCCCTGCACCCCTGCACCCCCGCCCCTGTGCCCCTGCAGCCCCGCCCCTGCACCATCCCCTGCACCCTCCACCCCAGAGGGGCACCTGGAGGCGCCGCCACACCTCCCCTCGACCTCTCCTGGCCCAGGCCCCGGGCACAGTGCCCAGTGGGCCCTCGGAAGGCCAGGCGCTGACCAGAGCCAGCCCGATCACCCCACGGGGGTGTCCACCCCTGCCCGCCCAGATCCTCAGGACGGGTTGGGGTGCAACTGCCCGCGCCTCCTCCCCTCAGCCCACGGCTACGCACAGGTGTTCCTGAACACGGCCCTCTTGCTGTCCTTCCGCAGGGTCACCGCGTGCGCCTGGCACCCCTGCCACCTGGGGGAGGTGGGCGGGAGTGGCGTCCCACAGGAACCCCTCCACTCCTGGGGCCTGGGCGGGGTGGGGGGGCTCCAGGGAGCTTCTCTCCCAACCCAGGTGAGGCCTGCGGCCCGGGCGGCCCCATCGCTGGGGGGAGTGTCCCTGGCGGCCCCAGGCTCCCCAAGCCAGCCCCCCGAGCCTCGGGTGACGGCCGCGCTGCCACGCACCGGTTGAAGACGAGGACCACCTTCAGCTGGCCAGGCTGCTGCACCCTCACCTCGGACGCCCCCAGCTTCCTCCTGTCCCCGCCCGGCAGGAAGCCCCGGGTGTCCGTGGCGACGGCGAGAATGTACCAGAACCCTGAAAACTGCAGGCGGCTTGGGGGAGCAGGGCAGCAGGGGCTGCCCCACAGCCGCCAGCCAGGCCCGCCGGACAGTGACCACAGGCTCAGGGGCCGAGGCCCCTGGGCTGGGCCTGCGCACAGAGCTCCTGCTGCGCCCCATCGCCAGGCGTGCCGGGTCCTCTCCCCACGACTGCCCCTCCGGGCCTCCTCCCAGCCAGCCGCCCCTGGTTCAGGACATGCCTCTCCTGCCTCCAGGTGACCCTGGCAGCACCAGCCCCGCGGGGCATGCAGCTGCCTGTGCTTGTGGTTGAGGCCTCTCTGGGCAGAGGCTGGGGCCCCGGGTCCTCCCTGGAGGGGATTCTCAGGGCAATCGTCCAGCTGCGCCCCAGGTCCCCCGCCAGGGCCTGCCCCAGACCCGGACAGTGGGCTCCACTACCTTGTTCCAGTTGACAGTGTGGGCCTCCCTGGGGGGCTGCTCCTGCAGCCGGGACCCCACGGCCAGCATCAGCGTCACGGCCAGAGCCAGCGGCAGCTGCCCCAGCCCCATCCTCACCCTCCTCCGCAGTGCCCGAGGCCCGGAAACCACCTTTAAACCTCCCTGCCCGCGCCTGGACCGCCCTCCCTGAGCCTCTGGCCAGCCTGGGGGCGGGGCAGCGGCTTTGGGCCCACTGGGGACGCAGGGGCTGGCGCTGGCCCCTCAGCCAGTGGGCGAGGCCTCCCCGGCCCTGAGGCAGAGGCCACACCCGGGCCTGACACCCCAAGTGTGCACTGGGGCAGCTTCACCTGCAGTGAGGCCCGCGCACCCCCTGTCCGGGAGAGAGGCCGGCGCCAGCCGAGTCTTCGCAGGAGGTCAGGAAAGCAGCGGGGAGCCGGGTGGGACGGGGTGCTGCGCGCCGGTGTGCACCTGTGGTATGTGTGCGGGTGGGGGCACGCGTGTGCAGCCCGGCCTCGCTGCCCAACGGGCACCCCGGCTCCCAGGCTCTTGGGCCTGGCTCTCCCAAGACTTGCTCCCCCCAGCTCCCGGAGGCCCGAGGCCGTCCCCGTGGCTGTGTGCCCGCCGCCTGCTGCCCACGTCTGTGTGCCCACCACCCGCTGCCCGCCGAGGCTGTGGCTTTGTGGAGGCTGTGGCTTTATTTGGGTCTGTGGCAAGAGCCGCGGGGCAGCAGGCCTGAGGCCCAGGCTGGGGCAGCCGAGTGAGGGGGCAGTGTCCGGCCAGTCTCCACCAGGACACGGGGGTACGGGCCCTGCAGCTGCAGTGTTCACTGGAAACCAAGAAGGGGGGCTTGGATCACCCCAGGAGGTGGGCATCTCCCAGCCTTTCAAGGCTTCAAGCCCTTGGCCCCGCCGCCGCTGGCCCAGGCCGTGCTCGGGGGCGGCTCACCTGGAGGACCTTGTGTGCACAGGTGACTGAGGGGGAAACACAGCATGAGGACAGGCGGCTGCTTGGGACACTGCGCCCCCCCCCCCCCCGGCACTCTGCGCAGAGCCCAGAAGAAGCCAGAGCCCGCCCCAGCCAGCCCCAGCCAGCCCCAGCCAGCCCCAGCCAGCCCCTGCCAGCCCCTGCCAGCCCCAGCCAGCCCCAGCCAGCCCCAGCCAGCCCCTGCCAGCCCCTGGCAGCCCCCCACCAGCCCCAGCCAGCCCCAGCCAGCCCCTGCCAGCCCCTGCCAGCCCCTGCCAGCCCCTGCCAGCCCGCACTCACAGTCCGGCTGCAGCTGGGCCTGCTGCTGTGCGAGGAAGCCCAAGCCCCGGCTCCATTTGGCAAAGAGGCGCATGGCCTCCGGGCTGGCCAGCTCTGTGCGGCCTGGGGACAGGGCGCCTGAGACCCACCTGGGCCCAAGGGGCAGGTTCTGCAGCAGCCCCACACGCTGCCCCCGAGGCTGGCCCAAGGGGAGCCCCAGAAGCCCACCGTCCTCCCTCGGTGCAGGATGGGGACTTCGGCAGAGCCAGTGAGGGAGCAAGGGGCCTGCTTGAGGCCAGGCAGGGCTTGGCCCGTGGGAAGCGAGGGGCAGAGGGAGGCACCACCTGGGGGATCAAGCCACAAGGCCCGCCCGCCACCCCTCCCAGCCAGCGTCACCTCCCAGAGCCCCGGAGACCCCACCCGGCCCCACTCCCAGGCCCCTGCTGGCCGGCCCCGAGGTCACCCCGCAGCCGGCGCCCCTCACTGTAGAGCTCCAGGGTGTTGAAGGCCTCGTCCCCGGACTCCAGCTGCGTGAGGACCACGGCGAAGTCCCGGAAGTTGGTGCCCAGCACGCGGTACTGCATCACGCCCAGGGCTGGAATAATGGGGCCTTTCACCCCCTGGCGGGGTGCCCTCCCCCACCCCCGCGGGCACGGGTCCTCTGGCAGGGGCTGGGGCTCAGGCCTGTCTCCGTACAGGGGTTCTCAAACACCCAGCTGGACTTCTGCTTCAGCAGCTCCACAACGCTCAGCTCGCACCTCTCCAGCCTGGAGGAGAAAGGCGCCAGGCCCTCAGGCCCGCGGGGGCCCCCAGACAGACCGGCACGGCCCCCCCCGACACCCCATCACCCAGACCTCCCGCCCGGGCCGTTGGCCAGGCCGTGGGCTGGGACGGAGAGGCCTGCGGCACTGGAGGGCACAGAGAGCAGCCCCAGAGGGGCCGGGCACCCCATTTGCCCATCCGTGAACAAGGCCCGTGCAGGCGCCTCAGGAGGAGCTGATGCGGAAGCTCAAGGGGAGAAGCAGAAGAACTAGGGGCGTGTGTGCGAGGGGCACTGGCCAGCCCCCGGGCGGCGGGGGCAGCGCCAGAGCCGGAGGCCTGGGGCACGGGTGGTGGGGGGGCGGGGTGCAGAGAAGCCCGGGAGGAACTCCTGGAGGCTGAAGGAAGCAAACCAGGAAGCGTGTCTTCCTCCCTCTGGTCCCGGGCAGGTGGCTACAGCCCTTGTGGTCAAGGCTCCCCCAAATCAGCAAGGAACACCCCAGAGAAAAACGTGCAAGGCAGGACTCAGCAGTGCCCAGAAGGACACCAGGGCTGGGGAATGGCCGGGCCACAGGGGCCGCTTCTGCGTGGCAAACGCAGGCCTGGGGGCTGCGGGCCGCCCCGCCCCCACCCGGCCGGGAGCACGCCCCTCTCTGGAGGGAACCCCCAGGCCAGCGCTCACGCCAGAGCGGCTTCCAGGGCAAAAGGTGGGGCAGGGCTCTTCTGCATGGGCAGAGCGGAAGGAGGACCACGTGCCTGGGGGACGGGAGCTTGCTAGGGAGCAGACACAGGCACCCCAAGAAATGTGGCCGTCACGCCTGGGTCCAGCACTGCCGCCTCCGCACAGGCCTGCAGGACCCGCAGGCGTGGGGGCTGGCCCGAGCCCAGGGGAGGGCAGGGCCTCCCGCGCCAAGGACCGGCCACCCTGGGCGGTCACCGCAGAGCAGTGGGCAGGCGGGGCAGCCGGGAGGGTCTCGGCCTTGTGCAGGGCGGCTGCGCCCTGGGACCTGGCCAGGGGGCCAATCTTGTGTGCTTTTCTAATAGCAATTTAAAAACCCATGTTCTGGGCCTCCCTGGTGGTGCAGCGGGTTGAGTGCAGCGTGTGGAGCTGTCCGCAGCCTCTGCAGGGCGGGTTCCATTCCCGGCCGGCAGGGAGGGTCCCACATGGCGCGCAGACCTCTCCCGTCTCCCCGCTGCTCCCCTCAGCAGTGCACTTCGGTCCGTCTGCCTGTTCTGCTCCCCGCTCTGTCTCTGGTGAGTCCTCTCACCCCCATCCCCGCACATCTGGCCTGTACCCCAGCTCTTGTATAAATAAATAAATCTTTCAAAAAAAAAAATAAAATTCATGTCCCATACAGGCAAAATAAATTTGTAGAGAGAAGAACAAACTTTGCTTGCTTACAAAGGGCAGAGCCCCGGTGCCCCTGGGCGCGCAGGCCTGCGGCCAGGTGTGCTGGGGGGGCGGAGCCACGGCCACAACGGACACCCCCACTGGACACCAGGGGCGCTTTGATTCTTGAACCATGTGAATGGGTCTCCTGGTCCAGGCACAAACATGCGGGAGCGTCGCCTGGGGCCTAAGTGCCCCAGACAGCAACAGATAACCGATAACCAGGGAGGGCGGCTGCGACCCGTGGCCCAGGCCTTGGGCTTTGCACCACAGCTGCCCAGCCCTGCCCTGCAGGGGGTGCTCCCCAGCCTCATTGGGACCCCCACCACGTGCCTTTAGGGGTTCACACCTGGAGCCCAGGGGCCCTGTGTTCACCCCTGGGGCCACCACCCTAACCAGGACCTCCTCTGTCCACCCTGCCCAGCCAGGCGGGTGGAGGGGCCCCCAACTCTAGAGGGGCACCAGGGAGAACGTCTCCCTGGACCTGGTCTGCCCCAGGTCCAGGGCTCAAGTGACTCCTCTGCCTGTTCCAGGTGGAAGGGGGCCCCCCACGTGCAGGGCCTCCTCCCAAAACCCACCGCTCCTAGGGCCCCCAACAGTCAGCCCCTGGCAGCAAGGCACCCCCTCCCTGTACCCCCCACAACCATGCTGCGTACCCCACTGCGAGGCTCAGCCCCATTGCCCAAGTCCAGCGCAGGCCTCAGGGGCCACGTCCCCGGGAACTGCCCTCCAGTGGCGCCGGCAGCCTGTGGCCTGGGTGCAGGCACCCCTTTAAGTCGAGGGGTCACAGGGACTGTGCACAGAGAACTCGGGTGCTGGCCAAGCTGGCAGAGCTGCCCCAAGGGCAGAAGCGTGAGTGGACACCCAGGGCCACCTGCGGGGCAGGCTCACCTGTGCCGTGAGGAGCGCACCTGCAGCCGGTTCCCAGGCGTCAGGGTCACCACCACCCCCTCGACGCTCTTGGTGGCTCTCTCCAGCACAAAGCCCCGTTCCCCGGAGGCCACGGCCAGGATGTACCAGGAGCCCAGAAGCTGAGTGAGGGAGCTGCTGAGAAGCCGGCCCGGGCCTCCGAGGCAGCTTCCTTACCTGGGCCCCGGGGCCCCTGATCAGGCCCAGCCCACCCCCACGGCCACGCCTGTCAGGGGAGCCAGGGCAGCGAGCCCCAGCAGGCCCGGTCCCCAGCCCGTGGCACCCCACGGTCTGTGCAGACCCCACAGGGGCGTTACCTGGTTGGGGCTCAGCCTTCCCAGCCACAGCCCCTGGGCCCCGGGCCCAGAGACCACGGCCAGGAGCATGGCCAGCAGCACGCCCCTCATCCTGCGTCTGCAGGCCGGGACTTGGGCGCGGGGGCCAGGAGGCGCGCTCCCTCCAGCCCCGAGACCGCTTATATGGCTCGGAATGGGCGTCGTGGGCGGCCAGGACCCGCCGGCCTGTCCTCCAGGGCGGCGAATGCAGGAGGAGGGCGTGCGGCATCTTCAGGGAGGCCTCAGCAGAGAGGCGGCCGGAGGGCCCGAGGAGCGGCCCCCAGCGCCCACCCTAACTGAGCGTGAGCCCTGCCCCCCGGCTCCCTCCTGGGAGTTTCCAGAGCAAGCAGCCTAATCTGGCCACAGCACCTGCTCTCCCCTCCCCAGGGCTGTTCCCTGCCCAGGCCAGGAGGCTTGCCGTCCAGCCCCGTGGGCAGCAGGCCAAGGTCGCGCTGGAGGAGAGGAGCCAGCTGCCCTCCAGAGGCTGTGGTTTGGGGTGTCTTTGCTTCCGATCATTAAAAATACCATGAAAATGACTCTCAAGCTTTCAGCGCCTCCTGGCCCACCCCCCACCCCACCCCACCCCCGCTCTGCGGCTGCGGCCTGGCGCCCCCACACAGCCACCCCCAGCCCAGCATGTTCTGTTCCTTCCGGCCGCACCTGCCAGCCTCGCCCTGCCGCCTCCACCTCGGGTCTGGCTGGGCAGAGCTCAGCAGGCCCTGCCTGAGCCAAAACCTGGAGGGGCCGGGGGCCGGGAGGCTCTGGAAACGCATGCACTGCAGGGGATGGGTGCAGGGGGCTGGACAGGCACATGATGGTCCCCAGCCCCCTTGCTGGTTCACTTTGGGGGTCCTGTGGGCGCAGGACAGGCGAGGCTGGAAGGCGCAGGAGCCCCTCCAGGGCCTGGGGGCTCTGAGGCCCACACTCCAGCCCCCACCCTGGCGAGGCCTCCAGGCAAAGGGAGTAAAAGTGAGGCAGCCCTGGGCCAGCCGGAGCAGGCCCGCCCAGGGGCCCAGAGCCCCCAAATGCCAGCCCCCAGACACCCGCCGAGTGAAGTGAGGACCTTGGAAAGAGGACACTGCCTGCTCCCCAGCCCCCGTTTTCCCTGGAGCTCCGCTTCCCGCAGGCACACCGGAGGGGAGGGTGAGGAGGACAGGGGAGCAGACCCTGGGGGCCCCGAGCCCCAGGGTACATGGCCACCCCCTCAGTGCGCCTTCCCGCGGACCAGCGCCCAGGCCCCGGGGGCCGCCCCCCCTCGCTGTCCGCCACGGAGGGTCCTCCGCGCCAGGCCCACGGCTCGGCCTCACCCGGACGCTTCCCCGCAGCACCGCCAGCCGCTCAGGTTCAGTGCGGAGCAGGGACCTCTGGGCTCGCCCGAGACCCCTGACCTGGCGGAGACCCTGCTGGCAGAGGGGGCTGCCCCTGGGGTGTGCTGGGGCCCACAGCAGGAACAGAGAGAGCAGCAGCTGCCCTGCAGGGCCTCGGCGCACAGGGGCAGCCTGGTCCCCGGGGTGTCTGACGAGAGGGCAGCCAGAGGCTGCGTCCTCGCCCCTGGGGTGGGTGCCGCCTGTGGCAGACGGCGTCAGGCCCCGGGGACGCAGCTGGTGTGGCCCAGAGCTGCGGGCTCGGCCCGTGTGCGGTGGGCGTCGTGTGAGAGGAAGCAGAGAGCAGCTCTGTCCGGCACTGGCGGCGGGGAGCGAGGGGCGGGGAGCCTGCGAGTGGACTGGGGCAGAATCCAGCAGAGCGGTTCTCTTTGGGTCTGGAGAGCCCAGAGCCCCCTGCATGAAGCAGCGGGGGGTGCCTTCAGGGACCACGTGCCGTTGAGAGGTGGGGGCACCGCCTGCCTGGCCAGGACAGATGCAGGCTCGACCCCCAGAGCCAGTGGAGGCCCGGGGTGTGCGTGGACCGGGATCAGGTGGGCCGTCGGGTAAAGCAAGTGTGGAGGAGAGCGGCTGAGCCCTTCTGGTGAGAGCAGGAAGCGGGGTGCTCAGCTCTGGGTCACCCCTTGTCCGTGGGGGCGTGGGGAGGAGCTGCCAGGGCTCCATCTTATTCAGGGTGCAGTGACAAATTGGCCTCGTCAACAAGTCCTGGAAATAGGGCTCTCTGTGAACAAATCACGGGGCCCATGAAAGGTGGGGGTCCACCCGGGAGGTGCAGTCAGCATTTTTTTCTGTAAAATCTCAGGCTCTAGTCTGGGGGTGTTTGCAGCCGGCGGGAGAGCCCCAGCAGGTGGGGGGGGCGAAAGCCCCGATGTCGCAGCCGGGCCGTGTGTCCTGGGTAGAGAGCGGCTGCTCTGTCACGGCCCCGGGGGGACCCCCAGGGGGCCCAGGGGGGAGCCTCCTCTCACTCTGCTGCTTGGGGCTCCCAAGCCCCTTGGTCCCCCAGCTGGCCTCCGCCTCACCTGGCAACTGGGTGTGCCAACGGATACCTCCCCAGGAGGCCAGGCGCCTTCCCTGCCAGGCCTGCAGACAGAATGCCCCTCCCGCTAGTGCCCCCTCTGCCCTCCTGGCTGTCGCCCGCCTCTGTGGCCCGGGCTGCTCTCCCTGCTGCCTCGCCTCACCCCTGTGGGCTCACACTGCCCCCTTGTGCCGTGGACAGGACAGCCGATGATGTTCTCCGCCATTAACCGAGACGCAGAGTCTAAAGGAATTTGCAGTGGGGGAGGCTGGGGAGGGCCATCGTGGCAGCTCTGTCTTCACTCCCCAGCCTGAGCATTTATTGAAGATACGAACAAAGGGAAAGAAAACAGCACGCAGTTGTGGTTTTGCTTATACAGATCAGTAAGTTCCTGCTGGAAACAAGTTTTCCTGGTTAGTGGGGAGCACGCGCAGAAGCCAGCTCGTCCTCAGAGAACAGCAGGCAGATCTGGGGAGCAGTTCTGCTTGCAGAACTTCCAACGTCCTGGAGCTCCGACTGCAGAGTCAACAGCTGTTCTCCACAAGTCCAGCCTGCACGGTGGCAGCTCCCACACCCTTGTCCTCTGATCCACTTGCAGAAGCTGCTTGGCCTTGGGTCAGCACGTCCAGCACGGCGTCACCGAGGGTCCCCTCCAGGAAGGCCCCTGGGAGCCAGGTGTGTCTGCGCGTTGGGGTGCTGCATGGGGTGCCTGTGGCGCCCGACCCGCTCACCCCCTCTGGGTGGCCTCACCTCCTCTGGGCTGACCGGGCCCCCAGCTCCCCGCAGGCCCTTCAGGAGGTGGCCGGTGAGTGTGGCCCTGCCAGGGGCCTGGGGCCCTGATGGCAGAGCAGCTGGCCAGTCAGGCGCTCAAGCTACAGGGAGGGTGGCCCCCGGGTGGGGTGCAGGGGGTGGGGAGGTTTGGGACCTCACGCGGTGCTGGGCTCCGCAGCCTCCTGTGGCCCCGGGGCGCTCAGCGCGCTGGGTCTGGGCCTCTGACCTGGCCCTGCGGCTGTCCGGGCCCTGCTGGGCTCCCCCGCAGGTGCCCTCCCGCCGGCGCCCGTGCGGGGACCTGCTCAGCCGCCCCGCCCTGTTTTGGAGGGGCTTGCCCGGGGGCTTCGGCCTTGCTGGCAGCCTCTGACCGGAGCCCGTCTTGAGCCCTCGCTCCCCTCTCACCGAGGCCCCCACGCACGCAGTCACCTTGCCCCCCGCGAGCAGGCGGCGCCGGCCCCTGGGACGGCAACGCGGGTTTCCCTCCTGGCAGTTTGGGGTCCCGGGCACCCCTCCGCGCTGCCTGGGATCAGTCTGTCCCCCTGACTGGGAACGAGCCTCCCGGGAGCCTCACGTGAAGCGGGGGCTCCAGGGCTGTGGACTAGCACGGAGGGCGCTCACGGCTGGGGGGGGGGGGGCCTGGGGGGGCAGCCACAGCCCGCGGGCCCCGCCCCCTCCTGCCTGCGCCCCGCCCCGGCCCCGCCCCCTCCTGCCCACTGACCGCCCAGGCCCCGCCCCTGCGCGCCCGGGCCCCGCCCTCCCGCCTGTACAGGCCCCGCCCCTGTCCACCCGGGCCCGCCCCTCCCGCCCAGGCCCCGCCCCCAGCCCGCCTGGGCTCCCCGAGCTGCAGTCGGGACTCCAAGACCCCCGCCCCCCTTGGGCGCCGTGGGTCCCCGCCGCCAGTCCAGCCGCAGCGGACAGCAGCTGCTTCCATCAGGGCATGAACTGTGGGCACAGCTGCTGGACCCCGGGGCCCCCACCTCTAAATGATGAGAGTTCAGCCTCACACGCCCTCCTCCGCGCCCGGGCGGCTGCTCTGGGGCCCGGCTGACTCCTGAGACGCAGCAGCCCCCCTCTGCTGGGCTGGTCCCCAAGTCCCAGCACCTTCTGGGCCAAGAGTCCTCTCTGGCCTCAGAAGTGGGGCGGCTGCTCCCCAGCGGCCCTGGCACACAGGGGGGGTGGGGGGCCCCTTGCCCTGGCCTGCCCGCCACCCCCTCCCTCTCTAGCCCCAGGCTCGGCCCCCAGCTGATGGGGGGAATTGGGGCGACCGGGCATCACAGTGCAGGTGACGGGCTGAGAGCAGAGTGGGGACCAGGCATGGCGGGCCCGGCAGGGCAGTGAGTGTCCACCAGAGACTCGCGGGGGACTGTGGGGCTTGCACGCTGGGGTAGGAGGCAAGGGAGGCTGTGGGGTCCCCCTGCTAGAGACTGCACATGGAGCTGCACTCAGGGGTGCGGCCAGCGGCTCCCGCAGGGCACGGACCTCAGAGTGAGGGGGCCTCGGGCCCACGGGGGCAGCAGGGCTGGGGGCAGGGGCGGCCTCTGTCCTCCCAGGAGGGCGCAGGGCACAGGGCCGGGTCCCCTCGTCCCGCAGAGCCCAGCAGGGGCAGCCACGGGCCACCTCCACAGCAGCTCACAGCCACGCGAGCACTGCAAGTCGCTCTGGCCCCTGCGCAGGGGGTCGGGAAACGCACCCCAGCCTCCCCCGTCCCCTCGACCCCAGGAAAGACGCGGGGTGGGCTTGGGCAAAGACAGTGGCATTTATTGGGGGGGTGGGGCTGGGGCGGGCCGGGGCTTCTCCAGACGTTCCTGCGCACAGAGGTGCTGGGAGGCCACCCTGCCTGCACCAGGGCGCCAGGGTCAAACGCTGATCCCTGTCCAGTGTCCCAGGCAGCCTGGGGTGACCACCGCAGGCCCAGGGCCTGGAGCTGCCGGGGGCCACTCGGGGGCCACTCAGGGGCCGCCTGGACGAGGGCTCGCCTCCTTCAGGAGCGCGGCGCACCTCCCTGCTGGGGGGGTTGTGTGAGGCGCGGGGCAGCGCCGGACCCCAGGGTGGGCCCAGCCCGCACCTGCCCCAGAGGCCTGCGACTCACCGCGCCGGGCCCCCAGGTAGAGCCCCGTGTCTGCCGTCAGCTCCCGAAACCTCCAGAAGCCGCGCTCATACTCGCTGTCCAGGCTCCGAGCTGCGGAGGTGGGGGCTGCGCGGGGCGCTCCGGGGGAGGGCAGGCGCAGCCCCCACCCCACCCCAGGGACCCCCCGGGCCCCCCAGCCCCTTCCCGGGGACCCCTGACCCCCATCCCCCCACCCCCCGACACCCCCCACTTACTGAAGTACTTGAACACGTGCAGCTCCCTGCCCCGCCAGCGGAGCGCCACCCTCAGGACGGCGTAGCGCTCGTAGTCGGTGTCCACCACGTGCACCTCCCGGGAGCCTGCCCGAGCGGGGAGCCCGGCGGCCCTGGGACGGCAGCCCCGAGGCCCTGCTCCCTCCTCCCCGCCCAGGGCCCACCGGTGATGGGAGCACTGGAGCAGCCCTTGGAGGGTGGCCCAGAGTGTGCTGGGGGGTGGGAGACTTGGGACAGGAGGGGCGCGCAGGGAACAGGGCGCAGTGCGGGGGGGCCCCGCAGGGAGCAGCGAGGCTGAGAGTAGCCGGAGCGCAGCCCAGGGTTGTCAGTGCACCCACAGGGCAACGGCTCTTACCGGGAAAAACAAACTTCCCCGCGACGTCTCTCTCCGAGCTCTGCATTACTTCCGTCTCGCAGCCCCCGGAGCTGAAAGGCAGCCACGGGCTCGTGAGGACCCCCAGCCGGCACCCTCCCTCCGGCAGCCCGGGGCTGGGGAGAAGCGCTTCAGCCGGGTGCACCCTCAGGAGCGCCCGGAGCAGGAGGAGGGAGGGGTGGGGAGGAGCAGGACGGGCCAGGCGGCCTCTCCCCCGGGCCTGCAGCTGTAAACCGCGATCCTTTCTGGCCCCTAGTGGGGCTTCAGCGGAACCCTCCGCTCCTGTCAGGAAGATGCCGACCCGGAAGCAGGCCTGTGTCTGGCAGCTCCGGGAGCCCGCAGTCAGGTCTGGGGGTTCACAGCCTTGGTGGGGCACACAGGCCGCTGGCCCAGCGGGCAACATGCCGACCCCAGGGCTGCAGCAGGGACGCGGCCCGGCCCAGCACCTCCCCCGGGCCGCCCGCCCGCCCGCCCGCCTGCCGAGGCCCCGCGGCCGGCCTACCTCTCGTACGCGGCCTTCACGGTCAGCTTGTCCTCGCTCACGCTCAGAAACAAGGCCTCCAGCTTCACCGGGGTCTTCAGAGCCAGGGTTTGGTTGGAGGCCACGCCAACTTCCCGCCAGAAACCTGCAATCTAGACAGAGATGTGGGGCCCAGCCAGCGGGCAGGCGGGGAGGCCTGTCGGGCTCCGGGGCAGCCCCCACGCTCCAGCAGGGAGCCGCCAGCGCCGAAGTCAGCGGCGTGTCCTCGGCCTCCGCGGTGCCCGGTCCTGGGATGGTGACGCCCTCCCCGGTGCCCCAGGAGCGCCTGGCAGGGCAGGCAGGCCGGGGTGGGCGTGGGGGTGGCTGGAGCCAGGAGCAGCTGGGGAGGGCCTGGGAGGCGAAAAGGGCCAGAGGCCCTTGAACTTCCACCCGCAGCTTTGGGAAACCTGTCATTTCTGCCAGAGCAAAGAATCCGTCTCGTCTGACCCGCAGCAGACATGGGCCCAGGGAAGCCGGAAGCAGGCCAAGGGAGCTCCTGGGTGGGGACCGGCATGCCCCCCTCGCTCTCCACACCAGAAGGGCCCTCCTGGCTCCAAAGGCCGGGTATAAAGGGACCCCACTGGAGCAAGAGGTGGTCGTTCTGAGCCCCGACCCCGGAGACCCACAGGGTCTCGCCAGCGCGTCTGAGCGCAGGATCTGTCCAGGAGGCCCTGGGGGAATCCTGCCCTGCGGGGGCGCAGGACCCTCTGCGCCTGCCCTGAGGCCTGCCCTGGGTGGGTCCTGGAGCCCCAGGTGACTGCTCTGGCCCCGGTGGGGGGAGGAGAGGGGCTGAGTGGCTGCCCCACCCCCAGGCTCGCCAGGGAGGCCACCTTCTGCAGGTCCAGGTCCTGCCTGGCCGCTCCTGCCTGCACCAGGATGATGCCCAGGATGGCGCTCAGCAGCCCGGCCCCCATGGCTACTCACTTGGTGCCTGCGCCCCAGCACCGGCCTTTATCCAGAGGGGCAGCCAACCGGCCAGTGGTGCCACCCCCAGAGAATGTCCCTGGCAAACCGCAGCTGCTCCTGCCCCGGACGCCCACGGCCACCCCCACCCCAGCCGGGCCGGATGGAGCTGCCTGCGGCTTTCCGCTGGATCCCCAGAGCTGGAGAGGCACCTCAGGGCCGCGCCGAGCCCAGGGCCCGGCTCTGGCTAGTGCACCCCGCACTTCCTCACAGGGCTCTTCCTACCCAGGCTTGGGAGGCTGGCATGGTGCCCACGCAGCAGCAGAGCCAGGGGGCCCGCCCTGGGGGAGGGATGTGGGCCTGGCCCCTGGGAGGTCTCCCCAGGAGTGGAGGCAGGGCGGGCGGGTGGGTGAGGATGTCCTGGCAGAGGAGAGAGCAGGCAAGGGCGCGGGCTGGCGCGCACAGGCCCACGGCCATGGGGAGGGCCCCCGCGGGAAGGGGTCACCCTCCGTCCTCCGTCTTTTCTGAGAGAGTAACCAGCCCTGGCCCGCCTCTGCGAAGCACCCCCCAACAGTTTCCTCAGGCCCCCAGTGCACAGGAGGGGGCCCGCAGGCCAGAGGGCCGCCCAGAGAGCCCTGTCTGTGCCCCAGGCCGCGGGGTGCCAGGTCCAGCCTCCTCCCCCAGCTGGCCCAGACCCATGGCAAGAACAGCAGGGTGAGGTGGAAGCCAGTTTCCTGGGCACTGGCCCTGACCCCCGCAGGGTGACCCAGGCCGGCTGCTCTGCCTCAGTTTGCCTGTCTGCGATGATGCGGAAGTGAGCAGGTGCCAGAAGAGAGGTTTGGGGGAGCGGGGTCACCCCGCCCTGGTGGTCACGAGGGCCCCGGGCCATCTTGGATCCTGGAGAGGGCGCTGCCCCAACAAAGCCTGCTGGGCTGGGTCACGCCGGTGCGGGGGCCAGAGCCGGCCAGCGTCTTGGAGACCAGGGGGAGCTTCCCATGAGCGCGGCTGAAGACTGGCCGACCCCAGCCCGGGT
Source organism: Talpa europaea (assembly GCF_964194135.1). Taxonomy (NCBI): domain Eukaryota; kingdom Metazoa; phylum Chordata; class Mammalia; order Eulipotyphla; family Talpidae; genus Talpa; species Talpa europaea. The sequence goes on along the minus strand of NC_140074.1, from coordinate 239,650 downwards.
GGAAGGGCCGGGGCCCAGGGACAGGCATGGCCAGGCAGGGGTGGCCAGCAGGACAGGGCCCCTGAGCCCCAGCCAGCAGGGCGGGGTGAGCACGGAGGCCGGTCAGGGCTGATCGCTCTGGCCCTGGGCCTCGAGGCAGCCGGACGCCTTGGAGCAATGGAGCGAGGCCTCCAGCACCTTCCGGCCCTCGGCCTCGGGTGGGTGTGCTCGCAGCCTCACGCCCCCTGGCCCCCAGCCCACCCCTGGGCAGTCCCACTTCCCTGTGCCTCCGTTTCCTTATTTGTGGAGCCAGGGTCTCGGGGTGATGTGTGTGTCGGGGTCCCTGGGGAAGGCGCTGCCCCCCCGGGTGGTGCTGGCAGCAGCATAGCAGTTCTGGGCCTCACAGGCAGCCTGGGGAGGGCAGAGCCCCCGGCCAACCCCACCCCCACCCGGCAGCGGGCCGCGCGCTCCCAGGGCCCTCCTGGTCCCGTCTGGGCCTCCCAGGCACCCCCGCTGCCCCACAGGTGCGTGGGCTGGGCCCCTGGGCACCAGATGCTGCCTGAGGGGCAGGCCCCTGGGGGCACCCAGCATGGTGCTCCCGCCCCTCAGGCAGAAGGAGCCAGCACCAGAGTGCCCTTCACGTCCTCCTCCCTGACTCAGTTTCCCCAGGAGTCCAGGATCAAGATGGGGCCCACTGTGCCCTCCCCGAGGGCCTCTTCAAAGAGGCAAGGAGACTGGAGGCTGCAGAATCTGTTTATTGAAGGGAGGGGGCACCCAGGGAGAGACCCCAGGGGTGGAGGCGGGGCGGCCAGGGAGAGGCCCGGGGGTCGGGGGGGGGGGAGGCATGCGGCCCCAAGGCTCAGGGGGCCGGCGAGGGCTGTGGGTCTCCGGGGCCGGGGGTGCCGAGACCTGCTGCTCCGGGCGGGCCCTGCGGACAGGAGAGCCTTGGTTACCCCCACACTCGGGACAGCGGCCCCGCAGGCTCCCGCCCCTGCTCACACCCCCAAGACCAGTGCAAGCTGACTCTGCCGCGGAGCTCCGGCCCCCGCGCCCGGCCTCAGGCGGGGGCAGCCGCACCCCCGCAGCCTCCTCCTGACCTGAGTGCAGCCTCTGCCCCAGTGGACAGGCCAGCGGGGCAAGAAAGTCCCAGAATCCACGGCAAAACCGCAGCCCCGGCGGCCACCTGAGGGCCACGCAGCACCCTTGACTCTGCGGGCTTGATCTGGAGGTAACGCGTCAGAGCAGGAAGACGGGCACCCACGGGGCAGCAGCCCGTCCTAAGGGTGGCCCGGTGGCTCCCGCGCCCCCTCCTCCCTGCCGCCTCCTGCCCAGCGCGGGGAGCTGCCCGCCTCGCACCGGCGCCCGGGGCGAGTGAGGACCGAGGCCCCCAGCTGGGCACTGGCCAGGGCGGCCGGGGCGAGGGGCGCTGTGAAGGAGCTGGAACCTCGCAGTCAGCCTGCACCAGCCCTGACCCCCAAGGGGCGCTGGGTGCACCGTGTCCATCCTCTGTGCTCTTATGCAAGTCCCCAGATTCTTGGGGGTGAACGTGGGCAGCGGGCCTGAGGGCTCTCTGGCGCCCAGCACAGGAGGGTTCCTGAGAGCCTGCCTGTTCCCAGGCTCCGGGGAGCGCCTGGGTGGGCCGGGAAGGCGGCCCCGTGTGGGCCCTCGGGGGCAGACAGGCCCCAGGAGTCCCGAGGCAGCACCCGGTGCTCCCGGGGTGTTGGGGACACAGCGTACTAGGTTGCAGTGTCCCCCTAAAGTCGAGTCCCTCTGGAACCCTCAGAGGTGCCCTTATTTGGAAATCAGGTCCCTGCGGGTGCGGCCCAAGGGCCCGCGAGGAGCCCTGGGTGGAGGGTGTCCGAGAAGACACGCGGCGGGAGGGGCAGAGGCCGGCGCAGCCGGGAGCCCGCAGGATAGAGAGCAGGAGCTCTGCCCCACCTGGGAAGGGCCAGGGCGGGCGTCCGGAGGAGCTGGGGTGTCCTCTCGTCCGGCGGAGGAGCACGCGTCTGTGGGACAGAAGCTGAGCTGGCCACTGCCCACCACCTCTTGCAGCTCCCGAGCCCTGGCAGCCCGGGCAGGGAATGCCACACGCCCTCCTCTCTCGTCATGGGGGGAGGCGGAGGGGGGCGGGCGGGGGCGGGGCGGGGCCTGGCGGGGTCACCTGACTTGGGCAGCATCACCATGGTGTCCTCCGAGAGCCCCACGGTGGGGTAGAAGTCCCGGAAGGCTGTCAAGGCCTGCGAGCTGGGGTCCTGGGTGCGGCCTGGACAGAGCAGGGCCTCGTCAACACCGTGTCTCTGCGGTGAGGGTGCAGGGAGGGCACGCTGCCCCCCCAGGTTGGGGAGGCTGTATGTACCCCAGGGGTGCGCCCTTTCCTTTTCCCACCAGGGCGGCCCACAGGGTGGGGCTTCCCGGCGGTCCAGGCTGGGTTCTCCTGGCCCCACCCGGAGGCATCTCTCCCTGCAGCTCCCCAGGCCAGCCCTGGCCAGGCTTCGTGGCCTCCCCACCTTGGGGCGCCCCCCCACCCCCAGCAGACGGGCAGCGGACCCCAGGCAGGGTCTCGGGCGGCGGGCAAGAGAGGGAGGGCCCGTCCCGCCTGGGGGCCGTGCAGGGAGGGAGGGCGCGGGGCCTCACTGTAGAGCTGCGCCACGGTGCTGAGCGCCCCCCGCAGCTCCTTGTGGATGTAGAGCACCGCGAAGGAGATGTAGTCCGTGTCCACCACGCGCACGTCCAGGTAGCCCAGAGCTGCAGAGCAGCCGCCAGGGGGGCACCTTAGGGCAGGCACCCCCCAAGCTAGCGGCCTCTGCGGTGGACGGTGAGCCCGGCGGGGGCGGGGCGGGAGGGGCTGCGCGAGGGGAGGGCCCCGTCCCGGCGCCCTGGGGAGGCGCGGCCGACCTACCCGGGACTCGGAAGTGTCCCTGGGAGCCCACCCGCAGGTACTCGGCCTCCGACTGGTCGCAGCTGCCGGGCCTGCGGGAGCACAGCGCGTCACCCCCGGCCCGCGCCCCGGCCGCCCTCCCCGCCGCGCTCACCGGGGCGACGCCGAGCGGACGCTGAGGTCCCCGTCCGCGCTGGCCGTCACGGCGCGGGTGGACATCAGCAGGCGGTCCTTCTCGCCCAGGAAGACCTTGCAGTCGGAGGCCATGGAGACCACGAACCAGAGGCCTGAGAACTGCAGGGCTCCGTGAGGGCCACCCCCCCCCCAGCAGGGGCGCAGCCAGGCCCCCCGAGCCTGGACGGGACTGAAGCCACCGCGCCCCCAGGGGCCCCACATCCTGAGTCTGAGCCCTGTGGCCCCTTGGGGCTGGCGGCGCCAGCACTGCGGGCCGCAGCTCCCGCCTGCCATGCGCGTCGGTGATCACCACGCAGCGGGCTGTTTCCGCCCAAAGGGGCACAGGCCGGAAGGGCCATTCCTGCCTGGGGTGCCTGGCGCGGTTCAGCCCATCCCTGCCGGCCGGCCACGGGGCAGAGCCCGCAGTACCTTCGTGGCATTAAAATCTGGCTGCAGCAGGACCTCGGCACACGCCTGGGTGGCCCAGAGCAGCACCAGGACGCAGCCCAGGACAGACTTCATCCCTGCACTGCCGCACGCTGTGCCCGGTCTGCTCCCCGGCTTTATACCCTGCCCACAGCGGCTCCTGCGAGCAGGTCCAGCAGGAGGCCCCAGCCCTTTGTTCATTGTTTGGCACAATCGCTGGAGTGTCCCCACCAGCCCCAGGGGTCACTTCCTGGAGGCTCCAGGGTGCCAGCTCTGGCTGCCTCGCTCACCTGGGATTAGCCCCCCATGCCTGCCACGCAGTCCCAGGGGCCCAGCAGAGAGCCTGGGGTGGCCGGCTGGCCCGGACTATACCCTGGCCCTCCCGCACCCCAGCCTGGTCACGACACCCAGAGCCCTCGGGGGGCAGGCAACCTGGGAGCTGCTCTTGCCATCTGGGCCCCCACTAGGTCTGGGGCCTCAGGGTCCTCACTCCTATCCCCTTACACAGGCGGGGTTGCCATCCGGCCTGGGACAGCTGTGCCAGAGAGCAGAGGCGTCCGTGCCCAGCGCCCCGCAGCCCCGCCGGCCTCCAGCAAGCGCGAGGGCACAGCACGGGGCTGGGCCTCCACGTGGTGGATTATGGGATCGCAGCCACCTTATCACAGGTTGCATAAGCGCTCGCCCGGGAGGCGCCGGGGCCATGGGGGCCGTGGGGGCCAAGGGCACTGGATCTGGCCAGGCCTCTCCAGGGGCCCAGGGTACCTTGGGAGCAGCGCCAGCCCTAGGACCCGCCGCCCTGTGACCAGGGGTAGGAGGGGTGGAGGGACACGGGGGGTGGGAGAAAGACCCTCATCCCCCAATGGGGAGGAAGGGGAACTGGGCTGCCGCGGCCGTGGGGGAGCTGGGGTGCTGCGGCCGTGGGGATCCAGAGGCACCGGCTCCCAGCCAGGTCCTGGGCACTGGGGAGACAGAGGAAAAGCCTTTCCGTGAAAATATTTACAAAGCACACCTCCGATAAAGGACTTACGGTATAAAGGACAAAAACCCAAAACCTTAAAAAAAACACACAAAGGATTTGAAAAGACATTTCACCAAAGATGCCCAGGTGGGAAGTGGACATAGGAGGCTGCGCATCCGGACAGGGGGCGCGTCCGGATGGGGGGGCGCCCACACCTGCCAGGTGGCAAACACACTGAGTAGGTGCTGCAACGCCAAGAGCTGGTGAGGACCTGGAGCAGCCAGCGTGTCCCTCACCTGCACCTGCAGCTACATCTGCGCCTGACTGGCACCTGCGCCTGACCCGCACCTGTGCCTGCACCTGACCTGCACCTGTGCCCTGGACCTGCACCTGACTTGTGCCTATGCCTGACCTGCACCTGTGCCTGCTGGGGGCAGGGGCACAGCTGTGTGGCAGGGCGCACAGGAAGACAGCGGCCAATTCTCACAGACACTTACCACCCTGGACGGCGCTCCTGGGCGTCGCTCGAGAGAAGTGGAAACTCCTCCACGCGCGCCTGCCTGAGCTTCAGGACTTTATGCTCCGTCACCCGGAGGTAAATACGATCGAGGGCCTCCCCGGTGGCGCAGCGGTTGAGCGCCGGGTTGCGAAGCTGCCCGCAGTCTCTGCTGCACCAGTTCGATCCCCAGCTGCTCCCCGGCCACCGGAGGAGGGTCCCACATGGCGCAGACCTCTCCTGCCGCCCGCTGCTCCCCTCAGCAGTGTCCTTCGGTCCTTCTGCCTGCTCTGCTCCCCGCTCTGGCTCTGGTGAATTCTCTCGCCCTCCCGCGCTTCTGACTGTACCCAGTGCTTGTATAAATAAATAAATAAAAATAAATCTTTAAAAAAAAAAATACGATCGAATGCCCCTGGGTGGGGAGGGTGGCCAACCGCAGTCCTCCACCCAAGAGACCTGCTCATGAGTGAAAACAACAGACCAGTGCGTGAAACGTGGTGAACCCCACATGCTTCATCACCCCAAGAGCAGCCAGTCTGAGAGCGCTACTGTCTGGGTCCCCTTTCTAGCACATTCTGGAACAGGCAACCCCGTGATTGCAGGGGCTAGGGAGGGGCGGCTGACTGCACAGGGCGGGTGGAGACTTGGGGCGCTGCATGTGGGGTCACACACCTGCTCACCCTTGTCTGAGCTTGCAGAGCTGCAGGCGGGAGACTGCTGTGTGTGCACTACAGCTCGGGGTTAGTGGCGGACATGAGCCACAGCAGACAATCTCCCCGATGCCTCCTGGGGGCCCCGGCAGGGCGACCCCAAGGAGCCCAAAGCCCCAGGGTATGGATGAGATCCCGGCTCCCCTCTCCTGGCCAGCAAGCGCCACCCACATTTTCTCCTGTTTACGTTGTCGGCTGAGACAAACACGAGGCTAACTAAAATAGTATCCGTCTGGAGCCTGCGACAGGCCCACGCAAGAATCAGTGCTGACTCTGTCGTGGGGCTCGGCCTCAGGCCTCAGGGCTCGAGGGCGAGCTCCGCCTCCACTGCGTGTGAGTGTGCGCACGGATGAGCCAGTGCATGTGTGAGTGAGTGTGAAAGTGAGTGAGGGAGTGAGAGCAAGTAGTTAGTGTGAGTGAGGGTCAGTGAGTTCCACCCAAGTTTCCTCTCCCCAGAACGAGGCCTGGGGGAAGATCGTGAAAATATTTACAAAGCCACCTCCGCTAGAGGACTTACGGTGCAAAGTCCCCATGGGCCCCACAGTGGGGGGTCCTTCCCCGGGGAGCCCCAGCCGAGGGGTGGCGGCAGCCTGGGGAGGCCCACAATGATCTCCAGGACCGGCTCCTGGTCCTGAGGCTGGACCTCAGGGGCAGAAGAACTCGCAGCAGCTGAAGGGCTTCCGGAAAGTTCCCCTCCAACTCTTCAGCCCAAGGGTAGGCGCTGTGGGGGGCAGCACACCCCTGCTGGGACAGGTGGCCACAGAAGGGCCCCCAATGCGCGCTCAAAGGTAGGTGGCTACCCACACCTGCGAGCCCCAGGGCGGGACTAGGCCTCTGACTTCGTCCTGCTCAAAGTGCAGTTATGGCGGCGGCAGACCCCAGCCTAGTGGACCCCGGGTCCCGCAGGCGCTCAGGGCCGGTTCTCTGGGAGGCCGTCCACGCTGCCTGTCCCTGGGGCTCAGCCCACCGCCGTCCCTCCCTGGCTTGGGGGCCGCTGAGCCAAACCCATTTGCCGGACCTGGGCCAGCCCGTGGGGTGTTTCAGGTGTGGGGGTGAGGGCGAACCCCGCTCGGCAGGGGCTGGGAGGTGTGTGTGCGTGCACGTGTGCGTGTGTGGCAGGGCCGGGCCGGGCCTGTGTTTTCCTTCTGTCACGCTGCCGGTTGCTGGATCTCGAGCCTGTTTCTCCTCTGGGAGGTGGCGCGTAAGGCTCTGGCCGGCTGCCCCTCCTGGGGACGTGCCCCAGGGGCTGTGACGGGCTTTGGCCGCCGTGCATTCCTTGGCACTGCCAGGCGGGCCACTCTCCGAGCCGTGGGGTCTAGACCGCTCTCCACGCGCCTCTGCGGGAGCCAGAGCCACTCTGCGCCCCCTGCGGGGTGCAGGCCCACACCGTGCCCGGTCCAGAGCAGAGGGGCCGCTGGGGCGCCCCTGGGGTTCAGTAGAGGGTGCCCTGTGGCTCGCCCGGGTCGGCGGCAGGTTCTGCCCACGGGAGGGAGCTGATGCCGCGACCACCGAAGACCAGCCCCTCCCGACCCCCCCAGCAAAGCCCGGCTCCTGCAGGGCCCAGCCCCTGGGGCGAGCACCCACGCAGCCGCCGCCCTCCCCGTGCGGGCACAGTCCAGCCGCCTGTCCCGAGCGCCCGAGGCCACTGCTCGGGAGGGCCGGTCTGCTCGCGGGTCTGAAGACCCCGTCCCTCCCCCTGCACCCCTCCCCTGCCCGAGCCCCCGCCCCTCCACGAGAGGCCCCGCCCCGACAGAGGCCCCGCCCCCAGGCAGGCCCCGCCCCCACCTTATCCTCGCTCTGGCGCTTGCGCTCAGGCCCCGCCCCCTAGGCCAGCCCCCGCCCGGGCCCGCCCCCTAGGCGAGGCCCCCGTCCGGCCCCGCCCCTCTGGCTGGCCCCGCCCCCACCTTATCCTCGCTCTGGCGCTTGTGCTCAGGCCCCGCCCCCTAGGCCAGCCCCGGCCCCGCCCCTCCGGCATGCCCCGCCCCCTAGACCAGCCCCCGCCCGGCCCCGCCCCTCCCCGAGGCCCTGCCCCAACTGTACCTTGTTCTGCGCGTGCGCGGCTACCCCCCCCCCCCCCCCCCCGCCGCCGCCGCGGAGAGCCCGGGGCTGGCCGGGTGGACGCCGCGGCCGCCCGGCACCCGGGGGGAGGCCGGTTCGCGGGACGCGGGCGCCGGGCCCAGCAGCCGGCCTGAGCGGGCGGGGGCTCGGTGGGGCGCCCCGTCCGCAGAGGGGCGGGGCCGCCTGGGGGCAGGGCGCCCCGAGAGCTCCCCGGGCAGCCGAGCGTCCCGCAGGGGCCGGGCCCGGCGGCCGCGCGTGGCAGCCTCAGGCCGGGCCCCGGGGCTGGCCGGGCCCTGCGCAGGCTCGGCCGCAGACGCCGCTCCCAGGGGTGGCCGCCCCCAGTGCTGCGGCTCCCCGCGAGGGGGGGCTGAGGCCCAGACACCTGCCTGCTGCAGGGGAGCTTGCGAGTGCGAGCCCGCCGCCCCCGGCCCCGCACCGGCCGGGCCCAGCCCCGCCCGCCGCCCCAGCTGCGGACTCAGTGACCAGCTGTCGGGTGACCCAGTGGAGTCGCAGCCGGGCAGCGACCTCTGGCTTTCCCTGGAGTCGGGGCGGCTCCCAAAGACAGGGGCAGAGGTGAGGGGGGCACGGCCTGGGCCCGGGCGGGCTGTCTGCAGAGCCGGACCGGCAGGAGGAAGGCCCGGGAGCGGGCGTGGGGCTGGGGCCGGTGAGTGCAGAGTGAGGCGCGTGGGCACCCGGAGAAGAGGGCGGGGTGAGCAGCCCTGCACCAGACGCGGGGCCGGCTGCCGGCCTGGCCCTCCCTTTGGCCGCCGGGCCGCCAGCCGGGGGGCTCTGCTGTCTGTGACCCCTTGGTCTTGCAGGCGGGCGCAGCTAGGCGAGCTCCAGGGCGCGGGAGACCTGCAGCAGCCGCCCCAGCGCAGCCCCGCACCGGACGCTCCGCTGCGAATGCCAGGTCTGCACTGCCGACTACCTCTGCCCACCCCGGCTGCGCTGGACGACTGGCCTCCCTGGACAGCTGGCCTCCCGCGGGGCAGGAGCCTTGGAGAGCCTGGCAGATGCACACTGGTGTTGGGGCAGCGGTCCTGGGGCGCGTGGTGGACTCTGGTGCTTTCTGGCCTGGCACCCCCAGAGTGGGGCTAATAAACACCTGTTTTGTTCTCTTACCTGAGTCCCAACGCAATTGGGAAACCAAGTGTAAGAAGCTGAGTCACCTTCGTGCCCCAGCCGACGCTGGAGGGCGCCCTGGGCAGGTGCTCCAACCCGGCCCAGGCAGTTCCCCGGGGCAGTTCCCTGGGGCCTTGTCCCTGCACCTTGGTGGAGGAGCGGAGTGGGGACTCGGCCAGTGGGGCCTGGCTCCCAAAACACGCAGGCAGGGCCTGACTGCCCGCCGCCTGCCCGCGCCATCCAGTCTCCCCAGGGGGCAGGTCTCTGGAAGGAAGCACCTGGGCTGCCACCTCACCCGCTCGGAAGGGAGGGGCCGGGGAGCGGCGGAGTTGAAACCAGGCACCCAGCACCCTCAGCACCGGCTTCTGGGTCAACCTGGAGACACCAACAGGGCCTTGCCGTGCCCTCACCCAATCCCTGCGCGGCCTGGCTCAGCGGTCACACACAAGGATGGTGGCTGAGCAAGCGCCCGGCCGCGGGGACCTGTGAGGGAGCTGGAGGCCAGCCAGCCCCAGAGCCCGCCAGGAGCACGTCCACTCCAAGCCCAGTGGAGGGCCAGGCTCCTGGTCAGTTCCCTGCCCCAGGACCTCCAGCCCTGGTTCCCCCACAGGGTCTTCACGGCCCCGGAAGGCTGCACCAGCCCCAGCCCTTGTGTCTTCATCCCAGCGCACAGGAAAGAAGGGAGGAGCGGTTCTCCCACCACCTCTGCTTACCCTGTGACCAGGACCAAGCTCACACCCCGCCCCTTGGAGCCCCAGCAGGGCTGCCCTTGATCTCCGCGGGAGCCTTCCTGGGGGGGGCATGTGCCCCCCTAAAATAAGGGGGGGTGGATGAGGGAGACCTCATGTGGTAGGACAGGGAGCAGGCTCTGCCTCAGGCCCTGGAGAGCCGGCCTGCCAAAGCAGCAACCCCAGGGGTGGGCTGGGTTCTGAAGGGGGCAGTGATCTTGGAGTCCGAGACAGACTCACCAGGATGGGGGGAGAGTCTGAGAGGCCCAACTGGACGCCAGTGCTGTGACCGTGGGTGTGGGCCGAGGGCAGGGGTGACCCCAGGACCTCCGAGCACGGCCTGCTTGGAGACAGCGCCTTGAGAGAGTGAGCGCTGCAGGTGCTGAGCCGGCCAGGCCAGTGTGCTTATAGGGGGACCTGGACCAGGGCAAGGAGGGGTGAGCAGGGCACAGGGGGCTGAGGAGGTCTCCTGCACACCTGGGCCCTGAGCGCCAGCCTCCAGGGCTCAGGGGCAGCTTCCCTGGTCTCCGCCTGGCGCAGGGGTGGGTGTGGCTGGTGTGTGCCCTGAGTCTGAGACTGGCTGGTGCTGGGGACCCGCGGCTCCAGGAAGCCCAGGGTGCGGCGAGGAGGTGGGCCCCTCCCCCCCTGGAGTGAGTGGCCTCTAAAGCAAGACCTGGGAGTTCCCAGAAGGTGGAGGGGGCAGAGCAGGCTGGGCTCCCGGCCAAGGTCGGGGAGAGAGGGCCAGGGCTGGGTCCCACCCACTGGGTCATGCAGGCATGGGCTTGAGCTCGGGGGCGGGGGCGTTGGATGAAGACCCGGCGGCAGTCGGGGCATGGGAGTTTGTAGGAAACTCAGTGAGGAGAGATGGAGGGTGCAGAGGCACTGTCGGGGTGCAGCACCAAGCCACACCCATCACCTCTATGGAAGAAAGGCAGCTTGCCCCGGCTGCTTCCCAGCGGCCCCCCTGAGGCAGCGGGGGTGGGGGGCATCTGGAACTCCGGGCTCCTGGCGTCGAGAACCCTCCCTGTCTCCAAGGGCCGAGGTTCCGGGCACAATGTGCAAGGCAGTTGTCCTGAGCCGAAGGACTCGGGAGGGGTGCCGGACAATGCACAGGGAGGAGGACACGGAGGAGCAGATCCAGGAGCTGAAGACCATCACTCGGCTGCAGGGTGAGCCGCCTGCCGTCCAGGGCCTTGGGCGGCCAGGGCAAACTGTGGGCAACCTGCCCACCCGCCCCCAGGGGACTGGGAGAAGAGGGGCTCTGAGGATTCTGTGAGCTAGTGGGCCCCGGAGGCAGAGGGACGGGAGGGCCGCCAGCCTGCATGGCTGAGGTGGGGAAGGACCATAGCTGGTGCCCATCCTGGCTTCCGCCTCGCGCTCCCCACTGCCCAGCACAGCTGCCCATTGAGAGCGGTCAGGGGGCCCAGACAGGCACTGCCAAGCAGCAAGGCTCACGTCCACCAGAGCAGGGGGGCAGGAAGGGGCACTCCCCTGAGGCAGGCCCTTGCCACACTTCTGGGCTCCTGGCCACACGCTGACCTCCCATCCTTGACCTTAGAGCAATGCCGGGCGCTCCAGGTCCAGGCCATAAAGGAGAAGGCCGTCAAGAACAAGGCCACGCTGGCCCTCCTCAACAGCAACATCCGCCGCGCGGCCCAAGACTGGGCCTCGACCAGGAAGGTAGCGGCCCCCGCCAGCCGCCCCGCAGCAGCCCCACCTCTCAGGAGCCGCGGGCCCTGGGGGCAGCCTGGGTGCCGTCCAGCCGGGGACAGGCCCCCCAAGCAGGAGCACTGGCCAGCCCAGAGGGAGGGCCGCGGTCTCGCTGGGGTCCTCTCCTGCCAGCCCCGGCACGGCCGCTCTGGCCCCAGCCTGCAGGGAAGACGCGGCCCCCTCGTGGGCCCGTCACCTTCGTGCGGGGACGGCCTGAATGGGGCCCGGGGGTGTCCGCGGCCCCTGGGGCCCCAGGGCTGGGGCCCGCTGCCTGCGCCCCACTCAGCACCCCGCTCCGCAGTCCGACCAGCGGATCATCGCCAGGGCCTGCGGGAAGGACCTGTCCACGCGGCTGGCGCACTGCCCCCACACCATGGAGGTAAGGGGGTCCCTCCGCCCGCCCCACGCAGGGGCGCGCGGCCGTGGGCCCCCTGCGCCCCTCGCGGACCGGCCTCCCCGCAGGTGGCGCGGGACAAGCTGCGCAAGTACGTGCACGACCGCGAGAGGGCGCACAACGCGCTGAGCCACCTGGTGCGGCGGCGCGGGCAGAGGCTGGACAGCCTGCGCCGGGAGCTCGCCCGCCTGCAGGGCCAGCCGGGCGCCACGCGCGAGGAGCGGCGGCAGCTGCAGGTGGCGCGGGCCGGGGCGGGGCCGGGGGGGGGCCGGGGGGGGGGCCGGGGGGGGCCGGGGGGCGACAGCGCGGTCGGGGCGGGGCCGGGGGGGGACAGGGCGGTCGGGGGCGTGGCCCGGAGCGGGGCGGGGGCGGGGCCGGGGGCGGGACATGGAGGCCGGGGCCCGGACAGGGCGGCCGGGGGCGGGGCCTGGAGCGGGGCGGGGGCGGGACAGGGCGGCCGGGGGCGGGGCCTGGAGCGGGGCGGGGGCGGGACAGGGCGGCCGGGGGCGGGGCCTGGAGCGGGGCGGGGGCGGGACGGGGCGGCCGGGGGCGGGGCCTGGAGCGGGGCGGGACAGGGCGGCCGGGGGCGGGGCCTGGAGCGGGGCGGGACAGGGCGGCCGGGGGCGGGGCCCGGGGCGGGGGCGGGCCGGGCCGGGGGGCGGGCCGGGCCGGGCCGGGGGGCGGGCCGGGCCGGGGGGCGGGCCGGGCCGGGCCGGGGCGGGGCGTGCGTCCCACCTCCCGGGCGCGGCTCCCGGGAGGACCGGGCAGCGCTGTCCGCGCGGAGGCCCGCCGCGCAGGCGGCCCCTGCCCTCCTCTCCGCCCCTGCGGGCGGCCGGCCGGCCCGTCTCACCGAGCCCCGGCGCCCCAGGTCATCCGCCAGCTGGAGAACAACATCGAAAAGACGATGGTGAAGATCAACTCGAGCCGGCACATCCACCTGCTGTACGCGCACCTGCTGGATTACCTGAAGAAAGTGAGGCCCCGCGCACGCCCGGGGCGCCCGGGGCGCGGCACCCCCGCCCCTGCGGCTTCCCCCCAGGCCGGCCCCCGGGACGGCCCTCCCTCCCTGAACCCTCCGCTGTTCCCGCAAGGGGCACACCGGCCCTGGAGGACGCCCCGAGGGCCTGCCAGGAGCCCCCCAGGGGCAGGGCCAAGCCGCGTGCCCCTCCGAGCAGGCCGCGGGGCAGCCACCGCCCACCCTCCCAGCAGCGGCCCCTCCCAGGAGGCCGGGCAGGGCCTGCCATGGAGCTGGACTCCTTGGCGGGACCCCTGCCCGCCCCCAGCGGAGCACAGCAGATGGGACAAGGGCCGCAGAGGGGCTGCGCGAGGGAGGGAGGGGCGGGCAGGAAGGCGCCCAAATGCCTTCACCTGAGGCTGGGGAGGGAGCCCTAGAAGGCCCTGAGTGGGGGGCGGCCGCTGAAAACCTGGCTTGGAGGGTGAGGTGGGGGCACAGCTCCCAGGCGCCATCCCCGCCATCCAGCACACGCCCCGCCAGCAGGCGCACCTGCCTGCCCGCCCCGCCCCCCCGCCGGTCCTGGCCTTCCGTCACTTCGTGTGCCGGGGGGGTACCCTCCTTAGATAACAGCACTTTACAAAGTAACTCCTGAGGTCACTTGCGTGTTTTAAGGAACTGAAGGTTCTGCACATGCCCACTGACCACTGCCCACAGATCGCGGAGCCCAGGTGGCACCACGGGGGCTCGGCCCTGAGCCTGGCTGTGCTTCCCGCCAGGCCAGACAATTGGCTACCCCCAGGCCCCCCCAGGCTGGCAGCTGCCTTAGCCCTCAGTGGGCCCTGCTAGCTGCCCTCTGTGGACTTCCCTTCGGGCACAGTGGGCGCATGTCCTGGGAGCTCCACGTCAGGTGCAGGATGGGGTCCCGCCTGACGCCCCCTGTGGGACCACAGGACGCCAGAGAGGGGCGGGGAGGGGGCGCTGGCAGGGCCAGGCAGCACTGGACAGCACCTGCCTCTCCCCTCCACACAGGAGCTGGTCGGGTACTCCACACAGCTGGACAAGCTACAGAACCTGGTGGTCAGCTACTGCTCAGAGCTGTCGGACATGACCGTCATGTCCCATGATGCCATGATGATCACGGATGAGGTCAAGGTGAGCCTGGTTCCAGGGCCCTGCAGAGGCCGCCTGCACCTGCATGGCAGCAGGGGCCAGCCGGCGCACCTCCTCCCTGGGGTGCCAGGACCCGCTGCAGGGATGCGGCCTGAGGGGTATGAGGAGGTGCAGTGCTCAGGCCCCGAGACCCGGGCCATAGGGCAGGCACGCGGGGCCTGCTGGGGCGGGGTCTGGGCAGGTTCGGGCCAGGCCAGAGGGGCTGGGGGCCCGCAGGAGGGTGGGCAAAGGTCCTGGTACACAGGGTGCCCGCAGGTTGCGGAGGACAGCAGCCTGTGCCGTCAAGGCAGTTCCACTGTGGACACAGGGTGGGGGTGGGCAGCAAGGGTGGGGTGCAGGCCCTGCCCGAGCCAGAGCCCAGGGAGGGGTGGGGGCCGCCAGGCTTGTTACAAAATGGGTGCCCCCTGGCTGGAGACCGGAAGGAGCCAGAGCAGACTAGTCACTAGGGCCAGAGCAGTGGCGGAGGGTGCTGGCCCCAAGCAGACAGACCAAGAGGCCTTTAAGAGGCCACCTGAGGTCTGGCAGCGGGTGGGATGTGGGTGCGGGAGCGGCGTGCAGGGCGCATGGGCTGGCCCTGGCGGACTCGAACTGCGGGGAGGGGTGTGGCCATCAGCCTGGACGGCTCTCGGGGCTCTGGGAGGACGAGGACCGAGAGCGGTCGCTGGTTTAGTGCCGGGGGGTCTCAGGAGTTGGACGCCCACCCCCACCCTGTGTCCCCAGCGGAACATGCGGCAAGGCGAGGCCACCTTCATCCAGGAGCGCCGGGCGCGGGAGAACCGGCTCAACCAACAGAAGAAGCTGATCGACAAGGTCTACAGCAAGGCGGCCAGCGAGAAGTACCGCCGGGTGAGCTGGGCCCCTGCGGGCGGCTGAGGGGGCGCCCCGGCCCAGGCCGCTCACCTGCACCCCTCCCGGCAGGGCCAGCAGGACCTGGACTTCCCCACCAGCCTGATGGGCCTGGAGATGGCGAAAGGTGGGCCGAGGCCTCAGCCCCGCCCACCCCAGCCAGGCCTGAGGCCCCGAGCCAGGTGCCAGCTGTCCCCGCGGGCGTGAGCCCGGCCCTCCCAGCCGCCTCCGCTGAGGCCGAGCCCCGCAGCTCACCTTCCAGGGAGCTCGGTCTGTGGCCGTCCCAGGCGTCCCACCCCACCCCTCGCCCCTCAGAAAGGACACAGCCCCCCTGGCCCTGAGAAGCGCTATGCTGTCCCCACCCCGTGGGCCCCGGGCCGCCCAGGAGGGAGCAGACGCAGGGGTCGAGCCTCAGAGCCTCCCTCTGCTCTGCCCAGTGATGAAAACACGGGCCTCCAAGGCTGAAATCCAGTACCAGAAGGACGTGGCGGCTCCGGTGGAGAAAGTCAAGGCTGCCGTGCGCTGCTCCCACCTCTGGGTATCGCTCCCCACGCCCGCCAATGGGGCCCACGCACCCGAGACCCGACCTGGGGTTTGGCCTCAGCCTCCACTCAGGCCCCACCCCGCCGGCAGCGCCGCAGGAAGCCGGGGCTCCCAGTACCCGACCCGACCGGGATTAGCAGCACACCTCCCGCGCCCGCTGCGTCACCCTGGCCCGCGGTGGCCACCGGGTCCCGGGCCACATCCACATGGCTGCTCTCCCACGGCCCCAGGACATCGCCGGCCGCTTCCTGGCGCAGAGGCACACGGAGGAGAACCTGGACCTGCAGATGGAGGACTGCGAGGCGCGGCGGGCGCGGCTGCAGGCCCTGATGCAGAAGCTGGAGCTCGAGGAGGCCGTGCTGAGGTTCCAGCAGACGCCCACCTCTACCAGGTACCGCGGCTGCTCCTCCGGGCCGCCACCACCCGCCGCATCCTCGCGGACAGCCCCCCCATGTGGGGCTGGGGCTGCCGCGGCCAGGCAGCCTAGGAGCCACCGAGTCCCCGCCAGGGACCCCATGGGAGCCTTCCTTGCCCGGGCAGAGCTGCCGCCATGTCTGGGGGCCCTGCCAGCACCCCCTGTGGGCCTGGGGTCTGCCACCTCTTTTCCCACCCGCCCTCAGCTTTGAGTCGCTGGAGAGGAGAATGCAGGACATGCTGAGAGAAGAGGAGCAGCGGCTGCAGCTGGCCCTCGTCAACACGAGCAGAGGCCAGCAGCTGCTGCTGACCGTCCAGACGGGTATTGACAACCTCTACGTCCGCCTCATCGGCGTCACCATGCCCGGCACCCAGGCGCCTGCGGCCCCCGGCGCCCTGGACATGTACAGCAAGCTGGCCTTCTGCGAGGGCAGGCTTGTGCAGCTGGCCGACAGCGTGCAGGCGCTCGCTGGGACCCAGGAGGTAGCTGGGGCTGGGGGGAGGCGCCCGCCTGGCCGCTGTCCCTCAGAGCCCACAGCCCCGACCTGCAGGTCCACGCCAAGGTGAGGGACGCCCTGGAGTCCTCGACTTTGAGGGAGCAGCAGAACACCAAGATCAGCTTCGAGGACCTGGAGGACGACATGATAGGTACAGACCGGCTGGGTGGGGCTGGAGGGGGAAGGGGACCAGCAGCAGGTGCTGGCCGCTGGACCGGGCAGCCTGGGGGCACCCGTGCGAGGTGCAGGCACAAGAGGGCGTGTCCGTTGTACCCCGGGATTTCAGTGTATGGAGGTGGCGGGGTGGGGCCCAGACAGGTGCCAGGGGGCAGAGGGGAGGGCGCGGCGCGGGCGCGGGCGGTGGGCAGAGGCGAGGGCGCCAGCGCAGCCCCTGCCTTGCAGAGACCTTCCACTTCGCCGACATGGACCACAGCTACGTGCCCACGCGGGCCGAGATCAAGAAGAAGGCGCAGCAGCTGGTGGACGACAAGCTCAAGGTGACCAAGAAGAAGAGGAAGTGACCTCCGCGGCCCGCCCCGCTGTTACACAAATAAACATTTTTCTTGGACGGCTGGGCCCGGGACGCAGAGGCGGGGTCTGGCGGGGGAGGCGCGGTGTTCGCCGTGGACCTGGGCCCCGGAGCTTGGGGGCGGGAGCGCGCCAGGGGACAGGGGAGGCGCGGGCGCGGGTCACCGCGGCCCCGAGGCCAGCGGCCAAGCCCGAGCTGCCCGCGCGCCACCGCACTCCCGTGGCCCTCGCGGCGCCCCGTAGCGACGCGTCCGCTCCCGCACCGCTCCGCGCATGCGCATCTGCGTGCCGCCGCACTCCCGTGGCCCTCGCGACGACCCGTAGCCACGCGTCCGCGCCCGCATCGCTCTGCGCATGCGCACCAGTGCGCCGCCGCACTGCCCTGGCCCTCGCGGCGCCCCGTAGCTGCCCGCCCCGCCCCGCCGAGCCGGCGCCAAGATGGCGGCGCTGACGAGCGGGGAGCGAAGCCGCAGCCGCTGAGGCCAGAGCCTCTCGAGGCGGGCGCCCGGCCGCCGGGACCCCGGCCTGAGGCCGCACCGGGTCCGGGCCGCCGGGACATGGTGCGCGCCGCGCCGCGCCGCTGCCACCTCTGCCGCTGAGCTCGCCGGCCGCGCCGGGCTCGGACGTCGGAGCGGGAAGATGTTTTCCGCGCTCAAGAAGCTGGTGGGGTCGGAGCAGGCTCCGGGCCGCGACAAGAACATCCCCGCCGGCCTGCAGTCCATGAACCAGGCGCTGCAGCGGCGCTTCGCCAAGGGGGTGCAGTACAACAGTAAGTCGGCCGGCCCGCGGCGCGGCGGCAGGCGGGGTCCCGGGGCGCGGGGCGCGGGCCGGTGGGGCCCGCGGGCGGCGCGTCCACTGTCCGCCCCTGGGGTCGGGAGCCGGTGCCGGCCGGGGGCCCGCGCCAGAGCCCCGGGCCGGAGGCGGAGTCGGGGGGCCCGCGGCCCCGGGCGGGGAGCTGCCGCTGGAGCCCGTGCGCTGAGCTCCCCGCAGAAGCCGCCCGGGCGGGGCCGGCGCGCCGCGCGGGGCCCTGATTGGCCCAGGTGACCTCGGGGCGCGAGGCTTACGTAACCGAGAGCCGGCGCCCCTGGAGGGGTGCGAGCCCCCCGCTCTGGTGGCTGGAGCTTTGGAGCTTTTGGGTGGACTTGGTGTTCAGTTGGGAGGTGCCATAGCAGCCAGGCCACTTTATTGCCCGCCGCTCTCCCCCCTCTTTTTTAAAAAAGATTTATTTATGCATACAGGAGCCGGGGTGCAGGCCAGAGGTGCGGGGGGCGAGACGACTCCCCAGAGAGTGGGGAGCAGAACAGGCGGATCCACGGAAACACACTGCTGAGGGGGCAGCGGGGAGACGGGAGAGTCTGCTGCGCCCCGTGGGCAGCTCCCTGGCCGGGGATGGAACTCGCGCTGCAGAGGCTGTGGACGGCTGCAGAGCGCTGCGCTTTTGTGCCGCCAGGGAGTTCCCGCTCTCCCTTTTTGGAGAGCCTTTGTAACGGGTATATTCAGAAAGCTCCAGGGACCACGGAGACGCCTTCCGCGTGGGGAGAGGCGCTCTGTGCAGAGGCTAGTCTTGGGGTATAAATTTTGTAAACCGCGCAGCCCGCCGTCCCACCGTCCTGTTGACCTCTGGCGCCTCTGTCCTGCCGCCTCCCCTGGTGGCATTTACAGGCCTGTCCCTGCTTCCGAGGGTGTCCTCCGGCACTCTCCTGTGTGCCACGGTCTCCCCGCCCCTGGCCGCTTCGGGGGAGCCTCTGGGCTCACAGCGACTTACTCTGGCAGGCTGCGGAGACTTGTGCAGGCTTCAAAGAAGTATCGTGTGGACGTTTAGACCCCTGTGCGCGTGGCCCAGCCAGGGCGGGCAGCAGGAGAAGACTCACGCTGATTCCCGACTCGGCGTTTGAGCCTCTCGAGCCTACAGTGTTGCTTTACACCCAACCTGGGTCCTTTGAGGTTGCACTTGCCCGCCTCCGCCACACTCCTGCGAGGGGGGGCGCGGGCTTTGCCCCAGAGAAGGAAGCCCGCCCGGCCCGGTCTCCAGAGTGGAGGGGTGGGGGGTGGGGTGGGGAGGGGTGGGGGCAGGTGAGTGAGCTGCCGGCGGGAGGCTTTTGAAATTGACTTCCCCGCGGTGAGGCGTGATGGCCGCGGGTGTTTTCCAAACTGGCCACTCGATAGCCGCGGGCTCGGGAATTTTTTGGGTGACAGTTGATGACTCCCAAGTACACGAGTTGTCTCTTGTTGAACCTCATTCTCCCGGGACCTCGGAGTCATTTTCTATTAAATTTGCCATCGCTGGCCTGGGGGATCCTGCAGGCACAGGGCGCGCCGGGAACGGACCCCCGTGGAGACGCCGGACCACGCGCCCCGGGTCCCCGCGGGCCAGGGGGAGAGAGTGGCCAAGCCCTGCCCCTGCTGCCCGGCACCGCTCAGCCCCGCGCTTGGCCGACGGGTTCCCCCCGGGTCCCTCCGCTGACGGGCTGCGTCCCAGCGGTGAAGCCCCCGGCCGTGGGCAGCGCCCTGCCCGTCGGGTCTCAGCGTTAAGGGTAGAAGTGGGTGGACGCCCTTCCTTGCCGAGACTCTGCTTTCTGGGGCAAGAGCGTTTCTGCTGGAAATCTGCGGCCGCGCCGAAGAGCCGCGCGCCCCTGCGGGCTCCCGGTCCAGCGTGGGCCGTGTGGCCTGCGTTCCCGACGGGTGCCGGCCCCGGGCCCAGCTGCCCAAAGCCAGCCGCGGCGACGGGGGCGCGCGGGCCTCTGGGTGGGTGCTCCAGGCCGCGGGGCTGAGGGGACACCACCACTTTGAGGGGTTCTGAGCAGAAAAGGCCCTGCCACGTGGGGGAGCGGGAGGGCGGGGGCAGGGTCTTCGGAGACGGCGGTCCTGGCGAAAGGCTGAGGCACAGTCGCTGGTCATCGGCGTCGGAGGGAAACCACAGGCTCTTCCTGGGCGTGCGAAGGCTGCTGCCCTGCGGGGGCTGCCACCCGAACCCCCCGGGCCGGGGCACCCCGGGGCAGGTCCCGGAGGCCCCCCGCGCTGCTGGCTCCGGGGCCGTTTTCTTTTCACGTCTTCCTGTGCCGGCTTCTCCGCCCCCCCACCCCGCAGTCCCATGGCCCCCCATTGGCGCCGGGCCGAGCGCGGGCTCCTGAAGCCAGCTTGAGCTTTTACTCCAAAGCGGAGACTTTTTTCAAAAAGATGTATTGGTTTTTTGACGCGCACGCGAGCTGGGGCGCAGGCCAGAGGCAGGTGAGAGGATTCCCCAGAGACAGCGGGGAGCAGGGCAGGCGGATCTGCTGAAATCCACTGCTGAGGGGAGCAGCGGGGAGACCGGGGGGTCACTCCCTGACCCGGGATCGCACTCGAGCGGCAGGAGCCGCGGACAGCCTCACAGCGCTGCGCTCACCCCGTGGCACAGGGAGGCCCCCAGAGCGCAGACTTCTCAACAGGTGAAGCCAGGTCGCTCCTGGTACCCCGGGGCTGCTTTTGCTTCACTTTTCCAACGCGAGCCCTCACGTCCGCGGGCGCGCGATCCGTTCTAGAGAGAAGGTCAGACTTCTCAGTCACGACCAGCGCGAACGAGTCATGCTTTGAGCCCCGTGAAGACACGGGCGGGGCCTCAGGACTCCCGGCAGAGCAGCCGCACGGGGCACGGGGCGCCGAGGGGGTGGCGAGGCAGCGCTGTGGCCGAGGGCGCAGGGTGACGGGCGGCTTCGTGTCTGGAAACTGAGCCGCTTGCCCATGACCCGGTGGGAGGCAGAGCCCTGGAGAGCGGAAGGATGGGGGGTCGCGCTCCCCGGGTCAGCAAGGCCTGGAGGAGACCAGCCAGGAGGCAGTTGGGGCGTGGCTGCCCGCTAGTGGCCTCAGTGAGGGTGGATCAGCAGCATCGACGGCCAGGGAGAGGGTCCTCCGGCCCCACCTGGCCCCTCGGCCGGGCCAGGGACACCAGCAGAGTGTGGTGGGGGCCGGTCAGGCCCGGTGTGCGGAGGCGCCTGCGCCCCGGACGGCCCTCCTGAGCCGTCCTCCCCTGCGGGTGTCCCCGGGCGCCAGCTGGGACGGCGGTGGTGGCGGGAAGGAGTCGAGGATCCGTCCCAGAGGAGCGGGGCCGGGCGGCCTCTACGAGTTTCTAAGCGCGAGGTGACCTCCGAGCAGGGCTGCCCCCGGCCAGGGGCTGCGCCCCAGAAACCTCAGTGGAAGATGTGCTTGGGTGCGCCTGGGCCGGTGCAGGAGTGGCCCGCATCCTTTCTGGGGTGCACGGGCCCCGCCACGGGGCTCTGGGACCATGGCCTGGGCGCCCGGGTGCTGCCCCTCTGGAGGCGCTGGGACCCCCGCCGCAGGGCAGGACGACCCCTCGAGGGATCTGCAGTGACCACGAGAGGGACTCGGGGGGGCAGAGTCGAGGGAGATTCTTGAGTGGACTCAGCTGACGGAGCAACCTCGAGAGCTGTCTGGGGGCCAGAGGAGGCTGGCACCACAATGGCTAGGCAGAGCCGCCGGGCAGCCCCTGAACCTCTTGGTCTTCCCTGGAGGAGGTGGGCAAAGCCTGCCCAGCGCCTGCAGGTGCCCGTCCGCACACAAGTGGGTCTTTAGCGGATGCCCGGGAAGCGGAGCCCGGTGGCTGCTGTGTCCTGGGGGAAAGGGGGGGGGGGCGGCACGAGCCCCAACGGAGCGTGTTTGAGAACCACTCGCTTGCTCCCTCCTGGCGCCTGAAGCTGGACGTGGGGGGCACGTTGGGGGTGCGGATCGCGATGGGGGCCATGAGTGGCTCTGAGGCCAGCGGTGTGAGGTGCTGGACGCTCCGGCCTGCGGCCCCCGCAGCTGCCCGCTCCCCCGTCCGCGGGCTGCACGAGGGGTGCTGCCTCCGCGTGTCCTCTCAGGGCAGAACCTCTGTCCCTCCCAACACCGTCGCGCCAGCCCTGCCCGGCAGCCCTCGGCCCTGGCCGCACCGGCCCTGGCCGTGCTGCCCGCTGGGGACGTGCCAGTCGGGCGACAGAGGGCACGTGTGCCGCGAGGGCTGGTGGGGGCCTGGGGCCCGCAGCCTCTGACCGGCGCCCCCTCCGCCAGCCCCGGGAGCCCCGGGGGCCTTCTGCTTGCGGGGAAGGGGCCCCTCGCCTCGCGATGAGGACGGCCCAGCCTCGGCCTGACCCCTTCCTTGCAGTGAAGATCGTGATCCGCGGGGACAGGAACACGGGCAAGACGGCGCTGTGGCACCGGCTGCAGGGCAAGCGCTTCGTGGAGGAGTACATCCCCACGCAGGAGATCCAGGTCACCAGCATCCACTGGAGCTACAAAAGTGAGGCGGGGGCGGGGCGGGGCGGGCTCCTCTCCCTGCGCCCTGCTCCCCGCTCCCCTGGAGACGCCGCCCCCAGCTGGCGTTGTCATGGCGACGGCACACTCGCGGGTGAGCCGGAGCCGCTCTGGCGGGGGTGCTCGTGGAGGCCGCCTCGCCCCACTTCCTGGGCCCCCCGGGGTGGGGGGGCAGAGAAGGGCAGCCTGGGGGCGGAGGGGCCCCGTAGCTCCCCCGGCCACAGGGTCGCGCCCTCCCCTCCGCCCAAGCCTGTCTGTCAGAGCCCCGGCAGAAGCTGCATCCTGGCAGCAGGCGGCCTCGGGCCACGGGCGGTCCCATCCCTGGCGAGGACCGAGTGGACGGCTGCGGGCTAGCCTGGGCTCACCAGAGCTGGGGTGCGGAGGCCCTGCCTGCCCGGCACCCCTCTCTCCACGCCCTCCCCTGCATTTGCCGCCCCGAGGCTTGGCCATTGGCCCGGGCAGCCCGTGGCCCAGCACGCAGGAGCGGGGACCGAGGAGCGTCGGGCAGTCCCGGGGGTGGGAGGGCGGACGCCCGGGCCCTGCCTGCCGCGCTCGGAGGCCTCTGGCAGAAGCCCGACCTGTGACCGGCCAGCGGAGGGGCAGCCTGGCCCCCTCCTCTCGGGGCGGTGACCTCAGGGCCGTCGGGCCGGCCCCACACGTCCGCGGGCGGCCTGCCGGGGCCAGCGGGGGTGGGGAGCGGTGCGGGGCGGCCCGTGCAGGGTTTCCGCTGGAGAATGGCGGCGCCGGGCCGGGGCCCCCGTGACTCCCAGGGAGAGGGCTCCGGCGCCTGGGCGGGCTGGAGTGGCGGGCGGGGCCGCTGCTGACCTTGGTGCCCTCCCGTTCCAGCCACTGATGACGTCGTCAAAGTGGAGGTCTGGGACGTGGTGGACAAAGGTGAATGCTCCGGGGGCTGCTCCCCTCCAGTGGAGGACCCCGGGTTCCCCAGCCCCCCACCCCCAACGGGCTCTGTTATCGCCACGGGGGATCCTGCGAGGCAGGTGCCATGCCCAAGGCCCATGGGGCACCCGCAAGCCTCCAGCCCCCCGGGCGGGTACCCAGTGGCCAGGACCAGCCAGCTGTCGGGGCCCGGCTGTCCACCGCGGCTGTCCCCAGGGGTAGAGGGAATGAGGGCTGGAAGCCCAGCATCTCGGGGCCGCCCGGCCTGACCACGGGCCTTGGGCACACCCCACCCCGGGAGCCCGCCTGTGCGAGGGCTGGACATGGTGGCTCTCGAGGGAGCTCGGCCGGGCCTCGGGCCTCTCTGGGGCCAGGTCCGGCCTCCCGAGGGTGACTGGGCGCAGGCCCGTGAGGGCGGGGCTACGGGTGGCGAGATGGCCGCAGCCGAGGCCACCTCCGCACCGTCACCCCCACTCCACCCAAGACCTGTGTTTTTCAACCAGGAAAATGCAAAAAGCGAGGCGAGGGCCTGAAGACCGGGCACGACCCCCAGGAGGTGAGCTGCGCCCGCGGCCTCCAGGCACAGGGCACATGCGCCCGTAGCCCTGCCCGGCGGGTGGGCAGCTGCCTGCCCTGGACACAGGTCGGGGCCTCTGTCCGGGCCCCTCTCCTCGGCCAGGGCCAGAGGGCACGGTCTGTCTGGCCTGGCCTGGGAGGCCCCGAAAGGTCGCCCTGGGCGGCTGCTGTTGCCCGAGAGGGGGCAGAGGCCAGCTGTCCCGAGAGTGAGCGCTGCTCCTGGGACCCGGCCCCGGCCCACCTCAGGCCCTGTCCCCCGCCCCAGGCCGAGTCCGAGATGGCCCTGGACGCCGAGTTCCTGGACGTGTACAAGAACTGTAACGGGGTGGTCATGATGTTCGACATCACCAAGCAGTGGTGAGGGCGCTCCTGGCGATGGCCGGCCTGTGTCCAGCGCGCGGGCCGCCGGGGCTGCTGGGCCGCCTGGGCCTGGAGTTTGGGTGCCTCCCTCCGCCCCTTCCCAAAAGCACTGGGTCAGAGTTGGCGTCCCCAGGCAGCCGCCCATGTGATGCTGCCCCAAGAGCCCCCGATTTATTCCCGGGGCCAGGAGCCGGGTCTCGGGTGGACCCTGCGGGAGGCTGCGGGGGTGGGCGGCCCGCCTCTGTCCTCCTCCAGGCGCGCGGCGCGGGGTGGGGGTGGCGGGGACAAGGCGGGGGGCTCCCAGCGGGCAGGCCGCTGTCCCGAGCCTGAGGCAGCCTCCCGCCCCCGAAGGACCTTCAGCTACATCCTGCGGGAGCTGCCCAAGGTGCCCACGCACGTGCCGGTGTGCGTGCTGGGGAACTACCGCGACATGGGCGAGCACCGCGTCATCCTGCCCGACGACGTGCGCCACTTCATCGAGCGCCTGGACCGGTGCGCGGGCGGGCGGGCCGGGCCGGGCCGGGGGCAGGACCCCGCAGCCCCGCATTGCCTCACGCGCCTCCCTCCCCGCAGGCCGCCCGGCTCCTCCTACTTCCGCTACGCCGAGTCCTCCATGAAGAACAGCTTCGGCCTGAAGTACCTGCACAAGTTCTTCAACATCCCGTTCCTGCAGCTGCAGGTGAGGGCCCGTCGCTCGGCGCTGGCCGGGGAGGTGTGGGGGCTTGGGGCGTCCCCACTAGGACGGGGCGGGGCGCTTCCCTCCCCCAGGCTGGGCTGGCCCCCGACCAGGGTTTCTAAAACCACGACCGCCTGCCTGCCCACCCGGGGTGCCCACGGTCAGCGCCGCGCTCAGCTGCCAGGGCCCAGCAGCCACCCCGTGCCCCGTGACAGGCGCGTGCTGGGGACCAACTTCCTGCAGAAGACCTTAGGCGGGGGCACAGGGGGCCTCTGTGGGACCCTGTTTCCACGCCCCCAGGTGGCGGGCACTCTTCTGGCGCCCACCTGGCTCGGGCTGGCTGGGGTGCTGGCCCTCCACACAGTGGCCTGGGCAGCCCAGCGGCCATGATGTGACATAGGCCCTGGGGTGGTCGCAGCGCGGGGGCGCTGGAGGCACCTGTGCGTGCAGCGGTGCGGGGGTCACTGTTGGGCTGGCCCAGCGGCTCCTAGGAGGACGACCCTCCAGCCTCAGGCC
This sequence comes from Talpa europaea, assembly GCF_964194135.1. Classification (NCBI taxonomy): domain Eukaryota; kingdom Metazoa; phylum Chordata; class Mammalia; order Eulipotyphla; family Talpidae; genus Talpa; species Talpa europaea. Next base: position 214,753 of record NC_140074.1, on the reverse strand, counting down.
ACGGGGCGGCACCCACACGCACACCGGGTGGTCGCATGCCTGCAGGGAGGGCAGGATGCTGTGGGCTGGCGTCTCTGTGGGGGCCCACGCCCAGCTCTGCCTCCCCCTCCCCCTTGCAGAGGGAGACGCTGCTGCGGCAGCTGGAGACCAACCAGCTGGACACAGATGCCACGCTGGAGGAGCTCTCGGTGCAGCAGGAGACGGAGGACCAGAACTACGACATGTGGGTGCCGGCGGGGTGGGCCGAGCCCTTGGGGCTCTCCACTGTCAGCAGGTGGGGCCTGGAGAGTGAGGGGCTGGCAGCTACCACACGGAGCTGCCTGGCAGGCGGCCCTGGCCCTCCGGGCCTGCAGGGTCGGTGGCCACTCAGCCTGGGAGCCGCTGGGCACAGCTGTGCCGCCGTCCCCAGTGCTGCTCACCCCGCACAGCCAGGCCTCCATCTTGCCGCCCAGGCCCTGGCCACCCTGATGTCTGCTGGGGCCAGCCCTGTTGCGGTCGGCCACCCCAGCTGCCCCCACCCACCTTGTAGATCAGGGTCCCCGGAGAGCTCCCTGAGCTCCTTGGGGTGCGGGTGGTTGTGAAGGTAGGGCTGGGAGACGGCTGACACCTCTGCAGTGTGCACTCAGGTCGGCCCCCCACGTGGCTTCCAGGCCCTGGCAGGCACAGTGGGGGTCACTCTGCCTGAGCAGGGAAGGCAGGCACCTCATCCCTGCGGGGGTCTGCTGGAGCAGAGCCTTCCCTTGCTCCCCAAGACCAAACACTTGGCAGGGTGTGCCTGCCACAGGCCCTTAGGTAGGATGGAGTAAGGCGAGGCCGACTACCTGGCCCCTGGCCCTGCCCACCGGCACCCCCTGCTAGCAGGACCCCTCTTGATGGCAGATGCCCTGTCTGGGCGCTGCCCCCGAGGGAGCTCACCACAGGCTGGGGAGCCCTGTCCCCCTCAGGCCGCAGTCCCTGCTTTAGCCCCACGCGGGCTGGGGCGGGCAGTGGGGTGAGGACTGCCTTCCCGGCCCATGCCCACCACACTCCCGTCAGGGCCCCCAGCGCATGCTGTGGCAGCTCCTCGCGGTCAGGCTCTTGCGCCCCGTGAGAAGGCCGGTCACCGTCCTGCGTCCCCAGCTTCCTGGAGATGATGGAGGCGCGCAGCCGCGGCCACGTGTCCCCGCCAGCGGCCAACGGGCAGAGCCCACCCTCGAGCTCCCAGTCTCCGGTGGTGCCACCCAGCCTCACGTCCACTGGCAGCTCCAGCCCCAGCACGCCCCAGCCCGCCCCCCAGCCGCCGCCTCAGGCCCCGTCCCCTCCAGAGACCCCGGCGGCCGCCCCGGCCCCTCGGCGGGGCCTCATCTCGCGCCTGTTTGGGACCAGCTCGCCGGCCGCCGAGGCCCTGCCGCCCCCAGGTAGGCCCCGGCCGTCCTGCTGTGTCTGGGCCGTGGGGTGGGGGCAGCCTTGGGGTGGGCACCGAGTGCCTGCCGCCCTCAGAGCTGGCCCCAGCCGGAGTCCAGAACGTGGAGGACTTTGTCCCTGAAGACGGCCTTGACCGCAGCTTCCTGGAGGACGCGGCCCCAGCCAAGGGCGAGAAGTCGGCTGGAGCAGACGTCCCACCAGGCAGCGACAGGTGAGGCCTGGGGCAGCCTCCCGAGCCCCCTGGGCTCTGGTGGAGCAGAGCGGACACTGCCTGGCCGGCTCGGCGCCGTCCTGGCTCAGAACCAGGGTCGAGGTGGCGCTCAGGCGAGGGCGGGCGTGCCCACCGCAGCCTGGCCTGGTGCCGCAGCCTCTCTCCAGCCCCCCTCCTCCCTCACCCCCCGCCCGGTGCGCACCATGTGGGGCCCCCAGCTGTCTCCTGCTGTTGGCACCAGGGGTCCCCCAGGGCCCCACCCCCCCAACATGGTGCCCGACACCTTCTGAGTGCCGACCCCCAACAGCGACGGGGAGGCCCTGGGCGCGAACCCCATGGTGGCGGGCTTCCAGGACGATGTGGACCTCGAGGACCAGCACCCCCGCAGGCCCTCGCTGCCCACAGGCCCTGTCCCCAGTGAGGACCAAGCAGAGCGGCTGGTGGGGTACCTCAAGACCACTGGCCCCGCCCCCCAGAAGTGCTCTGAGCCCGAGACCAAGCGGTATGTGGGGTCCGCGGGGGGAGGAGCGGGGAGATGGCCGCGGGCTCTCTGACGCCCCTTCCTTCCAGGTTCCCCTCGAAGGCCTCCAGGCCACAGAGGGGCGCAGCGCCCAGGACAGGGGGCCACCCCAGCAAGGGGGCCTCCCGGCAGGAGCGGGGCGCAGACGCGCAGGCCGTGTCGTCGTCGGAGAGCGACCCCGAGGGGCCCGTCGCTGCCCAGATGCTGTCCTTCGTCATGGACGACCCCGACTTTGAGAGCGACTCGGACGCGCAGCGTGGGGGGGTGAGGGCGGGCGCAGCGAGGGGCCCAGCCTGGTGACCCAGGGAGGGCAGGCCACCCCGACCCCCGCCGCGCAGCAGGGGCCGGGAGCTGCTCCCAACCCACCCGCTCCTCCAGGGGGAGCTCCCGGTGCGCGAGGACAGCTCTGCCGGGTCGGACTCCGGGCCCGCCCCGCCGCCCCCGCAGGCTCCCGCCCCCGCCTTCAGACGGAAGGACCCGGCCGACCTCTTCGGGCTGGGGCCGGAGGAGGCGGGCCCCAAGGACAGCAGTGAGGAAGGTAGTGGCCGCGGGCCGCGGGCTGGGGGAGGGCCTCCCCCCAGGTGCCCCTCGGGTCTCCTTGGGTCCAGCCACGTTGGGACTCCCAGCCTGGGACCTGGGGGCTGCGAGCTGTGGGCACGGGCGGCCCCGCCCCCTCGGGCCTCCGAGCTCCGCTGGCCCCAGCGGCGCGGCCCGGGGACCTGCCCCAGAAGCTCCTGCGTGGACAGGCTCCGCGGGCACCTGCTGCGCCCCTCCCCACTGCTGGGGGCCCGCGGCAGGAGCTGACCCTGCCCCCCCCACAGACAAGGAGGGCCAGGCCCCCCGCAAGGAGAAGGAGGAGAAGAAGAAGAAGAAGAAGAAGGGCAGGGAGGTGCGTGGGGCCGGGGCCTGGGCGGCGAGGGGGGCCCAGACCCCGGCCCCGCGGTGACGGCGGGCGCCCCGGCCTTTCACCCCAGGAGGAGGAGAAGGCGGCCAAGAGGAAGAGCAAGCACAAGAAGACCAAGGACAGGGAGGACGGCAGGGGCGGGCGGCGGCCCCGGGGCCCCGGGAAGACGGCGGCGGCCGAGCTGGAGGCCTTTCTGGGCGCGGCCCCGGGCAGCCACCTGCGCGCGGGCGGGGACTACGAGGAGCTGTAGCCCCTCTTCTCAGGGAGGGGCCGCCGCCCCAGGCCATGGGCGGGGTGGCCCCTGCCCCCACCGCACCCCAGCAGCGATGCGGGCGCCCCCCGGCAGCGGCCTTTCGCCGGCCAGCACCCCGCTTCAGGCCGGCCACAGCCCCGCGGGCGTCACCCCCGCCCGCCCCGCGCCCACACCCCGCCCCCCATAAAGCTCTCCCGTTCCACTGCGCCTCCGCGTGTGCTTCTGCCGCGCCCGCCCCCGGGCACCCCGGCCGGCTCGCCCCACGCCCGCCGCGTGCTGGCCACCCGGCCCCCCTGCCCGGGGCAGCGGACAGCAGCTGCTGGCCACGGAGCCCAGCCAGCACCTCGCAGGGGCCTCTCCCCGGCCGGGCAGGCTCTGCGTCCTGGGGCCCCGGGGCTGAGCGGAGCGCTCCGGGGCTTGGTGCCGGCCCGAGGGGCGGCGGGCACGGCCGCGCGAGGCTTCCGGACAGGCCCTGCCGCCCACCCGCCGGGGCCTGGGCGCGGGGCGGGGGCCATCTGGCCCCGGTGCCCGCGGGGAGCTCGCGGCTCCAGCGGCGCGGCGGGTGGCGGGCGGCCCATCTGCTGCTGCCTGCCCGGCCGCGGGCTGCCCTCCGGGGCTCTGGCCGCCGGCCGGACTGGGCCGGGCCTCGGGGCTCCGCCGGGGCGGGCCGCACCCTGCAGCCGCCAGCGGCCCCGGGCAGGTGCCCCTCAGGCGGGGCCGGCAGGTGCTCGCCCCCGGGCCGGGCCGGGCCGGGCCGGGCCGGGCCGGGCCGGGCCGTCACGCGGGTCCGCGCCCGAGGACGCCGGAGACCGCGCGCGGCCCCTTTAAGCGCAGCCCCGCCGGCCGCCACCGGGGGCAGCACCGAGCGCGGCCGGCTCGCGCCGCTCCTCGAAGCTTCTGCCGGGGCCGGGGCCGGGGCCGGGGCCGCGGCGGCGCGGGGAGCGGGGCCGGGCCGCGGGGGCCGGGGCCGCGGCGCAGGGCAGCGCCAGGTAAGGGGTCGGCCGCGCGCCCGAGGCGGGTGGGGCGCCGGGGCGCGGGTCCCACGCCGGCGGCACCGGCCGCCCCCGGGCGCGGAGGGCTGCGGGGGGGGGAAGGGGGGGCCTGCGCGGGCTCGGGGCCCTGCGCCCCGGGGAGACCGGCCCGGCGCCCCGGGAGCGGCTCGCGGCCACCGCTGCCCCAGGCCGGGCTGTCACCTCCCCGGGGCGGAGCCTCCGCCGCCCCGGCCGGCGGCCCGGCCCGGCCCCAGCTCCGCGCGGAGGGGGCGGGAGGGGGATGGTCCTGCGAGGCGGGAGGGCGGTGGGCGCCCCGCCCCGGGAGAGCAGCCCCCGCAGCGAGCCCTTGGGCGCCGGCGGCCCAGCCGGTCCTGCGGGGTGAGGGGCAGCCGCTGGCCCGGCCACCCCGAGGCTGCCCCTGGGTGGTGCCCGGCGCCCCTCCCCCGCCGCCCCGGGGCCGTGGCCCCCCGCGCGGCCGGCACTGCGCCCCGGAGCCGGAGCCGCGGGCGGCCAGCCCAAGCCGAGTGGGGGGCTCGCCCAGCCCCGGCGGCCTGAGCGCCGGGGGAGGCGGTCAGGGGCTGGCGCTCGCCCCCACGTGGGTCGGGGCCGGCCCGCTTCCCGCAGCCGCAGAGCCGCGGGGCCCAGCTCCGGACCGTCCTGAGCCCCCATCCCTGGGCAGGTCTCCGCCTCCCCGGGCAGCTGGGGCCAGAGGAGGCTTCTGCGGGGAGGGGGCCCTGGCCCAGGCCTGCTCTCTGGGGTCACTGTTCTGGCCTGGGCCGCGGGGGACCCGGGCGGAGCAGGGGCGCAGCAGGCTGTCCCCAGGAAAGCGGCCCCCAGCGCGGGGGCTGCCGGCCTGGTGGCCAGGCGCGTGGGAGACACAGGGAGACGCTGCAGAGCTGGTCAAGGCGAGGGGCAGGGACCGGCCAGCAGGCTGCGCCACCTCTGGGCAGTGGGTGCCGGGAGGGGCTGCGGTCACCCAGGCTTGCGGGGCCAACACCTGCCGGGAAACCTGCAAACGGCGCTGCAGATGAGCACCCGGTCACCCCAGTGTGGGCGGGAGGGGGGCTGCCCCGAGGCCAGCGGCTGACCTGTCCCGGGGAAGAGCTTGCCCAAGCCTGCCCGCCTGTCACCGGTCAGGGTAGGGACAGGCGCCCCGGGGACCACAGCGGTGGCGCAGCGCACAGGGCGAGCCCGTCGGGGAGGGCCGGGGTGGGGAGCGGCTGCGGGAGGCTGGACAGCCGGCTCCTCCCGCAGGTGCTTCGGACTCCGGGCATGGAGCAGGTACCCGCCGCCCCCGCCAAGGCCAGCAGCCAGGGCTGCCCCGCCGGCCGCGCCCCAGGTAAGCCAGGCCGGGCGGAGGGGGGCGGGGGAGCCATGGGCAGCGGGGGCGCCCTGACCTGCGTCTCCCCGCAGAGCCAGCGCCCCGCAAGGCCCAGTGAGCTGCCGCCACCAGCCTGGGGCCCTTTTCTAAGATGACCCGCACGGACCCGCCGGACCTGCTGGTGTCGACCGTGTACCAGGACATCAAGGTGGCGGCCCCGGGGCCCGCGTCGGGGCCCGCGCCGAGGCGCCCGCCATGTGAGCGCCCCGCGGCCAGGCCCGCTGCGCCCGCGCCTTTCAACAAGCGCCACTGCCGCAGCTTCGACTTCCTGGAGGCGCTGGACGCGGAGGCCATGGAGGGCGGCCCGGAGCCGCCGCCCCCGGAGCCCGCCGCGCCGCGCTCCCGGCCCAGAGACGGCGAGTCGCGGCGCCGCGCCCGCTCCAAGAGCGCGCCCCGCGCCCCCCCGGGCCTGGCGCCCGCGCCCGCCTCCCCGCCCGTGCTGCCGCGCCGCGGCCGGGAAGCCCAGCGGGCGGCGCGGGCGGAGGCGTCCCCGCGCCGAGAGCCCGCGTACCCCGCGCTGCGCGCGCTCGCCAACGAGCTGCACCCCATCAAGCTGCAGCCTCAGCGCGGCGGCCCCGGCCGCATCGCGCCCCTCTGCGCCGCCACGGGCCGCTGCGCGCCGCCCGAGCCCCCCGCGGGGCCCGCCCCCCACGTCCGCTGCCGCCTGGACATCAAGCCCGACGACGCGGTGCTGCAGCACGCCGCCCGCGGCCCGCGGCCCGGCGGGCCCCCCGACAGCGCGCCCTGGGCGCGCGCCGGCCCGCAGCTCTACGGGCGCACCGTGCCCGGGCCCCGCCACGTGGCTCTGTCGCGCACCCCCACCCCCAGCGACTCCTACTGCGCGGACCCGCGCGCGCTGTACTGCGACGGCTCCCTGCCCGCGCCCCGGGACTTCGCGGAGCGCCGCAGCCTGGCCTTCGCCGCGCCCCCGGGCCCCACGCAGTTCTTCTACACCGAGGAGCCCGAGGGCCCCCCCGGCGGCTACGCCGCCAGCCCCGGGCCCGCCTTCGACGGCTACTACCCCAGGCCCTTCCCGTCGGAGGAGCCTCCGGGGCCCAGCCCCGGGCGCGCGGGCGGCTACTACGCGGGGGAGGCGCGCGCCTTCCCGGTCCAGGAGCCGCCGTCCCGCTCCTACTACGGGGAGGACCCGCGGGCCTACGGCGCGTTCTGGGCGCCCCGCTACGGCCCTGAGGAGCTGCGGGCCCACCCCGCCTCCCGGATCTTCTACACCGAGGACTTCGGGCGGTACCGCGACCGCGAGGCCCTGGCGCGGACCTACCCGCACCCGCGCAGCAGCCAGGCCTGGGGGGACTGGGGCCCGCGGCCCTACCGCACCCTGCAGGTGGCGCCTCCGCCCGACCCCGGCCAGCTGCTCGCCTCCTGGCACGGGGGCACCGGCACCAGCCCGCCGCGCCTGGTCACCGACAGCCGCCACTACTCCCGCTCCTGGGACAACATCCTGGCGCCGGGGCCCCGCCGGGAGGACCCCCTGGGCCGCGGCCGCAGCTACGAGAACCTGCTGGGCCGGGAGCCGCGCGCCGCGTCCCCCGAGGGCCGGCGCGCCCCGGTGGTGGTGAACCTGTCCACCTCGCCCCGGCGCTACGCGGCGCTGTCGCTGTCCGAGACGTCGCTGTCCGACAAGGGCCGGGGGGGCGAGGGGCCCGGCCGCAACTGGTACGTGACCCCCGAGATCACCATCACCGACAACGACCTGCGCGCCGCCGAGCGCCCCGCCGCCAGGGCCCGGGAGCCGCCGGGGGGCCGCCCGCGGCCGCCCCCGCCCGCCGCCCCCGCGGCGCGCCAGCGCAGCCTGGAGCAGCTGGACGAGCTCATCACCGACCTGGTCATCGACTCCCGGCCCCCCGCCGGCCGCGCCCCCGAGGCCGCGGCGGAAGGGCCGGGCCGCGCGCCGCGCCGCCCGCCGGACTCCCGGCCCGCCCGGGCGCCGCGCTCGCCGCCCGCGTCGGCCGGCAGCGCCGAGGAGCCCGCGGGGCGCGCGGCGGACGCGTCCCCGGAGCCCAGCGCCGACGAGGACGACCTGATGACCTGCTCCAACGCGCGCTGCCGGCGCACCGAGACCATGTTCAACGCCTGCCTCTACTTCAAGTCCTGCCACAGCTGCTACACCTACTACTGCTCGCGCCTGTGCCGCCGCGAGGACTGGGACGCGCACAAGGCGCGCTGCGTGTACGGCCGCGTGGGCAGCGTGTGCCGCCACGTGCTGCAGTTCTGCCGCGACAGCGCCCCGGTGCACCGCGCCTTCTCGCGCATCGCGCGCGTGGGCTTCCTGTCGCGCGGCCGCGGCGTGCTCTTCCTGGGCTTCCCGAGCCCCGGCTCCGCCGACAACTTCCTGCGCTTCGGCCTCGAGGGGCTGCTGCTGTCGCCCACCTACCTGTCGCTGCGCGAGCTGGCGGCGCACGCCGCGCCCCTGGGCAGCTACGCGCGCGAGCTGGCGGCCGCGGGGCGCCTCTACGAGCCGGCCGAGTGCTTCCTGCTCAGCGTGTCGGTGGCCGTGGGCCCCGGCGCCGCGCCCCCCGGCGCCCCCGGCCGGCCCGCGCCCGCGCCCGCGCCGCGCAGCGCGGGGCCCACCGTGCGCAAGTTCGCCAAGGTGGCGCTGGCGGCCGGCAGCCCGGCGCGGCCGCCCCCGGCGCGGGGCCGCGAGCCCGACATGGAGACGCTGATCCTGACGCCGCCGCCCGGCACGGCGGGCCTGGACCAGGACGGCGAGGCGGGGCGGCGCGCGCGCGAGGTGGCCTTCATCCACATCCAGCGCGAGCTGCGGCTGCGCGGCGTCTTCCTGCGCCGCGAGTTCCCGCGCGTGTACGAGCAGCTCTGCGAGTTCGTCGAGGCCAACCGGCGCTTCACGCCCACCACCATCTACCCCACGGACCGGCGCACCGGCCGCCCCTTCATGTGCATGATCATGGCCGCCTCCGAGCCGCGCGCCCTCGACTGGGTGGCCAGCGCCAACCTGCTGGACGACATCATGTGAGCGGCGGGGGCGCGCCGAGCCCCGCCCCGCCCCGCGGCGGCCCCCCCCCGGCCCCCGCCCCGGGGCCGCCGCGGCCCGCCGGGGTGCGTGCCGCTCGGCGCCCCTTCCCCTCGGGGGGCGCCCCGAGAAGCCGCGGCGGGCCGCGTCCCGGGGCCCCCGTCCTGGCGCACAGCGCCGGCGGGAGCGGGGCCCGCGGGGCCTCCGGCCGCCCTCGGCCGCCGCGGCCCGCACAGGGCGGGGAGCGCGCAGCCGCAGGGCCGGGCGCCGGCGGGGCCCTGGCAGGGCCGGGGCGGGGCGCGGCGGGGCGCGGGCGCTGGAAGCGCGGGGCCGGAGGCCGTCCAGGGGCCCCCCGCGGCCGAGGGAGGACCCGAGGGGGATCCCCGCCGGGAGCGCGGCGCGGAGGGCACGGCCGGGAGGGGCGCCCCCCGCGCTCGGCCGCGCGAGTCGAGCCGCCGTCGCCCCGGCGCGCCCGCCGGCCTCCCCGCCCCGAGGGCCACCCCGGGCCCGGGCTCCCGCGGCGGCGGGCGCGCGCGAAGCCAGTAAAGTCGCTCTGGAACGTGGTCGCTGCTGCCTCATTGGGGCGCGCGGGGCTCGCGGGGAGCGCGGCCGGGGCCGGCCCGCCCGCCCGGACGGGGCCGCCCGCGCCGGCTCCTTCCCCTTTAAGTGCGGCCCGCGCGGCCCCCGCTGCAAGGAGCTGGGTTGCGATTGGCCAGGCCGCGCCGCGGGCCGGCGGCACGATTGGCTGGGGCGCCGCGCCCCGGCAGCACGGCCCCGCGGGATTGGCCAGGCGCCCTCGCGGCCCGCCTCCCGCTCTCGGCGCAGCCCGGGCCGCGCGCAGTGGCCGCAGAGCCGCGGAGCGGGCGCGCTCCGGGGAACATGGCGGCGGCCGACCTCGCCCAGATCCCCGATGTGGACATCGACCCCGACGGCGTCTTCAAGTACGTGCTGATTCGAGTCCACGCGGCGCCGCCCTCCGGGGCCCCGGCCGCGGAGAACAAGGAAATTGTGCGCGGCTACAAGTGGGCCGAGTACCACGGTGAGGGCGGGGCCAACCGTGGCTGGGGCGGGGCCTGGCGCACAGGGGCGGGGCCTCCCAGCGCCGGAGGCGGGGCGGGGCGGGGCCTCCCACCAATGGAGGCGGGGCGGGGCGGGGCGGGGCCTCCCACCAATGGGGCGGGGCGGGGCGCGGCCTCCCACCAATGGGGCGGGGAGGGGCGGCGCCTCCCACCAATGGAGGCGGGGAGGGGCGGGGCCGCCGCGCCCGTCGGGGGACAGTGCGCTCTTGTCCAGGGGAGTCTGACCCCGGGCGGGCCGAGCGGAGAGGGGGACCCGGAGGGCAAGGGGCTGCCTCTCCACCCCCCCCGTCTGGGCCTTGCGCACCCCTCCCTTCCCGCCCGCCGGGCCTGGCGGGGTTCAGACCCCCCCGCTGGCCAGGCCCCGCTGAGCCCCGTGCCCCCCAGCGGACATCTACGACAAGGTCTCCGGCGAGCTGCAGAGGCAGGGCTTCGGCTGCGAGTGCCTGGGCGGGGGGCGCATCTCCCACCAGAGCCAGGACCGGAGGATCCACGTGTACGGCTACTCCATGGTGAGAGCCGCGGCCGCGGGAGGGGCGCCCCGCCCTCAGCCAGGCCCGCCCGGCTCTCCCGGAGCCCGCACGCACCGCCGTCTCCCCTCAGGGCTACGGACGCGCCCAGCACGCGGTCTCCACGGAGAAGATCAAAGCCAAGTACCCCGACTACGAGGTCACTTGGGCGGACGACGGCTACTGAGACCGCGCGGGGCTCCACCGCCAGCCGCTGCCCGGCCCCAGCCCCCTGGACATGGACGCCCAGTGCCCGCTCTACCTCGCCCCCAGGAATTAAAGCGCTGTCCCCCGCCGCGGCTGCTGTGTTCCTTGACTTCACCCGGCGGGGCGGGCGTGGGCGGCAGCCCGGGGTGTGGCGGGCACTCGGGGCTTTGGTCACGGGACGGCTGTGCCCTTTTACAGCCCGGTGGCCCCTCCACGTGGCTGCCATCCCCAAGGACGTCGGGGGGAGGCTCGGGGCCCCTTGCTCAGGGCCCAGTGACCCTTGTCCTGGCCAGCAGGATGTCCGTGTCCCCAAGGCCACATGTGAGGCAGCCCCGGCCCTCACCCGCAGTGAGCAGTCAGGTCAGGGCTGGGACCTGGACTAGCGCCCCTGTCCCAGACCTCCCTGTGCAGGGCCGGGTGGGGCCGGCACCCACCTCCCCAGCACATCTGCCCTCGCTGGTGCCCCGTGCCCACGCGCGGTCCTCGGGTCACCTGCAGGTGTGTCCCAGGGGGAGCAGGCTGGGGCCCAGCCCAGGGCCAGGTGCCTGAGGCCACACCATGGTGCTGCACAGGCAGAGCCCGGCCAGCCCTGCAGAGAGCGCACCATCTGCTTCTTTCCAACCAAGGAGAGAACGGGGACCCTCCCACACAGTGCCCCAGGGTGCCAGGGCACCCCAGGCAGGGAGCCGGGAGCAGGGTGGGTCACACACCCCAGTCCCTGCTCCAGCCACGGGGCAGAGCCTCCCTCACTGGCTGCCCCTGCCTTGTGCCTCCCCCCGCCCCAGCCAAACAACAGCCACCCCGACCTTCGATCCGGGGAGGGGGCAGGGGGAGCCGACCAGGCCGGGGCCCCTCAACTGGGTGCGTTTACGACCAGATTTCCCTCCTCGTCAGCACGGGGTGGGGCTGCCTGGGGCCGTGGGTACAGAAGGTCTGCACCCCACTCGGCCTGAGCAGACGCTGTGGGGACACCGAGGACAGGCCGCTGCGCCCTCAGCCCAACCATGCGTCTACCCGGCCCCCTCCTGCCGGCCCTGGCCCTGCTCCTGGGTGAGTGCCCAGCCCAGCTCTGGAGGCAGGGGTGGCGGGCCAGTGCCAGGGGGCCCTGGGGAGTCCAGGTCTTGGGCCACAGTGATACCTGGCGTCTCCGCTGGCAGCAGGGTGCCCAAGCTGGGCCCGTGTCCCCGACCACTGTCAGGCCCCCCCGGAGGCCGTGTGCAACTTCGTGTGTGACTGCTGGGGCTGCTCGGATGAGGCCCAGTGCGGTGAGCCTGGGCAGGCGGGGGGTGGGCAGGGCTGACCCTCCACGGCCACCCGCTGACCACCCACCTGCTCAGGTTACCATGGGGTCCCAGCCGCCCTGGGCACCCCCTTCTCCTGTGACTTTGAGTCGGACGCCTGCGGCTGGCGGGATGTCAGCACCTCGGGCTACAGCTGGCTCCGTGACCGGGCAGGAGCCGCGCCGGAGGGCCCGGGGCCACACGCGGACCACACGCTGGGCACCGACCTGGGTGAGGCCCCTGGTCAGTTCCTGCGCCAGCCCCTCCCGGCTCTCCTGCCACCCCTGACCTCACGCCCCGCCTCAGGCTGGTACATGGCAGTCGGCACCCACCGGGGAAAGGAGGCGTCCAGGGCAGCCCTGCGCTCGCCCGTCCTGCACCAGGCGGCCCCCGGCTGCGAGCTGCGGCTCTGGTACCACGTGACCTCCAGAGGTGTGCGGGCCTCCGGCAGGGGTGCCCGGGGAGAGGCCCCCGAAGGTGGGGCCGGCAAGCCGCAGGCCTGAGCTGCCGCCCCCGCAGATGTGGCCGAGCTGCGCTTGGAGCTGACCCACGGCGCCGAGACGCTGACCCTGTGGCAGAGCCCCGGGCCCTGGGGGCCGGGCTGGCGCGAGCTGGTGGTGGCCACAGGCCGCATCCGGGGCAGCTTCCACGTGAGCGGGCGGCGCGGCGGGGCGGGCGGGCGGGCGGCGAGGCCCCCTCAGGCCCTCAGGCCGCCGCTCTCCGCAGGTGACCTTCTCCGCCACCCGCAACGCCACCCACAGGGGCGCCGTGGCCGTGGACGACCTGGGCTTCCGGAGCTGCGCGCTGCCCCGTAGGCCGGCGGGCGGGGCGGGCGGGCGGGGGGCGGGGGGCTCCGGCTCCCGCTCCCCTCCCGGCGGCTCAGAGGCTCCCCGCCCCCAGCGCCCCAGGCCCGCTGCCCGCCCGGGCACCTGCACTGCGGGAACCGGGCCTGCGCCGCGCCGCGCCAGCTGTGCGACGGGGAGGACGACTGCGGCGACGGGGAGGACGAGGGCGCCGCCGCCTGCCGTGAGCGCGGGGCCGGGCGCGGGGGGGGGGGCGGGGGGCGCCCGCCTGCGCCCGCCTGAGCCCGCGGCCCCCAGGACACCACGCGGCCGCCGACTTCGAGACGGGCCCGGGCCTGTGGAACCACTCGGAGGGCTGGACTCGGAACCGCAGCGCGGGGGCCCCGCCGCTCCCGGCCTGGCCGCGCCGCGACCACAGCCGCAACAGCGCGCGGGGTGAGGGCCCGCGCCTCCCGCGCCCCGCGCGCCCCCCGCATCCCCGCGCCCCCTGCGCCCCCCCGCGCCCCGCGCGCCCCCCGCATCCCCGCGCCCCCTGCGCCCCACCCGCGGCCCCGCCAGCCCCGTCGCTGTCTCCGCAGGCGCCTTCCTGGTGTCCCGAGCGGGGCCCGGCGCCCCCGCCGTGCTCTCCAGCCCCGAGTTCCAAGCCTCCGACCCGCACAACTGCTCGGTGAGGTGGGCGGGCGCGGGGCTGCGGGCCACCGAGCCGGCGCCGCCCTGACCCTCGGCCCCCCGCAGCTCACCTTCTACCTCTACCTGCACGGCTCCGCGGCCGGCCGCCTGCAGCTCCTCCTGCAGACGCGGGGGCCCGGCGCGCCCCCGGACCCCGTCCTGCTGCGCCAGCGCCGCGGGGAGCTGGGCGCCGCCTGGGTCCGAGACCGGGTTGACGTCCAGAGCACGCGCCCCTTCCGAGTGAGGCCGCGGGGGCGCGCGGGGGCGGGCGGGGGCGGGGGCCCCTCCGACGGGACGGCGGGGCCGCGGCCAGAGGGACGGGCCCTCCCTGCGCCGGGCGGGGGCAGCGCGCAGCCGGCAGGCGGGAGAGGCTCGGGCGCGGCCCGGACGCCAGGGGCGCGGGCGCCCGCTGAGCCCCCGCCGCCCGCAGCTCCTCCTGGCCGGGCACACGGGCCCCGGGGGCGTCGTGGGCCTGGACGACCTCATCCTGTCCGAGCACTGCCGACCGGCGGCCGGCGCGCGGCCGGGCCCTTGGCTCCCCTCGAGGGCCCCGACGCCCCCGGCCAGCCCCTGCGAGCCCGGACACCTGGCCTGCGGGGGCCTGTGCGTCCCCCCGGAGCAGCTGTGCGACTTCCAGCAGCAGTGCGCCCAGGGCGAGGACGAGCGCGCCTGCGGTGAGGCCGCGGCCGCCGGCGGGGGCGGGGCGGGGCCGGCCGGCCGGGCGGGGCGGGGCTTGGCCGGGCGGGGCGGGGCTTGGCCGGGCGGGGCGGGGCTTGGACGGTGGGTGGGGCCGGGCGGGGGCGGGGCCAGGTGGGGGCGGAGCCAGGCGGGGCGCGAGGCGGGGCCGGGGCCGGGGCCGGGGCCGGGGCCGGGCGGGGCGGCGCATCGGCGCATCCCGGCGGCTCTCTGCAGGCTCCACGGACTTCGAGTCCCCCGCGGCCGGGGGCTGGGAGGACGCCAGTGTGGGGCGGCTGCAGTGGGCCCGTGGCCCGGCCCAGGAGCTTGGAGGCCCAGGCGCGGAGGCCAGCGGGGCTGCGGCTGGTGAGGCCCGCGCCCACCGGGGCCTCGGGGGTCCTGCTGTTCCCGGCTCGCAGGGTCTCTGGCCCGCGGCTCCCTGGAGGGAAACCCTGAGGCCCTGCTCCCCGCAGGGCACGTCCTGTCCGTGCAGCGGGCCTGGGGGCAGCTGGCCGCTGAGGCGCGGGTCCTCACTCCCGCCCTGGGCCCCTCGGGCCCCAACTGCGAGATCCGCCTGGCCTACCACTTCCACAGTCACCCCCGAGGTACCGCTGCCCTCGGGTCTGGCCCTGCGCGGGCTGGTCCCCCGGGAGGCTGGGGGCCAGACCCCCACCCACAGTTCGACCTCGCCAGGCTTCCTGGCGCTGCTGGTGGAGGAGGGCGGCCGCCAAGAGCTGCTGTGGCAGGCCCGGGACAGCGGCCCCCTGGGCTGGAAGACGGACACTGTCCTCCTCGGGGCGCGCCGCCGGCCCTTCAGGGTGAGGCCCCGGGCGGGGGCAGGGCGGGCACACTGTCCCGGTCTCCAGCGAACGGCTCCCCCCTCGACCCCAGCTGGAGTTCGTGGGCCTGGTGGACCTAGATGGCCCTGGCCAGGAGGGCGCCAGGGTGGACACAGTGACCATGAGGGACTGCAGCCCCACGGCCGCCGCCGACAAAGACACAGGTCCTGCCTGCCCTTTCCTGCCCCACAGAGGGGCCCCTGGGTGCCCCCGCGGCAGACGGGGTGCCAGCTGCAGGGTGCTGACCCCCCACTGCCCCCAGAGGTCTCCTGTAACTTTGAGCGTGACTTGTGCGGCTGGCACGCGGGCCACCTCTCAGATGCCCACTGGCGCCGGGTGGCGAGCCACGGCCCCGACTACGACCACACCACCGGCCAAGGTAGGCCCGGGCAGGCGCCCTGCCCACCCGCTGGGCCCAGGGCCTGGTCTGCAGCTCTGCCCGCCCCGCAGGCTACTTCGTCCTCCTGGACCCCACGGCACCCCTGGCCCGGGGCCCAGGCGCCCAGCTGCTCACCCAGCCACAGGCGCCGGCAGCCGCACAGCAGTGCCTGTCTTTCTGGTACCACCTCCACGGCCCCCAAACTGGTGAGCAGCTCAGGGCAAGCGGGCGCAGGGCTCTGGCTGGGCTGGGGAACCCGGGATTGGGGTGAGCCCACTGCAAGCTGGCCCTCCTCCAGGGACGCTGCGCCTGGCCATGAGGCGGGGCAGGGAGGCCGACGAGCTGCTGTGGGCGAGGTCAGGCACCCAGGGCAACCGCTGGCACCAGGCCTGGGTCACTCTCCGCCACCGGCCGGAAGAGGCCGCCATGTACCAAGTGAGGCGGGCGCCCACGGCGGTGGGGCGGGGCAGGGTGGGGCACCAGGCCCCTGCATGACGCCCTCTGCCCCCAGCTGCTGTTCGAGGGCCTCCGCGACGGCTACCACGGCACCATGGCGCTGGACGACGTGGCTGTGCGCCCAGGACCTTGCTGGGCCCCCAAGCAGTGCTCCTTTGAGGACTCGACCTGCGGCTTCTCCACGGGGGCCCAGGGGCTCTGGAGACGCCAGAACAACGCCACAGGCCAGGCCTCCTGGGGCCCTCGAGCTGACCACACCACCCAGACCGCTCAGGGTGCAGACCTGGGGCGAGGGGCGGGGCCTGGCGGGGAGCGGCGAAGGGTGGGGCCAGCAGGCTGACGCTGCGCCCCGCAGGACACTACATGGTGGTGGACTTGAGCCCGCAGACCCTCCCCCGTGGCCACGTGGCCTCTCTGACCTCAGGGGAGCACCGGCCCCTGGCCCAGCCCTCCTGCTTGACCTTCTGGTACCACCTAAGCTTCCTTAACCCAGGTGAGGGGCCAAGGCCTCTCGAGTCCCCAGCCTCCTGCCCCCGCGGGTCCCTGGGGAACCTTCTCCCTAAGCAGCTGACCACCCTGGGGTGCAGGCACCCTGCAGGTACACGTGGAGGAGACCGAGCGGCGTCAGGTGCTGAGCATCAGCGCCCAGGGGGGGCTCACCTGGCGCCTGGGCAGCGTGGACGTGCAAGCTGAGCAGGCCTGGAGGGTGAGTGGAGGCGCCCACCCCTAGGGTTCCCCAGACCGTGCTCGAGGCTCCCCTGCCTGTGCCCGCCCAGGTGGTGTTCGAGGCCGTGGCCGCCGGCGTGGACCACTCCTACATGGCGCTGGACGACCTGCTTCTGCAGGAGGGGCCCTGCCCTCGGCCAGGTGGGAGCTGCAGGGCTGG
The DNA here is from genome assembly GCF_964194135.1 of Talpa europaea. Classification (NCBI taxonomy): domain Eukaryota; kingdom Metazoa; phylum Chordata; class Mammalia; order Eulipotyphla; family Talpidae; genus Talpa; species Talpa europaea. Next base: position 198,320 of record NC_140074.1, on the reverse strand, counting down.
CCCTGTGACCTGCCTCTGGTCAGGGGTGGTGCCACCCCCAAGACGCCTGGCCGGGCCGTGCCTGGCAGTGGGGTACCGCGGGGGGGACAAAGTTCATCGCCGGGTCTCTCGCAGCCTCCTGTGACTTCGAGGCGGGCCTCTGTGGCTGGAGCCACCTGCCCTGGCCCGGCCTGGGCGGCTACAGCTGGGACTGGAGCAGCGGAGACGCACCCTCCCGCTACCCACAGCCCGCGGTGGATCACACCCTGGGCACGGAGGCAGGTGGGTCTGCGTGGGGCAGGGCCTACCCCGCTCCCCACAACCAGCCCAGGCCAGGCCAGCGTGGCTCCCCACGGGCCGCAGGCCACAGGTCGGACGCCGGCCCACCCAGCCAGCTGCCCACTGTGGTCCCCAGGCCACTTCGTCCTCTTCCAAACCGGTGTGCTGGGCCCCGGGGCGCGGGCGGCCTGGCTGCGCAGCCCACCTCTGCCAGCCACCGCGGCCTCCTGTCTCCGCTTCTGGTACCTCATGGGCTTCCCCGAGCACTTCTGTAAGTCGGCTGGGCGGCGGCCCCGGCGGCGGGGGGCAGGGCCGGGCGGGCCTGACCAGGGCTGCTCTCAGACAAGGGCGAGCTGAAGGTGCTCCTGCTCAGCGCGCGGGGCCAGCTGACCGTGTGGGGCGCCGGCGGGCGCCTGCGGCACCTGTGGCTGGAAGGTCAGGTGGACGTGGCCAGCCCCGAGGAGTTCCAGGTGAGGCCGGAGCGGGGCCCGGGGGCGCAGCCCTCCCCCTGGCCTCGGCTGCAGCGGCCGCTTCTCCCTTCTGGGCAGATCGTGTTTGAAGCCACTCTAGGTGGCCAGCCGGCCCTGGGGCCCATCGCCCTGGACGACGTGGAGTACCTGGCTGGGCAGCCTTGCCAGCTTCCTGCGCCCCACCGGGGTAAGTCCTGCCCCGGGGACCGGCACGCCAGCACCGGCCCTCCTCCTGGCTGGGCGGCTCCGTCCTGCTGCGCGAAACGCCCCCCAGAGTGGGTGGCGGGCAGGAGGTACCTGGTCAGGCAGAGCCCTTGGCCAGCCTTCCCCGAGAGCGACCAGAGGGCCTAGCCAGGGCCCCACGGGTCTGTGGAGGAGCCGGCACCCCACGGCTCCCCGGCCTGTGCCTGTCCGCCGGCTGCTCCCGGCCTGGGCGTGGGCCGACAGGGAGGCCTCTGTCCGGGCTCACACATCCCGCCCACAGGGAACAGGGCAGAGGCCACTTCAGTGGCAGCCGTGGTCGGAGGCGCCCTCCTCCTCGCGCTTCTGGTGCTGCTTGGCCTCGGGGTGCGGCGCTGGCTGCCGGGGAAGGGCAGCTGCCCGCTCCAGGCGGAGGCGCTTGCGGCCCCTGGCTTCGACAACGTCCTCTTCCAGGCGGTACGAGTCCCGCGGGGGCTGGGCGGTGGCAGGGCGAGGCCTGCAGGGCCCAGGAGGGCAGGGGTGCCCCCATCGGCCGCCAGAGCCGCTCTTTCCCCGCAGGACCAGGTCACCCTCGCTGCATCGGTCCCCGACAGCCAGTAGACGGGTTGGAGAGACCCGATCCCCGGTGGACCTCGGGGGAGAAGCCTGCCGTCCCCCAGGCTGCTCGCGCCTGCCAGCGTACTCTCACCCCGTAATAAAGCCCCTGCTCGCAGCTGCAGTCCCGGCATCCCACTCTGCCTTCAAGGGGACCCGTGGGGTTCCTGCCCAGGGCCCCTCCCACAGCAGGGCCCCAACACTCGGCCCCTCCCCCGCCACCTCTGCAGCCCACCCCGGCTGCACGCAGACCCCGGGAGGGCAAAGGCTTCTAGGCCTGCGGGCCCCTGATGCGCTCAGAGGTCCTGCTCCCCACCGCCCTGAGCACACCCCGTGTCCACTGCACCCAGCATGGGTCTGGGGGACCCCCAGAACAAGGGGCCTCAGCAGAGGTTACTCAGGGGCCCTATACAGCCCCGCACAGGTCCTGGGAAGGAAGCTGGAGCCCCTGCCTCAGACGGTGAACAGGTGGAAGTGACCCCCCCCCCCCCCGGAGTTCCTGGTGCCCATACGCCCCCCTGGTGTTAGGTGGTGGTCAGGTCTCCTGCCCCAGGGAGATCCGGTTCTGGGCACCGCCCTTCGCAGGGCGTGGCCCCGTGGGTGGGGAAGGGTGCGACCAGGTACAGTGTGCGCAGACCAGTGGCCACTCCGCCTCCCGGGTCCTGCAGGGGGGAGGGGCGGGCCCCGGGGAGAGGAGGCAGGGGCGCGGCGGGAGGCTGGCCACAGACACACGGGTGGGGAAGACACTCAGGCCGACCGGCTCCCTCTGCTCAGCCTCGCCAGGCCCCTACCATCCTGCCCGGCGAGGGGAGCCCCCAGAGCCCCCCTCATGGGGCAGAGAGCGCAAAGTGAGGGCCCTCTGGGCCCTCGCGGGGCAGAGGGAGGAGGGAAGGAGAAAGAACCACGAGAAGCAAACGCTTTGCAAGGTTTAGTCTTGGCTTGACGAGGGGTGCAGGTGAGGGGTCCCCAGGCGGGGCTTCCGCCCTACGTTCCGCGGGGCCACAAGAACCCAGGCTGGCGCGGGCGGCCAGGGGGCGCCAGCCGGGCGAGATCAGCCGGAACGCACTGATTTCGAGGCTTTGTGTTCATTTCGCCCTCGGCCCCTTCTCGATCGGCTTCCCAATGTCCTTCCCCCGGAGCTTCAGGCCTGCAAGACCACGGCCCGCTGACCCGCGGCCACGCTGCCAGGGCGCCCCCGCGTCCAGCCCCTGCCAGCTCCCAGCAGGACGCCGCCTCCGCACCTGGTTTCAGAAGCAAGCACCCGCCCTCGGCCCCCTCGAGGGGGACGGCCCGCGTGGCCAGCGGGGGGAGGCCCCTCTGCAGGCGGCGGAGACCCGGAGAGGAGGCGGCGCAGTGCCTCACGCGGGGCCTCCGAGGCTTGGGAAGCCCCGCCCCGCCCCGCCCGCCCTCCGCAGCGGGCCCGCAGGCCCGGGGCACTCACCGATGGCCCTCTCGATCTTGCCCAGGACCTGGTTGTTGGGGATGGCGCGCCCGCTCTCGTAGTCCGCGATCACCTGCGGCTTCTCGTTGATTTTCTGAAACAAAGACGCGCTTCGCACCCACGCCGGCCACACCCCCCCCCCCAGGGGAGCCCCCCGGCCAGGCCCGCCCGAGGCCGGCGCTCACCGTCGCCAGGTCCTTCTGCGTCAGTCCCTTGCTCTGCCGGCCCTGCTGGATGACCTTGCCCACCTCCAGGGTGACCCGGTCGTGGTGCAGCTCCTCGGTCTCGCGGTCCAGCTTGGCCGTGTTCTTGGTGATGGAGTGCTGCTTGTTCTGGCCGGCGGCCCCTGGGGCAGGGGGCGAGAGCGTGTCCGGCCCCGCGGCGAGAGCACGGCGCTGGGGGGGGACCCCGGGCCCCCCTGTCGTCCGCCCCGGCGCTGGCCCGACCCTGGATCCCAGGGCCCCACCCCCGTCTCCGGGGGCCCCGAGCGCAGACTCCCGAGGGTGGCTGCGCGGGTACCTACATTTCTTGGACGTTTCCACGTCTTCTCCTCGTCTCTGAGCCGCTAAGATGGCCTGAAAGTCAGAAGGTGATTTTTGGCGCAGACGGGCCTCCCTCGGGGCGCGGGGGCGCGAGTCCCTGCTCTACGGCGCTACCTGCAGCCTCTGCGGCACGAGCTGCAGGGGAGTGGCCCCCGGGGCGCAGCAGACGCCTCCTTTCTCCCCGCTGCCCCCCTCAGCAAAGCGTCTCTGTGAAGCCACCTGCTCTGCTCCCCACCGTCTGAGAAGCCCCCTCACCCCCACCTCTGGTCCGCGCCCCGGCTCTCGCGCGCACAAGTGAATAAAATAAATCTTTAAAAAAGCAACACCAGGCCGCGGCAGCGCCAGGCGCACACCGGCCGGGGCTGCGGTCAGCAGCAGGCTCGAGCCCCCACCCCAGGGGCCCACCCGCGAGCGAGGTGTGAGACCCACACTCGCCGGGCGAAACCCAGGAAGCCAGCCTCGGCCAGGCCGCAGGAGGCCGCCAGCAGGGACGCGCCTCGCCACCGACAGGCACACGCTGGCGCCTCCTGGAAGCGCGCGCGGGAGCAGAAGGGGCCTGGCGGGGCGGCCCGGCCTTCCTCCGGGCATCGGGCACGCAGCCTGCACCCCCCGCCGCTCAACGGCCCCTTCCAGGCGGGCGCAGCGCCACGCTGGCCCGTCCACGCTCCGGAGGAGGGGCTGAGGAGCGGGCAGCCGCGGCCAGAGGTTCTGCCAGGGGCTCTCCCACACCGAGCGCGCGGCCAGCAGGAGGAAAGCAGGGGCGGCTCTGCCCTGCAGGACGGGCCCAGGGCAGGGCCCCGGGGCCGGGGCTCCCGGCAGCTCACCCCAGCCCAGGCCGGGCAGACCCTGAAGGACCCGTCCCTCACGTCAGGCCCCGGCTGGCCCCGCCGCACACGGAGTCCCTCTCCCGCAGCCCCGCCCACGCTGGCCAGGAGGAGCCGAAGGCGCCTCAGGCATCTCCAGGGCCTCAACGGGGCTGCCCCGCAGCCACCACTGCCCTCCGCAGGCTCCGGGGCAGTCAGGCGCCGGAGACCAGGCAGACCCCTGGTCCCGGTCCCTATGGACCCTGTCCTGGCCCCCCCGTCCTGCCCAGCTGCCCCTGCCCCCGCAGGCCCATCCCTGCCCACCCTCCCCTGGCGTCCTCTTCATCTACTGCCCCTGGACCTTGTCCAGGCTGCGCCCAGGCCCCGCCCAACGCCACACCCGCCCCACGGGGCCCTTGGCCTGGCCATGACACCTCCCCCGGGACCCCCAGCCACCCTCGCCTGCTGACCGTCCTGGCCCTGCCCGACACGCCTGACCCTCCAGTCCGATACTCAAGTCCCTGCACCCCCACCTACCCGACCGTTCTCCTCAGCCTGGGACCTGGAGCCCCTCGTGCTGCCCCTCGCACTGGCCCCGTCCAGCCTCTCCCGGTGCCCTGCCAGCAGCTGTCCCCCCTGCTCCCGGGCCCTGCTCCCGCACCCCACCCTGCCCCAGACCCCGCGCCCCCCCAGGCCGTGCTCCCCGCCCCAACCCCTTGCCCCCTGGCCGAGCCCCATGCCCGCCAGGCCCTCACCCCAGCCCCTGCCGTGCCCCCACTCAGCCCCGGTTCCCGGCCCCCCAGCCCCAGCCCCGGTCCCGCGGTTGGCCCCAACCCCGCCCCACGCCCCACCCCCTCCGAGCCAGCGTTCCCCCCCCCAGCTGCGGCCCGCCCCCCCCCAGCTCCTGCCCCGGCTCCGCGCCCCCCTCAGCTTCGGCCCCAGCTCCGGCCCCGAGACCACCCCAACCCCGGCCCCGCGCCCCCCACCCCCCGGCCCCGGCTCCCCCCGGCCCCGCGCCCCCCACCCCCCGGCCCCGGCTCCCCCCGGCCCCGCCCGGCACGGGCCCCGGCCCCGCGCGTGCCCCGGCCCCGGCCCCGCGCCCCCCCCGCCCCGGCCCCGCGGCCCCCGCCCCGGCCCCGCGCGGGCCCACCTGCTTGGACTTGGCCTGCGCGGCCGTGGGGCCCTTCTTGCGCAGCACCGTCACCGTGTCCCAGTCGCTCTCGGCCATGGCGGGGCGCTCAGTGCGGCGGCGGCTCCTGGCCCGGCGCGCGACGCGACGTCCGTCGTCCCCGCCGCTTCCGGCCCCGCCCCCGCCCCCCGCCCGCCCCGGCGTGCCCCGCGCGGCCAATCGGCGCCCGGCTCGCTGCGGGGGGCGGGGCGGCGCTCCCGGGGAGGGCGGGGGGGCGGCGGGCGCCGCGGTCTGCACCCGCGGGGCGCGGGGGACCTCGGTGCGGGGCGCGCCGGCTCCCCCTGTCCCCCCGCGCGGGCTCCCTCGGGGCGGCGGCGGGCCGAGGTGGGGGGGGGCTGGGCCGAGGTGGGGGGGGGCTGGGCCGAGGTGGGGGGGGCTGGGCCGAGGTCGCGGGGGGGCTGGGCCGAGGTCGGGGGGGGGGCTGGGCCGAGGTCGCGGGGGGGGGGCTGGGCCGAGGTCGGGGGGGGGGCTGGGCCGAGGTGGGGGGGGCTGGGCCGAGGTGGGGGGGGCTGGGCCGAGGTCGCGGGGGGGCTGGGCCGAGGTCGCGGGGGGGGGCTGGGCCGAGGTCGCGGGGGGGGGGGGCTGGGCCGAGGTCGGGGGGGGGGCTGGGCCGAGGTCGCGGGGGGGGCTGGGCCGAGGTCGCGGGGGGGGGCTGGGCCGAGGTGGGGGGGGCTGGGCCGAAGTGGGGGGGGCTGGGCCGAGGTCGCGGGGGGGGGGCTGGGCCGAGGTCGGGGGGGGGGGGGCTGGGCCGAGGTCGCTGGGGGGGGGCTGGGCCGAGGTGGGGGGGGCTGGGCCGAGGTCGCGGGGGGGGGGCTGGGTTGAGGTCGCGGGGGGGGGGGCTGGGCCGAGGTGGGGGGGCTGGGCCGAGGTCGCGGGGGGGGGGGCTGGGCCGAGGTCGCGGGGGGGGGGCTGGGCCGAGGTGGGGGGCGCTGGGCCGAGGTCGGGGGGGGGGCGCCCCGCCGGGCCGAGCGCGGGGGCGGGACCTGCTCTAGCGGCGGGTTTGCTCGAGGTTCCTTCACCTAACTCTTATTCACGCACATCGGGGCGCGGCCGGGGGCGCGGGCCGAGGCAGAGGGGCGCGCCGGCGGCCCCGGGGCGGGGGTGGGGGCGGGTGGGGGGGCGGATCAGGGCGGGTCCCGGGGAGCAGGTCAACGCGGGTCCCAGGGGGGTCGGGGTCGCGTCAGCGCGGGCCGCGGGGGTGCGGGTGGGGGCGTCGGGTCAGCGCGGGCCCGGGGGGGGGGTGCGGGGGGGTCAGCGCGGGTCGGGGGGGGCCGGGGGGATCAGCGCGGGCCCCGAGGGGTGCGGGGGTTCAGCGCGGGCGGGGGAGGGGGTGCGGGGGGTTCAGCGCGGGCGGGGGAGGGGGTGCGGGGGGGGTCAGCGCGGGCCCCGGGGGGATGCCGGGGGTTCAGCGCGGGCGGGGGAGGGGTGCGGGGGGGTCAGCGCGGGCCCCGGGGGGTGCGGGGGGTTCAGCGCGGGCGGGGGAGGGGGTGCGGGGGGTTCAGCGCGGGCGGGGGAGGGGGTGCGGGGGGGTCAGCGCGGGCCCCGGGGGGTGCGGGGGGGTCAGCGCGGGCCCCGGGGGGTGCGGGGGGGTCAGCGCGGGCCCTGGGGCGCGGCCGCGCCTCAGGTTCTGTGACGTCCTGGCGACCTGGTGATTCTGCGTGAAACGGAATTTAATAAACTTACAAACTTTGAAACCAGCGCGCGGGCGCCCGCAGCCGAACAACAGTCCGCGTGAAGCCCGCACCCGCGCCTCGTCCGCTGAGGGGAACGGGCGCTTCACCCGCACCGCGGGGCGCGCGGGGCCGCCTTTATAGGCGGAAGGCGGGGAGGGCGGGGCCGCTGAGGGAGCGCTCATTGGCCGAGAGGGAGCGTCTTGGGCGGGCGCAGCCTCTCATTGGCCGGTGGCGGCGGGAGCACTTCTTATTGGCGGCTGCCGGTGACGGAAGCGTGAGGTGGAACCCCCCCCCCATGGCACCCCCGCCTGGAGGCGCACCCCGGCCTGCTGGGGCTCCGCCGCGCGGTCCCTGCTGGGGACGGTGGGAGGGAAACCCGGGCCATGCCGGCTTTGTTGTTTCTCTTTGTGTGTTCGCGCCCTCCTCGGGGTTATGTCTCCGAATCCGGATTTAAGTAGGTGCCATTAGCCCTGAGGGTCACTGCAGGGGGGTGCAGCAAGTAGGCCCCCACGTTTCCTCGCCTCAGTCTCTTCAACGTCTTCATCGTGTGTTCGCTCGTGTCACTTGGATCTTAATATCATGGATTTACAGAATTGTTGGGATTTTTTTAAAGGTTTCTTTATGCAGGGCTCCCAGGTGGCACAAAGAGTTAAGGCACAGCCTGTGGAGCTGTTCACAGCCGCCACAGCACCAGCCAATCCACCAGCCAGGGGGAAACCCGCGCGGCCAGGCAGACCTCGCCTCTCTCGCCCGCTGCTCCCCTCAGCAGTGCACTTCAATCTCCTGTTCGCTCCCGCTCTGTCTCTGGTGAATCCTCTCACCCCCCACCCCCCCACACATACACCTCTGGCCTAAACCCCGGCTCTTGCATGCATAAATAAATAAATCTTTGGGGATAAATTTTTTCTATTTATTTGTACAAGAGCTGGGTACACGCCAGAGGTGCAGGAGGGTGAGAGGATTCCCCAGAGACAGAGCAGGGAACAGAACAGGCAGACTGACTGAAGCACACTGCTGAGGGGAGCAGCGGGGAGACAGGAGAGGTCTGCTGTGCCATGTGGGCAGCTCCCTGGCTGGCCAGGGATTGAACTTGCACTGCAGGGGCTGCGGACAGCTTCACAGCGCTGCGCTCAACCACCAGCGCCACCAGGGAGGCCCTGAGAAGTATGTCTTTACCTTCAGAGAGCAGCTTCCTGCACTGAGGATGAAAACTATGAAGATGGCTTTGCTAGATCAGGGGCACTCTCCCCCCCCACCAATTTTCAATATATTTACAAAACAATTCTTTAAGGGCCCCCCTGGTGGCACAGCAGGTTGAGCACCGCCTGTGAAGCTGTCCACAACCTCTGCAGCACGGGTTTGATCCCGGTCGGCCGGGGAGATACCCACATGGTGCGGCAGACCTCTCCTGTCTCTCCCGCTGCTCCCCTCAGCAGTGTATTTCAGTCCATCTGCCTGCTCTGCTCCCCAATCTGTCTCTGGTGAATCCTCTCACCCTCCCGCACATCTGGCCTGTACCCCAGCTCTTGTATGTGTGAATAAATAAATCTTAAAAAAATTCACTTTATTTATTTAGGCATACAGCTGGGGTGTAGGGCAGAGATGGGGGGTGATGGTGAGAAGATTCACCAGAGACAGACTGGGGACCAGAGCAGCTGTCATGCTCCTCACCCTCCAGTCTAAACTGTTCTGAGCTGGCAGGACACAGCCTCAAGGCGGCACAGGGCCTCGTCTAGAGCTCCCTCCTTAGACTCCAGGCTGAGTTGGGAGCAGCCTGCAGGTCAACCTCTTCAACCTCTAGCCTGAGATGGGGCCGGCCTTCTGGTCCACTCCTCAGCCTCCAGGCTGAGCTGGGACTGGGCCGCTGGTTGACCTCCTTAGCTCAGGATGATATTGGGAAGTGCCCTGGCCTACCCACTCAGACTCCAGGTTGAGCAGGGGCTAACCTGCCTGTCGACCTCCTCAGCCTCTATGGTTAGGTGGGGCTGGCCTTGGTACGACCATCACTCCCTGGCTCCAGGACAGCAGTCTCAGGCTTGCGGCGTCACCTCACCCCCATCTGCAGCCGGGTGATGGGAGCCTCCTCCACGCTGCTCCGCCATTGCTGTCTTCGGAGAAAGGTCTGTCCTAAATGCCTCCTGCTCTCGGGGGCCCACCCGTGTGTTCTGGATGTGACTGTCACCAAGCCCGTGGCCACCCATGTCTGCCCTGAAGCCGCCATGTGTCCTGTGGCCCTGGGTGGCCCCCTCCAGGTGGCCCTGGGCTCTGGTCTTGCTGCGCCGAGCCCGGAGTCAGGGTGCGGAAAGCTGAGCCTGTGATCGCGGCTTTGCCCCGTGTCTTCTCCCAGAGTGTTAGTGTCCCGGGGCCCCCGTCATGCAGGCTGTGGTGCACCTGACGGCGTCCGGCAAGGGTCCACCTCCGCCCGCCCCAATGTGCATGACCAGCTCCCCCCGCAGAGTGCAGGCAGGCCAGGAACAGTGGGACCAGGCAAGACCAGGGCAGTGGCTGCTGTGGATGGACGTGGCAGGGCTGGGGGCACCGGGCTGGGCAGGGTGGAGGGAACCCGGCCACCCAGAGCCTCCTTGGGCACGTGGGCTGGCCGGCTGGCCATGAGGCAGAGGGCAAGTCCTTGCAGAGGGCAGGTGCTGTGCAGAGGGGGGTCAAAGCCCTGCGGGCCCTTGGATGGTGCTCCAGGAACAGGCTGGACATGCCCCAGGCAGCCCCTGGGACCTGACCTCTGCCCACCAATGCCGACCCACTCTTTCCTTCATCCCGCCTGCAAAGGCAAGCAGACGCAGGTCCCAAGGAGGCCGGTGCGAGCGGGGACCCAGAATACCGCTCCTTCCCGGCCCTCGCGGCTCTCACCTGGCCTGGCATTTGTGCTCTGAGCGCAGCTGAGGCAGGTGGATGGTAAATCACTAAGGGAATTTGGCTGAGCTTGTCTCTGGGTGGGGGAATTTGGGGTGATCTTTTGCTTTCTCCCCAGTACTTTTCTGTATCTCACAGTCGCCCTCTGCTGGGGCCTTGAGCGTGTGCTGATGGGTGAGAGCGCCGCCGCCGGGCCCCTCCCCAACACGATCCGACTCTTAGTCTGCTCCCCACTCAGCAGGGAATCGGGGTGCACAGGCGTGGGAGCTCAGCTCTCCCCTTGGCTCAAGGAGCACGTGGTGGCTGGGGTCCTTCCCACTCACCTCACCAGGCGTGGGGGGGCAGGGGCTCCCCTGCAGGGGACCCCAGCTGGGGCCAGGCTTGGCGCCTCCTCCCTGCAGTTCTGCCCCCAGCTTGACTCCTGGCCAGGTCCAGCTCCGAGCCCAGGAAGCTCGGCCTCTGCCGGAGCTGGGGCTGCCGGAGGAGCTGGTGGCTGTGCACATGAGGGGGCAGGGGTGCAGGGGGAGCCCCTCCTGGCACCCTGGCAGAAGTGGTGGCGGGTCTTTCTGGAAATGCTGGGTGGAAGACGGCAGAGCGGATTGAAACTGGCTTTCTTCAGCGCCTGTGGCCCGGGCTGACCTTCAAATAGCTAAGAGACGAGGAAGAGGAAGGGGCCGCTCCCGGAGAGACACGGCGTACTAGTGGGGCATCTTGGAGGGCTCCATGGGGCCTCCGGGCTGGGTCCTTCCTGCCTCTGGCCGGTGTGCAGAGGCCCGGCGGGCAGGTGTGCCACCATCAGGCAGGGCAGGGGCTGGGGTGGGGCGGGACTGGCCTCTGGGAGCCTCCAGGCAGAGGTGGCCGCCGACAGAGCCTTGGTGTCCGCCAGCCTCTGCCCTCTGGAGGGTCTGGAGGGCTGTGGGGGCTGGGACAGCAGCGGGGCCTGAACTGTCTGTGCCCCCTGCTCCCCTGGGAGCCTGACCCCGGCCCTCTGGGGCTGCCCCCGCCCGTCTGCGCTGAGTTTTGCTTTCTCTTTGGCAGGAAGGAACCTGCTAGGGAATCCCCGTTGTGAGTCACCCTCCCCAGGAGACCCCTCTGCCTGCAGGGCGGTGCGGGCAGGGGCAGGCCGGCCACCCCGCGGCCGCTTGCAGGTGCTCCCTCCCAGGGCCCCGCCCCGAGGGCGTGCTGGCCCCGCTCCAAGGCTGGACCCTCGCGGAGCCGCCCAGGAGCGCGGGGCTGCGGAGGCCTCTGCCCAGGAACTCGTGTCTGGACAGGGAGGGCGGGAGCCGCCGCGCCCCGGGGCAGGAGGCCGGGCCCTGTCAGGAGGGTCCCTTCCTTCAGCCCCGCCTGGGCAGGAGAGGCCGCCTCCCGCCAGGGCCAGCCTCGGTGGCGCGCTGCAGGGGGAGCCCGGGGTCCACGCTGTGGGGCCGGGGCCGCTGGAGGACGCCTGCGAGCAACGGGGCGGCGGGCGGGGACCGCGGACAGCGCGCGGGTGGACGCAGCGTGGCCTGCCACAGGGCGCGGCCCCGCCGGCCGCCCTTCCCGCCCCTTCCCCTTGGACGGCCCGCGGCTTGGGGCGCGCGGCCTTGGGCGCGGGGAGAGCGGCCCGCGCGGGGCGCAGAGGCCGGCGAGGTGTCCGGGCCGCCGGGGAGGCCGCCCCGCCGAGCGCAGCTCGAAGCGTTCGCGGACACGCGCGGCGGCGGCCGCCTAATCCCGGCGCCGGGCGGGCGTCGCGGCGACCCAGTGCTGGGCGCTGCGGCGCCCGTCTGCGCCCGGCGTGCTTCGGGGCACCCCGCCCCCCCCGCCCCCCCAGCGAGGCGCGGCGGAGCCCCCGCACCCGGCCCCGCCGCCGGGTCAGCCGCGTGGGAGCCGCGCGCCCCTCGCAGAGGCGGGAGGAGGCCCACGCCGCGCAGCTCCGGCCAATCGGCGCGCGCTGCGGCTCCCTGCCCGCGTCCGGTAGGCCCGCGCGGCCGTCCGTCAGGAGGGCGGGCCGAGGCGGAGAGACCGCCGGCCAATGGGCGCGCGCTGCGGCTCCCCGCGCGCCTCCGGTAGGCCCGCGCGGCCGTCCGTCGCGAGGGGCGGGGCGGGCCGTGCGGCCGCGGCCGGGCGGGCGCGCAGTTCCGGGCGCGGAGGCCGCGGTGAGCGGGGCGGCGCGGGCCGGGGGCGCGGGGCCGGGGGCGCGGGGCCGGGGCCGGGGGCGGGGCGCCGGGGCGCGGGCGGGCGCGCGGGCGGGCGGGGGCCGGGCGGCCGCTGCGGGCGGAGGGGCCTCGCGGGGCGTGAGCCGAACTGAAAGTCGGGGCGTCCGGCGGAAAGTTCGCGAGCGCGGGGCTCGGGCCGGGCCGGGCCGGGCCGGGGCGGCGCGGCCCGGGGGCTCCTCACGGCCGGGGCCCGCGGGCGGGGGCGGCCCCGGGGCGGGGCCGTGGGGGGCCCGGGGGCCGGTGTCCTCCCGGCGGGGCCGGCCCTGGGGGCCGCGCTCGGGGCGGGGTTCCTGGGGCGGGGGTGCCGGGGCTGGGCGGCCTTTGGGGGCCCCAGGGACCCTCTGGTCGACCTGACGGCTCCGCCTCCCCTCGGCAGCCGGCCGGCCCCCCAGGGCGTTGGAAGCCGGGGTGCCCCTGGCTCCCGCCCCGCCCCGCCCCGCCCCGCCGGGTGTCCTGCCCGGAGCCCCGCAGGATGGAAAGCGCGGAGGGCTGCCTCCCCCCGGGGCGCAGCGCAGCGAGGGGGCACCCCGCGCGAGCACGTGTTTGTGTGTCCGGCGGAGAGGGTCTTTGACACCCAGCCTGGGGCGCCCTGCGGGGGTGGGGAGCCCAGGGCGGTGTGTGCTGGGGCAGCAGCTCTGCCGCCCGAGGGGCGGACCCCGCCCTGCAGACCTGGCTGCAGAAAGGGGGGTCTAGCCTGTGCCCCGCAGGCCGAGGCCCCCACTCTCTGTTAATTTCTTTCTGGGCTCCAGCGTGACCCTCACTCTGCAGAGCTCACCGTGTCCTGAATCTCAGACCCTGGGGGGACGCTCCTCCTGCGGCACTCGGGGCAGCTGGACCGCGCCTGGGGCACACCTGCGCAGCTGCTCCCCTGCACCCCTGCCTGGCTCCAGGCGGTGTCCTCTGCAAAGGCCCAGGGCCCGAGAGGCTGACCCCCCAAAGGTTTGCCGACGCCGTGTCCGAGCCGGTGCAGCCTGGGATGGCCCCTGGTTGGATGACCCGTGCACCGTGTGGCAGGGACACCGGCCCCAGTGCCGTGCATGGGCTGCTCCCCCGAGGGGCTTCGGCGGGGTCTCTTGAGGAGTGTCCAGATGTCCTGGGGCGACCCTGGGCAGTGTGTGCCTCAGGCAGGTTGCCCCACAGCCTGCTGACAGGTGCTCAGCACCCACATGTGTCCTCCTCTGTGTCTAGAGTGGCGTTGAACCCCATCTCTGGTGTGGGGAGCCTCCCACCTTCCAGCTCGGTCCCTGACCCAGTGCGGCCCCAGGGGCTGCAGGGCGGGCGTTGGCTGCAGGAGCAGCAGGGCCAGGGAGAAGTGGGGCCGTGTCCAGGCCAGAGCCCGCAGTGGGCGCCCTGCTGGGAGCCGGTGTCTCTGGAGCCCTGCATGCCCAAAGAGCGGGCGGTCGCTGCCCCCGAGACAGTGGGCAGAGGAGGCTGACCCAGCGGAAGGGTGCCCGGGTGGGTGCTGAGACGCCCCAGCCCCCAGGGCCGCTTGCGGGCGAGGACACGCTGTGTCAGCAGCTCTTCAGGGTGGTCACCCACTTAGGACAGACTGGGCCCCGCCGCTGAACATGCTGCTCACCTGTTCCCCACGGGGCGCAGCGCAGGAGGGAAAACCCTGGGGGCAGCCAGGGCTGGTGGGCCCCACACCAGCTCTGCCCTGGGCACGGGTCTGGGGAGCTGCTGCCTCCGCCTGGCCATCCTGGTTGCTGGGCACCCTTGGCGGTGCTGGGGAGCGGGGTGCCGGTCTGCCCGGCTCGGGGTGTCTGCAGACACTTGTTGAGTGAAGGGCCCAGGTGGCGAGTCCGGTGCTGGGCCTCTCCTGGAGTCCGGGCGGCCTGGGGACGCGCGTCTGTCTGTCTGTCTGTCCCAGGACCAACCTGCATGCCGGCCAGGGAGGCCAGGCAGCCGCAGTGCCCACGCGTGCTGACCCTGGCGTGTCCATCCTCGCAGCCTTGCACTTGCGCCCACCCTGAAAAAGCCTCCGGCTGCCTGTGGGAGCGAGGGGCCTCCCGGGCCCTGGAGGAGGTGGCAGCAGGGCTGATGGCCGCGCCTGGAGCCGGCTGCCCGCCCAGCAGTCTGGTGCTGCAGGACCGCGGCGAGGGCTGGGCTGCAGCCTCCGGGCGGTGGGTGGACTGGGCGTCCTTGCCCCTCCTCTGCCCCGCCTGCCCCGCCAGGGCTCGTGCCGTGGACCTGCCCGGGCCGAGCAGGGTCTCCGTGGCGGGGCGTCTCGCGGGCCCAGCCCGGGGCAGCGCCGATGGTGGGTGAATCCCACGGCACAGGCCTGTCTGGGCCCCCACGCCCAGCCCCCCCCACCCTGTCGGCGCGCAGGCCCGCGGAGGACCTGGGGCCTGAGGCGGCCCGTCCATCCCCTCCGTGGCAGGCGGCCCGCAGCAGAGGCCCGGCCAGGGCCTCCGGGGAGGTGCAGGGGCCAGCCGCCTGCCCGAGCCCGGCTCCCCTGCGGGGAGGTCAGCCCCGCCCCGCAGGCTGCCCCGAGCTTACGGTGCCCTCGGGCGCATGGCCCCCCGCGGCTTCCGCGCTGAGCTGGGGTGCTGTCTTCCCAGGGCTGGCGGACCTGGGGCCGCGTCCCCATGGCTGCGGCGAGCGCCACCCCTCCCGGCTCCCTGGGCCCGCTGCAGCCCGGCTTCTCCAGGGCACTGCTGGGGACGCCGCCGGAGGACAAGTACCTGTGCTCCGCCTGCAGGAACGTGCTGCGCCGGCCCGTCCAGGCCCAGTGCGGCCACCGCTACTGCTCGCACTGCCTGAGCAGCATCCTGAGGTGCGGCCCGCGGGCGCGTCAGGGTCCCCCGCGCTCCTCCCGCCCCGAGGTTGCCGCGAGGGCGCTGCTGCGGGCTGTTTGGGGAGAGGGGTGCGGGGAGGCAGGGCCCCCACCGGCAGGGCCCCTCGTCTTCAGCTTCCGCCGCGTGGCCCTCTGCGGCCGGCGCCGGGGCTCACGCGCTTGCCCCCCCAGCTCGGGACCGCAGAACTGCGCGGCGTGCGTGCAGGAGGGCATCTACGAGGACGGCGTGTCCATCCTGGAGAGCGGCTCCGTGAGCGGGGCGCGGGGGTGGGGCGGGGGGTGCTTAGCAGGTGGCCGGGCCGCCTGGCACCCGGGCCGGGGACGCGGGAAGGGGGGACGTTGACCGCGACCCTCTCCCCGCAGGCCTTCCCGGACAACGCTGCCCGCAGGGAGGTGGAGAGCCTGCCGGCCGCCTGCCCCAGCGAGGGCTGCTCCTGGAAGGGGACCCTGAAGGACTACGAGGTAGGTCCGCGGCGCACCCGGCCTGGAGCCTGCGCCCCTGCGTTGCCGGCCGGCCCTCCGGCCCTCAGACTGCCGAGCGCAGAGCAGGACGGCGCCCCGGGTGCCCACGGGGGCCGGGGCGGGGCGGCCACGTGCGCGCGGTTTCCTCGAGTCTGTCTTGCTGTGCAGACGTGGTCACGGCGGACGTGTGAGGCCCCCCCAGCTCTGGAGCTGCCCCAGGCTGCTGCGTGGGCCTGGATGGGGTGTCTGCCCCGGTGCTGGGCCTGATGCTGGCGCCCCCTGGCCGGGGCTGGGGTCTGGCGCTCCCCCCCTGCTCCGCCTGAAGGTTTCCCTGCCCGAGCTGCGTGTGGGGGCAGCTGGGCCTCGGCTGGGCCCTCTGTCCTCTGGGTGGGGACGTGGGCGGGCGCAGGCGGCCCTGGGCTATGCCGTCGGGGCGCTCCGGCAGGCCCGGCGGGCGAGCCCGTGGGCGCGGGAGGGGCGGTGGGCCTGGGCCCTGTGGGTGCAGAGGCGGGTGGGGTCCCTGCCGCTGCCTGAGGAGCCGCCCCGGCGGCCCGAGCCTGGGGCCTGGCTGGGAGCAGGGCCCCTCTCTGGGGCTCACCCACAGGCCCTGCAGACGCTGGGCGGAAAGTCCCTGGCGGGGCGAGGGCTCCGGAAATCCCCGTGAAGGGTTTGGTCACGTGGGGGTGGCCGTTCTGGGACAGAGCCTGGCCTTGGAGGCGCTGCTGAGACCCGAGCTGGCGGGAGGCCGGCCAGCAGGGGGTGCTCCAGGGGGGCTGCCCAGAGGGAGCACCAGGGGCCTCTGAGGGGGCCCCCCCCCCACCCCATGCGTCCAGTCCCCAGTTCTCTGTCTGCGTGAACATTTCTTGGGGTTCTGGCTGAGGTGACGATTCCCCCCCAACCTCGCGCTGGTGGAGCTGCTGCTCCTGGCTCTTTTTTCTTTTTGAAGATTTGTTTCTGCATGTAAGAGCTGGGGCGTAGGCCAGGGGTGAGAGGGCTCCCCAGAGATAGAGTGGGGCGCAGAACAGGCAGATCCACCGAAACACACCGTTGAGGGGAGCAGCGGGGAGACAGGAGAGGTCTGCTGCGCCCTGTGGGTCTCTCCCTGGCTGGGGATGGACTCGGGCCGCAGGGACGGCCGCTAGCTCCAGAATGCTGAGACTTAATCCCTGAGTCCCCGGGGAGACCCCCGTTTCTGGTGCTTGTTTTGCCCCACCGGGGCAACTGTGCAGTGGACTTGGCCCTGCCCAGTGTGTTCCTCTGCCCCATGCAGGCTGGGGTGCAGTCTGAGTTTTCGGGTGAGAAACCCCAGGGTTCGGGCCCCACGTCTGGATGCCGAGCTCGCGGCGGTGCGGGGCTTCTCTCTGGCTTCACTGAGACTGTCCTGGGGCCCAGCGTGCCCAGGCGGGGCCCTGCTGTCCATGTGCAGGCCCAGGTGCCCTGCCCGGGAGTAGGTGGAGGTCACGGGGGGCCAGGATGTGTACCCAGCAGGGTGGGAGGCAGTCGCCAGGCTGCGGTTGGTCAGTGGCCCTTGATGGAGGTGGACGCCGGGTGGACGTCTGGGAGCCAGGTCCCCTTCCCCCCTGCAGTGTTGGCCTGGCAGAGCCCTAGGGCCCCGCCCTGTCCGCCCGCTGGTCTGGGTGCTGTGGCGCTCGGGGACATGTCCCGGCTGCCGTGGGGTCCCAGGAGGTGTGCAGGGCGCGTGTGCGGGCGGCACAGGGTCAGAGGGCGGCAGGGGAGCACTTGCGTCTTAAGTTTGTGCCTGCAGCAGCAGCAGCAGCCGAGGCCCGGGGAAAAGCGGGGAGCAGCGTCGGGAATAGCAGGGAGCAGCTGGGGACACAGCGCGGGGAACGGCGTTGGGAGTCAGCAGAGACTGAGCGGGTGGGATGCCGCAGGGGGCCGAGGGTCTGATGGAAGGAGTTTTGGGGGGACAGCAAGTTCTGCGGGGGGCTGGGGAGGCTGCGCCGGGCTGCTGTGAGCCAGAAGAGCAAACCAACCTTCACCTCGGGGCTGCTCACCCTGCCATGTTCTTCGGCCCCTTCTCGGTGGACTCCCAGTGCCCCCTCTGGTTTCTGTCTCCCCAGCCCTGGCCGCGCAGGGCTGTTGGGGTGACTGGTCCCTTTCTGTCTGCTGAAGGGCGGGAGGATGCAGCTCTGTGGCTGCCAGACCATCAGGTCCCGCCCGACGTCCCCGCGGCCCCTCCCGCTCTGAATTCCCCCTGCGCGGCCTCGGGCTGGGGCCAGGGCCCCGTGTGGCTGTGTCAGGCTCCATCGCGGCGAGGCGGCGGGCTGAGGCGTGCCGCGGCGTCCCTGCTGTGTGTTGCCCAGTGCGGGCGCAGGCCGGGGTGGGGTGCTCTGCCCATGGCTCCAGCCTGCCCCCTCTGCTGAGGCCATGCCTCCTGTCACCAGAGTGGCCACGAGGGACACTGCCCATTCGCGCTGACCCCGTGCCCGGCGTGTAAAGGCCTGGTGCGCCTGGGCGACAGGGAGCACCACGAGGAGCACGAGTGCCCGGGGAGGAGCCTCAGCTGCCCGCACTGCCACGCGCCCTGCTGCCGAGCCGACCTGGAGGTGAGGCGCGGGACTGGCGGTGCGCAGGGGCTGCTCCACCTTGGAGGAGGCCCAGAGCCGACACCTGCCCCGCCGAGCCCTGCGCGGCCCAGCGCGGCCTCCCTCTCCCCGCCGACCCTGACAGGAGCCGGGCTCGTGTGGCCTGTCCCCTCGGGTTCTGTCTCCAGCGTCCGCCTCGGCGGCTGCGTGCAGGGCGTCCTCATCGCCGTCCTCTGCCCCCTCCTGCAGGCACATTCGGGCGCCAGGCGCTGCAGCACCTCCTTGGGGGGCTCCCGGGGCTCCTCGGTCGGCAGGGGACCGGGTGGCGCCCCACCTGTGTTGCCCAGAGGCTGCGCAGAGCCATGCGCCGCCTGACGCCCGCCTCTCGCCGTAGGCCCACCACCAGGCCTGCCCCCGGAAACCCCTGGCCTGCGACGGCTGCGGCGCCAAGGTCTCCCGCGAGCAGGTGGGCGCTCCTGGGGCGGGGTGCTGTGCTGGGGGGGCGGGGTGGGGCGGGGCGGGGCGCCCAGCCTTGGGGGCAGGTCCGTGGGCGCCAGCGGAGTGACATGGGTTCTGGGGCTCCTGCCCAGTTCCAGGACCACGTGAGGACGTGCGGCAAGTGCCCTGTCCCCTGCCGCTTCCACGCTGTTGGCTGCCCCGAGATGGTGAGTCCGGGTTCCCGGAGGACATAGCTGGGCCCGGCCAGCCTGACCGCCCTCCCCTACCCCTCGCCTCCCGCCTCCGGGCTCTGTCCCGTCTGCTTGTCCCCCTTGTCCTGGTGCCCTCGTGGCGCCTGGCTTCGACCCCCGTCGGTGAACACGTCCCGCACCTCCCGCCCCAGCCCAGGCTGCTCCCTCCCGCCCCAGGCCCGTGCGTGGGGGCAGCAAGGTCGGACGAGCGCTCGGTCTCGTCTCTGCGGCGCGTCCGGCTCTGTGCTGCGGGGCCTGGGGCAGAGGCAGCGAAGGGGAGGATGCCACAGCGGCACCCCCAGACCAAGCCTGGGCGGGTGGCAGTTTGGGGTCGGGTGGCTGCAGACGGTGACTGTGGGCTCCCCCCCGTCTGCGGCCAAGGACACCCAGCCCGCCGTCTCCGCAGGTGGAAAGCGAGGCGCGGCCGGAGCATGAGGCCCAGCGGCTGCGGGAGCACCTGGCTATGCTGCTGAGCAGCCTCCTGGAGGCCCAGCGCCTCTCAGGGGGCAGCCCGTGTGAGTCTGGGGGCCGGGAGGCCAGCACGCCGGAGCTGGTGCGCAGGTGTGAGGCCCTGGAGAGGAAGACGGCCACCTTCGAGAACATCGTATGTGTCCTGAACCGCGAGGTGGAGCGGGTGGCCATGACCGCCGAGGCCTGCGGCCGGCAGCACCGGCTGGACCAAGACCGGATCGAAGCCCTGAGCAACAAGGTCTGTGCCGGGCAGGGTGCCCGCGCCCCCCGGGCCGGAGCTTGGGGTCTGAGGTAGTTATGGCCGCCCCCATCCAGCCCGAGTCTGCGCCCTGTCTCCACCGAGGGCCCTTCTGGAGCTACACTCAGCTGGCCAGGCTCCCGGGCGCAGGGCTGCGGCCACCCTTCCCGGCTGGGACTGCGTGGGCCTGCCTGTCCCGGAGGGCTTGGGAGCTGGGGTGGGGCTGCGGCCCGAGGAAGGTGGCTTTTTGGGAGGCCCCTCGGCAGGTGGGTGGCCCCGGGCAGAGCAGGCAGCCGGCCAGCCCCCAGGAGCCCTCTCGTGTGGGCCAGGTGCAGCAGCTGGAGAGGAGCATCGGCCTGAAGGACCTGGCGATGGCCGACCTGGAGCAGAAGGTGCAGGCCGTGGAGGCCTCCAGCTGCGATGGGGTGCTGGTCTGGAAGATCTCGGACTTCGCCAGGAAGCGGCAGGAGGCCATCGCCGGGCGCACGCCTGCTATCTTCTCCCCAGGTGTGGCAGGGGCTGGGCTGCGCCAGGGCGGCTGGGGGGCCCCCCCTCACACCCCCGGGCGGGTGTCCGTGCCAGCCCGACTGAGGCTGCCGGGTCTTCGGGCCTGACTGTGGCGCCACCCCCAGCCCCGCGGGTCCTGCGCAGAGGGAGGGCTCGGAGTAGCCCAGCAGGTGCCCCGGGGCCTGCGCTGGTCGGCTGCGCTGCCCCAAGCGTTCATGCATTTCCCCGGTGGGGGGCCACTGTTGGCCGCTGGATGGGCGGCTCACCCCCGCCCCCGCAGCTTTCTACACCAGCAGGTACGGCTACAAGATGTGTCTGCGCGTCTACCTGAACGGGGACGGCACGGGCCGCGGCACCCACCTGTCCCTCTTCTTCGTGGTGATGAAGGGGCCCCACGATGCCCTCCTGCGCTGGCCCTTCAACCAGAAGGTGCTGGCCAGGGCTCCAGGGGGGGCGTAGGGTGGGGGGTGCTGCCCCGGGTGGACCCGAGTCCCTGCCCTCGGGTGCCCAGGAAGCCCAGGGCCTGTCTGCGGCAGGCGGACGGCGGAAGCTCGGAGACCACCTTCCCCGCCACGCTCCTCCAGGTGACGCTGATGCTGCTGGACCAGAACAACCGGGAGCACGTGATCGACGCCTTCAGGCCCGACGTGACCTCCTCGTCCTTCCAGCGGCCAGTCAGTGACATGAACATCGCCAGCGGCTGCCCCCTCTTCTGCCCCGTCTCCAAGATGGAGGCCAAGAACTCCTACGTGCGGGACGACACTGTCTTCATCAAGGCCATCGTGGACCTGACGGGGCTCTAGGCCTCCCTGGGGGGCCAGTGGCGCTGGGCGCAGGCCTCTGGGGCCTGTGCTGCCCTGAGGGGCCCTGGGAGCCCTGGATGGTGGCAGTGGGGGGCGCCCACGTGCCCACCGCCCCTGAAGGCTGCAGAGAAGTGGTCATTACACCCCGTGTGAGGAATGGCGTTGGCCCTGGCCTTGGCGCGACCCTCTGGGGACCCTGCCTGCTGGACTGTGACCCCGGGCTCGCGGGGCCTGGGCACCGGCCGCCTCCATCCTGGGGGACCTGGCCTGAGTGCGCAGGGCCTTCGCCTGCGCTTGGGGGTCTGCCGGGCCCTGACTCCCCGCTTAGTTGGCGGAGGGCTACGGGCGCCTGGGGCTGTGCAGAGAGCTGGGGCGCGTGGGGCGCATGGGGCCCCGGCATGGCTACCCCCTCGAGTGGGCGCAGGAAAGCGGTGCGGGCAGGGTCTGTCCCCCAGGCGCGTCCCGTCTGGAGCCACGTGTTTCGATTAAAGGAAACGCCACAGACGCGCTGGCTGCTCCTGCTCTCAGTGCAGGCCGGGGGGGGGGGGGGGGGGGCTCCTCCTGGGGGCGGGGCCTCTGGGCCTGCCCGCAGCTGCCCCCCGCCCCTCCCCCCGCTCTGGGGGCCCTGGCTCAGCCCTCCGGGGCGCTGGGGCTCCTGGCTGCCACTGCGGGGTCCCCTCACTGCCGCGCAGACGCTGCGGGGCTCTGTACGCCCATGGGCCCCGCCGGACTGCTGCGAGGCCAGCGGTGGCCATGGCCTGGCCTTGACCTGCCTGCCCGGCTGGGGGCACTGGCCAAGCAGGCTGTTTCCCTTGCAGCGAGCCGCGGCAGGATGCGCGGACAGCCCTCCATGGGGGGTGGGGGCGCCTCCATCTGGGGAACGTGGCCGCCAGGTCCCGCTCACCCCTGCCCCGGGGACCCCTCCTGTCTCAGGACCTGCCCCGCGGGGCCAGGCGGCGGTGCCCTGAGGCTGGGGCCGCCTCCCTCTCTGGCAGGGGTGGCTGCCGATAGCCCGATAGAGCTGAGACTTCACCCCTGTGCCCCGGGGGCTCCCACTTGTTCTAGATGGACTCGGCCGTCGGGCCGGGCATGTGCGGTTTCCCTACGCGGGTGGTCACCCGAGCTGCTGCCCGGCCTCCGCCCTGTCAGGCTGAGCGTGCCCTGGCGTGGCCGGTGATGTCCGTTGGCACTCTTATGCTCCTAGTGTGCTGGGGTTTTTTTCCCTAAAGATTTTATTTTTAGGGGGCCTCCCTGGTGGCCCAGGGGGTTGAGCGCCGTGCTGTGGAGCTGTCCGCAGCCTCTGCGGCGCGGGTTCAATCCCAGCTGGCTGCAGAGAAACCCACATGGCGCGGCAGACCTCTCCTGCTCCCCTCGGCAGTGTACGTCAGCCAGTCTGCCTGTTGTGCTCCCCGCTGTCTCTGGGGAATCCTCTCCCCCTCCTGCACATCTGGCCTGTACTCAAGTTCTTATATGAATAAAATGAATCTTTTTAAAATTTCTTTTTTATTTATGCACACAAGAGCCGGGGTCCAGGCTAGCGGTGTAGGGGGTGACAGGATCCGCCAGAGACGGAACGGGGAGCAGCACAGGCAGACTGACTGAAACACACTGCTGAGGGGAGCAGGAGAGGTCTGCTGCACGGTGGGTCACTCCCAGCTGGCCACAGCCGATAGCCTGATAGTGGTGTCTGCAGCCCCTGTGCCCCCAGGGAGGTGCTGGGCTGGCAATTTTTAAGTTGGCTACTTTGCAAAGTGTTTCTCTTGCAACAGGTGACCTGTGAGGAGGGACTTGTGCCTGTTGCCTTGAGGGAGCGGCATCTGCGGCGGCCCCCAGTGGGGACGCTGGGCCTGTCGGGCTGTGCTGTCCCCGGGCCAGGCGCTGGCCTGCCTGTTGTGAGGCTGGTTTGATGGCTCAGAGCAGGGTCTGTCGTGGGGACCGGCCTGCAGCGGGGGTGGCCGTGCAGGTTGGCCTGCTGTGTCCACGCCCGAGGCCCTGGCCCGGCCACTTAGACGTGGCACCAACGGGCACAGGCCTCTCCAGCCACATTCCTCAAGCCAGCCGAGCTGGCCCGTGAAGATGGGGTTGCTGGGTGGCCAACATGGTGTGGCTGTCCTTATAAAGAGGCGTGTGGACGCCGACCGGACAGGTAGGAAGCCCCAGGGGAGAAGGTGAGCAGCGTGGGTTGGGGAGGGCAGGGCCTCAGCTGCCCGCCTCAGCTCAGCGGCAGAGCTCAGCTGTCCGCCTCTGGGCCATCCTGCATGTCCTTGGGGTGCCCATGCTGGCCACACCCTGGAATTTCCACTGCCAGCGCATCGGCCACAGGCCTGGCTCTACTTTACGGTGCGGACTGTCGGGCCAAGGTGGTGCCTTCTGTGGCCACTTATGCTGCTGGGCTTTGTCCTGCTTGCCCAGGTGACGTGGACACCTGCCAGCTCGGTCCCGGCCAGGGTCTCGGCTGCTCTGTGCCCCAGCCTCACCTGGACCCAGCGCCCCCCCTTAGCGCCCCAGACCTAGCAGCTGTTCAGGCCCGACTCTTGCCCCCAGTAGCTGTTCGCTGGGCCCCGCCCGCGTCTTGACCCTGTTCTCAGTCTTTCTTCGTGACTTGAAATACTTCCGAGGCCCTTTTCAGAAGATGGCTGGGCCCCGCAGCATCCCTGGAGCTCGCGGGTCTGGTTCCAAGGGGTGACCAGCTGCTTTCCCGGTTTCCTCGCGGTCCTCCAGCGTTTATGGGGCTCCAGCAGCCGGGCTGCCGCCCGCTCCTCAGGCTGGCCCCAGGGTAACCTGACTGCACCTTCCTGGCCCAACTGTCCTGAGGGGACAGCCCGCCTACCCTGCCGAGCCCTGCGCCCCGCCTCCGCCCGTCCTGTGGCCTTCTGCTGAAGGGGGGTGCAAGGGCAGCAGAGGACCCCACCAGGTGGGTGCTGGGGGACTACGGTGGCCACGCCCCCCTCTGGCGCGTGCACACACCAGCTGTGACTGCTTTGCCGGTGGTTTATTCAAGCCCTGACATCGGGTGAGTGACATGCGGCTCGCCTGGGCCGCTGTGCACCTGCCCCCCTGCTGGTGTGCGCACAAGTTCCCAGGGCCCCCCAGCAGCTGGGGGCTGGGGCCCAGGGTGGGGGAGGGGCAGGCCCCGTGTTCTATGGGCCCCAAGCCGGCCAGGAGGCCCCGGGCCACCATGCTCAGCGCCAGGCTGCGGGAGGCGTGTGCGTGTGCAAGCGAGGTGGGTCCGGCTGTCCCCTCCCTGCAGCCCTGCCGGACCCCCTCCTAGGGCAGACTACGCCAGCGGTGTCCTCTACCAATCAGCGCTGGCCCAGGGCGGGGCCGTGTCCTCTGCGGGGTCCTCAGGCCCGCAGATCGGGCGAGCAGGCGCTCCTGCTCCTGCGCAGGGTGGCCCAGCTCAGCGCCTCTGGCTGGCGAACCAAGAGAAGAAGGGGCGCGGCCGCGGGCGCGGGGCCTGGTGGATGCGCACAGTGCGTGGCGAGCGCCAGGCTTTGATGGTGGAGTCATCGCTGGCCGTCAGCAGCAGCTCTTGCTCCTGGGGGCTAAAGACCACGGAGTTGACCACATCCTGGTGCCGCAGCTTGGCCAGGCAAATGCTGTAGTGGCGGTCCCAGATGTAGCCGTGCCGGTCCTCGGCCCCGCTGCAGGAGAGGGACAGCTGGTGGCAGGGGACCCAACCCACGCCAGCCCTGGCCCCGCCACGCCACGCCCCTACCTGGCCACGAAGTCCCGGCTGACGTCCAGGAAGATGAAGAAGCACTCGTCGTTGGGCGTGTAGGCGCGGTGGGCCCGCAGCGCCCGCTTCACCTCCCGCATGGTCTTGAGGTCGAACACCAGCAGGTCGATCTCCTCGGCAATGGGGGGTGGCTGCATGGGGTCGGCCACCACCGAGCCACGGGGCCAGGCGCGACTGTTCACGTACAGGTACCTGGGCGAGGGGGCACTGCTCGCTCAGGGTTGCCTGCAGGCGCCCCCCACCCCAGGATGCCGTGGGGGCCCACCTGTTGTCGGGGGACAGACCCATGCCGATGATGTGTCCCTGCACGTCGATGACGTGGTCCAGCGCGTCGAAAAAGGCCTCCGAGCCCCGGCCCTCGCCCAGCACAGGCCCCGCGGTGGTCATCTGGTGCGGCAGGATCTGCTTGATGCCTGCCAGAGGGCCGTGTGAGGCAGCCGGCCGGCAGGGAGGGCCCGCGCCCCCAGCCCCAGCGGACAGCCCAGGCCAGGGCTGTGCCCCGGGGCCATCCACAGGCGGACCCTGCAGGCTCGTAGGGACGAGGGCCCGCGTCCCGGAGCCTCACCCTCTAGGGACTGAGGGGCCCCCGTTACCGATCTGGTGTGGTGAGTAGGTGAGGCTGCCGGTGGTGAAGATGAGGAGCTTGCTCTGGGCGCTGGCTGTGCTGCGCTCAGGGGGCTTGGTGCGGCCCTGGGCCAGCAGCTCCGCCACCTTGGTCTCCAGGGTGCGCTCGGACAGTGCGGGCTGCGCGCGCCCATCCAGGATGCCGTCCAGCAAGCGCCGCAGGCCCTCCTTGGCTCGTGCAGGGGCCGTGCCCTCCGCCTCATCCTCACTGTCGCTGCCCAGGTCGAAGACCCGGCAGGGGCGCGCAGCAGGGGCACCGGCGTCCAGCAGGAGGTCGGGGCTGTCGAAGCGGCTGCAGTCGGCCACCATCACCGTGCGGATGGTGCTGGCGTTGAGGTTCTGGATCTTGAAGAGCCGCTTCACCACATTCACATTCTCCGACTCCACATCCTGGGGGGGGCAGAGGCGGGTGGGCGCCAGGTTGGGGAGGGGTGCCAGCCACCGGACCGCGCCCCGCCCCCGCACCTGGAAGGCGTTGTTGAGCCAGAGCACCGAGCAGGAGGTGATGTCTCCGATGCGGTGCAGGTTCCCAGAGATCAGGCTGGTCTCCGTGAGCCAGCAGCCGAACACGTCGTAGGGCTTGTTGCGCACGCGCGACAGCAGCGCAAAGGTGTCTGCGGAGAGGGTGCGTCGGGGATCTGGGGGCAGGCAAGGGGCCTGGGGGCTGGCGGTGGGCAGAGTGGCAGGCCTAGGGGCAGAGGGGCAGTGGCAGGGCCAGCACCAGGGTCTCACCCAGGCTGATGACGGCGATCTCGCCGGAGGAGGAGTTGTGGGGCCCCAGGAACACCCCCGAGGCCAGCAGCAGTGAGTCATCCTGGTTGAACTGGGAGAACTGGGTGTAGCTCCAATTGTACGGTCGCATGTCTGCGCTGTGCAGCAGCGAGATGGTCAGGTCGTTGCTCCAGATCTGCGCAGGGGACTGGGTCAGTGGACAACAGCGAGCTGGCCATCTGGCTGAGCTGGAGCTCGGACAGCGCCTGGAGATCGGGCGGAGGCTCCTCACCCCTGAATGTCAGCTAGCCCACCCCATGCCCCCAGGGGTGTGTGCTCTGGGCCTGGGCCCCGGCACCCCCAGCTCCATGTGCTGCTGGCCTGGCCTCCCGCCGCCCTCACCTTCACCGTGCAGTCCTTGGAGCAGGACGCAAACTGGTAGCCTGAGTGGGAGAAGCTGAGGTGCAGGACCTGGTCCGTGTGCTCCCGGAGCGTCTGCACCTCCACGCAGGGCACCCTGTCGTACAGCCGCCGGAACTCCTCGTACCAGGACGTGGCCGCTGTGGGGTGGACGCTGCTGGGCGCTGCGGCTCAGGCCTCAGCTGGGGCGCCCAGCACTGGCCTTGGCTCAGCTCCAGGCTCACCAGCCCTCCCGCCCCCTGGCAGCCCGGGGCTTCGGGCCGCCTCAGCACTGACCTGGGTGTCGCGGCACGTCGCGGGCCACCTGGTAGTAGCGGTAGAATTGCTCCCGCCACAGGAATTCGTCGCGGGACACGGCCTGCCATTGCCGGCACACCAGCCCCGCGGCCAGCACGTCCGCGGGGCCCAGGCTCAGGAAGATCTGGTAGACCAGGCTGTCGGGGAGCAGGGGCGTGCCCCCCTCGTCCATCGTGACATTCTGCCCCGGCGGCCCTGAAACCCCAGCGCAGCCCCCTTAGGCCAGGCGGGAGGACACGCCGGGTTCCCCAGTAACCGCCCCTCCTGGGGGTTCCATGGGCCAAGGGCGGGGGGCTCACGGGCCGGCACCGCCCGCCGGGCCACCGCGGCGACTCGGAGCCGTCGCAGGGCGCTCGCCGGCCCGCGGGTCCCTGCGCTGTCGCCGGCGGCCCAGGCCCCCGGGCGAGGGCGGGTTCCGGGAGCTCCGACCCGCCCGCGCCCGAAGGGTCCTGTCTGGGGCCCCAGGAGGCATCTGCACGGGGCCGGCGCCCGCCGGGGCCAGCAGCGAGGCGGCGAGCCGGGCGCCTGTCGCGCTGACCTTGCGGCCCGGCCGGCCCGCGGGACGGAGGCCCCGGCGCGGGGGCGCGGGGCGCGGGGGCGCGGGGCCGAAGGGCGCGGGGCGCGGGGTCGCGGGGTCGCGGGGCGCGGGGCCGAAGGGCGCGGGGCGCGGGGGCGCGGGGGCGCGGGGCCGAAGGGCGCGGGGCCGAAGGGCGCGGGGGCGCGGGGCGCGGGGGCGCGGGGGCGCGGGGCCGAAGGGCGCGGGGCGCGGGGGCGCGGGGCCGAAGGGCGCGGGGCCGAAGGGCGCGGGGCGCGGGGGCGCGGGGCGCGGGGGCGCGGGGGCGCGGGGCCGAAGGGCGCGGGGCGCGGGGCGCGGGCCGGCCGGGCACTGGCGCGGGGCCTCGGGGCGGGGCGCGGGCCGGGGCTCGGATCGGGGTGTCGGAGTTCGAGTCCGAGTCCGGATCCGCGCCGGGGCCGGGGCCGGGCCAGGCGGACGGCGCCCCCCCCCCCGCGGGCGCACTCACCGCGGCCGCCTCCGCCCGGACGCGCTGCCCCGGCGGGCCTCGGCCTCGACCCCAGGCCCCTCTTCCGGCCCCGCCGCCGCTCCGGCCGCCGCTCTCGATGGTGGAGCCGCCAGGCCGGCGCCACGAGCCCCGAGGCATCGATGGCCGCGGAGGGCCGAGCGCCGCAGCCCGAGTCAGCCGCGCCTGCGCCTATCGCGCCGCAGCCCGGGCGGGCTTAGTGCGCCTGCGCGCGCCGGGGCGGGCCCGTAGAGCGCCCCTGGCGGCCGCGAGGGGCAGCGGCGTGCGCCGGGCCCAGGGGCGGGGCTTCGGGCGAGCCTTCTGCTGGGGTTCGAGACCTGGCTCGGGCCTCTCAGGGTTGTTGGTCCCTGAGCAGGAGGCGTCCGGATCCCTCCCGTCAGGAGCTCTCGCCTGCGGGCAGAAGCCCACTTCTGTTTAAAGGGCTAGTGCTGGTTTACCAGTAAAAATGTGCAAAGGCTGAACCCTGGATAGAGTGGAAATCCGGAGTGGGGTTGTGGCCAAGGAGCCAGAGGTCACTTCCAGCTTTGTACACAAGCGGTGGTGACAGGGCCCTGCAGGAAGTGCAGGGCCAGGCAGGATTCCAGGGCGAGCTCACGGGGGCGGAGGGCGCCCTGGCCCGCAGTGGCAGTTTGGGGGGGCCGGAAGATGGTCACGGACCTCCTGGGTGGCACTGGCCAATGGACTCTGACCCTGGTCGTGGCCACCCTGTCCTGCCCTCTCCCAGCCTCATCACTGCTGCTGCCACCGCCATGCTGTCCCCCAGGACTGCACTCCTCTTGACTCTGCTCCTGGCCCCGGGGTCCTTGGCCCAGAGGGCTCGCCGACCCCCTCGGCCCCCGTCCCCCATCAGCACCATCCAGCCCAAGGCCAACTTCGATGCTCAGCAGGTAGACTTGGGGAAGGGGGTTCTGGCACCCAGCTTTGGTGGAGTCAGGCCCCAGTGGACCACGTGCCCTCACGAGCCCTGGACCCAGTTTGCAGGGACGTGGCACCTCGTGGCCGTGGCCTCCTCGTGCCGCAACCTGCAGGAGCAGGGCCACCGGGCTGAGGCCACCGCGCTGCACGTGGTGCCCCAGCGCTCAGCCATGGCCGTCAGCACCCTCCGGAAGCTGTGAGTCCCACCCCAGCCCCACCTGGCCCCTGCCCCGGCCCCACCTTTCCCCACTCCACTCTGGCTGCGACACCACTCCAGCATGGCCCCGACCAGTGTCCTGCATGGCCCCTGGGGTTGGGGTCCCCAAGACCTCTGTCCCTCTGCCCACACCGCACGTCCAGGGACGGGATCTGCTGGCAAGTGCGGCAGCTGTATGGAGGCACAGGGGTGCCCGGCCGCTTCCTGCTCCAAGGTGAGGCAAGGGCCGGGGGGAGGGGCGGCCGGGCGGCCAGCGCGCTGAGCCCCCTCTGCCCAGCCCGAGGTGCCCGTGGGCCGGTGGACGTGGTCGTCGGGGAGACGGACTATGGGGACTTCGCGGTCCTGTACCTGGAGCGCGCCCGGCGGCTGTCGGTGAAGCTGTACGGTGCGGCCCCGGCCGGCGAGCCAGAGGGACACGGAGCCTCTCCCCGTCCCCACCCTCTCCTGCCCAGCAGGGCCCAGGGTGGGGGGCAGGACAGGGGGACGGCACTGGGCACGGCACGGGCGCTCAGTCCGGGACCCAGCAGCCCGTCTGCCCACAGTCCGCTCCCTCCCCGCGGGCGACTCCGTCCTGAGCACCTTCGAGCAGCGGGTCCAGGGGGCCAACCTGACGGAGGACCACATCCTGTTCTTCCCCGCCTACGGTGAGAGGCGCCCTGCCCGCCGCCCGGCTGGGGCCGGCCACCCCGAGCCCTGACCCCTGACCCCTGACCCCGCCCACCCCAGGCTTCTGCGAGGCTGCCGACCAGTTCCACGTCCTGGACGGTGAGTGGCCGCGCCGGGGGGGCGTGGAGGGGGCGCCCGAGCGCCTGACTGAGCGGCTCTGTGTGCAGAGGTGACTGGCCACCGGTGAGCCGCAGGCAGACGCGACCAGGAGGGAGACTGGAGGTGGGGGCGCCGCCGCACCCCTGTGAGCCCAGGCCCAGCCCCCCGACCCTCCCTTGGCCCCAGTGGGGCGCCGCCTCATTAAACACGTGCATCTGGCTGCCGCCTCCTTCCTTCACGGGAGCCCCTCCCCCGGCCCCCCAGCCCCAGCCTGTGGGAGGGAGGGGCGGAGCTGAAGCGGGGTCACAGTGTCCCCCGTGCAGCCTGGAGGGGCTCCAAGGGTGTCAAGTGAGCCGTCCGTGGGGTTCCCTTCTCCCCAAGGCCCGGGCCCACCTGCCTGTCCCTCACGGGGCCCAGGCAGGACGAGGACCACAAAGCAGAGGGCTGGGGGGGCACAGAGGGACCCCAGGAGGCCCAAAGTTCTTGGCCAACATGGATGTCAGCTGAGCTCCCTCCCTCCCTCCCCCCAGGTCGGGCCCGGCCCGGCGGGCAGAGGCGAGGCACAGGGGTCCTGAGGGGCGCGCGTTCCAGCTGCCCCAGGCTGGGGGGGTGCTGCCCGCCTGGGCGCGTGCGGGTGGTGTCCCTCGTGGCTCCGGGGGCCGCCGCGGCGAGTGTGACCTTCCGGAGAAGGCGGCTGGCGGCGCTGAGCGTCTACGACGCGAACCCCCTAAACACGGCTGTCGTTTCATGACTGACCGCCGCGCCTCACTGCGAAGTGTGAGGAATGGGGTGTTCTGCTCGCCGTCCACCGAGGGCCTCTGCCCTCAGCCTGGCCGGCGGCTGCGGCCTCGGTCTCCCCGGTGTGGGGGTGCAGGGTCTCACGGCGGTGGGCGAGGCGGCAGCGCCCACGGGTGGGCCGGGCCGGGGCCTAGAGACGCCGCGGGGTCGAGCCCCCCACCCCCGAGCGGAGCCCACCCGCGGGGGACTTGATGGGCGCTGGGGACCCGAGGGAGGGGCGTCGGGGCTCCCCGGCTGGGAGGAGTGGAGGGTCGTGGGGGGCCTGCGGTGAGGACGCTCCGCCCCCGCCCTGCCCCCGCCCCCTGCTCCTGGCGGCTGGGGCTTCCCCGCCGCGCGCGACCCCGAGCTCAGGCCTCTGGGCTCTGCGGCCAAGTACAGTGAGGGCCCGTCCTGCATGGGGGGGCAGCAACCATGTGGGGGCCCCTCTCTGGCCCCCTGCGGGCCCTTCCCGGGAGCTGCTGCTTGCAGGGGGCGGCGGAGGCGAGGCGGGTTCTGGGACATTTGAGGGCGCCCAAGAACTGCCTGTTGGGGGAGGGACCGAGGGACCCTCCCCGCCACCTGCAGTCAGTCCCAGGACCCCACATCCCCCCGCCGTGGCCCCTGGGTGCTCCCTAGTCCCACAGGCAAGAAGGCGGCGCCTTCCGGGGGACACAGGCAGGACAGGTCTGTCCCTTTCCAGCCAACCAGCCTGTCCAGCCCGCTGGTGGCCAAGGGGCTGGGGCGGAAGGCCTGAGGACGGCCAGCTCCCGCGCCCCGGGCACTCTCCGCCCTGCGCCCCGGGCACCGTCCAGAAGCCAGGCCACGGAGGCGCCGCTGCCCTCCCTCGCACCCGCAGCCCCCAAGTCCTGTGGCCCAGGCAGGAGCTGGAGCGCCCAAGCCTCGCGGCCAGACGCCCCACGCGGTGACCTCGGTGACTCGCCCCGCCCTCCCACATGGACACCGTCCACTCGGGATGCGGGGCGGCCCCGCTGAGGGGCCCCGGGGGCCACTGCCCGGGCCGGAATCACCCGCTTCCCCGGCCAGCCCCGGGGGACCGCGGCGGACAGCCCCGCGCCCAGACCCTGGCGGCGCCCCGCGCCCCGGCACCCCTGCTCAGACTCGGGCCGGCCCCGGGCGCCGTCTCCACCTGGGGCACATCCTCTGCCCGCGGCGGGCAGGTCCCGGGGCCTAGCCGCGGTCAGCGAGAGCCCCCGGCGCTGCGGGAGGAGAGCCGGGCCCCTCGGGAGGGCGGCCAGCCCTGACCGGGGCACGGGGGTTGCACCCTGCAGGGGCCCCTCAGGGACCTGTGGCCTGGGGGGCTGCGCCCCGGAGCCCAGCCACAAGGGTTTAAGCAAAACAAAGTAAGTTACTAACGGAAAGGGGAGATGGTGCCCGAAGGACTCGCCGGAGCCGGGAGGAGCCACAAAGGAGAGGGAGGCCGGGCCTGGCCCGGGGCTGACCACAGGTCCTCCACCCCTCCCGGGGCCGCCCGCTCGGGCCAGGGGGGCTCTGTCCACCCGCCGGGAAGGGGAGGCCTGCCGCTGCCCCCAAGGGGGATGCGTGGCTCTGCTGCTCTGGGGGCCCCCAGACGCCCCTCCACGGCCTCCCACCCACCCGACTCCCGCCCCTGGTCCTCCTGCCCTGGCTTCTGGAGACCAGCCGGGACCATCTCAGGGCCTCTGGCTCCCTGCCCTGCCCCGCGGAGGCGCCTGTGGGGGCCCTGCCCGTAGGGACAGCCCCGCGCACCTGGGCCCGGCGCCTCCCGCCTGAGCGCCCCGGCTCCAAGGCCCGGCCCGGCCCCCGCGCGCGGCACCAGGGGCACCCGCTCGCACGCAGGGGCGGCTCATTCAGAGGGTTTATTAGCCGGGGCCTGGCGGTTCCGCAGCCGCACAGCCCCCACCCCCGGCGGCTCGGCGCAGCCTGGTCGCTGTCCCGGCCTCAGGGCTTCTGCTCCGGACAGATGTTCTGCCTCCACCTCAGCGCTGTGGTGGACGAGGCCGCGTGAGCACGTGTGCGCGGCCCCTGACGTGGGGAGGCGGCCTGAGCCAGACCCTGGGCCCCCCCCCCCGTGGGCCCCGGCCCGGTGGGCAGCCCCGGCCCGCGCCCCTGGTGGCCTGACACCCCCGCGCCGGCGGCCCAGGGCGGCCAAGCTGGGGGAGGGCCCGCGGCGTCCACCCACAGGGACCTGGTGGCGGCCGCCGTGGGCGGGCAGGTGGGGGGGCGTCCAGGGCGGGGCCGGGCCTGGGGGGGACGTCCAGGGCGGGAGACCCAGGACGGCCGCGCACGAGCCCGGTGGGTGCTCCGGGGAGCTCTCTGGGTCTCAGGGAGCATCGGGTGGACCCCCGTGGGCTGTGCCTACCCACAGGACTCCCCGGCTTTTGAGGGGCAGGGGCGGGGCGGGGCCGGGCCGCAGCCTGAGACCTGGCAGGCCCGGGAAGACGAGGTTGTCCGGGGAGAGGCCCAGCCTCCGGAGCAGGCAGATGAAGTTGTTCAGCGGCCAGAAGCCCAGCGCCCACCGCCTGCCTGCCCAGCGAGCGCGCCGGTGAGCAGGGAGCGGCCCCGCGCCCCCCCGCCCGCCCGCCCGCCCCGGAGGCTGGAGGCCGGGCTCACACAGCAGCTGGGCCCGCAGGATGCTCTGGCCGCCCGCCCGGCGCTGGGAGAACATCATGGCGAAGGTGGCGTAGTCGGTGTGGAAGACCTGGACCTGCTCGGGGTCTGGGCGCCGCCTTGGGTCAGGGCCCTCCCGCGGCGCCTCCCGCCAGCCCCCCTCCCGCCGCCTCACCCCTGCTGCCATTCACGGAGAACCGCCCCGTCTGGGCCTCCGGCGTCAGCACATACGACCAGGTGACACAGTGCTGGCCCCTGTGGGAGGGGTTGGGCAGAGCAGAAGGTTCCGGAAGCGGGTTGGGCCCTGGCCCTCCAGCCTCTCTGGGGTGAGGGGGCTGGCCCCAGGTGTGCCCCGAGAGAATCGAGCTGTTTGTCCAGCGGGATCGTGGTCTGAAGTGTGGGCGGGGCCCAGCCCCTGGACTTGGCGAGCCTCCCGGGGAGCAGGTGCCCCTGCGGGCCCTGCCACGGGGCCTCCCCTGCGGCTAGGGGAGGCCCCTGGCACCGCCGTGGCTCTCCCAGCGTTGCTGCACCCCCTTCTCCCACCAGGGGGCAGATGCTTCTTCCTGGCGGCCGCCAGAGCCCTGCCACCCTGCAGCGGGGGTTGAAGTGGACCACACAGGGCTTGAGCAGGGAGGCCTTTGCCAAGCTGGTCTGCGACCCCACCCTTCTGGAGGGGACCCTGGCGGGGTGATAAGCTCAGGACAGCATCTTGTCCCTGAGAACAGCGACCTACCTGAGAGCTCAGGGACAGGCAGAACTGAGTGGGGGCTGACCAGGCCCTGACCTCTGTGTTTGAAACTGCTGGATCCAGCTGTTCCTGATCTCCATTAGCCCTCAGGCCCTCCCCAGTCGGTGACCCAGTAATGCCTGTCCTCTCTCGTGTGCGCCCCAGAACTGGTGAGGTCACCGGCAGCCCGTGCTAGATTTCACATGGGGGGGCTCAGGAGAACGTGGCACCAGGACTGAGGGGGCTTGCCGGGGGCACCCAGGCACAGGCCCCATGCCCACTCACCGTCTCATGGCATACACCACCTCCAGGCTGCCGTCCTGTTTCCTCTCAAAGGTCGCGGTGAAAGGCCTCAGCGCAGACCTGTCCTCCCGCCTGAGGGTGTTGCCCCCCAGGCCCAGCACGTACCATGTCCCCTGGAACTACAGGGCACTGGGGGTGGGCAGAAACCGGGGTCGCCTGGACACCCTGACCAGGCGTAGCCCCCACTGGCCTGCACACTGAGGCTGCCCTGGTCTGGCAGGGACCGGGTGACCCCGGCTTTCCTGCGCCTGTTTCCCCACCTGTGCAGCGGCTCTGAGGCGGTCCCACCTTGCAGGGACTGTGGGGTTTGCGGGAGGGAACAGCTGAGCCAGGAAGGTGGTCCAGGTCCTTTTCTATAGGGGCTCGGGAGTGTCCATGGGAGGGTGGGGGCGCTGAGAGTAGGGCCGGGTCACAGCAGAGCTGGCCAGCCTGCTCTCCCCACCCCTGTGCTTGGACCGGCCCCCCACCCCCCCAGACCTGGGCTCCGTCGAAGCTTGACAAGACCGTGCTGACCGCTGATCCTGGCCTGTGGGGCTGGAGGGGCTGACCCTTCAGGGCCGTCAGCAAGGAGAGTGCCATCCACATGGCCTGGTGAGGCCCCATCCTGGCCAGGGCAGGCAGGACTGCCTGCGGAGGGTGGCCCCAGATGCCCTCTTTATGCGCTGTCCTGGCACGGGGCGGTCTCCGCCTCTGCAGGGACTGGAGGGCTCAGTGGGCCCCACTTTCCTCAGGTCCTGCCACCCAAGATGGGACATCTAGGGGGCAGGAGTGGAGGCGGTGGGCAGTGTGCCTGCCTGGCCACCAGCTCCCAGTGGGTTCTGGACGTCACCTCCCGGCTCCCAGCCCCCCAGCCCTGTTGGCACCCCAGGCCGGGGCAGAGGCCAGCGCTGTCGCCTGTGTCCGGTCCCACGCCCGTGTCGCCAGGACAGACTGCTCCGTCCAGGGCGGGAGCGTGACCTCCCGCGGCCGGGGGCCAGGGCCACGATGTCCTCTGGGCAGGAACACAGAGCACAGGCACTGCCCGCGTTCCCCCCACCCCACCGAAAGCAGCGTGGGCAGGAAGGAGAGAGCAGTGGGGGAGCGGCGCCAGGCGGGAGGGCCGGGAAGGATGCCCGGGCACCCACCTTAGGGCGACCCAGGCTGTGCGGGAGCCTCTGCCAGCGGGGGCAGGGGTGGGGAAGTGGCGGGGGTGGGGCGCGCCATGCTGTGGGCAAGCGAGGGGGGGCTCAGCAGGCTCTGGGCTTCCAGCCACCCCTGCAGGGAGGGACAGAGAAGAAAACCCCCCCTCCCCCAGAGCAGAGAGTGGGGCGCTGGGCTCGCCAGATGGCCCGGAAGGGCCTGTGCTGCGCCTGGGAAACTAGAAATTTAATTACTCAAAATGAAGACCAAGTGCCCAGTTGAGGTGGCTGTGCCAGGCGGTCCCAGGGCTTCTGACCCGGTCAGCGGCGTTCCGTGGGCGCCTGGCTCAGTGCCACCCTACAGGCGCCCCGCAGCCCCACTGGCTCTGCCTCTGCGCGCGCAGGAAACTGCACCGAAACGAGGTGCCTGAGCTGGTGAGCGGGTCAGGCTTCGCCACAGCACCTGGTGTCCAGAGGCTACACACTGGGGGACGGGACCCGCGGGAGGTAAACAAAATAAGAACATGGCCCTCCCTGGGCCTGGTAACAACCAAACAGCAGGTTTCAGGTCCCAGGTGGTCCAGTGCCGCCACGTGGGGCGTGGGCAGGCGTGTGTGGGGTGTGGGCAGGCGTGTCCAGTGCCCGGGCATGGGCAGGCGTGTGTGGCCATGGGCAGTTGTGTCCAGTGCCCGGGCATGGACAGACGTGTCCAGTGCCCGGGCGTGGGCAGGTGTGTGTGGCCGTGGGCAGGCGTGACCAGGGCCCGGGCGTGGGCAGGCGTGTGTGACCGTGGGCAGGCGTGTCCAGGGCCCGGGTGTGGGCAGGCGTGTGTGGCCGTGGGCCGGCATGACCAGGGCCCGGGCATTGGCAGGCGTGTGTGACCGTGGGCAGGCGTGTCCAGGGCCCGGGCGTGGGCAGGCGTGTGTGGCCGTGGGCAGGCATGACCAGGGCCCGGGCGTGGGCAGGCGTGTGTGGCCGTGGGCAGGCGTGTCCAGGGCCCGGGCGTGGGCTGGCGTGTGTGGCCGTGGGCTGGCGTGGCCAGGGCCCGGGCGTAGGCAGGCGTGTGTGGCCGTGGGCAGGCGTGGCCAGGGCCCGGGCATGGGCAGGCGTGTGTGGCCGTGGGCAGGCGTGTCCAGGGCCCGGGCGTGGGCAGGCGTGTGTGGCCGTGGGCTGGCGTGTCCAGGGCCAGGATGTGGGCAGGCGTGTGTGGCCGTGGGCAGGCGTGTCCAGGGCCCGGGCGTGGGCTGGCGTGTGTGGCCGTGGGCTGGCGTGTCCAGGGCCAGGATGTGGGCAGGCGTGTGTGGCCGTGGGCAGGCGTGTCCAGGGCCCGGGCGTGGGCAGGCGTGTGTGGCCGTGGGCTGGCGTGTCCAGGGCCAGGATGTGGGCAGGCGTGTGTGGCCGTGGGCAGGCGTGTCCAGGGCCCGGGCGTGGGCTGGCGTGTGTGGCCGTGGGCAGGCGTGTCCAGGGCCCGGGCGTGGGCAGGCGTGTGTGGCCGTGGGCAGGTGTGTCCAGTGCCTGGGCATGGGCAGGCGTGTCCAGGGCCTGGGCGTGGGCAGGCGTGTGTGGCCGTGGGCAGGCGTGACCAGGGCCTGGGCGTGGGCAGGCGTGTGTGGCCGTGGGCAGGCGTGTCCAGGGCCCGGGCGTGGGCTGGCGTGTGTGGCCGTGGGCTGGCGTGGCCAGGGCCCGGGCGTAGGCAGGCGTGTGTGACCGTGGGCAGGCGTGGCCAGGGCCCGGGCGTGGGCAGGCGTGTGTGGCCGTGGGCAGGCGTGTCCAGGGCGTGGGCTGGCGTGTGTGGCCGTGGGCAGGCGTGGCCAGGACACCTTCATTGCAGGGAAGAAATGACGCCAAGAAGCCGTCCGGATTGGTCTGGCCAATCAGCCCTTGACCAACTTTCCACCAATCAAAAGTGCGCTGGCGGAAGCTCATTTGCATACAGCAGCGCTGGCCCCGCCCCCGGCCCCGGGCTGCGGCCTGGGCTCCGCCCTCCGTCTGTCCGTCTGTCTGTCTGCGCTGCCCGGTCGGCCGCGGACTGCCCGGGCCACGCCGCTGCCTGCCCGGGGCCCCCGCGGGGCGCTGCAGCGCCGGCCGGGGCCACGGGTCGGGAGGGCGCCCCCAGCCTTGCCCGCGGGCCGGGTCTGGAGGGCAGCGTGGGAGG
Source organism: Talpa europaea (assembly GCF_964194135.1). NCBI lineage: Eukaryota > Metazoa > Chordata > Mammalia > Eulipotyphla > Talpidae > Talpa > Talpa europaea. The sequence goes on along the minus strand of NC_140074.1, from coordinate 161,158 downwards.
GGCCGGGTCGGGGGCGCGGGCACAGAACGGCCACCTGCGGCGCCTGCGTGTGCTCGGCGCGCGGCCGGGAGGACGGGAGGACGGAGGCCGGCTGTGGACCTGCGGCGGCCAGCAGAGGGACCCGGGGCTGGGCTGACCGGCCCGGGGCGCCCCCTCCGCGGCGGCTGGGCTCCCGGCTCCCAGGTGGCCCTCACCTGGGCTCCTTCACCTTCCCAGCAGGGGCGCCTGCCGCCCGCCCAGCCCCCGGAGCAGCCCTCCCCCTGCGCTGCAGGGCAGCAGGCCCGGGCGGGGCCCTGAACCCCTTGCTGGCTTCCGCAGGGAGGGGCCCCTGCCCCGACAGTGACCCTCCCACCTGGGGAGGCAGCCCCAATCCCATCAGGTGCTCCTGTCCTACCGGGGCACAGCCTGCCCGGCGGCAGCCGGTCATCCGGCTCCAGGAGGCCTGCAAGGCTCTGGACTGGCGCGGCGGTCACCTCGGGGCAGGGGTCACTGGACCCTCCTCTCTGCAGTGGGTTTGGAGCGGGTTTCGGAACCTCCCCGGGACAGGCAACTGCCCCATCCAGCCTGTGCACCAGGAAGGGGCAGCAGGCAGGTGCCCACCTGCTCCTGCCCACAGCACACCCACCTGTGACTCGAGCCAGCCCTGAGCATAGTGCCCAGGTGGGGCTGCAGGCCAAGGTCCGTGGGCAGGTATGTCCCGTGGGCAGGCGTGTCCCATGCCTGGGTGCAGGCAGGTCCCTCAGGGACGGCACTTGGGGGCCAGGGTGGTGTGGAGACCAGGCAGGGCTCCCCCGGGAGCAGGTCGGAATGGGCTTGCTGGAGCCAGGCCTCTGCCCCCTGTGGCCCTGGGCCACCTCCCAGCATGCGGCCTCTGCCCCATGGGCGGCCCGCTGGGGTCTCTGCATCTTGCCCCACAAGCCTTGTCCCACCCGGCCTGCTCAGCCCAGGCCCAGGCCCCTGCAGCTTCCAGAGCTGCCTCTAGATTTTCTGGAGGAGGGAGGGAAGGCGCGAGCAGGCAGACTCGGGCGTGGGAGGGTCTGAGCACAGGCCCGGGGTGCAGAGCTGAGCTGTGAACCCCCACCCTGTCCCTCCCGCTCGCCCCCTCCAGGGATAAGGCCTTGTCCCACCTGGCCTTGGGAAGGGCCGGTTCCCTTAGCCCCTGCACACACTGCAAGGGCCCAGCTGCCACCCCCTCTCTGCGGCCTCCTGAGACCTGCTGCTCCAGGGGGCCCCGGTGGAGGCTCAGGTGCTCCTCCCTGGGCGCTGTCATCTTTTGTGACCTTGACCGTCTCCTGACCCCAGGCCTGGGTTTACAACTGCCCCGAGACCCCATGCTGCCCGTGGGACCGACCAGGTGTGCCCGAGCACTGGCCGCTGGGCCGCGGGTGTGTCGGGAGAGCACGGGAGACCGAGGAGCCGATGTGAGCTGGGTGTCCGGACAGGAGTGCAGCGGACGGTGCCGGCCCAGACTGGACCCGGGGAGTAACCGGCAGTCCGTGGCCTCCTGCCCACTGCCCGGGACTGGGACCAGGCGCGGCTTAGCCGCCTCCCAGTGGGGCTTCCAGGGGCTCCATCCAGGCCCAGCGGGGGTCTCCTCAGGGCTCTTGGCCCAGGAGACACCAAGTCCTCGCATGGGCACAGCCCCTGGGGGTGGGGGTGCAGGGTGGGCGGGGGCCGGGGAGATGGGAGCTCAGGCCCAGGCCCTCCTGGGCACAGGTCTGGCAGGCACCCCTCCAGGTGGGACCCGGAAGGGACAGGGCAGGGCCGTTGCTGGCCGTGACCAAGAGCCCCCTCCCGGGCCCCAGCCTCCCGCTGCGCCCCCCCCCCGCCCTGCCAGTGGGGCACCTCAGGCTTCCTGGGCGGGCGTGAAGAGCCTGCACCGGGCAGAGGCTCGGAGAGCATCCCGTGCGGGACCCCACGTAGGGGCAGCCTTGAGCTCCAGAGCCCAGAAGCCCCCGGGGCCAGGTGCAGCCGTGGACTGGCCAGCTCTTTCCCGCCGCCTTCCTCACAGCTGGCCCTGGGCACATACGGGCCCAATTCCAAGAGGGGCATGGGCCGTCCCCTCCTCCTGGCCAGGTAGGGCTGACCCCTAAGGTGCCCTGGAGGGAAGGTTTCCAAGGGCCCTTCAGGACGCTCCACTGCTCAAGAGCCCCCCCAGCCCAGGGGCCTCGCCTGAGGGAGTCGTGGCACCGCCCTGGCCGAGGGGCGCCAGGGCTGAGCCAGCATCCAGAGCACAGGCCCAACCTCCCCTTGTATTCCTCTCCTGTCCCTGCCACCCTGAGAGGCGCCCAGATCTGCACCTGGGCCACTGGCAACACTCCCAGAGGGCCCAGCTGGGGCAGTGCCCGCGGGGGCTGAGGTCAGGCCCACAGGACCTGTGCGTGGGGCCTGGCCTGCCAGCCCAGGTGGGCGCCAACCTGACCCCACGCCTCTTCCCAGCCATTTGCAGACAGTCCTGGGGCCGTTCCAAACCAGAGGCCAGGCTGCCAAGGGTCCAGCTTCCGGGCAAGTGCCAGGCCCAGACAGCCTAGGCCGCCTGTGGGCTACGGCCATGCCTGGAGGTGACCAGCCCCCGTCCCCCACTGCAACTCCTCCCAGCTCCATCTCCCTCCAGGATCAGAGCCGCGCCCTCCAGGCCCCCAGCCCAGGTTCACACCCACCCCACTCACCTTGGTCAGAGCTGTTGACCCCCTGACCCCCAGCGGCGGCCTCGGGCAGGAGCAGAGGGCTGGGGAACACGTGCCAGTTGTGGACAAAGCCCAGGACCTCTGAGATGGCCACCAACCCAGGGAGGCTTCTGGAGGGAGGCGGCCCTCCGTGAGGTGGCCGGGGGACCCGTGTCCTCTTCTGGGGAAGATGCTGTGCGTGAGCAGGACCGCACCCGGGCGGCACGGCCAGGGTGGCAGCGGTCACGAGGGAGGGACGGGCCTGTGCCCGGCCTGGAGGGCCCAGGCCGACCGGGGGGAGGCACCAGCGGGGCCCGGTGGCTGAGGCCCGCTCCCTGTCGGGGCAGATTCGGTTTCTTTACCTTGGCCCAGGCTTCACGCACCCCCGGGGCCACCGGGCCTTTCGGAGCAAGCCGGGCTTTGCGCCCTCCCGGGTCGGGGCCCAGAGAGGAGGCGTGCCGGCCGCAGCCGGGCGCCAACAGAGCCCCGGAGACCTGCCCCCGGCTCCGCGGCGGGCCTCTGGGGCCCTGAGCGCCACCAGCAGGGGCCTCTGCCTGGCCCGCCCGCAGCGCGGTCCGGGGGTCAGCGGGGAGCGCTTACATAAGCTCTGCGGGAGGCCGGGCCGAGGCTGGCGGGAGGCGCTGCCGGCGCCAGCATCACGCGCTTCCAGTGGGCTGGCCCTGGCCCTGGTCGGAGGCCAAGGCAGGCCCATAAATAGGGGTCTCCCCGGAGCCTCTGCTCCTCCTGCAGCCTCCCTGGCCCCGGACACACTGCTGGCCCCAGGCCTGGGACAGTCCCGCGCGGGGAGAATGGCTGCTGGGCACAGGCTGTGGCGGGGGCTGGTCCTGCTGGGGGTCCTGCTGGGGGTCCTCCAGACCCAGGCCCAGGTGCCCCTGCAGCCCAACTTCCAGCAGGACAAGGTGAGGGCTCCCCCCACGGGCCCTGAGGCAGGACAGGGCTCTGTCGGGGAGGGGGCTCTCTCCTCGGCCCAGCTGTCTCCCCGGGAAGGGGGGAGCGGCCCAGGGCTGAGCCAGGGTGGGCCGGGCACCCGCGGAGGCTGCCCGGAGGGGGGGCCTCGCTGGCACGCCCACGCGCGGGCACAGGCAGACCCATGGGTGCGCTCGCCCCTCCGGGCACAGAGCGGGGAGCGGACAGCTCCCCTCCTCCCCGCCCCCCGGGTCCCGGCACGGCTCCGGCCCAAGCGGGGGTCGGGGGTGGCGCTCGGGGACCGTGGGGGGAGCACGCCCCACACCGGCCCTTGGGGTGCGCCCGCGGCCCCTCCCGAGCCTCGCTAGACCCCACAGCCGGGAGCCAGGCGGAGCCCGCGGGGCCCACCCCAGGCGGGGCCTCGGCGGGGCGGCGGGGGCCGGGCCGGGCAGGTGCGCCCGCGCAGGTCATCCCGGAGGGTCTCGCCCGGCCCAGGCCCACCCTGGGACTCGTTCGCCACAGTTTCTGGGGCGCTGGTTCACCACGGGCCTCGCCTCCAACTCGAGCTGGCTCCGGGAGAAGAAGGCAAAGCTGTTCGTGTGCAGGTCGGAGGTGACCCCGGCCGAGGACGGCGGCCTCAACGTGACCGTCACCTTCCTCAGGTGGGACGGCGGCCGGGCTCCCGGGGGCCAGCGCGCCCCACCCCGGCCGCCGTCCCGGGACCTCCCCAGGTGACCCCGGACCCAGAGGGTGACCCGCGGGTCGACCCCTGACCCGGAGCCTGACCCCCCCGCAGGAAGAACCAGTGTGAGACCCGCACGATGCTGCTGCGCCCCTCGGCCGCCGCCGGCCGCTACAGCTACACCAGCCCCTGTGAGTGGCCGCCCGGGGCCACACCCGCGCCCCGCCCGGCTCAGGGGGTGGCCTGGAGGCCCCTGGGGTCGGCGAGTCCGAGCCCGGCCGGGGCCCGCGTCTGCCCCCCCCCCCCCAGCCCCGGCCCCTCCAGCCCCTGAGGGTGTGTCCCCAGCTCCTCCTGCCCGGGTGTCCCGGCCGCCCGCTCCCCGCTGACCCGGGGGTGGTGCCCTCCGGGAGCCGGCCCGGGAGGTTTGGCTGCACCGGGAACCCCTAATTTTCTGATGGACGTGGTTCTTGACGCCCCGAGACATCTGACACTAGACCCCGAGTGTTCCCTGGCTGTGCAGCCAGGAAGTGGGGGGCGGCTGTCCGCCCTGGGGGGCAGGGGGGCCGGCCCCACCCAGCAGGGCGCCCCTCTCCCAGGCGGGGAGGAGCAGGCGCCCAACCCCGCTGTCCCGCGGCCCCAGACAAGGGCAGCACCCAAGAGCTGGGGGTGGCGGAGACGGACTACGGGCGCTACGCGCTGCTCTACACCGAGAGCCCCGGGCTGGACTTCCGCATGGCCACGCTCTACAGTAGGTGCCGCGGCCCGGCGGGGCGGGGAGGGGGGCGGGCGGGGCGCAGACCCTCTGAGGCCCCCCTCCTGCCCAGGCCGCAGCCAGAGCCCCGGGCCCGCCCTGGAGGAGAAGTTCACCGCCTTTGCCAAGGCCCGAGGCTTCACAGAGGAGGCCATTGTCCTGCTGCCGCCGCCGGGTGAGGGCGCTAATCTGGGGGCGGCCACCGCTTCCGGGGAGGCGGGCTGGGCTCCGTGGCCCGGGCCCTGTGTGGGCTTGGCCGTCCCCCGCGCTGGGCCTCCCGCCCGCGGCCGCCCCCTGCGCAGAGCCCCGCGCCCTCGGGACTCCGGGGCCCCGGCCGGGTGGGGCCAGCAGCACTGCCCAGGCCCACGGGGCGCCGGCCAGACCGGGCTCTGGGGCAAGGTGGAGGAGCAGGGCCGGGGGGCTGGGACGGTGGGGTGCGAAGGAGGCTGTGTTTGGGGGTTCACTCCCCAGGGGTGCGGGGAGGGGGCGCAGGCAGCCGACTGGCTCTTTCCCGGCAGATAAGTGCCTGGAGGAGCCCGAGTAGGTGAGTGAGGGGCTTCGCGCGCCCCGCCCGCCCGGCCCTCCGGACACGGCCCTCCCCGGGGCTGTGCAGGGCGGGGCTGCGCCCAGAGCCGGCCGGGCACCCGGGGGCGGGTGGGCAAGCGGGCGCGGCTGGTGCGGGGAGCAGGGTGGGCCCAGGCAGACCCCGGTTCCCAGGGCGGGGGGACTCCACCGAGCTGCCCTGAGGCTTCTGGGGGCGAGAAGGGGTGGGGGTGGGGCTGTGGGGGGCCCGGGGAGCCCGCAGGCCGAAGAGACCACGGAGGCTTCTGGAGCAGGGGCGGCCTCAGACTGGACGCTGGACCCGAGAGGAGCTGTGCCCACGGCAGGCCCCCTGGCCGGGTGCCCTCGGCCCCCAGGACCCGGCTGGCGCTTTTCCTCCAGGCCCCAAGCCCCCCGCCCGCCTCCCCCCACCCCTGCCCGCGGCTTCATCCGGCTGAGAAATAAACTTTGGACGCGGTCGTCCGCCTGCTCTGTCTGTCGGTCTGCGTGCCCCGCACATCAGGGCTCGGGCCCGGCCCCGGCGCGCCTGCTCCCCGGGGCCCGCTGGCCTCGGGGTGTCCTGCCGTCGGTGTGGCATCGGCTCCCCTGCGAGACTGTCAGCGCCGGCGGCCCCTGCACCTGACCGCGGGGCCGCCCGCGCCGCCACGCTCCCTCGGCCGCAGCCAGGCCGGCTTGGGTCCGGTGCCCGCGCTCCCTCGGCCCCGGTGGGGGGTGGGGGGTGGGGGGCCTGGCCCGGGGGCCGTGCGTCGACGGCTTCTGAAGGCGCAGGATTAGCAGGATCAGGGCCGAGGCAGGGGTTCCTGGGGACAACGAGGAAGTTGGCTGGAGTGATCATCCGCCACGCGGGGCAGGCCAATGGCGTGGCTGCCTGGCGGCCCCCACCCTGCTGGCCAGGGCCACGGATCCCTGTACAGCCCGGGCCCACCTCCTGCCAGCCTGGGCGTCCAGCCCAGCGGCCGTCCCAGGCCCGCCCCGCTCAGCAAGTGGTGTCCACCGTGGCCCCCCGGGGCCTCGGCACGGAGGGTGGACGCTCTTGAGGATGCGCTTCCGGGGGAGCTTCCTGGAGGAGGGCGTCTGGGGGCCTGCCCAGGCGGGCGGGCAGGCGGGCGGGGGGCCAGGCCCGCTGCAGGGCACAACCCGATCTGCAGTCTGTCAGCGCTGGCGGCGGGAGCCAGCGCCCCGGGGCAGCACGGGTGCATAAAAGCCTCCTGGGTCTGGCCGCCCCAGCTCTCCTGCCGACCCTCCCCTGCACCATGCAGCAGACCCTGCTGACCGGCTTCTTCCTCGCCCTGCTCGGGCTGTGCCCAGGCCAGGCCGAGATCCCCATCCAGGACAACTTCGACGCCAGCCAGGTGCGCCAGAGGCCCCCAGAGCCCACCCCCTCGCCCCGGAGGGTGCCCTCCGGGCTTCTCCCAGCCCCAGGGAGGCTGGTGGGGGCCATGCCCCTGAGTCAGGCCAGGCTTGGTCCGCTGGGAGAGCGAGCCCCGCGGCCCCCTGTCCGCAGGAGGGAGGGCTGGCAGGGCAGTCTGCCTGGCGCCGCCGCCGCCCCAGCGCTCCCTGCCGCCCGCAGTTCCAGGGCGTCTGGTACGTGGTGGGGATGGCGTCCGATGACGAGGGCTTCCAGGAGGCCAAGGACGACATGAAGATGCCCGTGGTGTCTATTACCCCCTCGGCCAACGGCGACCTGGCCGTCAAGTTCGGGTACCCCACGTGAGTGACCCCACGAGAGCCTGGCAAAGTCACCTTTGTGCCAGCAGGAACCCGGATCTCCCAGCACAGCGGGGGTCGGGCTCGGCCTGACCGGTCCGCAGGGCCGGCCACAGTGTGCCTGCTCCCTGGGGCCGGCTGGCCTTGGGGTGTCCTCCTGCGCTGTGAGCTGTGGGCCCGGGGTCCACTCGGCTGTGAGACTGGAGGCGCCTGCGCCCCTGCACCTGGCCCCGGGGACTGGGGCGGCCACTCGCTGGCTCGACTGGACAGCATCCTGGGGTGCTGGGCGGGTGGGCCCTGCTCAGGGCCGCGTGCTCCTCCCCCAGGCCTGACGGCGGGTGCCAGAAGCTGGATACCACCTACACCAGAGGCGCCGTGGACGGGCAGTTCAGCGACGCGGGTGAGGCTGGGAGGGGGTGCAGGAGGCCCGGCCAAGCGGGCCAGTGGGAGGCGATGGGACCTGGGGGTCTGCGCTGCCATCCTGGGGGGTGCCCTGGTCTGGCCTATGCTGGGGCTGGGGGCCTAGGGCACTGGGGGTACCCTGGGCCAGGTTGTGTGGAGGTAGGGTGGGGGGAGAGTGCCCTGAGCCAGGTTGTGGGGGCATCTTCCTGGGGTACTGGTGGGTGCCCTGGCCTGGAGTCCTGGGGTGCTCCCCGGGCTGGGTTGTGCTGGGGGGGGTGCCCTGGCCTGGGGTCCTGGGATGCTGGGGGGCTCCCTGGCCTGGCTTGCACGGGGGGTGCCACCCGGGCCGGTGCTGGCCTGAGGGGGTCCTGCGCCCGCAGCCTTGGCCCAGACCGACATCCGGGTGGTCGTCACGGACTACCAGCACTTCGCGGTGCTGTACATGCAGACGCAGAAGGGCGGCGCGAGCAACAACTGGCTGCAGCTCTATGGTGGGTGGCCGCCGCAGGCCGAGCCCCGGCCCCGACCCTCTCCTCTGGGCTGGATGTGGGCTGGTCTGCGGGTGACCCACATGTGTGCCAGGAAGTCGGGGCTATGGTGGGTGGCAGAACCAGCGTCCCCCAGAGTCTCCTCAGGGACCCCCGTCTGCGGCGTCAGACCCAGAGCCCTCCCCCCGCCACCTTGCTCTCCACCCCTGCCCGCAGCCCGGGCTCCTGAGCTGTACCCCGAAGGCGCCCAGAAGATGCAGCAGCTGGCGTCCCAAGTGGGCCTGAACCCCAGCCAGGGCGCCCTGCTGCCCAAGTCAGGTGAGTGCTGGCGACGCCGCTGGGTGGGGGTGCTGGAGACCCCAGACCCAGAGCAAGGGCCAGGCCCTGAGCCCCCACCCAGCTCAGCACTCGATGCGGAGCGCCCCAGGAGGGCGGGGGCGGGGGTGGGGCTGGCTCCTCAAGTCCTGTCTCTCCCACAGACCAGTGTGCGTGAGCCGTCGCCAAGGTGAGTAGGAGGGAGCCCGCAGGCCCCCGCCTGCCCCGCCCAGGCCGGGAGACCCTCCCGGCCAGCAGGCAGCGGTGGGGACCAGTGGGACACAGGCTTTGGGGGTCAGGCAGGAGGGGGGCCAGGCAGGGAGGGGGCAGGAGGCCACCCACATCCTCTGTTTGCAGTGAGGTGCCTGTGCAGACGCTGCTACTCCGCACAACCCCCGGCCACCGCCCCCACCCCCACAATAAACAATCACAGTCAAGCCTAGAGTCGAGCTTCTTGGGCTGCGGGGGGTGGGGGTCAGCTGCGGCTGGGGGCTGGGGCTGGGTGCTGGGAGGAGACTGGCCCTGCCCACCCAAGGGCCAGGCAGACCTGCCCGGTGGCGGTGGAGCACCCCCCGAGGGGGCATCTGGGCCCGCCAGGCCCTGGAGGGACCCTGCGCTGTCCAGTGCTGGGGCCAGAGGAGGGAGGCGGCTGCGGAGCCGTCGATGCCACTGTCCGCCAGCACCCACCTGACCCGGGCTCACCGTCCCGCCTGCTTTCAGTTGGTTAGATGTGCTTTAAAAAAACCCAGCCCTGCCCTACCAGAGTGGCCCCCTGGATTGCAGCCTTCCTGGTGGGGAGGTCTCAGGATAAAGAGCCCGAAGCCCCAGGAGCTCAGCCTCCTTCCCACACGCACAACACACCTGGCCCGCCCCCCGCCAGCCCTGACACAGGCTGGCCCCACGCCGGGCCGTGCCCTCTGCCGCCTTGCCGTGCCCATCTCCGGTGGTCGGCCCCACGGGCCTGGGGCTGTCATAACCTCCCACCTGGGCTGAATGCAGGGGCCCGGGAGCCGCGGAGCGACAGCGGGGGCCGAGGCCGGTGGCTGCTGTCCTGGTCCCCAGCAGGAAGTCCCCCTGCGGCCTGGCCCTGCCTCCCCACCGACCTGAGTGTCCGGGAAGGATCTGACGGAGGACGGGCAGATCCAGACCCAGGGTCTCCCCCCTCGGTGCCTGGCTGGAGGCCCTCTGAGACTCCCATGGCTTCTGAGGCCCCACCGGCCGCACACCCAGGTGGTGACGTGTGCCCACATCCCACATTAAATAAGAGCTGAGCTGGGAGCCGGTTTCTGTGCCAGTGACTCTCACATCGCAGCGTGTGGTTTTCTTGGTTCACTTGTGGGACTGTAACAAGCGGCCACGACGGGGGCTTGAGGCCCATGTTCATCCTCAGACAGTCCCGGAGGCCAGAAGATCAAGATCAGCCTCCCTGGGCCCAAACCAGGGCGTCGGCAGGGCCGCGCCTCTCCGGGCTCTAGGGAGAGCCAGGCCTGCCCTTCCGGCCACCCCGGGGCCGGCTAGACCCTCCTGTGGCAGCCTGGTCTCTCCTGTCCTCCCTCGTGGGTTCCCTGCTCTCTCCTATGAGGACCCTCGGGAGGGTGTCCAGGCCCGTCTGGACCATCCAGGGCATCCCCGACTCAAGATCTTGAACCGGACCGCGTCTGCAGAGAACCCCTTTCTGCACAGAGACGGTCAGGGTGCCCCGCCCCGAGAGCTGTTGTCCTAGGGGTCAGCATGCAGCTGGCCACATTCCACCCAGAGAACCCCCGGCCCCCGGTCCTCCGCTGGCCACCTCCTCCAGGGCAGGGCCTGCCCGCAGCGGCCGCCGCCTGCCGGTGCCGCAGGGAGCCCTGGACGGGAGGGCCGGAGCGCTCCCGCCCCGCCGGCCTGCCCGGCCCCCCACGCCGAGCGCCGCCCAGTCTGCCGCGCGCCCACCGGGCTCAGACCCCGGCGGCCCCGCACGGGCTCCCTGGACCGCGGAGCGAGCCAGCCAGACCCGGCCCCGGGCGCGGGGAAACGGCGAACCAGGGCGAACCAGCGCGCTGGGCCCTGCCGGGGGGCGAGTGGGCTCTGCCACCCGCTCCGCCCGGCGCGGCTCACGCTCCGCAGAGGGGCCGCGTCGCTGCTCGGGCGGGGCCGCCGGGACCTCGGCCTTGGCCGCGGTGTCGGGAGAGATTCGGGGGAGAGGCGCCCCAGCACCCCCACGCCGCCGGGCCGCGGGACCGCCCCGGGGTGATGCAGCCTGCGGGGAGGGGTGGGCCCAGGGCGGGCTCGAGCCTGCGGGAGCGCCCCGGGCGGAGGAGAGGCCACCCCGCGAAGGTCCCCGCGCCGCGCGGCCGGAGCCCAGACCCGGCTGCGAGTCCGCCCAGCGCCAGGCCGGCCCCGGAGCTCCGCGCCCGCCCGCCCGCGGCCCCGCCCCCCGCCCGCCCGCGGCCCCGCCCCCGCCCGCCCGCGGCCCCGCCCCATCCCCGCCCCCGCCCCCGCGGCCCCGCCCCCATCCCGCCCATGGCCGAGCCGCATCCGCCCTCACGGTAGCCCCGCCCACCGGACAGGCCCCGCCCCTCCCGGCCCCGCCCCCGCCCGCCGCGGAAGCCGCCCGCCTGCGCAGGCGCCGTGACAGCTCGCCCGGGGGCCATGGATCCGCCGCCGCTGCCGCCTCCGCTCTGCACGCTGCCGCCGGGCCCCGGGCCCCCGCGCCTCGTGTGCTACTGCGAGGGGGAGGGCGAGGGCGAGGGCGAGGGGGGCGGGGCCGGAGGCGGTGGCTTCAATCTCTAGTGAGTGGCAGGGGCGGGGCGGGGCCGGGCCCGGGGGCCAGGGCGGGGGCGGGGCCCGGGGGCGGGGCCCGGGGGCGGGGCCCGGGCGGGGCCGGGGCCGGGGCCGGGGGCGGGGCTCGGGGGCGGGGCCGGGGCGGGGGGCTGGGGCGGGGGGCTGGGGCGGACCCGGGGCGGGCCCGGGGCGGGGCGGGGGGCTGGGGCGGGCTGCGGGCCGGGGGCCGAGCCCCGGGGCGCGCGCTGACCCCCCCCCCGCCGCAGCGTGACGGACGCCGAGCAGCTCTGGAGCACCTGCTTCACGCCCGACAGCCTGGCGGCCCTCGTGGGTAACGGGACGCGGGGCCGGACCCGGGTGGCCGGGCGGCGCGGGCCCGGGGCAGCTTGGGGTGTCCCCGGGGCCGGCAGCCTCGGCGGCCGCTGACCACGCCCGCGCCCCGCAGAGAGCCCGCACTGGCCTGACAGCGGCCGCGGACCTGGCCCCCCAGTTCAGGTGAGCCCCGCGGAGGGGGTGGCGGGACCGGGGTCCGCGGGCGCTCAGCGGCCGCGCTCCCCCAGGGCAGCCTGCGAGCGGCAAGCGGTGACCGTCACCCTGCGGGAGGACAGCGCCTCCCTGACCCTGGCCGGGGGCCTCCGGACGCTGGACTTGCCGCTCTCCAAGGTGCCGGCCCCCCAGGCGGCCTGCAGGTTGCGGGCGCTGACGCTGGGCCTGGCCGAGCGCGTGTGCAGCTTGGAGCGGAGGCTGGCAGGTGGGTGGGGGCCGGCGCGGCGCCCGGCGGGGCCCAGCGTGGGGGGCCGCCCCCTGATCGGCTGTGACTCCCCGCCAGCTGCAGAGGAGGCGGCTGCCAGCCCCCGGAAGAAGCCCCAGCCCCGGGGGCCTCAGCTCTTCCTGCCAGGTGAGACTCGCCTGTGGGCCTGCGCCCCTCCCCCTGGGGCCGTCTCCCCTGTGTCTGGGGGTGGGCGGGGGCGGCCCGGGCTTCTGTGGGGTTCACTCCTCTCCCCACACCACTTCCCCAGACCCAGACCCTCAGAGAGGCGGCCCCGGACCGGGGGTGAGGAGGCGGTGCCCTGGAGAGTCCCTCATCAACCCCGGCTTCAAGAGGTGCCCACCGCCCCCGCCCCCAGCCCTGCCTCTGTCCCCTCCACACCCTACCATGTCGCCCCTTGCTTTCCAGCAAGAAACCAGCGGGTGGTGTCGCCTTTGATGACCCCTGAGGCGCCACAAGTAGACCCACCGGAGTCGGCCTGGGAGGGGGTGCCTGAGACCCCACCCCACTTGCCCGTCACTGCTTGGGGGGCAGTCTGCTGCGGGGGGGGGCCACCCCATCAATAAACAGCATCCTCAGGCGGAGGTCCTGGCCAGGCTCTGGTTCCGGGGCGCGGGGTGTAAAGGGCCCGGGGCTCTGCTGCCGCAGGAGGCGGGCACTGTCGCGGCCCCCCAGGGCTGGGGTGGGGCAGCCTGACCAGGGCGCCCTCGGGGCCTGTTTCCATCCCCACCCCACGGGGGCACAGACTTCAGTCTCGCCGGCCCCCCTACAGGACGCTGACAAGCGTCCCCCGGCCCTGAGCACACCCAGGTCCAGCGTGAGACACGGTGACCTGCTGCCCAGGGAGTGGCCCGACGCCAGAGCTGCCCGGGCTCGAGTCCCCACCCTCCCGGGTCAACCTGCCGCCCCGCCCTGGCCTGACTGGTTTGGGAGCCCCATCCAGCCCGAGTCTGCAGGGCGGGGCGGCCACCCCCGCCCTGGGCGTTCCGGCGACCGCCGGGCTGCACCTCGCGGGGCTCGCGGGCTCGGGGCCCTCGGACTCGGGACACGCTCATGGGGCGGAGATGCTTTAATGGGCGGGCGGGGGCCGGGCGGGGGGTGGGGGGCTAGCGGGGGTGCACGGCGGGCCGGTAGGCCGCCAGGATCTCGGCGCTGTGCGGACACGTGTACTTGAACTCCCTCTCCCGCAGCGCGCTGTCCAGGTAGCGCCGGACGCCGCGCAGCTCGGCGGGGATGGGCGCCTGGCGGAAGTGGGCACACACCGTCTGCGGGCGAGGGCGGCCGCGGTCAGGCCCGGCGCCTGCCCCGCCCTGCCCCGCCGGCCCCGCGGCCCCGCGCTCACGTCCACGATGTGCAGCTTGGGCAGCAGCCCGCAGTCGGCCAGGGTGAGCCGGTCGCCGTCCAGGAAGCGGCGGCGCGACTCGCGCAGCTGCGGCTCCCGCGCCAGCTCGTGCTCCAGGGGCGCGCGCAGGTAGCCGTCCAGCCGGGCCAGGGCGCGCAGCAGCAGCTGGTACAGGGCTGGGGGCAGCGGCGGGGTGAGGACTGGGTCGGCCGCCGCCGGCCCGGCCCCTCCACGCCCCCCACCTCACCGGCGTCCTGCGCGGGCGCGGGGTTCTTGATGAACGCGGAGAACTTGTGGAAGACGTCGCTGCCCGCCGCGCGGGACTCCCGGTAGCGGGGCGCCAGGCTGGGGAATCTGTGGGCGCGGGGGCTGGTCAGGACCCCGCGCCTTCCCGCTGGGGCTGCGGGTCCCCCGCCCCGGCCGCGCGGCCCCAGCCTCACTCGGGAGGGCCCAGCCTCTCCTCCAGACACTCCTCGATCTGCAGCGTGTCCGTCGTGGCGTCGCCGTCCCAGAGCAGGATGGGCAGCTGCGAGCCGGGCGCGAAGTCCTTCAGCACGTCCGGGGACCTGTGGGCGCGAGGCAGGCGGGGAGGCGGCTGGCGGGTGGGGGTGGCGGCCTAGGGGGGCCGCGCGCGGGGGGCTCACCTGCGGGTGTCCACGGTGGTCAGCGTGAAGGGCACGCCCTTGAGGAGCAGGATCATGAAGAGCCGCTGGCAGGAGGGGCAGTGGCCCACGCTCTCGCCGTCCTCGCTCGCCTGGGGAGGGCGGGGGTCAGGCCCAGGAACGCGCTCCCAGGCTGGCGGGGCCCGGCCTCCGCTGCCCAGCGGCTGGAGCCCGGCCAGCCCTGCTGTCGGGCACAAGTGGCCAGTGAGGGCTCTCGTCTGGGCCCGGGGGCGGGGAGGGGTGCAGAGCAGCTGCTGCCCGGCGCTGGGTGAGGACTTGGGGTGCAGGGCGGGGCCCCAGACCTTATCTCAGAGCCCGGCCAGCGGCCACCCTGGCTCGGCCGCAGGTTCCTCTCAGGCCAGGGTGGCCGGGGAGCTGTTTTCCGAGTGATTCACCCTGCCGGCTGGGCACTGCGGCGCTCCCCGAGCCCCTGCGGAAGGGGCCAGGCCAGGCAGCGGCCGCGGGGCCCACACACGCAGGCACTGGGGGAGCACCAGGGCCGTCTGCCCGGGCCTTGGCCACTGCTCCAGCCAGCACCACCCGGCAGGGAGAGGCGGGGGCCGAGGGAGGGGGCCAGGGCTACCTCCAGGCCCTTGTGAGCTGGCACAGCCCCTTCTCCTCCTCGCTGCCCCCTTACCTGCTTCCTGAGGGCCGCTGGGCCCAGCACAGGGAAGGGCCACGCGTCAGGAGCCCCAGGCGCGCCCCCTCCCGGGCCCCGGCCCCCCAGCCCCTGCCCGCACCTTGACAAACAGCTGCAGCTTGGCTGTCTCGGCCATGGCAGCCTCCGGGCGCCCGCAGATGGGCCGGGGCGGGCCGGGGAGCTCTTTAAGGCCCCCTGGGGCCCCGCCCTGCCAGCCAGGCCCCGCCCCGAGAGTCACCTGCGCAGGGGAGGAGGCCGGCGGGCTGAGTCGGCCCAGGAGGGCGTGGCGTGCGGGGCTGCGGCAGCCTTGGTGCAGGAGCAGCTGTCGGGCCGCGCGCCCACCGGGTGAGCTGGCATGGTGGTGGCCCAGGGGGCTGGGGCAGGAAGAGCGAGGTGCCAGCCGGGCCAGGACTGGACCCGCTGACCCGCCTCCTCCCGACGTGACACCTGTGTCTGCCCGGGCCCTGCCTGGACCGCAGGGAAGGAGCGGGAGGGAGAGGTGGCGGCTGCTTTAGCCGCCCGGCCCAGCCGCCAGGGAGGTCTGGGATGCCCCCCACGGCCCGCCAGGCCAGCCAGGCCAGCCGGAGCAGCTCGGCAGGGGCCGCATTCCAGACGGCCAGAGCTGGGCCCGCAGACCCCACCCCACCCTGCGCCCCAGCCCCGCGCCCCCGCGCAGGGGGATGCCATGCAGGGGTGCCCACCCGCCCGGCCCCGGCACCGGCCTGGCCCCGGGCCCCGGCCCGTCGGGCGGCTGGCTGGATCGCGTGAGCTCCCGACCCTCACGTCGCATCTGCCTCACCTGGGCGAGGTGCCGGCTGGCGGCCCTGACGTGGGCCCCGCGGCCGCGGCGACTCCAGGGACGCCGGCGTTGTCAGGGCGGCTGCTGAGCGCAGAGGAGCGCAGGGTCTAGAGCGCCGCCGCGTGGTGCCATAGCCCCGTGGGAGGGTTTGGGGGCTCGGCTGCACCCCCAAATCGCTTGCTCACCAGGCAGGGGCGGGGGACCCGCAGCCCCAGCGGGAAGGCGCGGGGTCCTGACCAGCCCCCGCGCCCGCAGATTCCCCAGCCTGGCGCCCCGCTACCGGGAGTCCCGCGCGGCGGGCAGCGACTCTTCCACAAGTTCTCCGCGTTCATCAAGAACCCCGCGGGAGGGGCGCCTGGGGTCTGCGGGGTCACACGCCCTGACAGCTTCTCCCTCAGGCCCAGGCAGCCCTGCCTGCCCCCGCGCTGACCCCCGCGCCCACATGGGCTGCAGCGAGGTGGGGCTCCCCCTGGCCCATCAACTCCCTGCTGGAGCCACCCTCTGGGCCAGCGCCCGTGACCCCAGCCTTGCGGGGAGGCCCGGCCTTTTGGGGACACCAGCGCCTCTCCGCGGCTGCCGTGGGCTCCTTACTCTGAACTCCCCCCAGCCGATGCGGCCCCCCGGCCCCTTCCAGTGCTCCAGGCCCCACACGCGTCTGCCCCCCACCTCCTGCGGGGGCCTCTGAGTCCCTCAAGTCCCCCTAAGTGCTATAAAGTGGGAGTCTGGAGCCTTCTCCAGCCTCGGGCACCCCTAGTTCCTGGGGCCTCCCACACCGCCTGCCACCCCAGAATGTGCTCTGATCTCTGTCCCTTCTCATAACAGTCCTGGGGGGTCAGTGGCCGCCACCCGAGGCCTCTCCTCTTGGAAGCCCCCCCAGACATGATGGGGTGGAGGCAGCCCCACAGGTCACCCCCTGGAGCCCGCACAGGGCAAGGGCGCCCGGCCCTCAGGGGTGTCCCTGGCACAGCGATGGGCACGGACGACCAGCCCAGGAGCTCGCACGTGAGGCCCCGCAGTCCCCTCAGGGTGGGGCTTGGGCCCTGGGAGGAGGGGCAGGAGCCACCACAGCCCCCCACGCAGCAGCAGCAGGGCTGAGCCGCAGGCCCACCCAGCAGCCACCCCACCTGGCTGGGCCCCAGAGACAGGCCTAACCTGGTGGCACCTGCCCACCCGCACCCCAGCCCGCACCCCAACCCACATCCCACCCGCACCCCAGACACACCCTGCCTGCATCCCACCCGCACCCCAGCCTGCATCCCACCCGCACCCCGGCCGCACCCCGCCTGCACCCACACATGGAGGCTTTTCTGTTTTATTGAAAACAAACGTCTGCGCTCTGTACAGGCCCGGCTGGGGCAGGGGCGGCCAAGCTGGGGGAGCAGGGGCAGCTGGAGGGTGGGGAGGCGGCTGCCCCTCACCTGGCCCAGGCCAGCTTCTCCGTCCTGCGGCCTGGCCCCCTCGGGGGCCCCGGCAAGGAACCTCTTCCCGAAGCAGAATAAATAGGCGCCTGGGGCGGCCTCAGCCAGCCCAGCCACACCCCCGCGCCGCCGTCCAGTCCCCGCAAACAGAAAGTCCGTTCTGGAGGCCCGGCCAGGAGGGGGGTCGGGAGGCGGCCGTGCCACCCCATGACCCGGCTGCGGGGCCGGGCCGGGCAGAGGCGAGGGGCTGGGCAGACCCCAGGGCTTTAAGGCAAAGCAGGGTGAGGGTGCAGCCCAGGGCCGGGCCGGCCTTTGGCACAGTCGGCGGCTGCGGTGGCCGCGGGAGGTGGGCTGCGGGGGTCGCCCTGGGTCCTGGTGAGCGGGCCTGGGGCCTGGGCAGCCTCGGCCGCCGCCTGGCTCCTGTCCCCACAGCCGTGTCCCCGGGCAGCTGCGGCCGTCAGCAGAGCGTGTCCGTGTTGAAGGAGAGCTGGGCCTGGGGACAGCGAGCAGGTCAGGTTCTGCGGCCCACCCAGGCCGCCTCCCCGCCGGAACGGGCCTGGACACTGGGCGCCGCCACCCCTGCCCCCCGGCTCTCTCGGTGGGCCCTGCTGTGGCCTCACCCTGGCCAGGCTGGGACGCAGGCCCCAGTTCTCCAGCCGCGGGCCCCGCCCCGCCAGCTTCCAGAGGGGCCTGCAGCTGGCTCCACTCTGGCTGGCCCGGCCTCCCACGGCGGCGCCACCCTGAGCTCGAGGCGGCACCGTCTGTCCCATAAACTCAGGACAGCAGGAGCCCCCGGGCCCCCGCCCCGCCCGCCCGAGCTGCCCAGACCCAGGCCGCGCACTCGCTCCTCCTCGAAGCTGATGAGGCCCTCGTCCTCTGTGTCCAGGTCCTCGGGCTCGTCGGCCACCAGGGCCCGCAGCTCGGTGGGGGGGGGCCGGGGCCGGAGCAGGCTGAGCAGGCGGCCCAGGGGCGACTGCAGGGCGGAGGGGGTCTCTGTCTCCTGCTGCTCCAGGTTGTCGCTCTGCTTCTTGGCAAAGTTCACGAACACCTGGGGGGGTGGACGGAAAACAGAGGCGGGTGGGCAGGGCCGGGGGTGCGCGCAGGCAGGGTGGACGGGGTGGGGGTGCGGAGTTGGGGGTGCCCGGCGGCCAGCGCCGCTCGCCACTCACGTTGTCTAGGGTGGTCTGGCTGACTGAGTAGTCCTCGATGCCCAGCACGCCCACCACCTGCTCCATCTTGCTGAACACCTGCGCCAGCGAGATGTGCTCCGACTTGAGCTGGTACTGCACCTTCGTGTGGTGCCGCTCCTGGGGGGGTCACGCGGGTCAGAGGCTGCTGGGCAGGGCAGGGCAGGGCACCCACCCCAGGGTGCCACCCACCTTGAGCACGGCCTCGGGAAAGTTCCGGTTGAAGAACCGCGCCACATCCTTCACGCTCTGGCTGCTCTTGGTCCTCACGGTGATCATGTAGCCATCTCCGAACCTGCGGGGGAGGGTCATGGCCCCAGGCCCCGCCCGGGGAGCCCCGCCCACGCCCTGCAGCCCACCCGCCGCCCCCTCACCGGTTCTTCAGGTGCTGGATGCTGCCCAGACAGCGCAGGCGCCCGTTCACCATGATGGCCAGCCGCGTGCACAGCGCCTCGCACTCCTCCATGCTGCGGGGAGACGCAGGGCTGGGCGCCAGGCCGGGGAGGGCGGGCCGCAGGGGGCGCGGGGCGCGTGCTGGAGGGGGCGGGCCCCACCTGTGCGAGGTCAGCACCACGGAGCGCCCCGTCTTGATAAGTTCGAGAATGAGGTTCCAGAGGAAGCGCCGGGCCTTGGGGTCCATGCCGGTGGTGGGCTCGTCCTGGAGGCAGTGGGGCTCAGCCGCTGCGCGCCCTCACAGCCCGCCCCCCGCGCCCGCACCGCGGCTCACCAGGAAGATGAAGGCGGGGTACCCGATGAGGGCGATGGCCGTGGACAGCTTCCGCTTGTTGCC
Organism: Talpa europaea; assembly: GCF_964194135.1. Classification (NCBI taxonomy): domain Eukaryota; kingdom Metazoa; phylum Chordata; class Mammalia; order Eulipotyphla; family Talpidae; genus Talpa; species Talpa europaea. The sequence continues at coordinate 142,289 of NC_140074.1, read as the reverse complement.
GCCGCTGTAGGTTCCTGCCGGCTTGTCCGCGTGCTTGGTCAGCTCCAGCTTCTCCAGGGCCCACTTCACCACCTGGGGGCGCAGGGTTAGTGCCCGCCCGGCCGCCCACCCTCCCCCTCGCCGCCCGCGGGGTCCTCACCCGGGCCTCGTCCCGCCAGGGGATGCCGCGCAGGCGCGTGTACAGCTGCAGGTGCTCGCGGGCCGTGAGCTCGTCGAACAGGGCGTCGAACTGCGGGCAGTACCCCAGACTCTGCTGCACCTGGAGCAGCTCCTTGAGCACGCTGGGGACACAGGCTGTCAGCACCGGGAGCTGCGCCCCCAGGCCCGCGCCCCCCAGGCCCGCGCCCCCAGGCCCGCGCACCCCAGGCCCGCGCCCCCAGGCCCGCGCCCCCCAGGCCCGCGCCCCCAGGCCCGCGCCCCCCAGGCCCGCGCCCCCAGGCCCGCGCCCCCCAGGCCCGCGCCCCCAGGCCCGCGCCCGCACCTGTGCCCGTTGACAAAGGCTTCGCCCCCCGTCGTGCTCTCGTCCCCAGTCAGCATCTTGAAGGTGCTGGTCTTGCCGGCGCCGTTGACTCCCAGGAGGCCGAAGCACTCGCCGGGACGCACCCCCAGGCACAGGCGGTCGACAGCCAGGATGCGGCCCAGCTTCCGCGACTTGTACACCTGCCGGGCGGCCTGCTCAGCTGCGCCCGCGCCCGCGGCCTGGACCCAGCCCCACACAGGACCCCGCGCCCTCTCCTGGACCCAGGCCCACCTTGGTCAAGTTCTCTATCTTGACCATGTCGTTGTCGGCGTCCCCCCGCAGCACCCGCTGCCGCTCGCTGGCCACGTCCACGTCGTCCTCCACGGGCTTGGTAGACACGGGCATGCGCCTGGAGGAGCAGAGTGGGCAGTGCCGGGGCCCTGCCCCACCTCACCTGGAGCCCCCGCCGGCCCGGTGCGCCCCACTCACTGTGGCTGCCGCAGGAAGTTGTACTGGCACATGATGGTCAGGAAGAAGCCCACGAAGCCCTCGACCGTCATGGCCACCAGCCCCCTGGTGACAATGTCCCATTCGAAGGGGGACTTCATCTTGTCAAACTGGCCTGTGGGGCAGCCAGCTGAGACCCCACGCCTGGCCCAGCAGCCACCCAGCCCCCACCCCGCCCCAGGGTCCCCCCAGCCCCCGGCCCGCGCACCAATCTTGGCGTAGTACTCGTTGAGGTACTCGTTGTAGGCCATCTCCATGAGCCCGTGGCCGAGGTTGTAGTTGGGGAAGACGAGGAAGCAGCTCTTCAGGTAGCCGTTGACGGCCTTCAGGTCCTGGGGGCCACGGGGTCTCAGCGCCGCCCCCCGCCCCGCCGCCCCGCCCCGCCGCGCCGCGCCCCCACCTTGTCGTGCTCGAAGAGCTGCAGCAGGAAGGTGGCCACGGTGGCCGTGATGCCGATGAACAGGTTGATGACGATGAGGAACACGTAGGCCGAGCTGGGCACGTCGAACCAGAAGGAGGCCGGGTACATGACGGGCGTGATGGACCACCTGCGGGGGGCGGCGTCACCACCGGGGTTCCCTGCCCCCCCCCGAACCCCCCTCCCCCCCGCCCGCGCCCTACCCGTAGAGCAGGAAGAGGGACAGCACGGCCGGGAAGTTGGTGGGCGACGTGTAGGCCGGCAGGTCGAACACGAACAGGATGAGGACGCAGCAGGTGGCCGGGACCAGGTAGTTGAGCTGCGGGCGCAGGGGCCGGTGAGGGGCGGGGCCTGGGCCCGGGAGGGGCGGGGCCTGGAGCAGGGGCGGGGCCTGGGAGGGGCGGGGCCTGGGGCAGAGGCGGGGCCCTCTCCCAGACCCGCAGTGGGTGGGGCGGGGCGGGGCCTGGCGCTCCAGGGGAGGGGCGGGGCAGGGGCGGGGCCTGAGCTCCAGGGGTGGGCGGGGCCTGGAGAGCCAGGGCAGGAGGAGGGGCAAGGCCTGCGCGTTCACGGTGGGATGACAGGGCGCGGGGCCTGGGGCTCGGGGCTCCCGGGGGCTAGCGGGGGCCCACCATGTCCCACACGTAGTTGGCCAGCCAGTAGATGACAGGGTTGCAGCCGCTGACGAACTGCAGGTGCTTGGCCTTGGTGGACTTCTCTGCCACCAGAAAGACCACAAAGCTGGCCGGCACAAAGGACATGGCCACGATGATGAAGATGGCGATGACGACGTCTGTGCCCTGCAGCCTGGGGGAGGCGGACTCAGCCCTGCGCCCACCCGTGGCACCCGCCCACCCCGCAGCCTGGGGGAGGCGGCCGCCTCCCTGTGCCCGTCTGCACGTACAGGTAATCCAGGGAGAGGCTGGCGCTCGTCTTGTTCATGGGGTGGTTGGTGACGGTGATGCCTGTGACACAGGGGAGGTGGCCTCAGGGCCCGCTTGTGCCCACCCGCCCGCCCCTGCCTGCGCCCGCCCACCCATGCCCGCACCGTAGGCCGCGGGGTTGCCCTTGCTCTTGGGCAGGTTGGCCCGCAGGATGGCGTTGTTGAGGCTGTTGAGGTAGGTGGGCATGCTGTGGTAGCCCTTGTTGTTGTAGAAGACCTGGGGGCAGAGAGGAGGCCAGAGCCGTGGGTGCCAGGCCCTGGGGACGGGGCCAGCCACGGGCCTGTGGGGGCTCACCTGAGCTGCCCGGCGCACTGCAATCTTCCGCACCATGGCCGGGGCCCGGGTGCCAAACGAGGCAGGGACAGACTTCTGCACGTTGCCGAATGTGATGGCGCCGTACCTGGGAGGGCAGGCTCGGGGGCGTGAGGCCGGCAGGCGCTGGGCTGCCCCACGCCACCCCTGCTCCCCACTCGCCTCACCTGTGCAGCCGGAAGCGGTCCGAGGTGAACAGCAGGTACTCAGAGACATTGTGGCCGGTGATGTCGGTCAAGATGTCGCCCGTGACCACCCGCATCTGGGGCGGGCGGCCACCCACGCCCCCCGGGCAGGAGAAGCCGGTGCCCTGGGAGGAGCAGGTACAGCGCAGGGGCTCCCGCACCAGGCGGGGCAGGGAGGGAGCCAAGGTCCAGTTCTCTGTGGGTGCAGCAGCCAGTCAGACAGGGCCCAGCCAGGCCCAGCCCCTCCCCCACGAGCTGGTACCTGGCCCCGAGGTGGGTGGCAAGGGCGCAGTCCAGCTCTGCAACAGGCCCTCCTCTGGGGACAGCGGGGTGTCGGGCGGGGCTGGCGAGGGTGGGGGTGGCACAAAGTTGGACAGCGGCAGGCCCTGCGTGAAGGACTCCAGGCACATGCTGTCAAAGAACCGTGCGGCCAGCAGGCGTGACTGGCCACTGCTCAGGTTCAGCGTGGGCCCCAGTGAGCCATTGGCTGTAGACTTCAGCACACACGTGGCGCCTACCCCAGACGGCAGCCGGAATGTGCCCACCAGCTGCTGGGGGCTGGCATCGGGCGACAGGTGCAGCCTGGGGGAGCCACAGGGGTAAGTCAGGGGGCTCAGTGGCCCCCCCCCCGCTCCCACACCCAGCACCGCCCACGCTACGGCTTGGCGGGCGCCTCACCGGTCCTCCTGGCGCTCCTCGTTGGCATAGGGGATGAAGTTGCCTCGGGGTTGGGTATAGTTGTGGTACTGGGAGGGGGACAGGACCAGGGGAGGCAGGTCGCCTAGAGGGGTGCATGGAGAAGTCTGAGTGGGGCCTGACCACCTTGCCAGCGGCCCCCAAGTCTGGGCCCCCTCCCCCAACACACACAGGGGTCAGCACAGGGTTTGGGCCCCAAGGGGAGCCCTGGAGCAGGACCTCCCAGTCACCAGGCTGCACCCAGACCTGGAGCAGCCAGGGTCCCCCAAAAGGCTCCCGGTGGGGTCTCCCCACGGGGATGGACACATGCCCTGTGCCCCTGCCCCACAAGGCGTCGTACCAATCTCGGGCACGGAGAGGGCCACTGTCATGGCCACGCACACGAAGAAGGCGGGCAGCAGGATCTGGGACGACAGCGCCTTGGAGTTGCGGCGGGCGCAGTGGAAGCGCTTCACCAGCAGCCCGTGGAACTGGCGCGCCTTCAGCCACCAGCCCTCCAGCTTGCGGCTGCCTTGGCCGGCCCGTGCCAGAGCCTCGGCCTGGGCCTCTGTGAGGGGGCAGGGGTGAGCGGCAGCCCAGCTGCCACACCCTCCCTGGCCACCCGGCGCCAGCCGCCCCCCACCTTGCAGACTGATGTTGTCGGGATCCTGGAGGTCGTTGAAGAGCGGGTGGTAGTCGCCGTGGGTGTCGGTGTGGCCGGTGCCCTCGTGACCGCAGCCCGAGCCCACGGAGGACAGAGACTGCAGCGAGGCCTGTGACTGGGCCAGCTCCGAGCACCGGGCCAGGTTGCCCTCGTGAGCCTCCCCGGATGCCAGACTCTCTGCCCCCGGCAGCACATCCTTCCTGGACTCCTTTGTGTCTGCCGCAGCACAAGGCCATGAGGGGCTGGGCCACCTCCACCCTGGCCTGCCCAAGCCCCCACCCTCGTGCCCATCCACCCACAAGATGCCTGCGCCCTGCAGGCCCTAGGGAGTCTCCCTCACCCCGGGCTGGCCCTGGGGAGTCCTGGCCCCTCGTTCCCACCCAGAACCCCAGGCTTCCAGAGACCAGAAGAGCGGGTAGTGCCAGGCCTGTGGGCCAGGGCAGGGTGGGCGGCCGGCTGGCGGCCTGGAGCCTCTCACCCGCCTCGCTGTTCTCCAGTGACTGGTCCTCCTCGGACACCTTGAGGAAGACCTCCTCCAGCGTCGTGTCCATCAGCCCAAAGCTGCTCAGGTGCAGCGCGTCCAGACTGCACTCCAAGTGCTGAGAACGGCCCGGGTGAGCCCCCTGCACTGCAGGTACAGGACAGGGAGACCCCCCCCATGCCCCTGCCCAGCCCGCCGCACCCGGGGCAGAGCCCTGCCCTCTGCTGCCCATGCCTGCCTCCTCCACGGCTCTGCACCAGCCACCCATACCTGAAAGAGGCGCTCAAAGGCTCCCTTCTTGGCAGCCTCGCTGGGCAGGATGTAGGAGAGTTCAGTGCTGGTGTCCGAGACCAGCAGGCAGGAGGCCACATGCTTGCGGATGAACTGGGAGACCTGGGGCTCCGAGCAGCTGCTCAGCTGGGCCCGTCCGGACGGGCTGGATGCCAGCCCTGGCTCTGGAGAGCAGGGCAAGGAGGGCCTTCACTTGGGGCCGGGGCCCCGCTGGGCCAGGTGGGGCAGGAGAGGGGTGAGTCAGGTCCCACTGGGCCCCGCCCCAGCAGCCCTGGGGATAGGGGCTCTCGGCGCAGACCTTGGGGGCCGCCGGGCTCAGCAGGCCGCTTGACCAGCGTGAGGCGGTAGCCGTCGCCGTAGGCGCCCTTGAGGAAGAGCGGGGAGCCGCAGCACTTGAGCTTCCCGTGGGAGATGATGGCTATGCGGTCTCCCAGCAGGTCGGCCTCGTCCATGTGGTGTGTGGACAGAAGGATGGTGCGGCCTGAGGGAGGCCGGGGTCAGGAGGCAGGCCGGTGGGGCCGAGTGGGCCCCGCACACCGCCCAAGCCCCGCTCACCCGGCTTGTACTTCAGGATGAGGTCCCAGATGGCGCGGCGAGCGTAGGGGTCCACGCCCGCGGTCGGCTCGTCCAGGATGATGGCCCTGGAGCCGCCCACAAAGGCAATGGCCACGGAGAGCTTGCGCTTCATGCCTCCCGACAGCGTCTGCACCAGCGAGTGCCGCTTGTTGGACAGCTCCAGGTCCTCGATCATCCTGAGGGGCAGGGGGCGTGACCAAGGCGCGGCCCCGCCCCCGCCGGGCCCCGCCCCCGCCGGGCCCCGCCCCCGCCGGGCCCCGCCCCCGCCGGGCTCCCCCTGCAGGGCCCCGCCCCCGCCCGGCCCCGCCCCCGCCCCGCCCGGCCCCGCCCCCGCCGGCCCCGCCCACTTGTCCATCTCCTTGCGGATCTCCGCCTGCGCCATGCTCTTGAGCCGCGAGTAGAACCAGAGATGCTCCTCCACCGTGAGGCGGTCGAAGAGCACGTTGTGCTGCGGGCACATGCCCAGGTTTTTGCGGATCTCGTCCATCTCGGTGCGGATGTCGTGCCCGTAGATGGTGGCTGAGCCCGACGTCGGCGGGAACAGGCCCGTCAGGATAGACCTGGTGGGTGGGCGAGGCATGACCCCAGCTCCGGGTGCCCCGCCCTGTGCAGGCCCTTGCAGGCCCCCACGCCCGGCCCCCACACTCACATGGTGGTGGTCTTGCCCGCCCCGTTGTGGCCCAGGAAGGAGACCACCTGGTTCTCGTAGAGGTTCAGGCTCAGCTTGTTCAAGGCCAGCTTCTTGTCGTTCTTATAGACTTTGGTCAGCTTGTCCACGCAGACCACCAGGGGCAGGTGGGTGGGCTCCTCCTCCATGCCACGCATCTCCTCTGCACCCAGGCCGCAGGTCAGCCCGAGGCTGCCCCAGGCCCCCGAGCCCCGCACCGCCCCCCAGCCACCCTGGTGTCAGCCTCACCCAAGCGCCGGCTCTCCATGGCACAGGCCTGGCCCTCCTCCATGATGCTGAGGCGGGGGGCGTGAGCCCACGGCCAGCTCCACTCCCAGGCCTCTGTCCGCCCACTGCCCAACCAGTAGGACTTCTGCAGCGGGAAGTACCAGGGCCGCGGCAGGCCATACATTCCTGGGGGGGAGGGAGCCCAGGGCTGGGGTCACCATCCACCCAGACCACGTGCCCCCAGAGCCGCCCGCCCCACCCCTGCCCCCCAGGGGTCAGCTGGTACCTGGGTGGACGGCCTCGATGTACCACGTGAGCACACCGTACACGGCCGCGTCCACCACCAGCATGGTGACGGCCAGTAGCAGGTTGAAGTCGTCACCCTCCACAGGGGACTGGCTGAAGGTGTGCCACTGGATGCCCACGCCGGCCACCTCGTACAGGGCGAAGTACTTGGAGCCCAGGCCGAAGGCTGTTGTGGACATCAGGGACTGAGGGAACCTTGGAGTCAGTGGGGGCGGGCGCCGCCCCCCCAGCCCCTCCCCGCGGGCAGGGCGCTCACCGCGATGCACTTCTCGAAAGCAGTGATCTTGTCGTGCGCCACCTCCTCGCGGATGGCCACGTACATGTAGGGCACGTAGCTCAGGAAGTAGATGATGCCGCCGCAGGCCGAGGCCAGCTTGGCCTTGGAGTACAGCACGGACACCAGGAAGCTGGGGCGGGCACAGCCGTCAGCCGCGCGGCCCCGGCAGGCCCCAGCCCTCCGCCCGGGGCGCCCCAGCTCGCCGCCGCGCACGTGCTCACCAGAACATGATGGTGGCCACGGCGTACACAGCCAGGAAGAGCCAGATGATCAGCACGTGGCTGTGCATGAGGACCTGGCCGTACTTGAGAATGGCGGTGAGCGCGGTCACCGAGATGGACAGCTGCACGAAGCCGGTGATGAACCAGGCCACCCAGTGCACCGCGTTGTTCAGGCCCATCGTCTTCATCACCTGCAGGCAGGGGCACGGGTGGCGCCGGGTGCGGGCCCAGGGCCTCCCTCCGCGCCCGCCCCGGCCGCGCTCCCCGCCTCCCTCGCCCCCACCCGCCCCCACCTCCTTGAGCCGGTGCTCCTTCTCCGCCACGATGTGCTGGATGGTCATGGCCACCGAGTAGACCCAGGAGATCACCATGCAGAGCGGCATCATGTGCTCGATGACAAACAGAAAGCTGGGGGGCAGGGGTGTGAGGGGGCTGCCCGCCCCACCCCACCCCGCCCCTGCCCCCCGCCCACTCACTCGTCACGCGTGTAGCAGGGGTAGGGGAACATCTGCACGTAGTTGCCCGGCTCCACCACGTCATGGCCCACAAAGGTGTTGATGATGGCTCGCTCCATCATGTCTGCGGGCGGCCGCGGCGGTCAGGGCTGCCGGACCCGCCCGCCGCTGCGGCCGCCCTCCCGGCCCCCGGCCTTACCCTGGATCCAGACGAAGCCATAGAGGAAGTAGAAGCGGCCGCCGGTGTTGGGCCCCGGCCGCCAGTAGGCGCGGCGGATCTCGTTGGTCTTCTCGGTGAAGCTGGAGTTCTGGCGGATCTTGTAGTGGACGTGCGGCGGCAGGGAGCCGTCCTTCCGCGTCTGGAAGATCACACCTGCGGGCGGGACGAGCAGCGGGCCGGGCACCGAGTCAGGGCCAGGGCGGGGCTGGAGGGGCCGGGGTGTGGGGAGAGGCTGGAGGGGGACAGTGGGGCGGGGCGAGGCTGGGGGGCCGGGAGGGGCGCGGCGGCGGGTGGACGTGGACGGCTCACTGGCGAACACCGTGACGTTGTCCTGATAGGCCTGGTTGAGCGTGTAGTTGACGATGCTCTCCTCGTCGGGAAAACCCTTGAAGATGTCCACGCTGACCTGGGGGAGGGGTGCCGTCAGAGGGGCCCGGCCCCCCACGGGGCCCCGGGGGCACCCGCCCCACCTTGGACATGAACTGGATCCAGCCGCAGGCCGCGTTGTCAATGGTGTCCAGCTGCTGCAGGAGGGCCGAGCCGTTGGGCAGCGAGAAGTTGTCCCGGCGCAGGGCGGGCGGCAGCTCCTCCAGTGACAGGTTCAGGGCTTCGGGGTGCAGGCGCAGCTCAGCCACGTACTGCGGGGAAAGGCCGGCTCAGCAGGGCCTGGCGCCTGCACAGAGTGGGGCCCCCACCCACACCCCCCCCGGCTCGCAGCCAGCACCTGCTGCAGCCAGTGCAGATGCCGCTGTAGCCGGCCCTGCGCCAGGAAGCCGCGGATGTCGGCAGAGATGTTGAGCCACACCTGCGCGTAGTGGGTCACGTTGCCTACAAAGGCAAAGGTCTCGTTGGCCTGCAGAGGGTGAGGGCACCGGGCATGGGGCTCACGGAAGGACCCCGGCCAGAGGGGGCTCTCCACGCCCTCACCTCCCCCCACTGGCCAGCCCCCCACTGCGCCTTCCGGTTCCTGCTTGCAGAGCAGCCCCGACTCCCCACCCCACCCCGCCTCCTCCCAGGGACCCCACCACAGGCGGTGCCCGCTGGGCCATGCCCAGGCCTGGCTTCTGCTTCCCGCCAGCCCCTCTGCTGTGGGTCACCCCAAACCACCCAGGGCCCTGCCCAAACCCTGCGCCCACATCAAGTGGGAGCCTGAGCCAGTTTGCACGCCGACCCCGCAATGGCCCTGGCGACCCCGCACCTTGAGGATGACCAGGTCGGCCTCCGAGCCCACCGGCGCGTACAGGATCTTGGGGTTGCTGGTCATGAGGTGCACCAGCAGGCCCAGGTTGCGCTGCTCCTTGCTCGTGAAGCCCAGCGAGCTCATGTTGCCGCGTCGCAAGGCCTCGGGCTCGATGGTGCTGGGGGGTAGGGGGCGTGAGAGGCGGGTCCGGGCGGGTCCAGCCCGGGGAGTGGGCCGAGGGGCGGGGCCGGGCAGGTCCAGCCTCGGAGTGGTCAGATACGAGGGCCGGGGGCCGCGCCGGGCTTCAGAGCTGGGCAGTGCGGGGGTGGCCGTGTTGTCGTGGAAGCACCCGCGGGGTTTGGCTGTCCCCCCCCCACCCACGGCCACCTACCGGTTGTTGCCGCACAGGATGGGCTGCAGGCCGGCCCAGAGCTGCACGAAGGCGGAGCACTGGCCCGGCAGCGCCTCGGGAGAGACCGGGGCGGCCAGCGGCGGCGCCCCCTCCTCCACAGTGGCGTTGGCGCCCGCGCCCGCCCCGGTGCCATTGGCCGTTCGGCCGGAGCCGCTGGCGGGGGCCCCGGGAGCCCGCCCGGCGCAGGCACCCTGGGGCAGCAGCAGGGCCAGGGCTGAGAGAACGTCCACATCCTGCAGAAACTTCTGGGCGTCCAGCAGGTCTTCCAGCAGGGCCTGCAGCTGCCGAGCGGAAGGTGGCTGCCGCTGGGGGGCTGAGCCGTTGGGGGCTGCGTCCAGGCCCAGCTGTGGGGGGCACGAGGGGCCAAGCAGGTTTGACGAGGAGAGCATTGCCAACTACACGCGCAACCAGGCCTATCAGGACAACGTCCCGGTGGGGCCGGGAGGGACTGCCGCCAGGGGTACCGGAGCCCGGCCCAGGGTGGGGGAGCAGCTGGGTGGGGGAGGGGGCAGTAGGCATGGTGTCTTTGGGGGTGGCACACCTCTGCCCAGGCCCAGGAGTACCCTCCGATACAGGGAGCCCCAGTGCCCCCAGCGAGGCCAGCGGACCTGTGCGCCATCTGGCAGGCAGGACCTCACCTGCTGGGCAATCTTGGCCATGTCCAGCTGGCTCCGGAGCTCAGTGGCCAGCTCAGAGAAGCGCTGGGCCCGGGCTGCGGCCTGCCCACGGCAGACCACAGCCCGGTACCCCTGCAGTGCCGACGGCTCCCCAGGGGGCGCTGTGAGCACCTGACCAGGCTGCCTGGAGCCCGGGGAGCAGGTGAGCTGCTCCAGGAGGGCGGGGGCCAGCAGCAGCTCCTGGGGCGGGGAGGGGGCGGCTGGGAGAAGCGCAAGGACCAGAAACCAGGGCCGGGCGGCCTCAGGTCTCCCTGCCCCGGGCTGTGCCTGGTCGAGGCGCCCCCAACCCCTCCGGGGACAGACACATCACCTGCCTCCCCCCTTCCTGTGCCAGCCACACACTTGGGAACCCTCCCCTGGTGAGGAGGGACCGCAAAGCCCCACCCAGGCAGCGCCCAGAGGCAGCTGAAGCACCCCCGCCCCACTCACAGGCACCCTGACCTCCATTTGGAAGAGGGGGTGGCTGCCCAGCCGGCTCCTGGGTGCTTGGCCCCTGCGGAGGCCCGACCCCACATCCAGGGCAGAGGAAGGTCCAGAAAGCAGGTGGTAGACCTGGCCGGGGGCAGGGCTGGGCTCAGGCTCCAGGTCTCCCCGCCTCAAACCCGGGGAGAGTGGAGCAGAGACCAAGCACTGACCCGGGCCCCCCTCACCTGGGGCAGGTCCACCTGGGCCGCTAGGAGGGCCTGGGCCGTGCTGTTAGGCAGTGACAGGTTCTGTGTCAGGAAACGCCGGAGCTCCCGGGGGTCCCGGGCCACCGAGTCCAGAGAGAAGGAGGACACTGGACAGGCAGAGGACAGGTCTGAGGCCAGCACGCCCCAAACAGGGTCGGCAAGCCAGGCGGGAGGGTCAGGCCCCTGCGCTCCGGGGACTTGGCTCTGGGGGCTGGGGCACAGGCTGACAGCAGAGCCAGGCGTAAGCCCACCCCTGCCAGGGTCCTGCCTGTCCCCGGGGGCACCTGCAGGCCTGTCCGCCTGGCTGTCCCTGGTGTCCGGGCCCACGCTGAGGGCCTCCAGGCGTTGGCGCAGGGCCTCGAGTTCCGAGCCTAGGCTGGGCCTCGCAGGGTCGAACAGGTTGCCCTCCTCCACCACGCGGTTGAGGCGCTCCAACAGCTGGGTGACCCTGCAGGGCACGGGCGTCACCCACTGGCCACCCAGTGGGGTGGGGAGCACTCACGTGGAGATGGGGGGTGGGAACACCCACTGCAGTTTGGGGTGGGGAGCATTAGTGGAGTTGGGGTGGGGGGCACTCTCTGCAGTTGGGGTGGGGAGCACCCTCTGCAGTTAGGGCGGGGAGCACCGCTGGAGCTGGGGCCGGGAGCACTCACGTGGAGTTGGCGTACTGCAGGAAGCCAAACTCGTCCCGCTGGCCATCGGGGCACAGCGACTGCATGACGGGCAGGATGCCAGCAGAAGTGAGGGGTGCAGCCGTGTAGAAGGCTGGGGATACGGGGCACACCCCAAGGGCAAAAAGGAAGAGGGGAGAGGAGGGGAGAGGAGTGAAGAACAAGAGGGGAAGGGAGACAGAGGCCCAGAAGAGAAATGAAAAGAAAAGTCAGGACGGAAGGGCAGCTTCAGGCAGACACCCGGGGCAGGGCCCAGAGGCCGGTGCGAAGGAGCAGGTCAGAGGTCGAAGGACAGCTGGTCACCCTCCCCACCACTCCCAGAATACCCTCAGCCGCCGTCAAATGCCCTGACGCTGGCCGCCAAATGCCCTGACCCTCCCCCGAGACCTCAGGTGTGGCCCACAGAGTCCAGGGGGCACATCAGCCCCACTGGGCAGCGACCTCTGACCTCTCTGGCCAGCTGGTTAGCAGAGTGAAAGCAGGAGCCCAAGGGGTGTGAGGGGACAGCCACCAGGCATCCCCGCCCGGGGCCAGGTGGCCACGGTCCCATGCAGGGAGGGGGACAGCCTGGTGACTTGACCTGGGAGCTGCTGGCCAGGCGAGGTGGCCTGGCCCGTCGCTGCCACTCCCCGCCCCCCCTCACACGGGGAGCCTGCAGGGCCCAGTCAGGGCTGGGCAGGTGCCCGCTGGCAGCAAGCTGTTAATGCAAGCAGCAGGGTGCTGGAGCAGCACCGGAGGCCAGCAGGAGGAGGTGGCCGCTCACTTACAGACTGCATGCGGGCCGAGGACAAGAGACCATGCGGGGAGGGGCAGAACAGAACAGAGGAGAACAGTGAGGACCCGGCGCCTCGGTTCTTGGGGCCCCACGGCCAGTTCGTCCTCCACAGCCCAGCCAGGAGGCCTGGCCAGGGAGTGAGGGGGGCACGCGTGGCCGGACGCAGCGGTGGCCAACGCTCCCTTGCCCACGCAGCGGGGCCCAGGGCCCTCACCTTCCTTCACGGAGATGGTGGGCTTCTTCTGCCGCAGCCCCAGCAGGATGAAGAAGAGGACGAGCGGGATGAAGATCTCGAAGGCCAGGACCCACTGCAAAGGGCGGGCATGAGGTGCCCGGCCTGCCAGCTGCCGCCCAGGCAGCTCGGCAGCCGAGCCCTTCCCCCTGCCGGACAGACACCCCAGAAGCCAGCCTGCCAGCCCCCAGCACAGGTGACCGGCGCTCCCGGCCAAGGAGGCCTCCGTCCCCTGGCAGGAGCCCCCTGGATGGCTGGGCTGATGCGCCCCCAATTCCGGGGCCCCTGTCGGCCTGCGGTCTGTGCTGACCGGCCCATCCTCTCCCCACTGCAGCCCTGCCCAGGCGCCCCTGCAGCGCCACGCGGCCCTGAGCAGGCGGGGTGGTGAGGACCGCCCGGCCCTGGAACCCGCCTCCAAGTGGACCCCGTCTGGGCTCTGACCAACCCCAATCCCGGAGGAGCAGCCACCTCTGTCTGCCCAGGGGGCACGGGTGGGAGTGCCCACCGCAGCCCTGCCCACCCCAGGCTGGCGGGACCTGCTGTGAGTGTGAAGGCAACGCCAGGGCCCAGAGGCCCAGGCCACCCTCAGCCTCCAAGAGGCGCCACCAGTGCCTGCCCTAGTGGCCCTAGCTGGGCCGGGGGGAGCCCCAAAGCCCCTTGGGTCCCCTGCAGACCAGCCCCCAAGGCTGGCCCTGACCCGTCGGCTCTCCTTCACCCCCACCCCCACCCCAAACTGACCGCGCAGCCCCCAGCTCAGCGCAGCGTCTGGCCCAGGGCCCAGCCCTGTGCCCGGGGTCACAGCCACCCAGTGTTTGTCCGGCTCGGACAATGGTGCTCTGTGGCCTGGAACACCCGTGTGTGCCCGAGCCCACCCCCCCCCCGCCCTAGTCCGTGCCAGCCTCCACCCCTCCCCAAGCCCACTCGGCCCGGGGCGAGCTCAGGAAGCCCCATGGGCACCCCAGGCGGGACGGGCCAGGCCGCGAGGCTGCGGGAATTGGCGGCCTGGGAGGCGGGGGTCATGGCCAAGGTGCCAGCGTCCCCGACACCCGCCCTGCCACCGGGCACCTCCACTGCCGTCACTGCAGCAACAGGCCACGGCTGCCTCCCCGTTGTTATGGCAACGGTGCGCAGGAGCTGCTGGGAGCAGGAGGAGAGGCCTTCTGGGCGGGCAGGCGGCCAGGGGGCCTCTGGTTACAGGCAGGCAGCACAGGTCACCCACCTGGGGGCCGGCAAGGTGGTTGGACTTTTGTTCTGAGGCCACCCTAGCCCTGTGGGCGCTGAGGCACCTTCTGCTGCTTCCGGGGGATCAGGGGACGCCTGAGGGTGGAGCCACCGCCTCCAGCCCGGCTCCCTGCAGCTGAGGCCGCTCCGCCGTCAGGGGCTGCGTGTGGCCGGGGTCACCAGGTCCAGGGGCACGGGGGCGGGGGCGGGACACGCTCACAGGTGAGGGAACAGGACCAAGGAGAGGGAGCAAGCAGGGTGCAGAGGTCCTGGGTACCCCCCTGGCGCCAGACCCCTCTCCACAGGGCCAACTCTCCCTGCAGGGCCCATGCGGCAGCAGGCGTCTGCCCAGCCACGCCAGGGGCCCAGCGCGGAGGAGGCCCACGGCCCTCTGGGGAGGGCACCCGTGGGCCAGGCTGCAGCCACCCCAAGGTCAGACCCAGGTCTCTGCTGTGGTCTGAGCAGCGGCTGGGGCGGGGGTGCAGGAGGGAGCCCCCACCTGCTGGCACAGTCCGCCTCAGGGGTGTCCCTCCGGGCCTGCTCCCAGCCCTGGGCAGGGGCAACAGCTGCCCCCATCCCCATCCCCTGACCCCCCCGACCCCGAGCCCGAGGCGGGTGGCGGCAGCAGAGGCCGCCTGGGGCTGCAGGCTGAGCCTGGTACCCTGGCCGGAACGCACTGACCCTGGCCGCTTGCCAGGCCCCAGGGGATCCTGCCAGGCCCGGTGCTGACAGCCGCCCGCTCCGTCCGGGCCGGCCGGGCTCCCGCGCCCCCCAGGAGGCCGGGCGCGCAGAGGACGCGCCTCCTCAGGCCCCGCCGGCGCGTGGCCCGTCGGGAGAGCCCGCGCCCCTCCAGAAGCCCCGGCCGGGCTCCGCTGCGTGGACCCCGCGCGGCCGGCGGGAGGCCTCGGAGCTGCGGCCCCAGCCCCTCCCCAGCCGGGCGCCGGCCCTGACAGCGCTGCGCGGGGCGCCCCGGCCGCGGGGGGCGCGGGCCGGGCGGGGAGCCTGGCGGTCACGGCCGCGCAGGGGACGGGGCGGGCGCGTCGGCGCGGAGGGCAGCGGCGCGGGCCGGGCCGGGCCGGCGGGGCGAGGAGGTCCGCGCTGGGGACGGGGCGCGGCGCGGGGCGCGGGGCTCCCGCCCAAGGACGGCGGGGCGCGGGGACGCGGGGGGCGCGGGGGGCGCGGGGGGCGCGGGGGGCGCGGGGGCGCGGGGGGCGCGGGGGGCGCGGGGGCGCGGGGGCGCGGGGGGCGCGGGGGCGCGGGGGCGCGGGGGCGCGGGGGCGCGGGGGCGCGGGGGGCGCGGGGGCGCGGGGGGCGCGGGGGGCGCGGGGGCGCGGGGGCGCGGGGGCGCGGGGGCGCGGGGGGCGCGGGGGCGCGGGGGGCGCGGGGGGCGCGGGGGGCGCGGGGGGCGCGGGGGCGCGGGGGCGCGGGGGCGCGGGGGGCGCGGGGGCGCGGGGGCGCGGACCCCGGGGCGGCGGGCGGGACGGCGGCCGCGGCCCGCCCCTGCCCGGACCCCGCCGGCCCGCACCCCCCGCCGCCGGGCCTGGGGTCGCCGGCGTGACTCAGCCTCGCCGCGGCGGCGGGCGCGGGGCTCACCGGGCTCCGGCGCTTCAGCGTCACGTTCTTCCAGAGCAGCAGCTGCAGCTGGTGCAGGAAGCCCATGGCGGGGCCGCGCTCCGCCGCTCGGCCCCAGGCCGCTCCCTGCGCCCGCCGCCCGCGCCCGCCCGCCCGCGCGCGCCTGTGCCCGCGCCCGCCCGCCCGCCCCTCGGCAAAGCCCGCGCGGGGGCGGGGCCGCGCTGACTCCGCCCCCGCCCCGCCCCGCCCGCCCGCCCGCCCCGCCCCCGCTTAAAGGCGCCGCGCCCGGCCTGTCCGCGGGGCGGCGGGTCGGTGGCCCGGTCGGACCCGGCCCGGCGCCGCCGCTGGGGAGCCCCGCGCGGAGGGGCCCCGGGGTCGCGCGTGGGGCCTGGGGCGGCGCGGCCCCTCGCCCTGGGGCGGTCCCGCCAGGCGGCCGCCCCGCTGAGGCCCGAGGCCCGGCGCGGGCGCGCTCCCCGCCCCCGCCCTGGGCTGCCCCTCCCGGAGGCGCCCACCGCGGCCGGCGGGCACGAGGGGCCGGGCCGCTGCCCCAGCCGGGCCTCTCCTCGCCGCCCCAGGCCAGGCCGGCCTCCGCGCGGAGCTCCGGGGCGGGAGCGCCGAGGTGCCGCTGCCCTGGAGCCAGGCAGGTGCTCGCAAGGCTGGACCCGAGCCCGGAGCTGCGACCGGCTCCCGGGGCGGCCGCAGAGGTGGGCGCAGGGCCCGCCGCACGGAGGGGCAGAGCCGGCTCCGCCTGCTTGGCTTTCCCGTTTGTGAGGCCTGATGCCCCGTCTGGGCCAGCGCGCCGGGCACCCTCAGCGGAGTGCCTGGGCCCTGGGGCCCGCGCCTGCCCCTGGCAGATCCTTATTTGCAGGGGAAGGAGGGCACAGCCGGCCACAGGGCGGCCTCGGCACTCCCCGGGCCACGTGGGCCGGGAGCCGCCTGCAGGCCCTCCCGGAGCAGCTGCCCAGAGCCTCCTGCCGCCCCAGCCCAGCCCACCTGGGGCCGACTGGTGATGCCCCTGCCCACGCCCGCCGGGCAGTGGGAGGCGCTCGTGCCTCTGAGGCTCTGGGGGAGGTGGCTCAGGCGGAGGAGCCAGACACCACGCCAAGGGGCAGCCATGCGGACACTGCCCACTCCGGACTCCACACAGCACTCCTGTCCCTCGTTTATTCCTGGGTGCCCCCCCTCCAGTGACCGCAGGCTGCCACACCCCCTGCCCCCTGCGGGCACCCGGGGCCCTGGAGTCCAGGCGGGGCAGGACGATGTGCAGGACGAGGGGCCTGGCCGGGCTCCACCGGGCTGCGCTCTGGGCATCAGGAGGAAGCGGAGCACGCGGCTGGACCTAGCCCGCAGGCAGCGCAGGCAGGCGCCAGCACGCGGAGGGAGGCTGCCCTCTGAGCGCGGGCCTTTCCTCGCTGCGCCTAGGGCGAGGAGACTGAGGTCACCAGGAGGCTTGGGGCAGCAGCTCCTGCCCCCACAGAGCCGGGTAGCACGTCCCAGCCACAAGCAGGTGCCTCCAGCTCCAGTCCCAGGTCCGGGCACAGCGGGGACGCAGCCAGAGCCCATAAGGGTGGCCTCTTCTCCTGTACCAGCCAGCAGTGGGCACTGGGTGACCACTCCGTGCTCCGCCCTCCTCCCCACTGTCTGCTACAGCCGCCTCCTCCGGGAGACCTGCTCTGGCCAGCGGCGCCTCGTCTCCTTTGCTTCCTGGCTGGACAGTCTGGTGGAGGGGGCTGGGGCCGGCGCTTGGATTTCCACACTCAGCCTTGCCCCCGCCGCTGGCACCCAGCCCGTGTGGCACCCGCCCGCTCAGGCCCGGAACCAGCCTTCCAGGTCCTGGTAGACTTGGCCACGGGGCAGGTGTGGGTAGCGGGTGCAGATGGTGCAGAAGCGCTCCCGCCAGTCGGCGAACAGACGCACGCGGAGCTGGGCGCGCCAGGCCAGGTGGCGCCGGTACTGGCTCTCGTTCATGCCGGCCAGGAAGGCGGCCAGCGCGCGGGGCGAGCTGAAGTCGTCCACGTGCACAAAGGCCTCGGGCGGCGCGAAGGCTTCGTAGGTGGCCCTCGGGGGCCCCAGCACCACGGGCACGGCGCCGGCCAGCAGCGCGTTGCGCCAGAACTTCTCGGTGATGTAGTCCCGGTGCTGGGAGTTCTCGAAGGCCAGGTAGAAGAGGTAGCGGCCCAGCGTGGGCAGCAGGCAGTCGGCGCACAGGGGCCGCCGGCTGGCCCGGCCGAACACGTCCACGCGCAGGTACTGCCGCAGCGCCCGGTACAGCTGCACGCGCCGCTGCCGCTCCTGGAAGTTGCTGACCACCCAGGCGGCCACCCCGCTCTTGGGCGGCAGCGGCGGCGCCGGCCCGGCGCGGGGCTCCAGGCGGCCGTAGGGCACGGGGATGTCGGCGTCACGCCGGTAGCTCAGCACCCAGTTGAAGACGCCACGCAGGCGGCCCAGGCCGTGCGTGTGGCTGGGCGACTCCAGGGACGCCCACACCCAGGGCTGCCCCGGGGGCCGCTCGGCCAGGGGCAGGCGGGCCTGCCGCATCTGCAGCTCGCGGTGGTGGAAGACCACGGCGTCGGCGTGGGCCAGCAGGCTGCGGTTGGTGCTCAGGTGGCAGCCGGCCACGCCGAAGCTGGCACAGGTGTTGTGGGGCAGCTCCGGCGGGCGCTCGGCGAAGGGCCAGTGCCAGACCAGGATGGTGAGCATGGGCCGGGGTGCCGGGACCGCCCCAGGGCGCGACTGAAGCAGCCACAGGAACCAGAGGGTGCCGAGCAGGGCCGCCCCCACAGGGCCTCCCAAGGTCCGGAGCCCCCGGGCGGGGCCGCACCCTGCACAGGACGAGGTAGCGTTGGTCTCCTTGGTCTCGGTCTCAGGCAGCGCCTGCCCTCCCCACCCAGGCCCCCCGTGGGCCCTGCACTCACCAGCACTGCTCATCGCGGAGGGAGTCGGTCACCCCAGAAGCCAGCCTTCTCCAATCTCAGCTGCCTGCTCAGCAGAGGCGCGGAAATCACGGCCCCGCCCTGCCCCAATGGCAACCTCGAGGAGGGAAACCAGGGCATCTTCCCGCCCTGGAGGCCACGGACATCCTCACCACCTCCCCCCCCTCCCCCAGGCCTGGCTGCTGGGGAGGAGCACAGCCGGCCGAGCGCCGACCCCCCTGCAGGCCGCGGAGGCCCAAGGATGGCCAGGGGGGCAGGAGGGGTGCAGCTACTTGGCCTCTGGGAAGGGAAGGCGGACCCCCCCGCAGAAGGCGCCCCTGGACACCGAAGACCCAGAGGCTGCCCACCACCCCGGTCTGGGGTACCAAGAGCAGGCCAGTCACAGGCCGCAGGAAGTCCAGGCTGCCGGCTGCCCCGGGTGGTCAGCCCTGCGCTCCCACCTGCCCCTGGGCCCCTGCTCACCGCCGCCAACGGCCACAGCCCCTCCGAGCAGACTCGCCAGCTCTGCCTCGCCCCAGGCCGCGTTCTTCCTCGCTCCTCATTGGGGGCCCCCAGGCCCACCCCTGCCGCCACTGGGACACCCGTCCCCACTCAGATCCCCGAACTCGGGTCCATCCTGGACGCCGTCCACACCAGGCCCCCACGCGGGGCCATCGTGGCAGCCATAGGCACCTTCTTCTCCGGCCGGGACGTGTCCCCCGCGGCCCTGAGCTGGGGGCCGGCGCCGAGCACGAGGCCGGAACCCCTGTGGGGTGGGAGGGCTGTCCTTGGGGGCTCCAGGCTTCTTCCTCCAGACCCCACGGCCCGGGGGGGGGGCGGGGGCTTTCCAGGCTGGAAAGGGAAGGAGTCGCTGAGGCCCTGACGCAGGTGGGCGGGGGGCTGGCACCCGCTTCAGGAAAAGGAAGGCAGAGCCCGGGGGGCCTCCCCGCTGAGGGCCCGGCTAGAGAGCCGTCTCTTCCCCTTCTGCTCTGCTCCTCGGGGCTGGAGCGGGCGCGCCCGAGCGGCCCACCTTCCCGAGCCAGGGCCCACGGCCAGTTCTCAGACAGTGGCTTCCGGCGGCTTCCTCCGCCCGGCGGGACCCTGGCCCGGGCCCGGGCGTGCGTGGCCAGGCGGTCCTCATGCTCAGCGCCCTGCTCAGGGCTTCAGAGGTCGCGGACACCTGGCAAACGCGGGCTTGGCCACCCCGGGGGCCCTCTGCCCCCACCCCTCCGGCCCCTGTCGCTCCGCTGGGCACCAGCCTGCTGCGAGGGCAGGTGCCAGGTGTGGCCGCCGGCCCATGCCGGGGGCCCGGGCAAGGCCAGAACGAGGGCAGCTCGGCCTCTTTGAGGTACCCTCCCCCTGCACAGCCTCTGACCCGCGGGTGCCTGTGCAACCTCTCGGGGGCAGGAGATGTGAGCTGTGCCGAGCCCTCTGGGGGCTCCCCGCTGGCCGGCAGCAGGCCCTGCCACAGGGGTGCCCTCGCAGCTGCCCTAGGCCTGGGTCTCGCTGGCTCCTGACCTGGCTTCCTGGCTTCTCTTCCCCGGGGGACGCCCCAGGAGCCACGCCCTGGCTTGGGCCTCACCCCTGTGGCAGCACCCAGCGGGCACAGGGTGTGCCAGGAGGGTCCTGCCACACCCGCCCAGGCCACCGTGGCCTGCCCTTCCTGTTCGCGCTGCCACAGACCTGGCCACACCCCCAGCCCGCTCCCTTCCTGGGTGGGTGCAGGCCCCACCGCACGGCAGGGTCTGTGCCTGCTGGAGGCCCCAGGGAGGGCGGCTCCCCACCTCCTGTGGGGCTTAGTGGCTGCCCAGCGAGAGCCTGTTGCTGAGAAGTGGGGTGCGGAGCGGGAAGTGGCCTGCCTGGAGCGGGAAAGAGGAAGCCGAGCGAGTCAAAGGGAAAGTCGGGGCCTCCTGCTGCTCACCACAGACCCTGTAACCCCTGGTCCCCAACCGCCCAGAGCCCCTGGGACCCAGGGGACGTGGCCCCCCCACTTCACTGCTGAGCCCCGGCCTGCTCCCGTGCCACCTTGCTGGGTGCTGAGGGGAGAAGCCACGGCCACAGGCTCTCCCTGGGCGGAAGGCGGACGCTCCTGCTGACCACAGGCCCTTGCAGACCGGCGCCCGGGGGCGGCGCTATTGGAGGGAGGGACGCCTGGACCTCGGGGGGCCGGTAGCACCTCGGAGACCTCCCTCTGGGACTGGTCCCACTTCCTAGGGCCTTGGCTAGAGGGTCACCCCCTTTCTAGGGGGGCATCCTTGAATGGATGTCACCTCAGGGCCCAGGCTGGAGTGTGGGGGTCACCCTGTTGGGGAAGCCTGGAGGAGCTGCAGACAGGAGCGCCGGTCACCCAGACACGGCCTTGTCCAGAGGGGACCAGGCGGAGGCCGCCTGGGAGGCCGGGGCTCAGGGCCGGGCAGAGGGCAGAGGGGAGGTCAGCCTTGGCAGCGGAGGGCAGGGGTCCCGGGGCACAGGAAACCGGCTGGACTCTAAGGCTGTGGGGGGGGCACAGGGGTGGGAACAGCCCTCGCCTGCCTAGGACTGGGGCTCCCGGGCCTCCACCCCGGCGGCAGGCACACACTGGGCCCGGCGAGGGGCGCACGAGGGGCTCGGACGCAGCAGGGAGGGGCTGGCTCTGTCCCAGCCAGCCTGGGCCCAGGGGAGCCACCAACGTGGGGGGACGGGGCGCACAGCCTAGGACCCCGCGCCAGGTGGGTGGGCCAAGGAGGCCCCACGCTTCTGCCCCCGCCCCCAGGCTAGCTCCTTTGTCCTTGCTGAGCTGTGGCCCCAGGGCGGCCCCCTGCCCGCGGAGCCTCTGACTCTGACTGCTGGCTTGGGCAGCCTTTGCCCCGAGCGAGGCCGGCGTGCCCTGCTGTGGGTTCTCCCCAGGCCCGCTCCCGGGTGGCAGACCCCCACAGCGTCCTCGGGTCAAGCTGCTGGAGGGCACAGGGCTGCCCCCTCCACTGTTCCCACCCTGCCTGCCTCGGGGACGCGGCCCGCCGGCCGTGGGCCCCACACACGGCTCCCCATGGAGGCTCAGCCCGAGCTTCCCCGACACCCCCAGGCCTCGGCCCGACACACGCCCAGCGCTTGAGGCTGCGGCTGCCCCGGCAGCGCCTGCTCTGGCCCCTGACCCCACACTGGAGGCGGCTTTTGGGGAGCAGCCCACAGGGAGCTGCCCTCCCCCTGCGGGCAGGGGTGGGGTGGGGCGTGACGGGAGCGGCCCTCAGCCTGTGGGAAGCGTCTCCTCCCCTGCATGGTAAGGGGTCTTCCCCGGGGGGAACAGAGGCGCCCAAGCAGCCACCCCGGAGGCCCCCGGAGCTCTCCAGCACAGCCAGGCCGCAGGGTTGATGTGAACTTTAATCGGCTTGTCTCCAGACCCCCCACCGCCGCCCGGCCGCTGGGGTCTCCTGACCCCTCCTGGGCTCCAAAGTGTGGGGACAGGCCCGAGGCAGGAGCAGAGGCCCCCGGCTGGGCGAGGTCTCCGGGCAGGCACCAGCACACTCTCCGGGGGCTCCGCCCTTCCCGGCCGCCCCGGTCACGCCGGTCACTGCGGTGGGGGCGGGGGCAGGGGTGGCGGGTGGCCGGGCGGGGGCGCTGCCAGCGAGGCCTGGTCGAACAGCGGGTTGCGCACCTCCATCTCGCCCGTCTGCAGAGAGGGGGGCGTCAGGCCAGTGGGGGCGCGCGGGTGGCCGGTGGACCCCAGCAGCGGCAGCCCCGCCGGCGGACACTCACCGGGGCCAGGCCCGGGCACTCGTACACCGTGAAGCCGCCGTCTTCGTCCTCCTCGGAGGAGGCCGAGTCCAGCTCCCTGGGCAGCTCTTTGTGTCTGGGGGCGGGGGCACAGCTGGGTCCTCCCATACCCTCGGGGCGGGGAGGGGGAGCGGGCTCTGGGGGCAGGCCAGAGGGGCCGGGCTAAGGGGGCCTGGGGCGGCTCCGGGGGCTGGGCTGGGGGGCCGGGGCGCTCACCGCTCCAGGCACAGCATCTGCTGCCTCTGGTGCTGGTAGTGGAACATCTCCGCGCTGTGCGCCAGCCGCTGGTCTCCAGGCTGCGGGTGGGGGGCACCACGGTGGGGAGGGGGCGCGGCTGGAGGGCGCACGAGGGGACGCAGGGGCGTGACGGGGCAGGAGGGGGGCCGGGGTGCTATGTGTGTGGTCGCGGGAGCCAAGGGGGGGCTCAGAGGGGCGTGGCGAGGCGTCAGGGGCACCCACCGGAGTCCTGGGCGTGGCGGGCAAGCTGGGCGCCTGTGGTGCTGCGTAGTCGGCCTTGCGGGCCAGGCGGATCTCGCGCTGCAGCCTGTGGGGATTCAGGCTGAGCCTCGGCGGTGCCGCCCGCCGCCCCCAGCAGGCGACCCGCCGCCTCCCGCCTCCCGCGAGACCCGGCGGCCGCGGCTGCGGCCGCGCTCACCTGCACCAGCAGAGGGCAGCCACGGTCAGGGCGGCCAGGCCGGCCACGGAGCAGGCAGCGATCAGCACTGGGGGGGGGGACGGGCGGCCAGTGAGGGCCTGCCTCCGAGGGCCGCCCCCACCCCGCCGTCCCGCAGACCTACCAAGCATGACGCCCGCACCGTGCCCGCCGCGGGGCCGCAGGGGAGACATGTGCACCGGCCCCGAGGACACTGGGGAGCTCGGGGAAGGTTGGGGTGTGGGGGTGCCCCGAGTAGGGGGCGGGCCCCAGTCCAGGCCCTGGCCCCGCTCTGAGAGCCCCAGCATGGTGGCTGTGGAAGGAAAGCAGGTGAGAGCTGGGCCGGGGGGTGCGGTGGGGGCGGGGCGGGGCGGGGCAGGGGTCTCACCCGGCACCCCCTGGGGCTGGGGGGGAGTCTCGAGCCTCTGGCGCCCCGTCTCCTGGCGGGCCAGCTCCTGGGCCAGGAAGTCAATCTCATCCTCCAGTCTGGGCTGGGGTGCGCTGTCCCCTGCGGAGGGCGAGGGGCCATCAGGCCATAAGCCCCCGCCCCGCCTGGCACCCCACAGGCCGACCGAGGGCGGGGCTCTCCATGCCCCCTTCCTGGGGCGCTGGGTCTCTTCTCAGGAGCCAGCCCCCCGGTGGCCGGCGACAGCTGAGGGGCCAAAGGCTGAGAGTCCCTCGCCCACTCGCAGCCCAGCAAGGGCTGGCCAGTGCCCCCAGTGCCCCTCGGGGAGAGAAGTGGGGACCAGCCCAGCCTCCTCCCCAGGTCCCCGAGAGGCTGGCGCTGTCCGGGGCTGGGCTGGCGCTGACCCCTTTGTCCCTGCTAAAGGGGCCATTGTCCTGGGGGCATAGGCCCCAGGTAACAGAAAGAATGCCAGCTGACGCTGTGTGACCCCCCACTCGCTGCAGAGTGTCCTCGGGAGGGAGGGCCCTGCCCCTGTCTCCTGGGCGCCTCCTAGATGCCCCCTGGCTATCCCAGACTCTGCAGGAGTAGGAGGGGGGCCCCAGCATGCGGGAGCTACGGGCATGAGCAGTGGGTGCAGTCAGTGCCCGAAGGCCAGGGCAGGCCCTGGGGCCCCAAGGAAGCACCCAGCATTTGTGACCGGATGGCTGAGCACCCACCGCAGCCTGCCGCAGCCACCTGGGGGTGCCAGGGAGCCCTGGCCCAGCACAGCTCGGGGCAGGCGTGCACGGGCGGGGTGTCCTGCCTGCGTACCGGGAGGCGCGGATGTCCTGGGCACACATTGCCCCAGCAGGTCCTCCTGGAAGGGCCGCAGGCAGGGCCCACACGCATGGGCACCTGGTGGGCACCGCGCCCGCCTCTTCAGGGCACAGTCCAGGCTCCCAGGACAGCCGGTGACATCTGAGGAGGAAGCAGAGGGGCGTGTCATGGCCCTGGGGCGGCCGCCTCCCCCCCAGAGCCGGGCTGGCTGTGGCCATTGTTCTGGAAAGGCCCTTCCTCCCCGCCGGATAGGAACCAGGAAGACAAACAGTTCCACGGCTTATGGGAACATGCTGCCCCACCCGCTCCCCAGAGTCCACTCTCCAGGCCTGGGCCAGCCCTCCTGGCGCACTGTCCCCGCCGACTGCTCATGTCAGCCTGGCTGGCCCTGACTGGAAGCCCAGGGTGGGGCCCGGGTCTCCCTGGGGCTCGGAGGCAGCTAAGGACGTGGTGGCCGCTCTCCCACCACACCAGGGGCCCCGGCCACCAGCCGCAGGCTGCAGCCGAGCTGGGGGAGGCAGGGGCAGGCGCCTGGAGGGAGGACGGTCACTCCACTGCCAGCCCTCCCTGCCCAGGGAACGGGGCGCAGCTGGGAGTCCGTCGGCAGGGGCCTCCGGCGCGGCACCCACACGTGGTGCCACCTGGGGCTGGGCGAGGCCCCTCCCGACCCGGGCCTGGCTGGGTGTCCGTGCACATGCCCCCGAGGCTGGGGCTGGAGGCGGTGGCCCTCTCTGCCTCAGTGTCTCCTGGGACCAAGGGAATAGGGGTGAAGAAGACTCTTCCAAGTTAAGGACGGTTCTGAGGCCTGGCCCCGGCCCGGGTCACAAAGCAGCAGAGCCAGGGACCAGCAGCCCTGCCCACGCTGGCGGCAGTGATGCGGCCTTGGAGGACGGCGCTGTCTCGGCCCAGCCCTGCCGCGCGAGGGGTCCGGGCGGCTGGAGGTCGGGGATGCCGGGCGCTGTTCCTCTGCAGAGTGGCTCCAGCCTGGTGTGGTTTCCTTGGTAACCCAACACCCACGGCCTCCTGGCTGTGGGCCTGTCTGCAGGGACCCCCGGCCGCCCCGTGGCGGCAGGCAGAGCTCCGGCCCGCCCTGGCACACCGGGCGCAGCAGCCTCTGCGGGCCGGGCCGGGCTTGGGCTGGTTAAACGTTAAGCCTGTGCCAGCAGGTGCATCTGTTCCCCACCCACCGCCAGCTGGGCGCCGGGGAGCCGGGCAGTCCGGCCCATGCCGAAGACCCTGGGTGCAGCTGCCCAGCTCAGGACGGGCTGCTGCCCCTGCTGATCCCGAGAAGGCGCCCACTGCAGTTCTGGGGCAGGGAGGAGGCACCGGGATTGCAGCTGGAAGGTGCCGGCCCCCTCCCTGCATCGTGGCGGCCAGGGGCACCCCCAGGCTCTGGGCGCTACTCTGGGTGGGTGGGAGCACCGGGGCCAGGCCGGGTGGGGGGCCAGGCAGGAGGACCCCAGCGCAGCGCCCCCCCGCGCCAGGCCAGGCCCCGGCAGGCGGCCTCCCCCTCCCCGGCCAGCTGTGTCCCCGGCCTCCCGGTCCAGCTGGCCCCGGCGCCCCGGAGCCCGCCCCGCTGGGGCCCCCGCCGCCCGCAGCCCCCCGAACCCCGGCCGTCTCCTCCTCCGCAAGGCGGGCGGGGCGCGGGCGCGGGCGCGGCGGGACGGGCACCGGCCCCGGAGCCGGCCAGGCCGGCGGGGGAGCCGCGCAGGGCGCGCGGGAGACAAAGGCCGGGCGGGCGGGCGGGCGGGGCGGGGGGCGGCGGGGCGGGCGGGGCGCTCACCCGGGCGGCGGGCGGCGGCTCCGCGCAGGGCCGCGCCGAGGACGAGGCCGGAGAGCAGCAGGCGCAGCAGGCGCAGGTGGCGCGGGGCGGGCGGGGGCACGGGCGTCGCCATCCTTAGCGCCGCCGCCGGGGCAGCATGGCGGGCGCGGGGCGCGGGGCGCGGGGCGGCGCGGGGCGCGGGGCGCGGGCGCTGCGGCGGCGGATCCGGCTGCGGGCGCGGGCGCGGGGGGGGGCGGCGGCCACTGCGCCTGCGCGCGGCACCTGCGGGGGCGGGACGCGCCGCCGGCCGCCCCTCCCCCTCCCCGCCCCCCGCCCCGCCCCGCCCCCCGGGCCCGCGCCTCCCCCCGCGCCCCGCTCCGGGGCCGGCCCGGCCGCCGCACCCCGCCCGGCGGAGCCCGGGGCCTGGTGGACGCGCTGCCCAGGCCCGGCCGGGCCTCGCGGGGCAGCGGCCCCGGGCGCAGGCTCGCGGGCGCGGGGGGCGCGGGCGGCCGCTCCCCGCGAGGCCACCAGGGGGCCCGGAGGGCCGCGCGGCCGGGCGCCGGCTGGGAGCTGTCCACGGTCCCGGGACGGCCGGGGCGCGGCCCCTTGGCCCGGCAGCCCCGGCGCGCGCCCCGCCGCAGCCCCCTCGGCGGCCCCCGACGGGCGCCCCCGGCCCGGCCTCCACTCCCGGGCAGGCCGGTGGCCGCGGCTCGGACCCACTGAGTCGGGGGGGGGAGCGGAAGAGGGGCCTGGTCCCCCCGCAGGGCGCTGACCGGACAGAAATGGCGGCCGAGCTCACTCCCGGGGGGCGGCGGCGGCCGGTTCCCGCCTTCCCGAGGCAGAGAACAGGCGGGGCGGGGGCCCGCGGGGGCCTGGGGACGCGGCACCCCCACCCGGGCACCCCCACCCGCGGGGCTCTGGCGCCGCCGCTGCAAGTCTCCCCCCCGGCAGGGGCGAGCCCCCCCCCCCCGTGGAGGGCTCCCCAGCCCGTCTCCCCCGGCAGCGACGGGACCTCCGCCTCGGCTCCCCGCGCAGGCACCCAAGGCCCGCCCTCTGGGCCCGGGTCTCGCCCGCGGGGCTGCGTGGGGGCTGCAGCGCCGCTGGTCAGAGGGGCTCAGGGCTCAGGACTTTCTCCTCAGCCAGTTCTGGGCCAGTTCTGGGCCAGGTCCGCCGCCCGGGCCGGGGCCCAGACAGGAAGGAAGGAGGAGGAGGCTCCCCGGGGACGGAGCCGGCCAGTGTGGGGAGGGCGCGCGCAGCGGGGGGGCCGCCCTGGGTCCACGCGCGGCCGGTGCTCCAGCAAGACCTTTTATTACAAAACTTTGCACTGGGCTGGTTCCCCGCCCGCGGCCCCGGCACTCCGCCGGGGCGCCCCCGACCACGATGACAGAAAAAAGGCTCCACGTCCTGGAGACGCAGCCCCGCAGGCAGAGGCTGGGGTCGGGGCGTCTGAACCCCCACCCAGGAAGAGGAGGCACGGGAGGCCTTGAGGCCAGGCCAAAGCCGGAGGAGCCGGGCGGCACCAGGCAGAGGTGGGGGGCGTGGGGGGCGAAGGGGGCCCTGGGATGGCGGGGGGAGGGGCTGGGCGGCCCCTAGATGACGCTCGGCGACTTGGCGGCGCGCACCTGGCGCAGCAGCAGCACGATGGCGGCCAGGACCAAGGCGACGAAGATCAGGAGGAGGGCGACCCAGGAGCCGAGGTCTAAGCCCTTGCGCAGCCGGGGCGGGTCGGCGGGGATCATGTTGGTCAGGTTCAGCATGTAGCCGAGCGCCCAGCCCACCGCGGTGTCCCCGGCCTGCGGGTGACCAGCGCAGCCTCAGCCTCCAGCAGCCCCGCCCCGCCCCGCCCCGCTCCACCCGCGCGCACCCGCCGCCCGCACCTTTTTCTGGAAGGTCACGCCCGCGAAGGTGTGCTGGTCGAAGCCGTAGCCGCGGCTCAGCAGCTCGTGCACAAACACGGCCACGGCGCAGTACTGCAGCAGGCGATCCTTCGGCTCCTTCGGCGCCTGAGCCTGCAGCTGGGAGCAGGTGGGAGCCGGCAGCAGGGTCACCACGCGGCGGGGTGGAGGGCGGTGGCAGGCTGCACCCCTCGACACACACCCACAGCACAAAGCCACAGGCCCCGCGTGTCAGGCCCCAGGCAGGCCGAGCCCTGAGGCACCGGGGGGGCTATTCTTGGGTCAGAACGGTGACCGCTGCCGGGCTGACCTCGAGGGACAGCGGGGCCGCCCAGCGCCAGGGGGCGCGGTGACCGTGCAAGCGGCCAGGGGAACAGGCAAAGCCTGGGGCCCTGGGTTTGCCTCCTGCTCTCCACCTCCCAACCCCAGGCAGCCCCACCAGACAGCACAGAGCCCAGCGAGGCCACGCCTGAGCCCGGGGGGCCTCCCCGCTGCAGGTGCCTCTCACTCCCACGCCCACCTGCCGCCCAGGTGCCGCCCAGTGGGGTCTGGCCAGTGCGGCAGCCAGACACCTGGGCTGGCTTGCAGCCCTGCACACCGCCACCTGAGGCCCTCTAGCGGCCCTGCTGAGTCTCCCCGAACCCTGCCGTGTCTCTACCCTGTCCCGCCCGCCCTCCGGCGGCCGTGGCCCCTGCCCCACGCCTTGGGCTCCTGCGGGGCAGCCCTCCGTCCTGTGGGCCTTGGTCCTGGGCTGGCATCGGGAGGCTGCTGTTGCCTCTCACCCGCTCGCAGGCCGGGCTGCAGCCTGCCACCTTCCCAGGCTGTCAGCGGCGCCCCCCGCGGTGGGTACCGAGCGGCCCCACGCACCGATGCCGAGTGGCCGCCGGGCGGAGCGGCCGAGCGGAGGCCTCACCTCTTCCCACCCCTTACTGCAGAGGGTCTGCGCCGCATCCTCCAGCTGCGGGAGGGTGGACACAGACAGCCGCATCGTGCTCCTCAGGAAGTTCACGGTGTAGAAGAAGGCAGAGAAGGCCTGCGGGGGGGGGGGGGGCAGCATCACGGCCAGGCCAGGCCAGCCATGGCACTTGGGGTGCGCGCCCAGCCCCTGGACTCACAATGAACTTCCCGGCCACAGGGGGTTGGAAGACGCCGTTGAAGGAGCAGCGGGAGAACGTGCAGGAGGAGCGGTTGAAGAGCCCGGCCACCAGCTGGCGGCAGAGCGTGGCGTTGCTGCTGCCCTCCAGGGTGACCGGGGCGCTGCCGTTGACGGCGGGGGGCCGCTGGGTGGCGGTGCAGGGCGACGGGTGTACGGCCTGCCGCCGCACTTGGTCGGGGGAGCCCCTCGGCCAGCAGGGGTGGAAGCGGCCGTGGGTCTGGGGGATGAGCAGCTGTGGTGGCAGGCCCTGGCGCCCGGGGCACCTCCCCAGAGCCTGCCCGAACCACCAGGCCCGCCAGGGCTCCTCCCGGCGGTGCTCCCGCAGCCGGCCTGACCGAAGCCCCCGGCCCGGCCCTCCTGCTCTCCCTGCGCCCCAGTCGGCCCTCAGCAGGTCCGCCCCAGCCCCCGGGCCTTTCCACACAGCTCTCTCCCGCCCTCCCCCTGCTCGTGCAAGCCCCCCTGGGTGCCTGCCGCCCACCTGGGGCCACCCCAGCCCTGTGGCGGCCGCCCAGGAGGGCAGGGCGGGCGGGCACCTGGAGGGCTCTGGCGTGCAGCTGCTGCAGGACCTGGTCCCGGCCGTAGCAGAGGAAGCTGCGGGTGTAGACGCGGTAGCAGTGGCCATAGAGCCGCAGTCGGACCTCGGCGGCGGGGTCCTCGGCCGGGCTGTCTGTCTCGAAGGTGATCTGTGTGGAGGCGCCCCCCAGGTCCAGGGCCCCCTGCGTCCCCTTCCTCGGCCGGGTCCACAGGCCCTCCCAGTTGTACTGTGGGGAGGGAGGCTGGTCAGCGGACGGAGGGTGCTGGTGCCCCCAGCGCCGGGCCAGCCCCCCGCACCTTGATGAAGTTCTCCAGCAGGTAGTTGGCGGTCACCCAGCCGAACACCCCCTCGTCCTGGCCCGACAGGATGCGGGCGCCGCGGAAGTCGAAGGGGTACTGGGCCAGCGTCCTCTCCACCGCCGCCAGCACCTTGTTCGAGGCCTCCGGATTGCTCAGCCTGAGACAGAGGGGGACTCTGAGGCCTCCCCGGCGGCCATGGGCCTGTTCCGGGCACGCAGCCTGCCCGCCGGGGGGGGCCGGCATACTCACTCGAGCAGGCGCATGCCCGCGGTGGCGCCCAGGTAGAGCGGTGTGCCCGCGTGCTGGGCCCGAGGCACGTCCTGCAGCGCCCTGTCCAGGCACGGCACGAGGCTCTCGCCGGCCCCAGCGGGTCTGTGTTCGTAGCTGGAGATGCCCCCGCCTGGAGGGAGGCGGCGAGGTGAGCCCGGCCTGGTGGGTG
The DNA here is from genome assembly GCF_964194135.1 of Talpa europaea. Classification (NCBI taxonomy): domain Eukaryota; kingdom Metazoa; phylum Chordata; class Mammalia; order Eulipotyphla; family Talpidae; genus Talpa; species Talpa europaea. The sequence continues at coordinate 112,372 of NC_140074.1, read as the reverse complement.
GCCCCGGTGGGCCCTGGGCTGCGCTGGCCCTGGGCTCCCCACCAGGTGGCTGCTGGGGGGCTGCCTCCCTGCCTCACCCCAGGAGGGCCGGGCTCAGAGAGGGACAAAGGAAGGAGGGAGCCGTTGCCTGTGAGGCTGCGCCCGCCAGGGCTGTGGGCCCAGGTGCGAGGCGAGCAGAGGCCAGCCTGGGAGGGCCCCGGCTCCCCAGCGACGTCCAACCAGGCCGAGCCCACACCTCCAGCCCTCCTGGGGCGTCCAGGACAGAGCTGCCCTCGGCCCTTCTGTGCCCAGCCCAGCCCCTCTTCTCGGGGCTTCTCCTGGCGGGGCCGGCGTGCGTCAGGCCTGAGGCTGGGCCTGGCAGGGTGGGGTACCCAGGCAGGGCGGGGTATCCAGCAGGCGCGGGGCCCTCACCCTCCACGTCGCAGGTGCTGTGCTGGCTCACGACGCCTGTGTCGTTCTCCTTGTCCGCTGGCCACTTGTACACAAACATGGATGTGTGGGAGGAGCCGGCATCCAGCACAATGCCGTACTGTGGGGGGTCAGGCTCGGAGTGGCGGGGGGCGCCCCACTCCACCCCGCCCCACCCGTAGTGCATGTGGTGGCTTCAGAGTGAAGCTGAGACGCAGAGAAAGCCACAAGCAGCCACAGATGCAGCCCTGCTGCGGCGGATGGGGAGGCGATGGGCTGCCGGGGGGCCCCTGTGTCCCCAAGACAAGGAGGCGGCCCGGAGGCTGGCTGAGGCCGAGGGGCCCTGGGGCCTGCCTTGCACTTGGGGGGTGTCAGCACCCAGCTTGGGGTCCCTCCCCCCAGAGCCCGGACTCCAGCAGGGGGAGCACTGAGAACCTGCCCGGGCCCCGCCCGCCCTCCGCGGGTCCTGGCCACCAGCGCCGGCCTCTGCTCCCTCCCGCACTGGCCTGCGCCTGCCTGGAGGCCCCCACGCCGCCCCCCGGGGAAGGGTTCCGGGGTTCTGGGCCCCTGGAGCCCTGCGCCCCGCCTGCCCCCAGGCCCCCCAGGCTGCGGCGGCCCCGCAGGGCCGGCAGGGCCCGCGCCCGCGGATGCGCCCTGGGTCGAGCCGCGGGTCTGGCCGCCGCCTGGGGGCGCCGGAACGGCTCGGCCCGCGGGGCGCAGCCCCTCCCGGGGCGCGGGCGTCAGGGGTGGCGGAGACTTCAGCCTCCTGCCCCCCGCCCCCCGCCCCCCCCCGCGGACCCGCGCCCGAAGCGGCCGGGACTCCCCGCCGCCCGCGGCCCCGAGCCGAGCCGAGGCGGGCCTGGACCCCGCCCGCGGGGCAGGGAGCGGGCGGGCGGGGCAGGGAGCGGGCGGGGCGGGCGGGCGGGCGGGCGGGGCGGGGGTCCCGGCCGCCCCGCGGGCGCACCCCGGCCCTGCGGGCTCAGCCCCCCGCGCCCCGGGACGGCGCGGGTGCCGGGCGCCCGGCGCGCACCTTGAGGGCGGGCGGCTCCGGGACGCGGCGGGCGGGCACGCTCAGCAGCAGGAGGCCGGCGAGCCCCGCCGCGGCCAGCAGCAGGGGCGGCAGCAGCGGCAGCAGCTTTCCGGCCATGGGCGCGCGCGGGCGGGCGGGCGGACGCAGGGCGGCGGGGAGCCGGCGCCGAAGTCCGGGCCGCGGGTGGGAGCCCGGGGCGGGCGGGCGGGCGGGGCGGGCGGGGCGGGCGGGCGGGCGGGCCCGCGAGGTCCAGGCCGGCCACGCCCCCGGGGCCGCCCGCCCGCCCGCCCGCGGGTGCCGGCGCGCAGGTGAGTCGCGGTGAGTCACGGGCCCTCCCGGCGCCCGGCCCGCGGCACAGCCCCCGCCCGCCCCGGTGCCCGCCCCGTGCCCGCCCCGTGCCCGCCCCGGTGCCCGGGGGCGCGCGGAGGCCGGACCCCGCGGGAGCGAGGGAACCCCGGCCCCGCGGGGCAGTCGGGCACCCCTGGGTGCGGGCGTCCTGGCCGCCTGCCCGGGCGCTGTGGGGCTGGAGCGCCCGCCGGGCTCGGGCGTCGAAGGAAGGGCCAGCCGGGCGCCACCCCAGTCTGGGCGGCTGATACCGGCCGGATGGCGAGAGAGAGAAACCTAATTAGGTGGGAGCGCAGACCCCGGGCCTGGGGCTCTGCACGCCAGAGGTGGGGCGAGCCCTGTGCTGACCAGGGAGGCCGGGCGCTTGGGGGCGGCGCCGAGGCAAGGGCACCTGCAGCTGAACAGGCCCCGCGGGGCCATTTACATCTGAACACGCTCCTGCGGGGTTGGGCTGGCTCCCGCCCGGGGTGCTTTGTTTCCTGCCTTCCAGGGTCTACACAACCAGCTGCCTGGGATGGAGACACGGCCCCGGTCCTCGGGCCCTCCGGGCAGCCTGTCCTGGCCCTGGGTGCTGGGTGCTGGGTGCTGGTCGCACGCAGCCCTGGCGCTGGCGGGCGGGCGAGGCTGCCCCGGTCCCGGGCCCTGACCGTGGCGGCCTGCAGGCTCAGAGCCCCCGCGCCCCGCTGCGGGCCTCCCCGTCTCCCTCTTCACGCGATGAGCAAAACAGACCCCCAGCCCCCCAGCCCCACAGCAGCAGGGAGCCCGCGGCGGGCCAGGTGCCAGAGGGCGCCGAGTGCGGACGGCGGGGCCTGGGGGTGGGTCTTGGCAGTTGGGCTGGGATCGCTGCCTGGACGGAGGGTCTGGGTCAGGCCAGCAAAGGAGCCTTTCTTCCAGCTCAGGACCCCGCGGGGAGGGTGGGAGCTGGAGGCCTCTGGGCTTCTCAAAGGCTGGCCGGGGCCCAGCAGAAAACCCTGGGTGCGGCCAGCGCGGGCTCCAGCCCACTTCCCGCCAGCACACCCCTAGAAGCCCAGAGGGGGTCAGGCCTGAAGAGCCGGGGACAAAGGAGCCCAGCGAGGGGGCAGCAGCCCCTCCAGCCACCTCTGATGGGGACTGCCAGGCCGGCGGGGGGTGGGCCGGGCACAGGCGTGGGGCCTGGACCCTGCCAGGAGGCTGCTCAGGCCAGCCTAGGAGAAGGGGAGGGGGCAGGAGCCCACTGAGGCCGAGGCCGAGGCCCCCGCTGGCAGGGCGGCGGCCAGCTGGGGTCTGAGAGGGCAGGAGCCCACGCCCAGCCAGGCAGGCAGGGTGGCGCAGCCCTGCGCCTGGGGGGCCCGCTGGGAGGGCCTCCAGATGTGCTGCGCATGGCTTGGCCCCAGATCCAAGAGGAGGAACATGTTGTTCAGCGGAGCGGGGAGAGGCGTCCTCAGAGCCTCTCTCTCACAGGGTCCAGACTCCCAGGGAGGGGCCGCGGGGTGCGGCCTGCCCAAGTCTCCCCGTCGGTAGCCATTATGTCCTGTGGCTAAAATATCTGAAAGGGTGAAGGCTCTTTGCTCGCACCTCCCTTTTCATGTACTCACTCAGTCATTCAACAAACACTGGCTGAAAGAAGGCCATGGTGAGGCTCCCCCAGGCTGTCTAAGGCTGTGCATGGGAGGAAGCCTGCTGCCTGGCCAGCCTCAGAGAACCATAGCAGAAGCTGGCACCCTGCAGTGGCGTGGGCGCCCCGGACGCCAGGGCCCTGGGTGGCCCTGCAGGAGGTGTGCTGGCAGGCAGGTGTGTTCATACTTGCTTTCCTCATTGGGCCCGGGCCCTGGCGTCTCCCGGGCTTGGCCCCAGCTCGCCCTGCTCACGGCGTGATTCTGAGCTTCGCCCCAGCCGTCCGCCAGGCGGGGTACGTTTCTGGGAACGGTGGGCACCTGGCCTCATGGTTGCAGGGTGCTGGGGCTGCCTCCCGCACCCTGGAGCTGGTTGGGGCTTCCCAGCAGAGCTCTCCCAGTGCTGGTGCCACAGGCCTGGGGAGAGTGGGCGGGGCTGGCCCAATGCATCTCGCTTGCAAGCTTTCGATTTTGAGCTGCTGGGAGGGAGTGTGCTTTCTCTCTAGACTTTAATGGGTCTGCCTGGGCCGCTGCAGAGATGGCACCTTCCCGCCTCCCATGAAGCAGAGGTGAGGCCTGGAGTCCCTTTGCCAGGGCTCTGCGGCTCCTGGTGGCCTGCGGGCCTCGGGCCGGGCACCAGGCCAGCCCACATGGCTGCAGCCTTCGCCGTGGGGAGTTTGGGATGAGTCACCTCCATGAGGTCAGGTAGTCCTGCAAGAGCCACGAGGTCATGTGTGGCTCAGCGGAGACTGCACCGGCTCGGACTCCCCGGTCGGTGCCATCCAGGAAGGAGGGGTCTTGGGGCCCCAGCCAGGTGCCCACTTGCCAGGGAGCTTTGCTGTTATGGGGAGGCTACGGCTTGGGGCAGAAGCCCTGGGGCCAGGCGCTCTCCTCTTTTCAGAGACAGCCGGGGGTTTGCCAGCGGGCTGCTCGCTCCCTGCTCCGCGCAGGTCATGTGGGGGGAGTTTCAGGTCAAGACAGAGCTCTGCGGGGTGGGGCGTGGGGGCTCAAAGGGGCTCGTGGGCGGCAGGAGGCAGGCGCCCCAGCTGCAGGACTTGCGCTGCGCCGCACTGCGCTGGCGGGGACGCCCTGCAACCCAGGGCACAGAGGGTGCCCGTCCCAAGGGTGGAGGGGGCTGCTCATCCCCCCTTCTACTCGGAGGGGGCTCCGCCCTCTGCCCCTCCCCCAAGGGTCTGTCCTGTGCTGCTCGCAGGCGGCCACCCCACAAGCGCGTTTGCTCTGGACGGGCCAGCGCCCGTGCTCGGCCGTCCAGCCCGGCATGGCATGGGGTGGGCTTTCGCACCCAAAAGCAAGGCTTAGTTCTCTATTTGTAACCGGCGGCTGAAGCCAAAGACCATGGCAGGCGGTGGCCCCGGCGGGGTGCTGGCGAGGATGGAGCCCCTGGGAAAATATTAAGTATCGCATTTTGGGGTGGGGACTCTGATAAGAAATACAAGGGATGGCAGAAGCAGCCCCCCAAGATTCGGTGTCCAGGATTCTGGGTTTTCGGACCTTCAGCGATTCTGGGGTCAGCGATTCCGGCCCCACCGCACCCATCTGCCGGAGGCTGGTGCGGCCTCTGCTGAGCGTGGGGAGGCGCCCAGCGGCCAGCCTCGGAGAGGGGCAGTTGGGAGGCTTTGTGAGCAGCGGAGCCACGGACACCGTTCCCGGTTTTGCCGCTGTCGTAGCCGGAGGGGAAGGTGGATCCCGGGCGGGGCCGTGCTGAGCTGCGCGTGTGGCCTGTTGGGTCCTGGCCGCGGCTGCTGTCATGCGTGATGCTGTCATGCTGTCATGCTGTCATGCTGTCAGCACCTTGTCCGGTGCTGCGCGGGGCGTCTCGGTGGCTCCGGGAGCATCTCCAGCTGCGTCGCCATCTTAGCGGCTCTTGTGTAGCTCTTGAAAACACTGGACACAGCTTTGGGGGAGGTAAAGGCCATTTTTGGCCTCAGTCACTCTTTGTTGTCCTTGGTTTGGTAAATAAATCCCACTGCAGTTGCTCCCTGAGCCCGCGTGGCCTTGCCACGGTGCGTGCGGGTGAGGAGCCCAGACAATGACCGGTGAACTGCTTGGGCATGTCCTGGGCCAGTTTTCGCGCCCCTTGCAGCCGGGGATCAGCTGGCGAGCCAGCCAGAGGAGCCACCGTGGCTGACCCCCCCCAAGGGGCCTCTCCTTGCATCGGTCACCTTAAAGGCAGAGCCATTGCGAGACACCGGACGGTAATTGGTTTGGAAAAGATGTGTTTCTTGTGTACTAGTCACAGGTTCAACCGTCAGTTTCGGTGGTTCTGCTTCTCCACCCCCTGACGCTTCTACTTTTCAATCGTAAGTTTTGAGTTGAGAAATATTGTAAAGTCTGGTAGTGACAAGTTAAAGTCCTTATTGTTGGGGGTTCTGGGGGCACATAGTGGCTGTCTGTACACAGATCTTGGGGCTGTGCTTACAGGAGTCCTCTTGGTTTTGTTGCTGTGCATACCGTTTGCTTAAAAAGGAAGTGCTCTGGTGAGTCCTCTCACCCCCTCTGGCCTGCACCCAGCTCTTGTATGCATAAATAAATAACTCTGTTTTTTAAAGATTTATTTATTTATACAAGAACCAGGGTACAGGCCAGATGCATGGGAGGGTGAAAGAATTCACCAGAGACAGAGCGGGGAGCGGAACAGGCAGACTGACGAAATACACTGCTGAGGGGAGCAGCGGGCGAGACAGGAGAGGTCTGCTGCGCCCTGTGGGATTCTCACCGGGCGGTGGGGATCGAACCTGCCCTGCAGAGGCTGTGGACAGCTTCACAGCGCTGCGCTCAACCCCTTGTGCCTCCAGGGAGACCCCAATAAATAACTTTTTTTTTTTAAGATTTATTTATTTATTTCTACAAGCACTGGGTACAGTCAGAAGCGCGGGAGGGTGAGAGAATCCACCAGAGCCAGAGCGGGGAGCAGAGCAGGCAGAAGGACCGAAGGACACTGCTGAGGGGAGCAATCCCCACCGGCAGCCGGGGATTAAACCGGCGCTGCAGAGGCTGCGGGCAGCTTTGCAGCCCAGCGCTCAACCGCTGCGCCGCCAGGGGAGACCCAAGAACTCTTTTTTTTTTTTTTTTTTTTTTTTAAAGGGAAGTAAAAAGTCTATGAGAAAACTGCAAGGGCAGATCCAGAAACTGGAGGAGAGGGTAGAAGTAACTCTTCAGAAATCAGATTCAGAAGAGGAAGAAGCGCATTGGGTGGCACAGAGCAGTGACTGGCCCTCTCCCTCCCTGCCAGCGCTGACACAGAGCCACTGGGAGGGAGGGACAGAGCGCCCCACGGTGGCCCTCAACCTGCTGGCGCAAAATCCCTTTTGTGTGGCCAGGGCCCCTCCTGAGGAGACAGCAAGGCAACCCCCCCCAGCAAGCATCGCTGCCCTCCGCAGTAACACTGACGGGATCGCTCCTTCCCACGCCAGAACAGGCGCCCAGGGTGGTCAAGGGAACAGCTTTGGGGCAGGACAGCGCCCCCCTGCCAGTTCCCAGCGGGGGGATTGCGGAACGGGCCGGCCTGCTGGGTGCTCCTGGTCTCGTAGCGCCTTTGCCCCTGCAGGTCTCGCGGGCTGAGAAAATTCTGTCCCTTCGGCAAAACCCTAAAACGCTGGTAGACGTGTTCGCGTCTGCTTTTGCCTCCCTCCGGCCCGCTCGGGCAGACTCGCGTAGTGTCGAGCTCGCTGCTCGTGCGGGGTGGCGGACGCTGGTCCTGGGAAGGCCCGGGCAGGAGCGGGCAGGCAGCCCCGAAGTGGAGCGGCGGCCCTCGGGCGGACCCCACCTGGGGCTCCAGGATGGAGGACGAGAGCGCGACCGGGAGCGCTGGCGGCAGGACCAGGCAGGGGAGCCCGACGCAGAGGAGTCTCGGGACGGTCGTGGCGGTTCGGCAAAGGCCACGGGGAGACCCTCCAGAGCTTCTGGAAAGAGCAACACAGCGCAGCCCGCCCATGCAGGGCCAGAGCCCGAGCCCCGGGGCCGCGCAGGCTGGTTCCTCTGGTCTTCACGTCCCGCCGTGCCCCCCAGGGGAGGGAAACCGAGGGTGCTGGGAACTGGCTACTTCCCCGTGAGTGGACTCGGCCCTCCGAGGCCGACGCCCGGGAGGAGAGGGGCCCAGCAGTCTTCATCCCGCGGGAGGCCGGGGCGCAAATGGGAAGAGAGAAGCGACAAGAGAACCTTTAAGAGGAGACCAGCGTGCCCGCGGCCGCGAGGACACCCCCGGACGTCCAGATGTCCCTGGAAAAAATGGAAGGGGGGGCCTCCCTGGGGGCGCGGGGGTCAGAGACAGTGCTATCAAGTTATCGCAGAGTTCGAGTCCCCGAGCCCCGGCCAGGGGGCTACCCACAAGGCGCGGCAGACCCTCCCGTCTCGCCACTGCCCCTCAGCAGAGTGTCTCAGTGGATCTGCCTGTTGCGCCCCCCGCTGTCTCTGGGGAGTCCCCCCACCCCCCCCGCCCCCCATACCTCCGTCTACACCCCAGGTCTTGTATGCATAAATAAATCATAAAAAAAAAGAATGTTGCTGGTATTGGCCTTTCCCCATCCCTGGGCATCTGACGGTCTAAAGAGCGGGGTGACCGTGTCCCTGTGGGGTGACCGTGTCCCTGTGGGGTGATCGTGTCCCTGCGGGGTGATCGTGTCCCTGCGGGGCAGGCTGCATGGAGCTGGGCCAGCGGAGGGGGGCGGCGGGCGCTCACCCCCGCATGGTGATAAACTCTGAAAGTGGGGAATGGAGCCAGCGGCTGAGGGCAAAGGCTGTTCGGGGGGGTGCCCCAGAGCGGTGCGGGGGAGGGTGGAGCCCCAGGAAAATGCTAAGAAGTATCGGGCTTTGAGGGGAGACAGATGAGAAACATCAGGGACGGCAGCAGCAGCCCCCGCATTCGGTGTCCAGGATTCAGGGTTCTCGGAGGTCAGCGAGTCCAGCCCCACCGCGGGCCCTCCCGGAGGCTGGCGGCGGCCTCGGGTGCGGACCTCCCTGCCGCGGCGCCGGCAGGAGGGCGGACAGCGGCCTGCGGGGGTTCGCGCCGCCACCACCCCGAGGCCTTGCCCGCCGCGTGGCGTCCCGGCCGCCTGGTGAGGGGCACGGCCGCCTGGCTGCCCGCTTGGCCCGCGGGCGCGTCTGCGTCGGGCTTTCCGCAGGGACGGGCCGCGGGGAAGCGGCCCTGGGCCCCAGTGACTCTTGGGCTTCTTCCCTGTTCCTTTTTGGGGTGTGCACTCTGCCTGGCCTCGCCCGGCCTGTCCCCTGTGCAGGAGCCGATTTGGGGGCGCGCGTGGCCTGGAACGCAGCCCGCGAGGTCACCCAGGCCCAGGCGCCAGGAGGGCGGCCCGTCTGGCCCCCGCTAGCCTCGGCCGCGTCCTGCAGGCCCCACAGAGGCGCGACGCCCCCCGCGGCGCGGACGGGCAGCTTTCACAAACACGGGGACCCTTTTCGTGACGGTGCGCGTCCACTTCGGTTCATTCGCCTTCTCCCCCCTTCTTGCCTCCAAACAGTCCCAGCCTCGCAGGCGGCTGCGGGGAGCCGGCGGAGGCCTCGGCGGGTGCCGCCCCTCGGGAGCCGGGGGCGCCTCCTGCCCGGGAGGAGCCCGGCTCTCGCGTGCGCCCCCCGCCCCGCCGGGTCTGGGCCTCGCGGAGGCGCGCCTGGAGACGGACGCTGGGCTCCTCCCGCCGCGGCTCGGCCCGGCCCGTCCAGTGGCAGCGAGCACCGAGCACCGGCGAGGGCCCGGTCACTGCGCCCTGGCCCGGCGCAGGCGGCGTCTCCTGGAGCCACACGGCTACACTCGCTGGCCGCTCCCGCTCCCGCTGCCGCGGAACAGTGGGTCTTCGTGCTCCTCAGGCGAACGCCCAGGAGTGCAGCTGCCGGGATGTGACGTGCTGGTCGGGGCTCCCCACAGAAGCGGTGGAGGATGGCGGGGGGCGGGTGGGGGATAAAGGATGCGCGAGGGCGCCTGGTGGAGGGCGGCTGGGTGGCAGACAGACGGCGCGAAGGCCGGTCGGCGGCAGGTGGCGTGGCGGCTTGCTAACGGGCACGGACGCGGAGCGCTGGGCACAGGCAGAGGGCAGCGGCTGCAGGCAGCAGGGGAGCGGGACGGGAGGGAGAGGGTGTGTGTCAAGGATTGCTGCGGGGCGGGTGGGTTTGTCTCTCCTTAGGGGTGAGACTGTCCTGGGGGGGGTGCTCCTGGGGCCTGCGCTGCTGGCCCCCGGGGTGCTGACAGGCTTCCCCTGCTCCGTTCCCCACCGGCGCCACCGCTGGCTCAGTCCTGGGTGTGGCCACCATGTCTGCTCAGTCCGCCTGCTTACTGGGCACCTTGGCCAGTTCTAAGATGCTCACAGGCTATTTGGTGCCCCTCCCTTGAGCCCAGCTCCTCCCCCCTCCAGAAAGGACTGGAGTCAGGTCAGAGGCCCAGTGAGGCCAGGACGGGGCCGTCGTGCAGACACGCTCCCTGCCGAGGCTCCCTCAGGGCCACGGGGCCCTTAAGTAGGGGAGCCAGGCCTGGGGCCAGGAGGAGAGCAGCGTCTGCACAGCAGCCTCAGGAGCCAGGCCAGGCCCAGGGAAGCAGGCCCCACCCACGCTGGCTCTCTGGGGGAGCCCCACACCCCCCAGCTCCAGCCTCGTGGGAGAAAGGGGACCGGGCTGGGGCCCTGGATCTGAGAAGCGATGCCGAGACTGTCCTGGGAAGCGTGAGCTGGTTCAAGCGCGCAGCCCCTGGGAAGCCCGCAGGTGCCCCCAGCTCCGGCCCCCTCCCACCTGCTGGTCCCCCGCCGCCAGTCCGGGTCCACGCGGCGGGTTCCGCCCAGTCATGTTTACTGTGGGTTCTCTCTTCTCCACTCAGCCTCCTCCATAAACCCCTCTTACAAAGTCAGAGCCCATGAAGACCTTCCCTGTCCACCCTCAACGCCTTTTATTGCCGTAGACAACAAATAGGTGAGGTGCATCCACCTGCAGGCTCCTGGGGGGCGGCCCCCCAGCACTGGCCCTGCAGGCGTGGGCATCTCTGCAGGCGGGAGGGGCTGAGGAATAGGGGGCAGAGCTCAGGGCCCAGAAGTGGGGGTGGCACGGCCAGTGGGGTGGCAGGGCTGTGCCCAGTGGTCTGTGTGGCCACCAGATAGGAGGGCAGGCCCAGGAGCCGCAGCAGAGGTCGAATGGGGGCTCCCCATGGGGAGGCCAGGCTGGGTCTGGGGGCACACTTACCCCCCCATACCCGAAGCATGAGGCCTGCCCAGGACCCCCGGGCCTGCAGTGGCCTAGGACCCTGGTGGGCCTCCCTGGGAGGGTAGCTGGCTGGGCAGGTTGACTGGGCACTGACCAGCATGCCCACGCCCCGAGGGGCCTGCGCCCACAAGCTCCAGGCTGATGCAAGTGGGCAAGCAAAACTGGGGGCAGCAGGGAGGGGCGCCCTGGGCCCAGGACCCCGCATAAGGCCGAGCACCCAGCACTGTGGCGCGGCCGTGCCCTGCACACACCACACCCATGTGCCGCTGCCCTGGCTTGGGGCATCTCGCTGCGGCTGACAGAGCCCAGGGCCCTCCTGCCGGGGGCTCCAGGAGCAGGCCTGCCGAGCGGGGCCAGAGCAGTGCTGAGGTGTGATCTTGGGGGGCCCCCTCTTCCTGAGTCCCCTTTTCTGTGGCGAAGCCAGCCCGGTGCGGCCGGCTGAGTGGGGGTGGGGCAGCAGGTCCACAGGCTGGGGGAGGGGGCTTCAGGGTGGGCCCCGGGAGGCACCTTGGGCATGTCTGGGAGGCCAGGCTGCCCCCCGGGAGGCAGGGTCCTTCCCTGGGGAGGGCAGCTGCGCCCCCAGGCCCTGAGTCTGGGTCACAGGGTCCTGCTGTGCGGGACGGTCCTGGCTGAGCCCTGACTGGGGAGGGGGGCAGCTGGCCCAAGCGGGGACAGGGTCTGGCAGGCCAGCCTCCCGCCCCCAGCACAGCTCCCGGGGGCCCCTGAGCTGGACACAGGCTGGCCCCTCCAGGAGGCCCAACCTCCCCGGAGCCCGTGTGGACAGGGAAGGAGGCTCCCGGCTGCCCCGGCCCGCAGGCAATGCCGCCCTCTGCTAGCTGCGGACGGGAGTGCAGCCTGTGGCCACTGGCCCCTCTCACTGGACACGCCCAGCCGGGCCAGCGGCGAGGGCAGGGCCGCGGGTCTGTACGCAGAACAAGGACTCCCAGTGTCCCCCGACAAGGGCAGCGGCAGCTCCAAGCTGTGCCGGCACAAAGGAGGCAGTCCCTCCGGAGTCGCCCGGGCAGCCCCGCTGGCTCCTTGGCTTGGGCAGGGCCCAGGGAGGCCCGGAGGAGGCGCCGGAGAGCCGTGTCCAGGCAGCGGTCTCCGTCGGAGCTGGGGCGCAAGGAGCCGCCTAGATGAAGGTGGAGTCCAGAGGCCCAGCATCCTGCTGGCTGAGAGCTCGGGCCTCGAACAGCTGCTTGATGAGGGCCGACTTCTCCTGCTCCAGCTGCGTGATGCGGTCACTCTTTTCCGTCACCTCCTGGGCGGGCAGGTGGGGTCAGCTGCGGGGCTCCAGGTGCCCCCACCCCCGGCCCCGGGCCCCCGCCCCACCTGGGTGAGGAGCCGGTTCTGCTCCTTGAGCATGAGGATGGTCTGCTGCTGCCCACAGGGAGCTGGGGGGGAGGCGGGGGCCAGGGGCAGAGCCTGCGGGAGGGAGGGAGGGTGTGGTCAGGCATCTCCGGTGCAGCCTCAGGGCCAAGCCGGGGGTACCCTGAGCCGGGCCTGGATCCCAGGGGCCACTCACCCTGCTAGCACAGGCCGCGGCCAGCAGCTCGCCCAGGCACCGGGCCACCTCCTGTATCTTGGGCAGCAGGCGCCCCAGGAGGCGGGGACTCCCCTCAGATCCGAAGTCCTGGGAGGAAAGCAGAGGAGGGAATGGTCAAGAGCTGTCGACCCCGCATCTCCAGGGGCCCCACAGGCCACTGCTCCGAGCCACAGGGAGCCAGGGTGGTTGCTGGTGGGGTGTGGGCCCCATGCACCTGGGGTCACCGTGGGGGTGCCCGCCCCAGGGTGGGGGGATAGCCATGGGCCCTGGAATCGGGCGGTGCAACGCCTGCCCAGGGCGGCCTGGCGGTGGGTGGTCCGGGCTGGTCACTCACGGTGCTGGCCCGGCGCTGGCCCAGGTGGCGCTGCCGCTCCTGCACGCGCTGCAGCTGCTGCTGGTACCAGTCCCGGCCCCGCGCCATCATCTCCAGCCCCTGCAGCAGCACTGCCTCCTCCTGCTCCAGCTCCTGCGCCTGCTTCAGCTGCACACGGGAAGGCCTTCATGAGGGGTTCCGGGGTTCCTGTGCTGCCCCGCGGCCCGCAGGGAGCCCCGCCCCTCCTCCTGGGGGCCAGGCCTCCCCTAGCCACTCCCCGCTCAGCACACCCCCTCGGAGGGCCAGCCCATGGCACGCCTGGCTGTCTTCTCCCCCAAGGACTTCTTGAGCTGACCCCGGCCAGCCCTCAGGTGGACTCAGCCGGGATGGGAGAGGCCCACGGCCGGGCCTGCTGCTCCCTCCCAGCATGCGACGCCCGAGCCCGCCTCACCAGGTCACAGTCCACTCCGCTGGTGATGGTGTGTCTCCGCCGCTCCCCTCGGGCCCGTGGGCCCCGCCGGGCACCCCCCAAGCCCAGCTCCCAGGCCCTGCAGGCCGCGGCACCTGTGGCAGAGTCAAGGGTCTGGCTTCCAGGTCGCCAGGAACACCCCTATGGTGGCGCCCGGGGGACTCCCCAAGCAGCACGCTCCCAGGGAGGCCAGCAGAGCCCTGTGGCTGCACCAACCACGGCCCCAGGGCTGGAGCTCTGGCCGGTGGCATGTAGGCCTTCGGGCTCAGGGCTGCAGCGTTGGGCGAGCGCTCCCTCCTCCCCCGCGCGCACAGGTCATGCAGGTAAGGTGCAGGGTGTGGGTGCACGAGTGTGAACCTCCCTGAGAGTGCCGCCAGGCCCAGGCACGCCTGCACGGTACACCCGCGCGGAGCCCCACCTCGCCCAGGCTGCCCGTAGCCAGGTCTGCGAGACCGGGACCGAGGCCGGGGCCTTCCCTGCACCGGCCCATCCGGCCAGCCTGCTCCCTGGGCCAGGGGCGCAGGGCTGCCCAGGTGGGGAGGGGTGGGGTGCAGGTGTGGTGGAGGGTGCACTCCCTTGGCTGCCGAGCCCAACCCGCCACCAGGCTCGTCCTGGAGGCCCACACCAAGCGGCACCAGGAGACCAGGACCGAGCAAAAAGCCGGCTGGGGCGCCTAGTAGTCGGCCCTGGAAACCTGGCTCCACCTGCCCAAGTCCACTTTCCAGCCTGTCACGGGTGGCGGGTGCTCCAGGGTGGGCAGTGAGGGTGGGGGACAGGCTTCTGCTCCTGGAGGTGGGGCAGGAAGGGCTGGCCAGAGGGCTGAGGGCACACCCGGAACCCCTGGCCACCCCAAGTCTGACGACAGCGCAGAATCCCCCGGGCAGGGGTGGGGGCCGTTGCGGCCTGAGGCTGAGGGGGGCTGGGGCACCTGGAGCACGCCACCCCCCATCGGGGTCCCTGCCTGTGAAAGGAACAGTGATACTGGGCCTGGGGCTCAGAGGGACCCAAGTGAACGCCACAGGGAGGGCTGGCCATGGTGGGGATGGAGGGGCCGGCAGGCTGGACCGCAGGCCTCAGCTCACCGCCTGCTGTGTGCAGCCACACGGGCACCAGGAAGGCCCTGCCCACACCGGGTCGGGCAGTGAGGGGCAGGGGAGCCACCGGCCTGGGGGGGCTGCTGGATCAGTCCCCCAGGGAGGCCACCATGGGTGGGGGCTCACGGCTGGCAGTTGCCCCGCGGCCAGGCCGCACTGGCGGGCACCCTGCACAGGCTGGGCGGGTGAGAGGGTCTGGGCTGCTGGGCCTCCCCGTGAGCCTGGCCCTGGCCAGCCACAACGCAGGTCCTGCTCCCCAGGGAGGCACGGGGGCTGCTGACAGGCAGCCATTCAGCGATGGCCCGTCCCTGCCAGCTGGCCCGGGAGCCAGGCGAGGGGCTGTGGCTTGTTCCCCTCCCTGGCTCGGGCAGAAGTCAGGTGCAGGGGCTCCGCTGGGGGCCCACCCAGCCCCCGGCCCTTCCTGCCCACGCCTGCCGGCCCTGGTCTGATGGGGGGCAGTGGCCAGCAGAGTGGCAGGTGCAAACGGCCCTGTGAAGGCAGCAAGGGTCACTAGGCATCTGGGGACCCTGTATTGCCCTGGAGGGGGAGGCCCCTGCTGACGCCGGCCCCAGAGGGTGCCCAGGCCCGGGGGAGAGGGGGGGCCGCGTTGGGGTGGAGAGCCAGTGGGTCCTCAGTGCGCTGCTCACATTCGGTATGGCGGGGGTGGCTGCGGGGTCTGGGGAGTCACCCCCCCCCCCCGCCCCAGGCCCTGGTGGGCCTCGCACAGATGGGGGGCTGGGGGCTGGCCTGCCTCCTGGACCCTGAGCGCCCGGAAGGGTCACCGGGCCTCTCCCTGCAGGCCCGCGAGGCGCGTTCCAGGCCCAGGAGCCCACGAGCGAGACCCGCCCGCCCCGCGGCCCCGCACTCACCCGCGTCCGCGCTCGGGCTGCGCTCCAGCGCCGCGCCCTGGGGCCGCTCGGGCTCCGCGGGGCCGGGCGCCGCCCCCGCCGCGCCGCACAGCCTGTCCAGGGCCCGGGCCGCGCCGCCGGGGCCGGCGGGCGGGGGGCGCGCGCCCGGGGGCAGCGCCTTCCCGTCCAGCGCGGCCCGCGGGTCTCCGGGCCGCGCCGCGCAGCCTGCCCGGGCCGGGCCGCCGTCGGCGCTCAGCAGCGCGGCGCGCAGCCCCGCCACGAAGCGCTCGAAGGTCAGGTAGCCGCTGGCCGGGGCCGCGCGCCGCAGGCCGTCCAGCACGCCGCGGGGCAGCTCGCGCGCGTCGGCGCCCTGCCAGCGGGACTCGATCTCGCGCAGGTGCACGTAGCCGCGCCGCCGGTCGTCCAGGATGTCGAAGAGCGGCCGCAGGCTCTGCAGGAAGGCGCGCGGCAGCCCCTCGGTGCCCGGCTCGGCCATCGCCCCGCCCCCCCGGCCCCGCCGGCCGGGCTGCGTCCCGGGCGCCCCGCGCCCGACCCGCGCGTGCCGGGCTCCCCCCGCGGCCCGACGGCGCCCGGCCGGGCTCCCCCCGCGCCCCAACCGCCGGCGTTTCGAACCGGCTCCGCGCGGCGTCCGCGGCCGGGGCGTGCGCGCCGGCCATTGGCCGAGGCCGGGCCTGCGCCCCGCGATTGGCTGAGGGGCCGCCGGCCCGGTTTGATTTTCCGGCCGGGGCGGGGCGCGGGGCGGGGCGCGGGGCGCGGGGCGGGGCGGGTCCCCAGCTCCAGGGCCGGCGCCGCCCGCCCCGCCGGCTCGCCCTGCCCCCCCCGCCCCCCGCCCCCCGCGGCGCCGCCGAGTCCTTTCTCCCGCGCCCGGCAGGAAACCTGCCCCGGGGGCCTCGCGGGGCGCGGAGGGTCCCTCGCCACTCTGGGGCCCCAGGAGGTTTGTGGGCTCCGGCCGGGCGCTTCCCCTCACAGAGGCCGCTCTGTCCCCTCCGCGGCTAGCTCCTCCCCTGGCGCCTCGGGACGGCCTGGCCTCTCCTGCCCGCTGCTGGACAAAAGCACCTTTTCCTGTGTCCTCAGATCCCCATCTAGGTGGCCAGCTCCCTGCAGCTCGCCTGTGACAGGCCCCTTCCTCTGGCTGGACGCCCTCAGCGGCTCTCCTGGCCTCCCCCCACCCCCACCAGGCAGCCCTGTGGGCCGCCCCCCTCCCATCTCTGCTTGGTGTCCAGCCTGAGTCTGGTCACTCCGGCTGCTCTGTCCAGGAGGGGCGCCTCTGGGAGCCCATCTCAGGACTGCCCAGTGGGACCTCCCGAGGCTGTGCCCGGAGCCTCCATCCCCTGGTGGCCTGTCTTCAGGTGCATCCGGCTCCCCATGGCCTTCCCGAAGTCCCTGCCTGGGCACCTGTCACAGGGCACCGCTCTCTGCTGCTCTGTTTCTAGGCAGGCTGTCCATCTTCAGGGCTAAAGCAGCCCCTCCAGACCGGCGGCCGGCAAGAGGTCACTTGGCCCTCCACAGCCTCCCTTGAGGCCCTCTTGGGTGGCCTGCCTACCTGGGCCTCTGTGTCCTCGGGCCCCAGGGAAGGGGTGCCTGTGTCTCGAGCTGTGAGGTCAGCTGCCCTGGCCGGGGCATGTGCTGGGCCCACTTCTTCCCTGGGGTTTCCCTCCACCTGTGTGGTGAGGAGTTTACCGGGGACCTGGTCTATCCCTGCCTTCGCTTTTGCTGGCTGGGCTGGCCAGAGCCCCAGGACAGCATGCCAGTTGCTTGCTCTGCAGTTCTGGTCCTCTCCTCCGCACCTGGCCCCCCATCCTTCGGGCACCCCGCATTCTCTCCCCTCCGGGCCTTCAAGCAGCCACCCTTCCGCCAGGCAGGCCCTTGCCCGCCCGATGCAGCAGGCGCTGGCCCAGCCCCGGAGTCTGTTCAGACACCCGAACGTCCAAGGCTGCGTGGCTTTCTCCTAAGAAAAGTGCTGTCTCAGCCCAGGGCCCTTGGGGACAGGGCCACACCAAGGCCTGTTGGCCTGGCCCACAGGGGGTGCCCGGTGGGTGGCGGGCCCACAGGAATCCTTAGCCTGCAGGTGGCTCACCCCCACCTTGAGGTGGGATTCGGGGGCCACCCTGAACGTTGATGCTATTGTAACAGGGTGGTCCCCAGGAAAGGGGGAGGTTCCCTGCCCCACCCAAGGGAGGGTGGAGCTGAGCAGGGGGAGGAGAAGCTGCAGAAGAGACTGAGGAAGGAAGCAGGATGGAGCCAGGAGACCTGGAGGAGGCGCGTGGAGCCTAGAGACACGTGAAGAAACTGCCTTGTCTTTTGGTCGTGGACGGGGTGACACAGATGTGGGTGAGACCCGTGGGGAGGTGACCATGGCAGCTTTTATCTTGATGTTGATTTTGCTCTTTTCCTTCCGGGCTTGTCCGGTTGTTTCTGACCCTTTGCTGTGGGTCCCCACTGGAAGGTGCTTTAGATTCATGGCAGGCTTTGGGGCCTTGCTCTGGGCCGATCCCATTTGGATGGACTTTTACCCACGAGGGGACGGGTCACTTTGGGTGCTTCACTTAGAAACTAGACTCTTTGCCTTTCCTGTATTGTTTCCTAGTTTTATTAAAGTTCCTTCCCATTAAAGTCTCCTGTGTTTTGTGTTGATGCGGCGGATGGCAGAACCCATTTAGAATAGGCAGGTTTGCGGGGTTTGGGCTGACCCTCTCCCTGTCCTATAACACTCTGACACCCACTTTCGAGGCACATGAGCAGGGCGAGGAGCCCACGGACTCTGGCCTGGGGTGTGGAGCCGGCTCTGCTCTGGGATCCCCGCCTCCCCTGTGCCCTCTGCCCTCAGCAGCGCAGGTGGCTGGAGCGGGGGCTCGCCACTCCCTTCCCTCCAGCACCCCCCGCAGGCCTGGGCCTGGCTGCTGTGCTGGGCTTAGACCCCTGCACCTGGGTCAGTCAGAAGGCACAAACTGCCTACTGTGTGCTGGGTGTGGATCTAAGGTGACTGTGGTGGGGCAGAGCAAGGGGCCCCATCGCTCCCTGCTCCTGAGGAGTTCGCTTTTCATGGGGAGACAAGGGGGGGGTGTCAGGTGTGCAGGACACGGAAGCAGGAGGAAGAGGAGGACCTGCTCTCTGAGCTCACAGGAACCTGGGGGGGTCTCCCTGGGAACTGATGTGGGAGCAGAGACCTAGCTCAGTGGCCAGGAGGGCACAGGACTTTCCAGGGAGGAGAATTCCAGGCATGGGGACAGTAAGTGCAAAGGCCATGGGGCAGGCGATAACTCCCTTTGTTAGGGGGAACAGGATGGCCTAAAGCTAATTCCATGCAGGCTTTGTGGACTCCACCCCCACCCCAGGCCAAAGCCAAAGACACTGGGAACTCCACATCCCATCCCCACCCAAGGGAAGGTGGCTGGGACCTGAGGGTGGGGTTCAGCAGCCAGGTTGATATAAAGGCAGACACGTGGGCTTTGGGGGGTCCCCCATTTTGGCTCCCCGCCAGCTCGCAGCGTCCGGCCAGCTCGGAGAGTGTCTTTGGGTTTCCAGGTCGGCGGATCGGGTAGGACATGTTAAAGACTTTATTTCCCTATTTTCTCCCCGAGTTGTGCATTTTCCTTATTTCCTTTTCCCTTGTCAATAAACCTTTATGAACCTTGTGTGCGCCTGCCGTGGAGTGTTCATAAGTCCCTTGTCAGCGCGCGGGGGAGGACCCCCAGCCAGGAACCCGTTCAATATCGGGGCTGCTCTGTAACACCTTCAGGTCCAAAGCAGCTGCACGGGCTCCCCGGCAGGGTGTGCGTGAAAGGAGAGGATCACCTCACAGGGCCAGCTGGGGAAGGCCCGGGGAGGGGTGTGACTTCATTTTAGGTCCTAGGCACCATTTCAGGTTTTCTTTTTAAGATTTATTTATTTATTTATGCATACAGGCCAGAGATGGGGGGGGGGTGAGAAGATTCACCAGAGACAGAGTGGGGCACACAGCAGGCAGACTGACCGAAACACACTGCCGAGGGGAGCAGCGGGCGAGTCAGGCTGCCTCGCCTTGTGGGTTGCTCCCTGGCCGGCCGGAGACCGAACTCGTGCTGCAGAGGGTGTGGATTGCTTCACAGTGCTGTGCTTAGCCCCTTGCGCCACCAGGGAGGCCGTTTCAGTTTGTTTTAACTGCGGGCATGTATTACTTTTAGACCTTACAAACTAATTTCTCAAAGTTTTGGGCCTCCCTGGTGGTGCTAGGGGTTCAGACGCAACCTATGAAGCTGTCGCAGCCTCTGCAGCAGGAGTTTGATCCCCAGCCAGGGAGCTACCCCCGCCGCGCGGCAGCCCTGTCCTGCCTCCCCGCTGCTCCCCTCAGCCGTGGGTTTAAGTGGATCCCGCCTGTTCTCTTCTCTGGTGAGTCTTCTCAACCTCTGGCCTGCACCCCAGTTCCTGTGTGCATGAAGAAAGAAAATCTTAAAAAAAAAATGAAAGAAAGTTTGGCCCCCAAATGGCTGAAGTTACTTATTTATGTTTTCCACAGGGAGTTTTAGCAGCTTTTTGATAAAGTAACAGGCAGGCTGACGGGTCAGCCAGGGGTTCTGGCCCCACAGCAGCGGGCAGGAGGCGGCACCGGGGAGCAGGGGGCTCCTTGGGAGGCTGTGGTGACACGCGGAATTCGGTCCTGCGGGTGATCTGGCCTCTTCGCTGAGCCGGGCCGGCGCGGGGAGACCCCGGGCCGAGGGCAGAGAATGCTGGCTTGGAACCGGTCAGCCCTCACGGGCCGGCAAGGGGGTGGCAAGGCCTGCGGAGGGCCCCCGGTGTGGGGCGCGACCCCAGACTTGCACCAGCGCCCCGGGAGCGCCCGCGGCGCAGCAGGGGCCGCGGGGGGCGGGGCCGGGGCCGGAAGGGTCGCCCGGGGGAGGAGCCGGGGCGGGTCCGCGAGGGTCGGGGGGGCGCGGCCAGGGACGGCCGGGGCGGAGACCGGCCCGCCGCGGGCGCGGGGCAGGGCGGGCTCGAGGCGGGGCGCCCGGGGCCCGCCCCGCTGGGGTCGACGCCGCCCGCCGGGTCCCGTGACCGGTGGGAGCGCGCGGGTCACGAGTGCCAGCTCGACCGACGGCGGCGGCGACATGGCCTCGGAGCGGGACGTGCGCGCCCGGCTGCGGCGCGCGGGCCAGGAGCACCTCCTGCGCTTCTGCGCCGAGCTGGCGCCGGGGCCGCGCGCCGCGCTGCTGGCCGAGCTGGGGCCGCTGGAGCCCGACGCGCTGCGCGAGCACTGCCGGCGCGCGGCCGAGGCCTGCGCGCGCCCCCCGGGGCCGCCGCCCGACCTGGCCGCGCGCCTGCGGCCCCTGCCCCCCGAGCGCGTGGGCAGCGCGAGCCGCGGCGACCCCGAGGCGCGCCGGCTCTGGGAGGAGGAAGGTAGGCGGGCGGGCGCGGGAAGGGCCTTGCCTCGGAGGGCGGGTGGAGAGGAGCGTGCGCCCCGACGGCCGGGCTGCCTGGCTGCCGCTCCGTGGAGACTCCTCTCCACGCTCGCCGGGCCGGGCCGGGCCGGGGCAGCGGGGGGCCGCGCGGCCGCAGCTCAGCGGTGCTTCGTGCAGGCGCACGCCCCTGCCGGCCCGGCGCGTGTCCTCGAGGACCCGGGCGTAGGGCCCGCGCCCCGTTCGCGCAAGCGCGCTCCTCGACGGGCGCTGCCCGGGACCCGCTGCACAGCTCTGGCCGGCCCACCCGCGCTCCCCTAACGGGCCCGGGTTGGGATGAACCCAGGAGGACGCCTTCGGGCCGCCGGAGGCTGCGGCTGCGTTAGACGGGGTGAGGCCCAGACCCAGACAAGACGCGAGCGTTGACCGGAACTCAGCCGCTGGCCGCGCGCCCCCTAGGTTTCCGCCAGATCGCCCTGAACAAGGTGGCCGTGCTGCTGCTGGCTGGCGGGCAGGGCACGCGCCTGGGCGTGCCGTACCCGAAGGGCATGTACCAGGTGGGGCTGCCCAGCCAGAAGACCCTGTATCAGCTGCAGGCGGAGCGCATTCGGCGGGTGGAGCAGCTGGCCGGCCAGCGCCACGGCACGCGCTGCACCATCCCCTGGTGAGCCCCCTGCGCCTCCGGCCCGCCCAGAATGACGCCCCCCGCGACCCCAGCCCTGCCCAAAGCAAGCGGAACCCCAACCCCAGCGCAGCCCTGGAGCGAGCACGCCCCGCCGCGGGCCTCAGCCTGGCCCCCCTCGCAGGTACATCATGACCAGCGAGTTCACCCTGGGGCCCACGGCCCAGTTCTTCAAGGAGCGCGACTTCTTCCAGCTGGACCCGGGCAACGTGGTCATGTTTGAGCAGCGCATGCTGCCCGCCGTGACCTTCGATGGCAAGGCCATCCTGGAGCGGAAAGACAAGGTGGCCATGGCCCCAGGTGCGCGCCACCGCGGCTCGGCGCAGGCCCGCGGGCCTGGAATGTGGACCTGGTCTGGGGGGAGGCCACGCCGCGGGGCCTGGAGGCGGGGTGGGGCCGGGCCGCCTCCCGCCGGCTGGAGTCCGGTCAGCCGCAAGGCCGCGGGGCCTCGGCGGGAGCTGCCACCCCCTCCACGTCCAGCTCCCAGGGGCGTGCAAGGGCCAGGCCCGGCCGAGCCCACCACCACCCGTGCCCCGCAGACGGCAACGGGGGCCTGTACTGCGCGCTGGCGGACCACCAGATCCTGGAGGACATGGAGCGCCGCGGCGTGGACTTCGTGCACGTGTACTGCGTGGACAACATCCTCGTGAGGCTGGCCGACCCCGTCTTCATCGGCTTCTGCGTGCTGCGGGGGGCCGACTGCGGCGCCAAGGTGCGCCCGCCCCTCGGCCCCGCCCCCCGCCCCCTCTTCCTCCGCCCCCGCCCCCCCTCTTCCTCCGCCCCCGCCCCCCCGCCCCCTCTTCCTCCGCCCCCGCCCCCCCCCGCCCGGCCCCGCCCCGCCGTCAGCGCCCCGCCCCGCAGGTGGTGGAGAAGGCGCGGCCCGAGGAGCCGGTGGGCGTGCTGTGCCAGGTGGACGGCGCGCCGCAGGTGGTGGAGTACAGCGAGCTCAGCCCCGAGGCGGCGCGGCGCCGGGCCCCCGACGGCGGCCTGCTGTTCCGCGCGGGCAACATCTGCAACCACTTCTTCACGCGGGGCTTCCTGCGGCGGGTCACCCGGTGCGCGGCGGGGTACTGGGCGGCCGGGGACCCGGGGCGGAGGCTGGGCCGGGCCCTCCGTGACCGCCGCCCGCCGCAGGGAGCTGGAGCCCTCGCTGAGGCCGCACGTGGCCGTGAAGAAGGTCCCGCACGTGGACGAGGAGGGACACCCGGTAAAGCCGCTCACGCCCAACGGGATAAAGATGGAGAAGTTTGTGTTTGATGTCTTCCAGTTTGCCAAGTTAGTGGCAGCGTTTCCTCCTCCTCCTCTGCTACCTCTGCTCCCCGGGGTCCGAGGCCGCCGGGCGAGGAGGTGGCGGCCGGGCATGGCGGGGGCATCTGCGGCTCGGCACCTGCAGGCGGGGCCCGGAGAGCGGAGGGCCTGGGGCACGGGACCCTCGGGACACCCTTGTCCCCTCCCGAGTCCCCCGCTGCGCCTCCCAGGGCTGGGGCTGTCTTCTGGTCGGCGTGCGGGTGGGGAGGCAGGGAGTGCACCTCGCTGGGTGGATGTGGGCCCCGCGGCCCCGCCCGCCCCCGCCCGGGGTCTCGGCCACCAGCTCTCTTTGCCAGGAACTTCGTGGCCTTTGAGGTGCTGAGGGAGGAGGAGTTCTCTCCTCTGAAGAACGCGGACTCCGCCGACAGGGACACGCCCACCACAGCTCGGCGGGCGCTGCTCGCTCAGCACTACCGCTGGGCCCTGCGGGCTGGGGCCCACTTCCTGGACACTCGGGGGACCCGGCTTCCCGAGCTGCCCAGGTGAGTGTGGGCCTCACCAGCTCTGCTGCTGTCGGAGCTGGGGTGCCCTGGGGCACGTGGCAGTGGCTTCAGCTTTGGGCCCCAGCTCTCCAGGTGGCCCTAGCCAGAGACCAGGGTAAGGGCACCCAAGCCCCAGACGTGCCATTCTGGGAGGCGCCCCAGTCACAGCCATTGGGACTATCGGCGAAACCTGCCAACGTCCCCCTGGGCAGCCCGTCCGAGGCCCTCCAGTCAGGGCCTGCCAGCAGATGGGACAGTCCGCTCGGGGCTCCAGGTGTCAGGAGAAGAGGTGGTCACGACAAGGGCCAGGCAGTGGAGCAGACCAGGCCCAGATCCTGGGGGGCAGCCAGGGTGCACCCTGACTAGCGCTGACACGTGGCTCCCGCAGCCTGCCCTGCGACGCGGACCCGCCAGCCATCTGTGAGATCTCGCCCTTGGTGTCCTGCTCTGGGGAGGTGAGTTGAGGCCTAGAGGGATGTCTCCAGGTGGCGCTTGTGGGCATTAGAGGAAGCTGCCTGGAGAGGGAGCTGGGGGCAGCTCTGCCTTCTCTGTGAGGGGGGGTGAGTGGCTCCTCAGTACAGGGGATCTTCCGGCTGTGCTGTGGGTGAGTGGCCAGGGGCCCTCACCCATCCTGAGGCTGGGGGTCGGGTCAGATGAGTAGGGCTCTGGCCGGGAGCCTTGGTGGCAGGTGCCCTGGCTTGGGCAGGTGCTCTGGCCCGCAGCTCCCTGGATCCAGGCAGGATTGGGGTCCTACAGAGGGGGCTGAGAGCTGGACCCTGCATGGGGACGTGCTTGTGTCCAGGGTCTGGAGCTGTACCTGCAAGGCCGAGAATTCCAGTCCCCCTTCGTCTTGGACGAGGACCGGGCCAGGGCGCTGCAGACCTGAGCCGCTCCCGGACCAGCCACGCCAGGGCCTCGGGCACGGCCTGGGCCCGACTCCGCAGGGGAGGAAGCTGCCGGCTCCTGGCCAGCGCACACTGGCCACACGTCTGGGCGGGATTCCCTCATTTCTAGAGCTGCCTCGGCTGCCCGTCCCTCTGCGGGGGCCTCCCCAAGCACTATGGGGACCAACAGCGGGGGTCTCCTGTGGAGGCTGATGAATCCAGGACCGAACCAGTGTGGAGGACGTCTCTGGCCCAGGCTGGGGGAGCAGCTAACCCTGGTTTCCTGCCCTGGCCCAGCATCCACTTCCTTCTCCTCTGGGAACAGCACAGCAGCTCCCACCTCTCCCAGCCCAGCGGCACCCTGCTGGGAAGTCACCGGAGAGCCTATCAGCACCCCTAAACCCAGGCAGCCTTCCGCCTGTCTCCAACCAGACTTCCACTAAGCAGGCGCCTGGGCGCCCCGCTGTGGGCTGCAGGCTATGCCCAGCTGAGGCCAGAAGTGCGTGCCCGCCCAGGTCCCCTCTGCAGAGTCCTGTGAACAAGGGGCCTTTTCGCAGCCACCTCAGGCCCACAGAGGTCCCGGGCGAGCAGGTGAGGTGGGAGGTGCAGCCCACGTGGCCACTGCCCCACGAGACAGCCCCGTGGAGCTGATGGAGTCTTTGCTTTTTAAACCACTTTATTTCTGTGTAATTACACTCTCACGTGAGGTCTCTAGCACAGCGCTGAGTTTGTGTGCCCTCTGGGGCTTCCCTCACACGCCGGCCCCCAACAGTGCCCATGGTCACTCCCCAGGCAGGTCTACCCTCAGGCTGCCACTGCTGGCCCCCCCTCATCCCCGCCCCAGACTGGAAAGATGGGCCCCATCCCCGCCACTAGGGAAACTGGAAAGATGGGCAAGCCCTGAAATTTAATACATCGGGGGCCAGGTAACTCTGCTGTGAGCAATATACCCGAAGCAGGTGTGTGCCAACACTGCCCCTGGGCCGGGGCTCAGGGCCCTAGGGAGCCGGATCCTCAGTCTTAGTTCTCTGAGGCAACCTAGAGGGTGCCTAGGGGAGGACCCAGAACCTGCCCCTTGAGCCGGCTCTGGGGCGGGGGGCGCACCCTCACCTATCAACCTGGTGTCAGCCTGCGGTGTCTCCGGGTGCCACCGCCTCCCTGGTGACTGGGGGGCATCTCCTGGGAATACCAGCAGAGCCCTTGGAGGTGACCGTAGAGGGGAAGCGGGAGGCCTCCAGACACCCAGAAATGCCACCGTCGGAGCTGCAGGAAGCACTGGGATTGCCAGTGGGGGAAATGGGAGCGCACCGGGGTGGGTGTGACTTGGGGTTCATGGGGACAGCATGGGGGCGCTTAGCATTCTCAGTGCCACCCCAGAGCATCGAAGTTGTTACAAGGACCAACACAGCTGACCACACAGTGCTGTGAAGAGTTGAGGGGTCACCCCCACCCCCAGCTTTGGATTTTGCACTCCTGGCCACTCAAGCAAGGTTCTGCCTGAAGTTCACCCACTCGCAGCACGTTCGCGGGGGGCAGGCACCTCCCCCGGGGACCGCGCGTCCAGGTGCCCCTGGATGGCACCCCACAGTGCCCGGGACCAAACCCTTCAGGCTGCAGACCAAGTCGGGCCCATGACCCCTCTGCACCCGACTCCGACGCCCTTCCGGGGCCTGACCACCGTGCGAGCAGGTGACCCGCGGCCCAGACCCCACCGCGGCCCGCCCCGTTCCCTGCAGGCCCCACGCGGGTAGAAGAGGAGGGCGTAGGGTGCAAGGGCTCCCCGCTATCATAGCGCGGTACGCTGGGCACCGGCCCGGGCAGCTCCCACGAGGCCAGCACCTCCGCGCGGGAACGACTGGACATCGGGCGAGCGGGCACACGCGCGCCTGCAGCGGACCCCGTCGGAAGCTCCCCCTCCACCCCGTGGAGCGCGAACCGGCTCGCGGGACAACTGCGCATGCGCGAGGCGACGTCATCGTTTTGGTGGGGCGGTCACGGCGCAGGCGCGGCTGTTCGCCCACCGCGAATTAAACGTAGACGCACACGCAAACGGCCCCGGCCCGCGCAGGCGCGGCGGCGGACCCAGGGAGGCGCGCAGGCGCACTGGGGGTCAAGAGGTGAAGACGCAGGCGCAGTGGCGACGCCGAGAGATGGGCGGGGTGTGGACCGAGCTGCGATGGCTGCCCGCGGCTGTCAGGACGGCGGGGCCCTGGGTACCTCGCGGTGCCCGTCCTCCTGACGCCGACAGCGGGCGGGGTCCCGCGTGCCGCCGCCCCCGCTGCCATGTATCCGCCGGCGGCGCCGGCGCCGCAGCGCGACTTCATCTCGGTGACGCTGAGCCTGGGGCCCGGCTACGAAGGCAGCAAGCGCTGGCGGCGCCGCTCCTGCTGGCGGGTGAGGGCCGCGCCGGGGCCGCCTTCAGCAGCGGCGGGGCGGCCGGGCCGCGGGGGCCGCACACGGGCCCCCCACTCCGTGCGCCCACGCGCCGGGCACCCCCAGCTGTCTCCTTGGGGGCCGCCCACCGTCAGAACGACACCGCTCCGGGGCGGAGCCGCGCGGGAAGGACGCGTCTCCGCGGGCGGGCTGGCAGCTGGGGAGCTTTCTCGCGCGTCTCCAGGCTCAGGGCGCACGTCTGTTCTCCCGTAGAAATGGAAGCAGCTGTCCCGGCTGCAGCGGAACGTGATTCTCCTGCTCTCCGTCTTCCTGCTGCTCTGTGGCCTCTTGTCCTACATCCACATGGCTGAGCAGTGGAGAGGTATGGCTGCCCTCCTGCCCTCCCGGCCTGCATGGAGCCTGGGGCCCCAGAAGCCACCTGGCAGCCATACCGTGGCCGTCCACGAAGCACAGGTGCCCCCACACCGGCCAGACGAGGACAGGCCCTGTCCTCACACTTGGCTGCACACGGTGAGAATGTGACGGTGCCACTGTCTTCTCAGCCGTCGTCAGGACGATGTCCCCACCTTGTCCGCCTCATAGGGATCCTGGCAGAGACAGTCTCAGGCACCCGGGACTCTCCTGACAAGTGTGCTTACCGGGGCCCGCCAGCTCTGCTGGATGCTTGGGGAGTGCCTTCCAAACCTCTTGAAGGTTTAGTGTGGCGAGCAGTGAAAAGCTGCCCCAGAGGGGGCCTGTAGGCCCAACTGCCAAGTCTCCGGGTAGGGCAGGCGTTTAGCAGCAGCACTGTCAACCCAGTTGCACTCTCACCACGTGTTACATATCTTGGGTGTTACCTACTAAAGAATTTCTGTTTTGGGTCTTGTGGTTTGGTTGATATAAGATAAAAAAAACAAAACTTTTTTTTCTCAGTCCAGAACGGTAGGCCGGTGCACGAGCAGAAGATGAGAGCAGACGACCCACCTGCCGCACCCAGTCCTCAGAAGGCAGACGCTCGCTTGGAACACGAGCCCAGGCTTCGGCCTCAGGTACCTCCCACCGCTGCCCTGCAGCGTGACTGCCCAGCACTAGGCACTGTTGGCCACAGGAGAGGCTCAGGCGCCACTTGAAAGACAGTGGCGTGATTCTCACATGTGTGGGGCATTTGACATCACGCTAACGCTTCTCACTGGCTGTGCACACTTGGGGCAGTGGGGAGTGGGCCGACCCCTGCCTTGCCCTGCCTGGGGAGCCCAGAGAGGGTGGAGGAGGCGGGGCAGGGCCCAAGGCAGGTGGGAGCCCCCGTGCACCCTGACAGGGAAGGGGCCGGCCCCTTGCGAGGGGACGCTGGGCGGGCCGAGGAGCCGGGCGGGCGGGCAGAGGTGGGAGAGCAGCTCTCTCCGGGAGACGTGAGAACCTGGCTCCGGCCCGGCGTGGCGGGGATGCACCCCGGTGGCGAGAGCACGCGCAGACGTCGGCCAGTTCCACCACCGGGTCTTGTTGTGAGCAGCACCCGCAGAGGCAGCTCCGCCGGGGGCCCCCCAACCTGCAGATCAGAGCCCCGGACCGGGACCCGCAGGGCAGCCGGCGGGGCGAGGCCCGGCGCAGGGAGGAAGCGGCGGGCCGCGCGGGCCAGGACGACGGCGAGCGGAGGACCGTGGTCAGGTACGGAGCCGGGCAGCGGGCGCGTCTGCCGCTGGAGTCGGAGCGGCCTCGGCCCCGGGTTGTCTCCACGGTGGGCTGCGGGGCGGGGTCGTGGGGCGGCCGGCCCCCGGCCCTCGGGAGGCTGAGGCGGCGGGAGGGCCGCGGCGCTGGCCTCTGCCCTCTCTGCCCTCGTGCCGGCTGACGGCGCCTCCCGTCTCTTGCAGCTGGAGGGGAGCCGTGATTGAGCCGGAGCCGGACACCAGACGACCCTCGAGCAGAGCAGAGGTCCCCCCAGAGCCGTCCCGGGCGCCCCGGAAGATCCCGAAGCCACCAGGTCTGGAGTCCCCGCTCCCTCTCGGCCCCGCCTGGCCCTCAAGGGCCTTTGTGGCTGCTGCTGCCTCCCCGCCCCAGGGCGGCCCGGGCCCCTGTGCAGAGGCCCTGCCCCTGCGCTCACCTGCCGGGGCTCTGCAGGTGGCCGGGCCCGGCCGGTGCGGTGAGGTTGCCCAGCCGGGGTCCTGTCCCTCGCGATGGCCGGCGTCGGGTCACTCAATCCGGGCGGGGGGGCTGGCGAGCGTGGGCAGAACCTGACCCGGCCGCTTCGCAGCCACCCCGAACGAGCGCCAGCTGGCTGTGGTGGATGCCTTTCGCCACGCCTGGAGCGGCTACCGCAAGTTCGCCTGGGGCCACGATGAGCTGAAACCCGTGTCCAGGTCCTTCAGCGAGTGGTTCGGCCTTGGCCTCACGCTGATCGATGCTTTGGACACCATGTGGATCTTGGGCTTACGAGAAGGTGTTTGCTCGTCCTGGGCTCGGGGCCGCAGGCAGGGTTTGGGGGGGCGCTGGGTCTGCCCAGGATGGCTAAGGCGGCACTGAGTCGGGCTCCCCTGGCCCGGGCGGGTGGAGTCTGAGTGGAGACAGCAGGCGCAGCGGCCCCGCTGAGATGGCCCCTTCCTCACTGTCCCATCTGCCGCGGCAGAATTTGAAGAAGCCCGGAGCTGGGTGTTCCAGAAGCTGCAGTTCCAGAAGGATGTGGACGTCAACCTGTTCGAGAGCACCATCCGCATCCTGGGCGGGCTGCTGAGCGCCTACCATCTCTCCGGGGACGCCCTCTTCCTGCAGAAAGCCGTGAGTAGGCCGGGCCGGGCGCTGACCGCGTGGGCCTCGGAGCTCACTGCGTGGGCCGCCGGCCACCAGAGTTGGGCGGTGCGTGCGCCTCGGGTCCGCCACATGACGGTGGGTGGGCCGGGCTGTGGGTGGTGGCCAGCTGGCGGGGACAGGGCCAGAGGACGGACGGCTGCTCGTCTGTGTCCGGCGCAGGAGGACTTCGGGAACCGGCTGCTGCCCGCCTTCCAGACACCCTCCAAGATCCCATACTCGGATGTGAACATCGGCACGGGTGTGGCCCACCCGCCCCGCTGGACCTCTGACAGTACAGTGGCCGAGGTGACCAGCATCCAGCTGGAGTTCCGCGAGCTGTCCCGACTCACGGGGCTGAAGAAGTTCCGGGTAGGGCTCCTGGGGACGCGGCTACTCTGGTACCCCCGGGCTTCACGGTCAGCTCTGTGCCGTCCACTCGGGCGTGTCCTCGGCTACCGTCCTGGCCTCACCTGTGGGCGTGCGTCCCTGAGGCGCAGCTGCTGTCCATGGACACCTGAGCAGCGGCTGATCCCAGGCCTAGGGTGGTTCCCCCGGCGAGGACGCTGCCCCCTGCACTTGCTTACGCCGCCCTGGTCCACCCAGGAGGCCGCGGAGGCGGTGACGCAGCACGTGCACGGCCTGCCTGGGAAGAAGGACGGGTTGGTGCCCATGTTCATCAACACGCACAGCGGCCTCTTCACGCACACGGCTGTGTTCACGCTGGGCGCCCGGGCCGACAGCTACTACGAGTACCTGCTCAAGCAGTGGATCCAGGGCGGGAAGAAGGAAACGCAGTGAGGCCTGTTCAGTGACTCTGGGGCCCCCCACCCCCAGATCCCATGAGGGGTGCGCATCCCCTGGACACGGTGTGGCGTGGAGAGACCCGTGTCGCTGAGGCTGGCTGGGGCCTGCAGGGCTGGGATGTGTGTCTGGCCCCCATCCCCTGCCCTGCTTGCACGGCTGAGCCGTTTCCCGGGGCGACGGCCACATCCTGCGACCGCTCTTCAGTGGGGCGACAGCGGCGTCTGTCCGCTCCCCGCCTTGCTTTTGGCGCTGTCCCGGGACCCTCAGCCCCTCACCACACCCTTAGGGCGCGATGGAGGCGCCTGTGATCAGCCCAAGATAATCGGGTCCCAGAACCCCAGGGCAGTTCCCAGCTGACCCCCCTGGGGGGCACTAGGGCCTTGCCATGTGGGGAGCTCTCCTGTCCCGAGCGTGGGGTCGTGCAGGGAACTAGGGGCCTCTGGGTGCAGGTTCGAGGGCTGGTCGGCGAGTCCTGAGGGCTGGCGAGAGGCGTGGACCCAGCCAGTGTCCCTGGCCAGGGCCAGCCCAGTGCCTGCTCCCGCCCCTCAGGTTGCTGGAGGACTACCTGGAGGCCATCGAGGGCGTCAGGAGGCACCTGCTGCGCAGGTCCGAGCCCAGCAAGCTCACCTTCGTCGGCGAGCTCGCACACGGCCGCTTCAGCAGCAAGATGGTGAGCACGAGGCAGGCCGGCTGGGCTGCTGCTCCAGGTGCTTCGGCTCTGGCTTATGGGGTGTCCAGGTCCCAAGGGTTCACGTCCCTTAATGGCGCGGTGGGGGTGCACAGGCCTAGCTTCCCCGGGACCCTGCCCTGCTGCAGTGGCTGCTCCTCCAGCTTTTGGGGTGTGGTGACAGGCCTGCGGGCATGGCCCGGGGAAGGACGTCTGTCCCGAGACGGGCGGCCCCGCATGCTGAACAGGCTGCCGTGTTTCAGGACCACCTGGTGTGCTTCCTGCCAGGGACGCTGGCCCTGGGCGCCCACCACGGGCTGCCGGCCGACCACATGGAGCTGGCCCGGGCGCTCATGGACACTTGCTACCAGATGAACCGCCAGATGGAGACGGGGCTGAGCCCTGAGATCGTGCACTTCAGCCTGCACCCCCAGAAAGGCGGGAAGGATGTGCAGGTCAAGGTGAGCTGGGGCCGGGGCCG
Source organism: Talpa europaea (assembly GCF_964194135.1). NCBI lineage: Eukaryota > Metazoa > Chordata > Mammalia > Eulipotyphla > Talpidae > Talpa > Talpa europaea. The sequence continues at coordinate 81,663 of NC_140074.1, read as the reverse complement.
GGGCAGGCGGGGGCGGGGCGGCTGGGCATGGCCTGAACCTGCGTCTCCCCAGCCGGGCGACAGGCACAACCTGCTGCGGCCGGAGACGGTGGAGAGTCTCTTCTACCTGCACCGCTGCACGGGCGACCCCAAGTACCAGGACTGGGGCTGGGAGATTCTGCGCAGCTTCAACGCCCACACGCGGGTGAGCCCCTCGGTGTCGCGCCCAGCCCCTGGGAGGGACCCATCTGCGTGGGCAGTTGCTGCGGTGGCCACGCTCACCACACATCATGTCTGGGTCCCACGGGGCCCACCTGCCTTCCCCTGCCCAGGAGGACCTCAGGACCGGGGCTGCCCAGGACAGGGTCCCCGCCCCACGTGCTCGGGCCCCATCGCACCGCACTTGGGAAGGTCCTGTGGGGCCCTGGCTCGCCGCCAGCCTTGACCTTTGTGCCGCCTTTCTGTGGGTGTTCTGGGCCCTCGGTGGCCTCGGGCCTCCGTCAGGCCTCCGTCAGGCCTCCGTCCAGCAGCTTGAGCTGGGGGCTTCCTGGCGGGGCTTCTGACCTCGGGGCCCACGCTCATGGACGTTGGCGCTCTCTGCCCCCGGCCGCGCCTGCGGGTTCTGCCAGCCGTGACGGCGGCCTCGGCTCTCACGCAGGTCCCCTCGGGCGGCTTCTCGTCCATCAGCAACGTGCAGGACCCCCGCAACCCCCAGCCCAGGGACAAGATGGAGAGCTTCTTCTTGGGGGAGACGCTCAAGTACCTGTACCTGCTTTTCTCTGACGACCCGGGCCTGCTCAGCCTGGACACCTACGTGTTCAACACCGAGGCTCACCCCCTGCCCATCTGGACCCCCAGCTAGGGGCACAGTGCCCGTTGGGCACACCTGGACCCAGCGCACCTGTCCTCAAGCTGCCTGTGCACACTGCCCTGGGCTAGGCCGCCCACCCTTGACTTGGCCATGGCGTCCACCGCTGGGCTGGATGTGCTCCAGGCAGCTCGCCATAGGTCGCGGCCCCGCCAGGCTGGGTGGCCGCTGGGCCCCCGGAGCTATGCTCGGGCTTAGCTCTCCCATCTGGGCCGTCGTCGGACGTGTCAGGAACCAGCAGTTGTGAGGTTCAGGGGCTCCCACCCCGGGGACCTTCTTCCGTGAAACTTTAGCCGCATTCACATTCCTGAAGCCCACCAGTGTCCTGTGGTGGGTGCGGGGCTCCGTGGGCTGAGCCGCCGGACAGCCGGGAGGCGGCCTGGCCGCGGGGTCTCAGAGCCTGTGAAGGTGCCAGACCCTCGGGTTTCGGGGGCTGCTGGCTGATCGTGGTGTTTACACACTGGACTCAGGGATCCCCTGGCTTTTGGGGGGCTGGGCGGGCACCTTCATTTTCTTCCCAGATGTCCGACACGTGCTGTCGGGGTAAAGTGGATTTGCTAAATGGGTCCTGTGTTGCTGTGTCCCTGCAGAGCCCTGCAGGAGTGAGCAGTGTGGGGTGCGCCTTACTTGGGCTGCAGGGGCCTCAGCAAGATCCGTGGTCCTGCGGGGAGTGGGGGGGGCGCCCCGGCCCTTCTCCGGCAGTGGGCTGTGGTCCTGACCGTGGAGTCCACCCCTTTGTAGTGAGAGGACAGCATGCTGGGCCGCAGCAGGACCTTGCAGCCCTGGGTCTAGCAGGCCTCGGGACAGCCTGGCTCTTCCCTCAGCCAAGTGAAGCCTGTTGCCTGCGCTAGAAGATTCCCTGGCCTGGAAGCCTGGTCCTGGCCAGTCCTTGGAGACGCCTTTGGGGCCCGCTGCTGGGGGCAGGACTTGGGCTCTGGGACTGGCTGTCCCGTCCGCACCCACCTCCCGCTGATCCCCGGGCCAGAGCAAGTGTGGCTTCGGCCTGAGCGGTGGGCAGGGCTGTGGCGGGGGTGGCCCAGCCGCCCACCGTGATCACAGCAGCACCTGGCTGCGTGCGCCCACGGCGCCCCGCCCGGGGCAGCAGCTTCCCCTGTGGACACCAGGCGGGTGGTTGGGCGTGCGGAAGAGACACTGACGCGGGGCCGTGGGCTGCCCTTTATTAAGCAGGAGGTGGCGTGGGGTCGTCGTGCAGGGCCAAGCCTCCCTGCGGTGCTGCCCAGCCCAGCCCCGGGGCCCACGAACTCGGCGGCGGCCCGTGGTCCTGAACACAGGCCCCAGTCCCTGCTGGCCGGCGCCCTCACGGGTCCCGCCGCGCTGCCTGCACCCACTCGTGGATGAGAGCGGCCTCCAGCCTGCGCGCCTGCACCACGGACACCGGGTCCTGGGGGTGGGACGCCCTGGGGGCGGGCACGGGTGGCGCTCAGCTGGGCAGCTGGGCCCTTGGCCCCCTCCCGGCCGCCTGCTCGAGCCCCCGCGCACCTGAGGTCCAGGTGGTGCGCGCCTCCCGCGATGGTGATGGCCAGCACCGAGGCGCTCAGGTTGCTCTGGATCTGCCCTCAGCAGAAGGAGCCCCGGGGTGAGGGCCTGGGGGAGCCGGCCCGCCCCGCGGCCACGGTGCGCCGGGAGGACTGGGGTGAGGGTGGGGCGGGAGCCGAGCCAAGACCCCAGGGCCCTCTGGGCCCCGCTCACCCCGCCGCGCGCCCAGGGGTCCAGGTCGCCGTTGGAGAAGATGATGTTGCTGGCGGCCTTGAGGTCTGCGGAGGCAGAGCGGGTGTGGGCGCCGCCCCGACGCCCGCCCGGTGGGGTCCCGCCGGCCGCCGGCCTTACCGCCGCCCCCGAAGCCGGTCTGCAGCCAGGCCCGCCGCGGCCACACGCCCCACGTGTCCAGGCAGTAGCGGCGGCGCGCGGCCGCGGGGAAGGCCATCTCGGGGAAGAGGTCCGTCCGGTTGTTGCTGGAGAACTCCAGGTTGATCTCCGTGCAGGCCTGGGGTGGGCGCGGCCGCTCAGGCGCGGCCCGGGCAGCCCCGCCCCCGCCCCCCGCCCCCGCCGCCCGCGCGCACCTGGTAGTCCCAGGCCCGGGCGTCGGAGCCGGACCCGCAGCCCGTGGGGTCCGCGCAGGCCCGGTACTGCCGGTACACGTCGAAGCAGGGCTCGGCCCCCGAGGCGTTGTAGACCAGCCCTGGGCAGGGCCGCAGCAGCGTCGGCCGCCGCCCGGGCCGGGCCGGGCCGCGAGGCCGGGGCTGCCCCTCCCGCCCACGCCCGGCGGCGCGAGGGGGCGGGCAGGTCCCCGGGCGGGAAGGGCCTGCGCGCCCCCGACGGACGGCGGACGCACCTGCCAGCGCGCGGAGCCCCCGGACGCTCTGCCTCTCGCTCAGCAGCCGCTCGCAGCCCACCTGCGGGGCAGCGCCGCGTGGGACCGGCCCGGGGCGGGCGCGAGGCCCTGGGGGGAGGGGCCCCCACCTCCCGGAGCCGCTCCCCGCCGCCTGCGGGCAGGGGCCCCACCTTGACAGGGTTGGCGGGCAGGTGCCCCAGGAAGTCGGTGGGGTACGGGTAGTCCATCATGGCCAGCACGGTGAAGGCGTTGCGGACAAACCCGAAGAGCTGGGTCAGGTCCTCCGGGCTGGACAGCAGCTGGCAGGTGCCGAAGGCCTGGCTGACCGCTTCGTGGGCTGGGGCGGGCGCGGGGGCCTTTGGAGGCTGCTGGCCCGGGGCTGGGGCAGGGGCCGGAGCCGGGGCGGGCGGGGCTGGGGGCCAGGCGGGGCGGGGCAGGACTGGGCTCGGGCTGGGGGTTGCGGGGGGGGGCCGGGGAGGTCCCCCGGGGGGCGCCTCTCACCTCCCTGTAGAAACCAGTCCTTGATCTGCCGGAAGGCGTCGCGCACGCCCTGCGCACACTCGGGACTGTGGGCCTCAAAGTCCTGGGGGCGGACAGCGGGGGCTGCAGCTGCCGTGGCGCCGGGGCCAGCCCGGGCCCGGACCCCACTCACCGCCGAGACGTCCTGGAAGAACTGGTAGGGGCTCCCGAGGCCTGCGACGGCCAGGACGGGCGCGCTGGCCGCCAGGGCTCCCGCCACGAGGTGGGGGTACTTCATCCTCATGTAGGCGCTCAGCATCCCCCCGTAGCTGGCAGACACGCAGGGTGAGGGCGACGGCGCACCCCGCGGCACCCCAGGGCGGGCGCAGGCGCCAGGTGCCCGGGAGCAGCCCCAGAGCTGCGGGCACGCACGGGGCGCGGCACCCACCTTCCGCCGAAGGCGATGGCGGGCGCGCGCGGGGCGCCCAGGTCCCGCCGCAGCGCCTGCAGCAGCGCCGCGAAGTCGGCCAGCGCCTGCTCCACCGTCAGCAGCTCCGTGTGCCCGCGCCGCGTGGACGGCGCCCCGAAGGGCAGCGACCGGCCGTAGTAGCGCTGCGGGGCAGGGGCGCTGAGACCCGGCGGCCCCCCCTCACCCCCCAGCCCCCGCCCCCCGCCCTACCCACGTGCTCCGCGAAGACCACCAGGGCCGCCTGCTGCGCCGCCAGCTCCAGGACGAAGCCCGAGTTGTTGGCGAAGGCCCACACGTCCCCCTCGTTGCCCGTGTAGAAGAAGATGGGCCCCTCGCGCGGCTTCCAGAACTGCTCTGCGGGCGGAGCGGGAGGGTGGGGGGGTGGCGCCCCGGGGTCCCCGCGGTGGCCCCTCCGCCGCCGGCCCTGCACCCCCGGCCCCGCCGGGCGCACCTGACACCAAGAACCGCTGGCGGAACGTCTTATTGCCGAACCTCTCGAAGTTGAAATGGTCCAGAAGCTGCTCAAAGTAGGCCTCCCGGAAGCGGGGCTCCCCGACCCTGGGGGCTGCAGGGGTCGGGCACTCAGGGCCGGCTGGCCGGGGGGGACACCCACGGCGGCCCGCCCCACTCACCCCCGGCCTCCAGGCCGCTCAGCGCCCACGCCAGCAGCAGGACCGGGGCCCAGGTCCGGGCCGAGGGAGCCCGGGGCTCCGGGGGTGCGTCTCGCATGGCTGGTGGCAGTCAGGCGGGCCGGGCCACGTGACCAGAACCACATGACCAGCGGGGCCGTCACGTGACCTCCGGGCAGGGCGGTGCCGGCTCCGACCGGGCTGGAAGGTTCCTGGCTGCCGCTGTGTCCCCGGGGAGATGGTTGCCAGGGGGACGTGGGGGGGTGACCCCTCCTGGCAGGGCAGCCCCAGGCTGCAGCCCCGCTTGGCCCCACCTGGTGGGTGACCATGGGGAGGCTCCCCAATGCGACCTCTTACAGGACCTGCCCCTCCGACCTCGATGCCCAGTGTGGGGGGCAGGAGCCCCAGTGGGCCCAGGCTCCAGCCCCCCGCGGCTAGTCTGTGCGGAGCTGCCCTCAGCAGCGCCACTCCCAGACTCACCCACCGCCCCTGGCGGGCCCTGGAGCGCTTCCCTGCGGGGCGCTGCGCCCCTCAGGGGCGGGGGCAGCCGGGAGGATGGGGCGGCAGCTGCCCTGGAGGGGACTCCGCTTGTCCAGTGGCAGCAAAGGGCCCTGGCCCGGGCCAGAGGGCCTCGAGCCGGCGGGAGATGGGGGCTGCTCCTGGGGGTGGGCAGCCGGGCCCGGGCACCAAGGGGCGCAGGGGTCCAGGCCACGAGCCGGCGCCCAGGCCCACTGGCCCTGCAGACCGGACAGACGAGGCCCGGGAGGGCCCAGGGCAGGCTCAGGGAGCCTCCGCGCCCGTCCAGCAGGGCCCCAGCAGGTCCGAGCGGCTGAGCCAGCCCGGCCCCTGTGGGCCCAACTGGCCTCGCACCGGGCACATGGGCATGGCCAGGCCCAGCCAGAGAGCGGGGCCGTCTTGGCCGATGCCCCAGCGCGGGCAGCCCCAGGCCCAGGCCGGGCAGAGCAGGGGCAGCCCCCGATGGGCCCAGTCGCTGCGGCAACCGGCGTGGTGACAATGGCTGCCGTGGCATCACATGGGCGTGGCCAGCCATGGTCCCCCGGCGCCCCCCTGCGCTCTCCCCATTCCTGCCCCGTCCCCCCCTGTGTCCCTCCCTGTGTCCCTCCCCGTGTCCCCCCCCGTGTCCCTAACCCTATGTCCTCGTGCTCCCCTTGCTCCCGTGTCCCCATCCAGGTGTCCCTGTCCTCGTGTGCTCGCCCCTGCGTCCCCGTGTCCCCATCCTTGTGTCCCTGTGTCCCCGTCCCCGTGTGCTCCTCCCCCTGCCCCTCCGTGCCCGTGCCCGTGTGCCCACCCCTGTGTCCCCGCCCCTGTGTGCCCGTGTCCCCATGCCCCTCCGTGCCCGTGCCCGTGTGCCCGCCCCTGTGTCCCCGCCCCTGCATCCCTGTGGCCCCCTGCACCTCCGTCCCCATCCCCGTGTGCCCACCCCTGTGTCCCCGTCCATGTGTGCCTGTGTCCCCCTGTCTCTCCGTGCCCGTGCCTGTGTGCCCGCCCCTGTGTCCCCGTCCATGTGTGCCCGTGTCCCCCTGTCTCTCTGTCCCCGTCCCTGTGTGCCCACCCCTGTGTCCCCGTCCCTGTGTACCCATGTCCCCACCATGCCTCTATGTCCCCAAGTTCCCCTGCCCCCGTGTGCCCGTGTCCCTCTTCCTGTGCCCCCGCAACCAGGGCTGCCTGTCCTGTGTTAAATAGAGCAGCCCCGGTCGGGCCTCTGCCCTCGTCCCCTCCTAAGCTTGGCCCCCCACCCCATGCGCCCGCCTCGGAGGCGCCAGACCCCCCTCTGCAGCTCCTGAGCGCCGGGGGTGGCTCCGAGATGGCCGGGGAGGCGCGTCAGCCCATGAGGGCCCTGAGCATCTGGGTACGTCTGGGGGCACAGCCCTCCCCAGTGCGGGGCCCGCGCCCGTGGGGTGGAGCGGGGCCTGACCACCTCGCGGCACCCAGGCTGGGCCCAGCCCCTCCTCCCCCGGCGGCTCTGCCCCTCGGACCTCGATGCCCTGTGTGGGGGGCAGGAGCCCCAGTGGGCCCAGGCTCCAGCCCCGCCGTGGCATCCGTGTGAGCGCGGGCACTGCAGCGGCGGCCACACACGGGTCCCCCAGGGGCTGGGGCTGGCACTCGCCATGGGGTGCGGGGTCCCCATGGGGTGCAATCCTGGCACGCGGGGCGCCCCAGCAGGGCAGGTGGACGAGGCTCCCCCTCCCGGGCCACGCAGGCCCCCACCCCGTGACCCGCCCCCAGGGCGCTGACAGCCCTTAGGCTCCCTCCGGGTGGCCCTTGGGGGGTCCCGGCGGCCGTGGGTCAGGAGCGACGCGCCGGGCCCAGGGGACCACAAAACGGGCAAATCGGACTCCAGAAGAATGGCGTCTTCGTGCGGTTTAAAGACGTAGCCGGAGCAGCGGCGTGAGGGTGGGAGAAAACACGGGCTGGCCACGCGGCCTGGACGGCCACTCTCGAGAGTGTGCTGGAGAGTCAGAAGCTCAACAACAAACCCCAAGAGGCTCCACTCCGCGCGCGGGCGGCCGGCCGGGCGACTCCCCTGTCAAGGGCCCAATCAGCACACGGAACACGCGCGACGTCACCGGGCGTCAGGGCCGCGGGGTGGGAACCACAGAGCCAGAGAAGGGGGTGGGGAGGACGCAGAGGAGGACCAGGAGGGCCAGGGGGAGGGCCAGAGGGAGGAGGGGGAGGGCCAGGGGGAGGACCAGGAGGAGGACCACAAGGCAGAGGACCAGGAGGAGGAGGACGGGGGAGGGAGGGGGACATGGACATGCAGGGCCGGGGACAGCGCTGGGGGCACAGGACTCGCCCTGCAGGCCCCGCGCCCTCCGGCCTGGGGGTCAGAGCAGAGGGGCCGGCGGGGCGGCCGGGGTGTCTGCCGGGAGGCGCCGCGGGGCGAGTGCGGGGCAGGGCGTGCTCCCTGGGCGGCGGTGCGTGTGTGACCACAGCGTCGAGGCTGCGTCCACAGAGCGCGACAGACCCAGGCACGGGCCCGACTTCCACACGTGCCGTCAGGGACCCGACGGGCAGGCGTGAGAGCCGGGCGCAGGGACCCCGGGGATCCCCCGTCCGCCCGGGGGGCCTGGCCAGCACCCGTCGCCCCTGCCTGCGCGGGCCCTCGCGCCCGGCGTCCGACGAGAGCACGGGGCGGGCCTCCGGGGGCCAGTGGCGGGGCCGGGGCCGGCGGCCTGCCCCCTGCCGGCCCGCGCAGATGCCCCAAAGCAGGCTGGGGTCTGCAGCAGCCGCGGCCTCTCTGCAGCGGGGTCACGCCTGGGTCTCGCCCACAGGAGGAAGAGCGGATGGGGCCGGGGTCGTCCCCCAGGCACAGTGGCCAGATGGAGGCCGGGACGTGCTGACGCCGGCCCGGGGAGCCACGGCTGCGCCCACCCGCAAGGGCCGCTGGACAACGCGGGGCCCATGCTCGGCGCGGCCGGCTCGGAGCTCTCACAGCGGGGAAGCCGCCGTCACCACAGCGGGGGCGCCCGGCAGTGCGGGAGGAGCCGCGCCCCCGGGGCCCTTCCCAGGAGAGCTTCAGCCCCGAGCCCGGGAGGGCAGACACCTTCTCGCCGGCCTGGGGTCCACGTGGCGTCCAGGGCGTCGGCCAGCATGAGGCCAAGGCCGAACCACTCACCGAAGGGCCTGGACACAGGTGTAGCTCGCGGCCCAGGCAGACTCGCGGTAGCCGCTCCGGGCGTGGACAAGGCGTCCACCACGGCCAGCGGGGGCGGCCCAGTCGGGTCCTGGCCACACTCGCCGGCCCCCCCGCCCGAATTGAGTGACCCGACGCCGGCCATCGCGAGGGACAGGACCCCGGCTGGGCAACCTCACCGCACCGGCCGGGCCCGGCCACCTGCAGAGCCCCGGCAGGTGAGCGCAGGGGCAGGGCCTCTGCACAGGGGCCCGGGCCGCCCTGGGGCGGGGAGGCAGCAGCAGCCACAAAGGCCCTTGAGGGCCAGGCGGGGCCGAGAGGGAGCGGGGACTCCAGACCTGGTGGCTTCGGGATCTTCCGGGGCGCCCGGGACGGCTCTGGGGGGGCCTCTGCTCTGCTCGAGGGCCGTCTGGTGTCCGGCTCCGGCTCAATCACGGCTCCCCTCCAGCTGCAAGAGACGGGAGGCGCCGTCAGCCGGCACGAGGGCAGAGGCCAGCGCCGCGGCCCTCCCGCCGCCTCAGCCTCCCGAGGGCCGGGGGCCGGCCGCCCCGCGACCCCGCCCCGCAGCCCACCGTGGAGACAACCCGGGGCCGAGGCCGCTCCGACTCCAGCGGCAGACGCGCCCGCTGCCCGGCCCCGTACCTGACCACGGTCCTCCGCTCGCCGTCATCCTGGCCCGCGCGGCCCGCCGCTTCCTCCCTGCGCCGGGCCTCGCCCCGCCAGCCGCCCTGCGGGTCCCGGTCCTGGGCTCTCATCTGCATTTTGGGGGGCCCCCGCGGAGCTGCCTCTGTGGGTGCTGCTCACAACAAGACCCGGTGGTGGAACTGACCGACGTCTGTGCGTGCTCTCGCCGCCAGGGTGCATCCCCGCTGCGCCGGGCCAGGGCCGGGCCGGAGCCAGGTTCTCACGTCTCCTGGAGGGGCCTCTGGCCCCAACCGCTCTCCCACCTCTGCCCACCCGCCGGGCTCCTCGGCCCACGGACCGCTCCCCAGCTCTGGGGCCCGCCCAGCGTCCCCTCGCAAGGGGCCGGCCCCTTCCCTGTCAGGGTGCACAGGGCCCCCCCGCCTGCCCTGGGCCCCGCCCCGCCTCCTCCACCCTCTCCGGGCTTCCTGGGCAGGGCAAGGCAGGGGCCAGCCCATTCCCCCGCTGCCCCAGGCGGCTCCCAGCCTCGCCCCGGAGGTTCCTGCCATCTACTCAGCCACCAGCCGGCGGACTCCGGAGGGTACGGGCCGCAACGAGCCGTCTCACTCTACCCAGAGGCGCCCGTTTGTGCCCTCGGCCTGGGCAGACCCCTGGGTAGGCGGTTCCTGTGAAGCAGTGCCCGAGGGAGGGCTGTCCTGGCTCCTGGCTGCCTGCTGCCCACAGCTGCACCTGCTGGAGCGGGGCCGCTCCTCGGGCCCTTCGGGGTTGTGATGGGCAGAGAGGGCCCAGAGGGCGCAGCCAGACCGGATGTTTCTCTTGCGCTGCTGTGTCAGAGCTGACCGTGAGCCGGAGGTCTTGGTGGACTGCCCCGTGGGGGGAAGCAGCGCCGGCTGGGCACCTCTGGGCATCGGTGGGCCCATGGGCTCGAAGGTGCCTGAGCCCGGCGGCCAGAGCGTGCCTGTGAGAGCTCGTGGCGACGGAGGCCCACAGACAGCAGGGTCAGCTGGAGGAGTGATGGCGGGGGCACTGCACCCTGGCATGAGAGTGGGGGCCTGTCCCAGAGTTGGGGCCCCGTGGGGCATTCTCACTGGGGCTCACTCCCCGCATGGGTTCAGGTGGCCTTACCCGTGACCGCTACCAAGCACTTCAAGGGTTAGCAGCCTCTCACCGGTTCTGCGGGAGCTGGAGCAGAGGAGACGCTTCCCAGTCATCTCGGAGGCCGTTACTGGCCTGTAGCCATGGGCCAGCAGCCATGGGGACCCCAGTGGCCACAGATCCAGTTGCCATGGATGGGGGCCACAGCAGCCACGGGGACCCCAGCAGCCACAGATCCAACAGCCACGGGGACCCCAGCAGCCACAGACCCAACAGCCACGCCATCACAGCTGCACACTTTCTCTAGAAAATCCGTCTGTGTCATGACCAAAGGGGTGTATTTCAGGGATGTGAGGGTGGTTTGACACTCAAGAATTCATGTCACATGCTGCTTGTCTTCATGGAAGAAGAAGATGTTATACAGGAAACACAAAAACTACTCACTTTAATACATTAGAGAGAGACATTTGATGGATCAATGCCCGCCCACAATAAATATTCTAATCAAGTTAGGGACAGGCCACCTGGTGAGAAGCCACAGCTGTCCATGCCGGCCTCTCCGGCCAGCGGGTAACCCCTATCGCGACGCCTGGTCTTGCCACGGCCGGGGTGCATGGGCTCTGTGAGGCACGAAGGTGGCCCCAGGGACGGTGGGTTTAGAAATCCAGGAAGGAAGAAGGAAAGAAAGAAATTGGGGCCTCCCTGGGGGCACAGGGGTTAAGTCTCAGCCTCTGCAGCCTGAGCTCGACCCCCAGCCGGGAGTGACCCACAGGGCGCAGCAGACCTCCCCTGGCTCTGCTGCCCGCTCAGCGGCGGCTTTCAGTGGATCCGCCTGTCCTGGGGAGGTGAATCACCTCCCGCACCTCTGGCCTGCCCCCCGTTCTTGTATGCATGAATACATAAAAAACAACGAGGTAAAATATAAATTTAAAAAATTTTAAAAAGGGTAAAAATAAATATTTTTTTATTTTTAAAGAAAACAATCCCAGGACAGGGCAGGGCAGGGACTTGCGGAGCCGGCCGCCGAGCTGCGGTCAGGTGAGGAGCAGCGACAGCACCCGAGCGCGGCCCGCACCCCCGCACCCCCCCCCCCCCCGCACCCCGCACCCCGGCGCAGGACACAGCCCCCGCCCACCCGGCCCCGCCCCGCCCACCCGGCCCCGCCCCGTCCTATAGGCCCCGCCCCATCATATAGGCCCCGCCCCCGCCCCGCCCCGCGGGTCCCAGCTCCAGCTCGGCTCAGTTTTGCAAACGCCCTCAGGCCGCCTCGGGGGCGCAGGGGCCGCCGCAGCACCCAAGGGGGCAGGGAGGGGGGTCCACGTCCGCTCCTCGCCCGGGGGCCTGGGCGGCGGCGGGGTGCCTCGCGGCTGCCGCTCCCCCAGGCGGAGGGGGAGCGTGCGGGGTCCCGAGGGCCCGCGGGGTGGGGCCGCGCGGCGCGTCTCCCCGCGACCCCGGTGCTGGGGTGCGGAGGCACAGGCTGCAGCCGCGGCGCGGCGGGTCGCCCCAACAGCGGTTCCCGGGCGCCGAGCGCCAAGGGCCGGGGACGCGCCGCCGGGACCGCGGGGGCCAAGGGGGGGGTCCGGGCTTTGTCCTGCGGGCGCCGCCGCGGGGGCTGCACGCCCTCGGTTGCTGCGGGCGACCGCGCGTCACCGGCGGAGGCGGGCGCCGGAGGGCGGGGGGCCGCGGGGCGTGCGGAGGCAGAAGAGGACGCGCGCGGTCGGGGGCGTCAGCCTCGCACCCCCGGGGGGCAAGCGCTTCCGCCGCCCGTGGCCGCACACGGGGCGCCCCGCGTGGCCCCCCTTGCCGGCCGGCGTCCCGACCCTCCGCCTCGCCGGCAGCCCCGCCTCTCCACTGGCGGCCCCTGGACCCGCCTCGACCCCCGGGGGAGCCCGCCCACGCGGCCAGGCCGAGAGGGCCTCCCCCACTTCTGGGCCTCCTGGAGGGGGAGCCCCGGTCCCTCCCCCAGAGCCGCGAGTTAGGGCTCCTGCAGGGCCCCGCGCCCCGGCTCGGACAGCCCGGACCGCCGGCGCCGCGGGGAGCTCGCCCCGCCAGACAGGGGCCCGCCCCGCCCCGCACCCCGCTCGCGCGCGGGCACCCCGCTCCGCCCCGGCCCGGCCCGCCCCCCGCTCCGCCCCGCCCGCCCGCCCCGCGCGCGCCCGGCCCGTCGGTGCCCGCGGAGCGCAGGCGCGCACTCGGCTCGGCGGCGGGGGGCGGGGGCGGCGGGAGGGGCGGCGACGTCGGCCCCGCTCGCGGCTCCGCGGCTGCCGCAGACGCCGCCGCGCCGGGACCGGAGCGCGCAGCCCCGGAGCAGCCGCCGCCGCGTCCCCCGCCGCGCCGGCCGGCCCCGCTCAGCACCGCGGACAGCGCCCGCCCGCCGCCGGGCCCATGCGCACCATGCGCCTGCTGCCGCTCGCGCTGCTCGTGTCCTGCTCCGTGGCCCGCGCCGCCTGCGACCCCAAGATCGTCAACATCGGCGCGGTGCTGAGCACGCGCAAGCACGAGCAGATGTTCCGCGAGGCCGTGAACCAGGCCAACAAGCGGCACGGCGCCTGGAAGCTGCAGCTCAACGCCACCTCCGTCACGCACAAGCCCAACGCCATCCAGATGGCCCTGTCCGTGTGCGAGGACCTCATCTCCAGCCAGGTGCGCCCGCGCGGCTCTCCCGGGCGGGCGGGGGGCGGGGGGCGGGGGGCACGGGAGGGACCCGGACTTGCGCCAGGGGCCGGCGGGGCTGTCTTTGTTCCGCTCTGGCTCCGCCGCCCGCGGCCGCCAAGGACGCAGGGGGCACAGCGGCGGGCGGGGCGGCGGCAGGGAGGCGGCGGGGACCGCCTGGAGAGCCGTCTCCCCCAGAGGCAGCGGCGCCCCACGGCTGGGGGGTGCAGAACAGCTTACGTAAGCAGAGCCCCGCCGCCCCCGCGGCGCACACTTGCTCGCTGGCGCGTGCGAGGGACACGTGGGCCGCCGCCCGCACAGCCGTGCACAGCGCCCGGCACACTGCGCCTGCTCACACCGCCCCCAGGGCACACACGCAAGCACGCGTGCTCACACGGTCACAGGGAGGGGGCGGCGCGAGGTGTCCAGAGAGGACCCCTTCTGGGGAGCCGTCCTCCAGCTCCCCGTTCTGAGGTCTGTGGGTTCTGTCACCTCAGAGCGCAGCCAGCGCCAGGAGCTGGGGGTGGCGCAGCTGCGCCCCACGGGCGGCACGCAGGCCCTCTCTGGCACTGGATGGGGCAAGCGGATGGAGGGGTGCAGGTCCTCCCTCGAGCATGTGCAGGAACACCCCCCGCTCCCACCCTGTCTGTCTGCACACAGGTCGCAGGACCTAGTCCCAAGGCCCCGCTGGGTGTCTCTGCCCCACCTTCCCGTCCCCGGCGCATGGTCAGAGCTCAGAGCTGGCCCTGGTCGCGCGCCAGCTGGACCGAGACTGGCCCAGGAGCCACCGGCACAGCGATGGGCATCCAGGGCACCTTCCGGCACCTCCTCCTGTGCCCACCTGCAGCGCCCAGTACCTCTGGCACGCAGTGGGTGGGCCGGGGCCCGAGGCCTCTGTCCACACGAGGCAGGGGCAGTGGCTGCGCTTCTCCTGCAAGGGTCTCAGGCCCCGTCAAGGCTTCTTTCCTGCAGGCAGGAGGGTCCACATGTCCCCCAGCCCAGGACTGGCTCTGCCCCATGCAGGGCTCCTGCGCGCTCCAGCCATGCGGCACTCTGGCCCAGCCTGGTGGGTGTGTCCTGGGCCCCAACGGCCACTGCTTCTGGCCATTCGCTCCTGGGCAGCGCCGGCCTGGCCTGCAGAGTCACTTGTGTCTCCTGTCCACAGGTCTATGCCATCCTGGTTAGCCACCCGCCCACCCCGAATGACCACTTCACGCCCACCCCCGTCTCCTACACGGCCGGCTTCTACCGCATCCCCGTGCTTGGGCTGACCACGCGCATGTCCATCTACTCCGACAAGGTGGGTCCTGCGCCGCCACCGGGGCCCCGGGGACACCAAACCCCCCACACCCCACACACTCACCCCACACTCACCCCACACCCCACACACTCACCCCACACCCCACACACCCCACACACTCACCCCACACCCCACACTCACCCACACCCCACACACCCCACACACTCACCCCACACCCCACACACCCCACACACTCACCCCATACCCCACACTCACCCCACGCACTCACCTCACCCCCCACAATCACCCCCCACCCCACACACCGCACACCCACATGCTCGCCTCACACCCCACACCCTCATCCCACACCCACACCCCCCCATGTACTCACCCTCATCCCACATACTCACCCCACACCCCCACACTCACACACTCACCCCGCACCCACCCCACACACTCACACCACACTCTCACACGCACTCTCACACACACTCACAATTCTCATATTCACACATATTCATGCCCACACACTCACCCCTCACACACACTTACAAACATACCCACACATTCACACCCTCACACACACCCGCACACACACACTCGCAGCCTCACGGACACCCAGTAATGCACACTCACACACTCACACCCACAACACACAACTTCACAAACACAGATAAACCTGCAAAGGCGCACGCGTGTGCGGTCACCGTGTGTGGTCACACCTCCCCCTCACGCACAGCCTGACTTGGGGCTCCTGGGGGAGCGGGCGCAGTCTGGGGACCCTGCACTGGGGCGCAGGGGGAGGAGGGGCAGCTCCGCGGGCTGAGGGAACCTGGGCTGGGCCAAGCTCCTGCCAGCGCCTGGGGAGACCCGTCTGCTGGGGTGCAGGCTGGGAGCCGGAGCACCCCGCGACCTGCTTCACCCCACTCCGGGGCCTGGGATCCCCACAGACAGACCGCAAGGGCCACGGGGCAGGAACCCCAGCTCTGGGCCAGAGCCGAGGGCCGGAGAGCCGCCGGGCCGCCCCGGAGCCCCTTTCTCCAGGGGTCTCCACCAGAGCCGGGAGCCCTAGAAAGAGCTGCCCCTGCTCGGCCCGGCGGGGGACCAGCCCCCTCCCCTCGGAGGGAGAAAGGGGTGCTCCTGGCCCTCCGGGGCAGGACTGGCCTCCGCCCCCCCCCCCGCTCCCCGCCCTCCCCTCCGCGCCCGCCCCCCTCGCTGGCCGGGTCAGCCGGGCCACGCGGACGGAGGGCCCCGGCAGCCCTGGCGCGGGGACGCAGAGCCCGGCAGGTGCCCGCCCCACCCCGCCCAACCCCGCCCCACCCCGCCCCAAGCCCCACGGAGCCGGGGCCGCCAGCACCCGCAGACGGGGCCGCCCCCAAGGCCGGCACGGAGTCGCGGGGGTCTGGGTCCAGCCGGAGGGTTCCGAGCGCGGGGCCCCCGGGGGCCGCCCCCCCCCCCAGGCCGCCTCTTCTGCCAGGCGGAGCCCGCGCCCCACGGCAGGGGCGGGAGCAGGGCCGGCGCGGGCGGGAGCGGGCGCGGGAGGGGGCGCGGAGGGGGCGCGGAGGGGGCGCGGGAGGGGGCGCGGAGGGGGCGCGGAGGGGGCGCGGGAGGGGGCGCGGGAGGGGGCGCGGAGGGGGCGCGGAGGGGGCGCGGGAGGGGGCGCGGGAGGGGGCGCGGAGGGGGCGCGGGAGGGGGCGCGGAGGGGGCGCGGAGGGGGCGCGGGAGGGGGCGCGGAGGGGGCGCGGAGGGGGCGCGGGAGGGGGCGCGCAGGGGGCGCGGAGGGGGCGCGGGAGGGGGAGCGGGAGGGGGCGCGGGAGGGGGCGCGGAGGGGGCGCGGGAGGGGGAGCGGGAGGGGGCGCGGAGGGGGCGCGGAGGGGGCGCGGGAGGGGGCGCGGAGGGGGCGCGGGAGGGGGCGCGGGAGGGGGCGCGGAGGGGGCGCGGGAGCGGGAGGGGGCGCGGAGGGGGAGCGGAGGGGGCGCGGGAGCGGGAGGGGGCGCGGGAGGGGGCGCGGGAGGGGCGCGGGAGGGGGCGCGGAGGGGGCGCGGAGGGGGCGCGGGAGGGGGCGCGGAGGGGGCGCGGAGGGGCGCGGGAGGGGGCGCGGAGGGGGCGCGGAGGGGGCGCGGGAGGGGGCGCGGGAGGGGGCGCGGAAGGGGCGCTGGAGCGGGAGGGGGCGCGGAGGGGGCGCGGAGGGGGCGCGGGAGGGGGCGCGGGAGGGGGCGCGGAGGGGGCGCGGAGGGGGCGCGGAGGGGGCGCGGGAGGGGGCGCGGGAGGGGGCGCGGAGGGGGCGCGGAGGGGGCGCGGAGGGGGCGCGGAGGGGGCGCGGGAGGGGGCGCGGGAGGGGGCGCGGAGGGGGCGCGGAGGGGGCGCGGAGGGGCGCGGGTGGGCGGGAGCGCTCACCCCGCGCCGCCCGCCCGCAGAGCATCCACCTGAGCTTCCTGCGCACGGTGCCGCCCTACTCGCACCAGTCGAGCGTGTGGTTCGAGATGATGCGCGTGTACAGCTGGAACCACGTCATCCTGCTGGTCAGCGACGACCACGAGGGCCGCGCGGCGCAGAAGCGCCTGGAGACGCTGCTGGAGGAGCGCGAGTCCAAGGTGCGCGCGCCCGCGGCCCCGCGTCCGTGCTCGTTGTGCCTCTCTCTCATCCGCATGCGCCCCCGGCCTGTCCTGGTCATCTCACCCGCTTTCGCCATTAGTCGAAATCTCCTTCGTGTCGAACCCTGCGGGGCGAAGGCTGGACCTCCTGGAGCTCCGCAAACACCCTCCGCCCCGCCCCGCCCACCGCCAGCGCCCCGCCCACTCCCCGCCCACCGCCAGCGCCCCGCCCACCGCCAGCGCGCCCCGCCCCGCCCACCGCCAGCGCGCCCCGCCCACGCCCCGCCCACAGCCAGCGCGCCCCGCCCACAGCCAGCGCGCCCCGCCCCGCCCCGCCCACAGCCAGCGCGCCCCGCCCACTCCCCCGCCCACCGTCAGCGCCCCGCCCACCGTCAGCGCGCCCCGCCCACTCCCCGCCCACCGCCAGCGCGCCCCGCCCCGCCCCGCCCACAGCCAGCGCCCCGCCCACGCCCCTGCCAGGAAGCCGTGCCCCGCCCATACCGCCCTGCCACGCCCACACCCTTGCCCGCGCCAGAGCCCCGCCCCGCGCCCACCGCCCCGCCCCTCCAGGACCCACCCACAGCCCACTCCCTGCCCCTTCCGCACCCCCTCCCCGCCTCGCCTCTCCCACGCCCCGGTCCCGTCGAGCTCCCTCCCGGGCCGCCCCGCAGGCCCCACACCCCCAGTCTTAGAGCTCAGGGCGCCGCCGCCTGGGGCTCAGCGGCCTGACCGAGGCCCCCGCCACGCCACGTGCCCGCCCAAGACACCCACCCACGCCCTCCCCCGGCCTCCTCCTCCCCCACGCACAGCTGCCCATCGCGCCCCCGGGAGCCCATCCCCCCCAATGCCACCCCCAATCCCAGCCTGGGCCTCGGGCCCCCCGCTGGCCCGCTGAGCCCTGCCCCGGGGCGGCCTCCCACTCGCGGGCCACGCGCCTGCCCGGGGGCGCTGACCAGAGGCGGCGTTCTGGGGTCCCGGCGACCCCGCGCTCTCCCCAGTCACCGCGTGGCAGCCTGACCCCCAGCACCCACAATCCCTCCACCCCCGCCTGCCCGCCCACCCGGCCACGCACAGACCACGCCCGCCAGGGGACCACGCCCACCCGGCCACGCACAGACCACGCCCGCCAGGGGACCACGCCCACCCGGGCCACGCACAGACCACGCCCCCGACCACGCACAGACCACGCCCAGCCACGCCCACCCGGGCCACGCATAGACCACACCTGGGGCCACGCCCACGCGGGCCACGGCAGAGAGGGCAGGTCCAGGCTGGGAGGGCCAGGGCGCCCGGGGCCGGGGGAGCGTGTCCTGCCGCCAGGTCAGGGCTGCCGGCCCCCGAGGGCCCCCCAAGGCCCCCGAGGCCCCAGAGGGCAGACCCAGAGGGTTGGGAGGGTCCCGCGGGGCTCAAGGGGGAAGGGCTGCGGCCGCCCCGGTCCGCCCGCCCAGACACCCCGCAGCACCTCGCCAAATGCGCCCGCACACCCGGGCTCGGGGCACCCCTGCGCCCCGAGAGCAGGCGCCCGCGCAGGAGCACCGCCCGCACAAGCCCCCACGCCGCACATGCCCCGCACACACCCCCACACGCCCCACATGCCCCCACACACCCGCACGCGCCCCCACACGCCCCCGCACGCGCCCCCACAAGCCCGCACACACCCCCGCAGGCCCCGCACACGCCCCCACACGTCCCCGCATGCCGCACACACCCGCACACGCCCCCGCACGCCCCCGCACGTGCCCCCACATGCCCCCGCACGCGCCCGCACACGCCCTCGCAGGCCCGCACACGCCCCACATGCTCCACATGACCCGCAGGCCCCAGACGCCCACACACGCCCCACATGCCCCCAACATGCCCCCACGTGCCCCACATGCTCCACATGCCCACACACGACCCCGCAGTCCCCCACACGACCCCACATGCTGCACACACCTGCACATGCCCGCACACGTCCCTGCATGCCCTGCACACACCTCCTCATGCCCCTGCACGCCCCACACACCCGCACACGTCCCTGCACGACCCCACACGCCCACACAAGTCCCCACATGACCCCACATGCCCCCCACATGCCCCCGCACGCTCCACATGCCCCGCACACACTTCACAAACGCCCGCACACACACCACATGCCCCACACACCCACACATGTCCCTGCACACCCCGCACTTGCCCGCACAAGTCCCCACATGCTGCCGCCCGCCCCACACACGTCCCCACAGGCCCTGCACACACCCCACACAACCAACATGCCTGCACACGTCCCCACACGCCCCCACATGCCCTGCACACACCCACACAGGCCCCACATGCCCTCAAATGCCCCCACACAATGCACACGCCCTGCACATCCCCACATGCCCCACACACGTCCCCACACTCCCGGCACATGCCCCACACGTCCCCATACTCCCAGCACATGCCCCGCACATGCCGCACATGTACCTGCATGCCCCACATGCCCCACACATGTCCCCGCATGCCTCACACATGTCCCCACACACCCGCCCATGCCCCACACACCCCACACACATCCATGAATGCCTCACACCCCCACACGCCCTCACATGCCCCGCACACACACACACACACACACCCCACACAGGCCTACAAATGCCCGCACACACCTGCACATGCCCCACACACCCACACACACCCCACACACCTGCACATGCCCCACACACGCCCTCAAATCCCTGCACAAGTCCCCGCATGCCTCGTACACGCCCCCACACACCTGCAATGCTCCCACATGCCCACACATGCTCTCACATGACCACACACGTCCCACAGTCCTACACACTCCCCCACAAGTCCTCACATGCCCCCTCATGCCCCACACCTGCACATGCCCCCATACACCCACACACATCCCACACACCACATATGTCCCCATGCACCCAGCACACACCCCCATATGGCCGCACATGCCCCCCACACAACCGCACATGCCACATATGCCTGCACATGCTCCACACATGCCTGCACATGCCCCACACATGCCTGCGGACACAGTGCATGACACACACATGCAAGCACAGGGGAGCACACCCATACATGCACTCAGACACACACACACACCATGGGCACAGTGCAAGGGCACACACGTGCACACATACGAACACACACATCAACGCAGGGTGCACATGCATTACACTGTGTGTTACCTGCCGGTGCACACAAACACGAAAGCAGAAGCACACACACAAACATGTGCGTGGTGCGAAGCACACACATGCACACCACCCAGCACAGCACCCACAAACACGTGCACGTGTGCACACAGTGGCACATGTGTGCACATGTGTGTTTGCTTGCACTCGTGTGTTTGTGCTGTGTACACACATGTGCGTGTGTGCATGCTTACACAGAAGTGTTCAGTGGCACTGGCCATCACGCCTCCCTCTTGGGCTATGTGGGCAAGCACCCCGAGCTGCTACCCAGGGCCCCCCAAGCCGGTACCCAGGTCCCCGCCCTCACCATAGGCGCTGCCGCACCACCTGGTCCCCACGCCCCAGTACATCACGGGGCCAGGGTCACGGAAAGGCAGTGGGAACAGACCCACAGGCTCCAGAAGGCAGAAAGGAGACTCCTGAGTGGGGATGTAGGGAACAAGGCACAAGGGGGTGCTGTCACCCCATTCAGGACTGACGCAGGCACCCCATGGCACACAGCACCCCACACTGCAGGGCCACACCGCAGGCGCATGCAGGGTGGGGTGGAGGAGGGACGCCAAGGGGCGCGCCCTGCTCAGGTGGGACAGGGCCGCCCTCCCTCCTGAGCGTGAGCACCTGCCAGAGCGCGGCTCGGGGCGCCGCTGGCCCCATGCACCCCCACCCACCCCCGCCCCACTGCCCCGGGGAGGTGTTTGCGAGCTCCAGGCCTGCAGACCTGCCGAGGAGGTGGTGTGATTGCTTTAGCGCCGTCATTTTCAACCGTTTATAATCTTCTTCTGTGTCTGCATATTTTCTCTGTGCACATTATTCATCAGAGTAAAAACAGGAACTATGAAAACCTCGGCCAACTGTCCTATGACCACAAGCGCGGACCCAAGGTATATATGCATGGACCTGCACGCCACCCACCGACTAGGGCCGGCTCGGCGCTCACCTCGGGCCGCCGTCCAGCCGCGCCGCACGCAGGCTGCGCAGAGCGAGGTCGTGAGGCAGGCAGTGCAGGCAGGACAGGGCCGCTGCGGGCCACCCCTGCGCCCACCGCGGCCTCGGCCGGGGCTGCGCCAGAGGCAGGCCCAGCGCAGGAGGAGCTGCTCTCGGGGAGTGCATGCAAACCTCTGGGGTCCCCGGGGTTTCCTCGTGGAACCCAGGAGGGGCCGCCCGCCCGCCCGCCGAGCTGGCCGCGCCCGCAGGGGCCTGCAAACCGGGCCGAGAGGACAGCCCGTTGTGGAAAAGTCGGCCCCGTCTACTCCCGGTTGCGTTCCAAAACTCTTTCCTGATTCCTGTCCGCTGCACGCCTCTTCCTGAGACTCGGCCCACGTCAGCTTGCATGCTCAGCGCACAGTGAGAGCAGGAGTGAGCGGAGCGCCGCCCCAGGCGGCGCAGGAGCGCGAGCAGGACGAGCGTGCTGGGCAGGCAGAGTGGAGCGAGCAGGCAGGTGGACAGCACAGGTGGCAGGTGCAGGCCACGGCAGCCCTAGCTCAGCTGCCTCGGGGTTCCTAGCGGCTGCGGCCAGTGCTCGCCCTGGAGGCACCCCGTCCCCGCCAAGGCCACGGCTAACACTGTCGCTCACACCACAGGCGGAGAAGGTGCTGCAGTTTGACCCTGGAACCAAGAACGTGACGGCCCTGCTGATGGAGGCGCGAGAGCTGGAGGCCCGGGTCATCATCCTCTCGGCCAGGTGAGGCAGTGCCGGCTCCCCCGCACCCAGGGCTGCCGTGTCAGCTTCCTAATGTCTTTGGCAAAGAGCATGCATGTGCGCACGCACAAGCACACAGTCTGTGCGCACGCACATGTGCGTGCACGTGCGGGCAGGCACACGTGTGAACATGCATGTACACATACACACGTGAACACCTACAGACATTTCCGTGTTGAATGTGCCTACATGCATGTATGCGTGTGCACGCAGACACACAGACACACGCACCCGTACATACATTTCCGTGTAGAATGTACATACATGTGCACAGACTGTGCACGCACAGACATGTGCGCACACACTCACATACACGTACACACACTTCCGTGTAGAACATACATGCATGCACATGTGCACACGTACGCACATGCATGCAGACACGTGTGCAAGTACGCCCACGTGCGCACTCACACCTGGGCGCCTGGCCACGCTGCGCCCTCGCGTCCAGCCTCCCCCGGCCTCTTTGTTTCCAGCTGCTCTTGCCGCTGGCCGAGGGCTGGCGCGGGGGCGAGCGGCGGCAGCGTCCTGCCCCGGGGAGTCACAGCTTGGGGTGCGGGGCCAGGGGCCAGTCACCCAAGGGGAGGCGGGGAGGCGGCATGTGTGCAGGTGAGCCTGGGGAGGGAGCGTGGCAGGGGGAGGACCGCGGCAGACTGAGGAATTAGAGCATCGTCTGGCAGCGCGAGGGGGACCCCAAGGGGAGCCACGTGAACACCCGCGCCCCTGGACGGCGGCCGCTCCCGGCCCCAGGGACACGCCGGGGAGACGCTCCGGGCGCAAATGGCCACGCGCCCCCGGGAAGGGCAGGGCCAGGCCCCGGGGCAGGAGCGAGAAGAGGTAGCCCCAGGCACGGCAGGGTCACCCCAGCCCGGGGCACGCCCCGACACTGCGTCCAGCGCTGCGGAGAACCGGCAGCGGCCCGCGGGCGGGCAGGGGCGGGCGGGCAGGGGCGGCAGGGGCTGCTCGCCGCGCCCCGCTTTGAAGGAGGCAAACCGGAGCTCGGGGTCACGGCCCGCTGACGGGTGCTCAGCCCTGGGCAGTGCGGGAGAGGCTGGGGGAAAGGGTGAGCGCGAGCCCAGCGGGTGGGACACAGCGCCCCGGGGCACGCTCCGCGGAGCTCGAGCCCACGCAGGGAGAGCCCCGCCCCCGGGAGCCCCGCCCCAGCCAAGCCCCCGGGAGCCCCGCCCCAGCCAAGCCCCGCCCGCGGAAGCCCCGCCCGCGGAAGCCCCGCCCCAGCCAAGCCCCGCCCACGGAAGCCCCGCCCCACACCAAGCCCCGCCCATGGAAGCCCCGCCCCGAGAGCCAGCCCCGCCCCGCCTCTTCCTTTCTTTCCAGACCCTGGCTCGGCCTCCCGCAGAGGAGCCGCGGGTGGGCTGGAGCCGCGGGTGGGCTGGAGCCGCGGGTGGGCTGGAGCCGCGGGGTGGGCTGGAGCCGCGGGTGGGCTGGAGCCGCGGGTGGGCTGGAGCCGCGGGGTGGGCTGGAGCCGCGGGTGGGCTGGAGCCGCGGGTGGGCTGGAGCCGCGGGTGGGCTGGAGCCGCGGGGTGGGCGGGCCGTGGGCAGGCGTCGGGCGAGCGGACGCGGCTCGCTGTGGACGGCCCATGGGCCCAGGACAGAGCAACTCCACGCGCATCACCCCGAACCCGTGCTCAGGTGCCGGGCGCTTTTGCAAAGGGTGAGATCCCACGGGGGGCGGGGGGGGCGGCGAGGGGGCACGGGCTGACGGGCGTGGCCGTTTCACGGCAGCGAGCGCCCAGTGAGGCCGTCCCTGCCCGGCCCGGAGGGGCCTCTGCCCTGCTTTCTCCCCGGTCCGCAAGCCCCCTCCGTGTCCAGGCGAGCCGGTCGCAGTCTGTGGTGAGGACTTGCGGACGGTCAGCTGGGAGGGCCCGGGGTGCTGCGGGCGCCCCCACACCTGCGTGTGAGCACGGCCAGAGGGGGACAGCGGGTGCAACCCAGAGGTGAGCCCCCGCCCAAGAGCGTGGCAGGACACACGCACACACGCAGCCACACACGTGCACATGTCCACACGCACACACACACCTGGACACACACACACACACCTCCACACGTGCACCCTCCACACGCACACCTTCCACACTCATGCACATATGCCGCAACGCACAGATACAGCTTCACATGTGATCATACATGCGTGCACATGGCCACAACCCACTCACGCCCACATGCATCCATGCACGTTCACACGCACACACGTGTACACATGCACAGGCCCACAACCCTCCACAGACCACACACATGCAACTACTCCCACATATGCATTCATGCAGGGCACACATGCCTACGTCCACATATCTGCACACCCCCACCTCCCCACACGTATACGTATGCCACCCACACAAGTACACACACCACATAACCCTACACGCACATGCACACATGTCCATACACATGTACAGTTGCACCCACGTGTTCAGATATATACACCCCCTTCCACACATGCACACACATGTCCACACACATAACACGTGCATCCACATACTCATCCATGTATGTTCACACAGTACAAACTCGCACATGCCCTCCACGCAGCACACACATGTGCACACATCCATGCACATGCATACACCGCCACAAAGGTACATGCACTTGCACATGTGCACACATCCACACATATTCCCACACACCAGCACATGTGTGCACACACCTACACATATAGGCAAATGCCCTCCCCACACAAATGCACACATAGCCCTCCACATGTGCTTACAACCCGTACACATATCCACAGGAGCCCACACGTCCACACACACCTCCACACACGGACACATACACATGCCTGTCCATATACATTCACATATCCCCACATACCCTCCTATGTGTGTGCACAACTCCACACGCCATCTACAACACAAGCGCCTTGACCGCACACACGTGCACACACGCGAACGCCACACAGGCACGTGGCTCACACGTGCCCCTCGCAGGCCCTCACACATGTGGCACACACGGCTCCTTCCCAGCATGCGGTCAGGTTGGGCGGTGCCAACCGAGCTGAGACAGCTGCAGGGCACCCCCACCCCTAGAGCTGCACAGGCCTGAGGCTGGGGTCAGCCGGTGGCAGTCGAGACTCCACCCAGCACACAGCCTCCCCATGCACACTGCAGACACTCAGGCACACCTATACACTCGTGTGCACGTGTGTCACCTACTCTGCACACCCACCAAGACACGTGCACCCCACTGCCCCCGAGCAGCAGCGTGCATGCCCACTGCATGCCCACGGCGTATGCGCCACACACTGCTGTGCATGCCCAGGCAGGGGCAGGCACTGGCCTCTTGGCCCTGGCGCTGCACCCGGACCCGCATGGCCATCCATCAGGCAGGCGAGAGGCTGTCCCTGCTGGAGCCTGCCACAGAGCACAGGGCAGGGTGGGGGGCACAGGCCTTGGCAGCTGCAGAGCCTCCAGCAGTGACAGGCAGACACAGGTGTGCGCCCATGTGAGCTGAGCCGCACACACCTGAGCCCCCGGTGGAGGCGGTGCCCAGTGTGCCTGGCGAGCTCGCTGGATGTGCTCAGCTGGGTAATGGGGTGGCGCTGCCGGCACACCCCCACGCTGTGGTGCTTGCAGCTCTTCCCAGACACGCTGTGCCAGGAATAGTCCAATGCTTGGGCCACCTGTGCTGTCTGTGCCCAGTAGCCCATGTTTGGAGATGCAAACACCTCCTGGCATCAGGTGCCAGGTCCAGCCTGGCAGGGTAGGGACGGCGGAAGCAGGAAGAGGGTCCCCCAGGACTAGGTGCGTGGGCTGGCCTGTGAGGACACCCCAAGAGCTCAGGGCCCTGTGTGTGGGTGACGCAAGGGGCGGCCGCGTCTTCCCCAGGGGCTCGGCCACTGCCTCTCACCAGCCCCGGAGCCTCCAGCCCCTCATCGCAACCGGTTGGGCCGGGCCGCGGGGGTGGCAGGAGCGCGGCTGAGGTGGCCGGGGCTGCACACACCTGGCTCTGCCTCCGCCCGCCGCCCGAGCCCCAGGCACGCCCCCCCGCCCGGGAGGACCCCAGCAGCACCCCGCCCACGCGGCGCCCCGGGCCGAGCCTGCCCCGGGCGGGGTCTGCCAGTGCCCCTGCCCTGGGGGCTGTGCTGCCCAGTGCGGCTGGGGGCCATCACCCGCCTCCAGCCCTCCCGGAGGGGCGCGGGAGGGAGGCGGGCGCGCGGCTGGAGTCGGCCGTCAGCCCGCTCTGCCCCGCAGCGAGGACGACGCGGCCACCGTGTACCGCGCGGCCGCCATGCTGAACATGACCGGCGCGGGCTACGTGTGGCTGGTGGGCGAGCGCGAGATCTCCGGGAACGCGCTGCGCTACGCCCCGGACGGTGGGTGCCGGGCGGCGGGGGGGGGGGGGGCGGGGGGGGCCGCGCGGGGCGCGCTCAAGGCCGCGCTCCGCAGGCATCATCGGGCTGCAGCTCATCAACGGGAAGAACGAGTCGGCGCACATCAGCGACGCCGTGGGCGTGGTGGCGCAGGCCGTGCACGAGCTGCTGGAGAAGGAGAACATCACCGACCCGCCGCGGGGCTGCGTGGGCAACACCAACATCTGGAAGACCGGGCCGCTCTTCAAGAGGTGGGCGGCGCCCGGGGCGGGGCCTCACCGGGGTGGGCGGGGCCTCACCGGGGTGGGCGGGGCCGCTCTTCAAGCGGTGGGCGGCGCCTGGGGCGGGGCCTCTCAGGTGGGCGGGGCCTCACCGGGGTGGGCGAGGCCGCTCTTCAAGAGGTGGGCGGTGCTCCGGGGCGGGGCCTCTCCGGGGTGGGTGGGGCCTCACCGGGGTGGGCGGGGGCCTCACCGGGGTGGGCGGGGCCGCTCTTCAAGAGGTGGGCGGCGCCCGGGGCGGGGCCTCATCGGGGTGGGCGGGGCCTCACCGGGGTGGGCGGGGCCTCACCGGGGTGGGCGGGGCCGCTCTTCAAGAAGTGGGCGGTGCCTGGGGCGGGGCCCTCTCGGGTGGGCGGGGCCTCACTGGGTGGGCGGGGCCTCATTGGGTGGGCGGGGCCGCCCTTCAAGAGGTGGGCGGTGCCCCGGGCGGGGCCTGTCGGGTGGGCGGGGGCTCTCGGGTGGGCGGGGCCTCTCCGGGGTGGGCGGGGCCACTCTTCAAGAGGTGGGCGGGCACTCTGGGGCGGGGCCTCTCCTGATGGGCGGGGCCTCTCCCTGGGTGGGCGGGGCCGTTCGTCAAGAGGTGGGCAGGCTCTCCTGGGTGGGCGGGGCCTCGCTGATGGTGGGTGGGGCCTCCTCTAGGGCAGGCGGGGCCTCTCAGGTGGGCAGGGCCTCTCTGGGGTGGGCAGGTCTCTCCAGATGTGGGCGGGGCCGCTCTTCAAGAGGTGGGCGTGGCCTCTCCGAGGGTGGGCGGGGCCTCCTCTAGAGTGGATGAACCTGTTCTGGCGCAAAGGTGGGCTGGGCTGCTCCAAGAAGTGGGAGTAGCTGCTCCCACAGCCCACGGGGGGGGCTCGCCTCCCAGCCCCCCCCCGCCATCTCCACGCCGACCGCCATCCGCCCTGTTTCCACACCAACACCTGCCACACGCTGAGGTGCTGGCCCAGGGCTCCGGCTCCCCTCCCCTGCCCCACCCCAGGGTGGCTGCCAGCGACTGGGCGGAGGCTCCTGCTGAGATGGGGACTGGGAGCTTCCGGGGACCCAGCAGGCCAGATAATGCGCCCAGGGGTGGCCCTAAGCCCCCAGTGGATGGTCCCGATCAGGCGGAGCTAACTCGGCCCCTCGGATCGCACGCCCGGGTGGTGCGGGCCAGCCCTTCACGAGGCCCCCTGGAGGAGCAGCGAGCGGAGTCGCTGGGCAGAGCCCCTGGCGCCCGCGCAGCGGCACCCTGCAGGCGGGGATGGCGGCACCAGACTTGTCCTTAGGCTCTGCCGCGGCTCTGGAGGCCGCCTGGCGCTCGGGCCACACGGCCGTGCTGTCCTGGGGCCCGGGCACTAGAGCAGGTCACTGCCCTGACGCCCGTTCTTGGGAGGGAGCGGGAGGGGCATGTGCGTTCCAGAGTGGGGCGACCCCGAGGCTCCCGCCTGCCTCCCCAGGGTGCTGATGTCCTCTAAGTACGCCGAGGGCGTGACCGGCCGCGTGGAGTTCAATGAGGACGGGGACCGCAAGTTCGCCAACTACAGCATCATGAACCTGCAGAACCGCAAGCTGGTGCAAGTGGGGGTTTACAATGGCACCCATGTAGGTGGGGGTCATGAGGGGGTGGGGGCTGGGGCCTTAGGGTCCCGGGGCCAAGACCCCTGCGTGGCCACCCTCCATCTCATACTCCCACCCCCAGGTCATCCCCAACGACAGGAAGATCATCTGGCCGGGCGGGGAGACAGAGAGGCCTCGAGGATATCAGATGTCCACCAGGCTGAAGGTGCACCCCCAGACGTGCCAGGCAGCCTGCAGGCCCCACAAGGGGGCAGCCAGGCCAGCGGATGTGGCCAGAGGCGGGGCTGGCGCCTGCCGCATGCACCTGGCTGGGCAGGGCGCAGCGGGTGGGAGAGGAGCGCGGCTGCCGCCCCCCACCCCCCGTGGGGCGTGGCCCACTTAGGTCTGGGGGAGCCAGCTGGGGTGGGGACCCCCTGGGGACATGCCGGTGAGTGATGATCGTAACCCGCTGCTCAGAGCCCGTCCTGGGTCCCCTCCCCGGGCACGCGCCCCTGCCGTCTGCCCAGGCTCTCTGGGAGCCCCCCGAGGGGCGCAGCACGCCAGCAGCCGGCCTGGCACGGGTGGGAGCGGGAGCACACCCCAGCCTCTCGGGGTCCCTAGTCCTCGGTGTCCCTTGACCCGTCTGCCTCCATGGCCCTGCAGCTTCTCCCCGCTCCCATCGTCAGTGCTACCCGCAGTCACCACCTCTGGGAGGCGCCTGGGCTCTCCCCAAGTCACGCAGCCCCTCCGCAGTTCCGCCAGCGCACCCTGAAAAACCCAGCCGGGCTTTGCAACTTATTTTTGGCCTCAGTGGACTTTTAAAAGCACAAATATATTTCGCTTGCACAGGAGAAAAAGCGAGATGAAAGTGTAAAGAGCCCCCAAGCCCCGGGAGACAAGGGCCAAAATGCTGCGGAGGGAGAGGCTCAGCCTGCCCGACCCGCCCGGCCCACCTGCCCCACGCGCCCTCTGCCGGCTCCGCGCCAGCATAGCCCCGGGCAGCCAGACCTGGGGAGGCTGAGGGCAGGAGGTGGACCCTGTGGGTCCAGGCCCTGAGCCAGCAGAGTGGACACGACAGTCGGTGGGCACGGCACTGTCCCCTGGCGGCAGGCGCTGGGCTGGCGGGGGGGGGGTCTCTTCCTGAGAGGTCGGTGCGGGGCGCCGGGCGTTCAGGCAGCGGTGGAGGGTGGGGTGCGGGGGCCGGGACCACAAGGAAAGCGCCCCAAGAGGAGGGGCCGGGTGGGGGTGGCATGTGGGGCCCCTCGTAGGGGAGGCGCCGCCGAGGCAGGGACCCCAGGACCGCAGGGGCCCCACTGGGGAGGTGCGTGGGATCCGGAAGGGCCGCAGCGCGGTGGTGCGAGCTGGTCTCCCGCGCCCCTAGATCGTGACGATCCACCAGGAGCCCTTCGTGTACGTGAAGCCCACGCTGAGCGACGGCACGTGCAAGGAGGAGTTCACGGTCAACGGCGACCCGGTCAAGAAGGTGATCTGCACCGGGCCCAACGACACGTCCCCCGGCAGCCGTGAGTTTGGGGCCGGGTGTGCGGGCAGGGCGGGGAGCGGGGTGGCCGGGCCCCCGGGTGACCGCCCCTCCCGCCCGCAGCCCGCCACACCGTGCCCCAGTGCTGCTACGGCTTCTGCGTGGACCTGCTCATCAAGCTGGCGCGCACCATGAACTTCACCTACGAGGTGCACCTGGTGGCCGACGGCAAGTTCGGCACGCAGGAGCGGGTAGGCGCCGGCCCGGGCGGGCCTCGGCGGCGGGCGGGCGCTGGAGCGGGCCGCCCCCGAGGGGGCCTCGGGCGGGAGCCCGTCTCGCCGGCGCGGCCGCGACGCCCGGTGCCCGTCGCCCCGCAGGTGAACAACAGCAACAAGAAGGAGTGGAACGGGATGATGGGCGAGCTGCTCAGCGGGCAGGCGGACATGATCGTGGCGCCGCTGACCATCAACAACGAGCGAGCGCAGTACATAGAGTTCTCCAAGCCCTTCAAGTACCAGGGCCTGACCATTCTGGTCAAGAAGGTGCGCGCGGCCGGCGGGGCTGGGCGGGCGCGCGGGGAGGGCCCGGATGGCGCTGACGGCCCGCCCGCCGCAGGAGATCCCGCGGAGCACGCTGGACTCGTTCATGCAGCCCTTCCAGAGCACGCTGTGGCTGCTGGTGGGGCTGTCGGTGCACGTGGTGGCCGTGATGCTCTACCTGCTGGATCGCTTCAGGTGAGCGCGGCCCGGGGGCCGGACCCCTCCACCTGCGGGGCGGGCGGAGCCGGGAGGGCGGGCGGGAGCGCCCCTCCCGCCCTCTCCCGCCCGCCCTCTGCACCCCGCAGCCCCTTCGGACGGTTCAAGGTGAACAGCGAGGAGGAGGAGGAGGACGCGCTGACCCTGTCTTCGGCCATGTGGTTCTC
This sequence comes from Talpa europaea, assembly GCF_964194135.1. NCBI lineage: Eukaryota > Metazoa > Chordata > Mammalia > Eulipotyphla > Talpidae > Talpa > Talpa europaea. The sequence goes on along the minus strand of NC_140074.1, from coordinate 51,619 downwards.
CTGGGGCGTCCTTCTCAACTCGGGCATCGGCGAAGGTGAGGCCGCGGCCGGCCGCGCCCCCGCGCACCCCGCCACCTGGCAGCTGACGCCGCTCTGCCCGCAGGCGCCCCCCGAAGCTTCTCAGCGCGCATCCTGGGCATGGTGTGGGCCGGCTTCGCCATGATCATCGTGGCCTCCTACACCGCCAACCTGGCGGCCTTCCTGGTGCTGGACCGGCCGGAGGAGCGCATCACCGGCATCAACGACCCCCGGGTGAGGCCCGGCCCCACAGGGGCAGGGGTGGCGGGTCAGCGGGCTGGCCTGGAGCGCCGCCTGAGCCCGCGCCCGCCCCGCAGCTGCGGAATCCCTCCGACAAGTTCATCTACGCGACGGTGAAGCAGAGCTCGGTGGACATCTACTTCCGGCGGCAGGTGGAGCTGAGCACCATGTACCGGCACATGGAGAAGCACAACTATGAGAGCGCCGCCGAGGCCATCCAGGCCGTGCGGGACAAGTGAGGGCCGGGGCGGGCTGGGGGCCGGGGCGGGGCGGGCCGGCCAGGGGGCGGGGGCGGGGCGTGAGGCGAGCTGAGTGGGACCAGAAAGGGGCTTGGGGCTGGAAGGGGGAGCGGCCAGCGTGGGACAGGGGCCGCTCCCCGGTGTGGTCAGGTGGGCGTCCAGGGCGGGCTGGGAGAGCCACGAGGCCGGCAGCGGACGGCGCACGAGTCGGGGCGCCGGCAGCCGGTCGCCAGGCCCCAGGGACCCTGTGCCCGCAGCAAGCTGCACGCCTTCATCTGGGACTCGGCGGTGCTGGAGTTCGAGGCCTCGCAGAAGTGCGACCTGGTGACCACGGGCGAGCTCTTCTTCCGCTCGGGCTTCGGCATCGGCATGCGCAAGGACAGCCCCTGGAAGCAGAACGTCTCCCTGTCCATCCTCAAGTGAGCCCGCATCCCCCTGGCCGCCCCCTGGCCGCCCCCTGGCCGCCCCCCTGCCCCGCCCCTCCCCGCAGACCCTGTCCAGGGCTGTGCCCGGCGCCGCCCACAGCCCCCACGCCCCCAGGTCCCATGAGAACGGCTTCATGGAGGACCTGGACAAGACGTGGGTGCGGTACCAGGAGTGCGACTCCCGCAGCAACGCCCCCGCCACCCTCACCTTCGAGAACATGGCAGGTGCGTCCCCGGCCTCCCAGCCTGCACCGGCCCTGGCCTCCCCGGGGCCACGATGCTGAGGCGCCCGCCTGCCCGCAGGGGTCTTCATGCTGGTGGCCGGGGGCATCGTGGCCGGGATCTTCCTGATCTTCATCGAGATCGCCTACAAGCGGCACAAGGACGCGCGCCGGAAGCAGATGCAGCTGGCCTTCGCCGCGGTGAACGTGTGGCGGAAGAACCTGCAGGTAGGGCAGGACACCCTCCGAGGCCTGGTGCCCACGGCCCGGCCTGGCCCTGGCCCCGCTCCGTCCACGCGGGTGAAGCGCTGGCTCCGGCTCCCGAGCCCGCGCGGGCAGGACCGGAACCGGGAGCCGGCCAGGCCCTCACCGCCGGGCCCACCTGCGGGCGGCCGTCCGCTGCAGAGCCGGCCAGGGGAGGCGCGCGCCCTGCTCCCAGCCTCCGCCTGGCCCCTCTGTCTCCAGAGCCGCCCGCTGGCACGCGTCCGTAGGAAGGCAGACTGAGGCAGGGTAAGACAGGGCCCGCGCGAGTCCAGGACGCATCCGCCGCCTCCCCGCCTCGAGCCCTCCCGCGCCCTGCTGTGTCCTGCGCTCCCGCCCCCGGCTGCATCCGCCCGCCTGCGCCCAGGCTGGTCTGCGGAGGGTGCCCCTCGGGCGGCCACGGCCACGGAGCCGGGCCGGGGGGCCCGAGGCCGTCCGTCTGCTCCGTCTCTTCTCTTTCTCTGGTGCCGCCCAGAGCCTGTTGGGGTGGGGCTGTGAGCAGGCACGGGGCCGCTGGCAGCGCGGGCACCTCTCATCCGCCCACTCTTGCCCCCGGGACCTGGCTGCGGCCCTCACTGGGGGCGCAGGCCCCCCCGGCGTCCGAGCAGAGCCAGGGCCCGGTGGCCTCCGCCGCCATCGCTCCAGCCCCTCGTCACCTCCCGCCCGCAGCCCCTCGGGCCCCCCGCATCTTGGCGAGTGCCTCTCGGGGGGCCGTCTGGCTGGCGGGGACCCCGCCCCTGGATCACCGGTCCCGGGGGCCACCGGGAGTCGGCCAGCCAGACGAAGCTCCCAGGACGAGAGCCAGACAGGCCCAGGCCGGCCCCAGCACGAGTCAGCTCAGGCCTGCGCCCCGGGCAGGAGCCGACGTCCGCCCAGCCCTCCGTCCAGCGCAGGCAGGCAGGAGCGAGGGCCGAGTGGCGGCCAGGCCGGGCAGCGGCCCCCAAGGAGCAGCGAGGGCAGTGCGGCGGCCCTCCGTAGCCGTCTAATCACTTATACATATTCATTTTAGGATAGAAAGAGTGGTAGAGCAGAGCCCGACCCTAAAAAGAAAGCCACATTTAGGGCTATCACCTCCACGCTGGCTTCCAGCTTCAAGAGACGTAGGTCCTCCAAAGACACGGTAAGGGAGCCCAGCCCCGCGTCTGCGAGTCCGCGCCCTCCGTGTCCGTCTCCCGTCTCCCCCCGGCCGTCCGCCATCTCTACGCGCCCGCACACGAGGTCTTCGCCCTCGACTCCGCCCCCCGGGCCGCGCCCCCGTGTCTCTGCGTCCGTCTGCCCCTGCCGCGGCGCCGCGCCATCCCGGAGCTGTGTCATGTCGTGGGCCGCCGGGGCCGCGCTGCCCTAGGCCCGGCCCTCGCCGGGGGCCGCCCACCTGTCACATCGTCCCTCAGCCTCTCCATCGGAGCCTGCCGCCCCCCGCCGCGGCGTCCGTGGGGGCGGCTGTAGTGTCCCATCCGTCCGTCTGTCTGGCCCAGCCCGCAGGCGCCGTGTCGCGTGTCTCGCAGCCTGTGCGTCCCTCGTGTGGTCTGTGTGGCCGGGGCCGGCGCCGGGCCTGGCTCCGTCTGGGTGGACGGCTGGGGCCCGCAGTTGGCACGGGCCCTGGCCACAGGGGGCCGCCAGATGGGGGTGGGGAGACCCCAGGGGGCGAGAGCCACCCCTGGCCAAGCCGGGGCCTCCGGGAAGCCTGAGAGCGGTGGGGCAGCCCATCAGCCAGGGCCTGCCGTGCTGCGGGCGACTCAGGCTCCCAGCCAGAGGCCCAGGGCAGCGAGGCCGCTCTAGGGGGACACACCCTCACCCCTGCCCCCCTAGAGGCCACCATCAGAGCCCCGCCTTCCACCTGGGCCCAGGGCTCCCCCGCCCACCTGCCTCAGCGGCTGCACACGGGGGACCGGAGCCCCACACGTGTCCAGCCCTGCTGGGGAACTGCCGGGGCGCCCGGGGGCCTCCCTGAAGTCCAGGGGTAGACTGGCCTCCAGCCCACGGGGCGCGCCCCCCTCATGGCAGCAGCACAGGAAGGGGGCAGGCAGCCAGGGCACAGAGCCGCCCTAGTCTGAGGAGGCTGGGGCTTCCCCGGAGGGGCCCGGAGGCCTGGAGGCCCCGCTTCCGAGTGGGGGGGTCAGTGCAGGAGGAAGCCGGAGCACGGGGTCCACCGCGGGGCTGCAGCACAGCCGCCCCTGGGCGCCCCAGGCCCGGGGAGGTGGGCGGAGCCTGAGCCCGCAGGGCCCAGCTGGCGGGGAGTTGGGGAGAGCGGCAGGAGTGCAGGTGGGGGGCAGGCTGGGAGGGGCCCCCTGCTGACAGAGCAGCGCTGGGAGCAGGTGTGTTCGCGGCCGGCAGGCAGGCAGGGGCAGCTCTCTCGCCCACCCCGAGCAGACACACGGCCCCTCGGCTGCTCAGGGGCAGCTCAGAGACCCTCCCGTGCCTTTGGGGGGCCGCTCCCAGCGGACTCAGGCCCGGGGCTCCCTGGGCGCCAGGGACCATCCCCCAGGCTAGCCCTGGCACCACGTGGCATCTGGGGAAGGCCCTGCCCTGCAGGATGACTGGGGGGCGCGGGGAGGGCCGCTCAGCCCCCAGGGGCGGTCGGGGTGGGGGGCTCTGTTGGGAGGGTGGGGCTGGTCCGGCTGCTGAGATCCTCTGCCCCTGTCCTGTGGCCGGTCCAGGCCCGGGTGGCACTGGGCGCTCAGGGCTGGGGTCCCTGGCGGCCGGCGGGGCCAGCGGGTATTGATTGTTGGTTCTTATTTATAGAGCACCGGGGGTGGACGCGGCGCTTTGCAAAACCAAAAAGACACAGTGCTGCCGCGACGCGCTATTGAGAGGGAGGAGGGCCAGCTGCAGATGTGCGCCCGGCATAGGGAGAGCTGAGACGCCCTGCCCGCCCTCCTCTGCCCCCCTCCCCCGCAGACAGACAGACGGACGGACGGGACAGCGGCCCGGCCCAGCAGAGCCCCGGAGCACCGCGGGGCCCGGGAGGAGCCCCGGCCCGGCCGCGCCCCCGCCTGGAGGGGCGGCCGCAGCAGTCCCGCCCCGCGCGCGCGCCCGGCGCCGGCTAACGGGCTGCCTTGTCTGTGATTCTATTTTGCAGCAGTGCCACCCCACTGATATCACGGGCCCGCTCAACCTCTCAGATCCCTCGGTCAGCACCGTGGTGTGAGGCCCCCGGAGGCGCCCGCCTGCCCAGTTAGCCCGGCCAAGGACACTGATGGGTCCTGCTGCTCGGGAAGGCCCGAGGGAAGCCCACCCGCCCCGAGACCGCCCAGCTGGGCCTCCCGCGCGCCCGCCTGGCTGCCTGGCGGGCGGCCCCTGCCGGACCGAGGCGCGGACCAGCGCGGCGGCCAAGGACCAGAGCTGAGCTGGCTGGGCAGGGCCGCGGGCGCTCCGGCAGAGGCAGGGCCCCGGGGTCTCCGGCGGGGGGAGAGGGAGCTGAGCTGGCCCGGGGAGGGGCTGCCCGAGGCCGAGGCCCGCCCTCCTCGGCCTCCACCGGTCACCGGGCGCGCCCGCCTCGCGCCCCCGCCTGCTCCCGCCCGCGCGGCCGCGCTCCGGCCCTGCCCTCCCCGCCGCCGAGCCCGCCCCCGCCGCCTCCCGGGCCGCGCTGGGCTCCCCGCCGCCCGCCGCCCGCCGCCCGCCGCCGGCCGGCTGGGGAGGGCGGAGCGCGCAGCCCAGGACGGCGGCCCCACGCCCGCCCGCCCGCCCGCCCGCCCGCCCGGGACTGTCCGCCACCCGCCCGCCCCCCCCCTCGACGGCCGCCCCCTTGTACAGGCCCAGCCTCCCGCCCCCAGCCCGGCCGTGCCTTCCCCTCGCCCGCGCGCAGCCCGGCCCGGCCCCGGGCGCCCCCGCCCCGGTGTGTGCCCAGGTGATGCCTAAAGGAATGTCGCGAAACTGCGTCCGTGTCGTTGCTGCGCCTGCGGGGGGCGGGGGGCGGCGGGGCGGGGCGGGGCGGGGCGCGCAGCCCCGACGGCTCAGGCGGGGCCCGCGGCCGGGGGCCCGGGGCCCGGGGGTCTCCTCGGCGCGCGGCGGGCCTCGGGGCGGCGGCGGCGCGCGCGGCAGGCGGTGACCGCGGCGCCCAGCGCGAGGCAGGCGGCCAGGCTGGCGAGGAAGGAGCCGGGGCCGAGCGCGCAGGCCACGGCCAGGTCCCGCGCGGAGAGCGGCCGCCCGCAGTGCGCGAAGGCGGCGTCGGGGAGCGCGGCCAGGGCGGTGAGCGTCGGGAGCCCGGGCGCCGCGCACTGCGCGGTCTCGGCGTCTGCGGGACAGGGCGCGGCGTCAGGCGTCGGGCGGCCCGGCCCGCGTCCCCCCCGCGCGCCCCCGGCCCCGAGGGCTCACCTGGCGCCGGGCGCGGGTGCCGGCGCAGCCAGGCGCAGAGGGGGCGCAGGCGGCAGCCGCAGACCCAGGGGTTCCCGCGCAGGCGCAGCGTGCGGAGCGCGGGCAGGCCGGCCAGCAGGCCCGGCGCGAGCGCCTCCAGCTCGTTGTCCTGCAGGCTGAGCGCGCGCAGCAGCGGGAGCGCGCCCAGCGCCGCGGGCTCCAGGCGCGCCAGGCGGTTGCCGGTCAGCGCGAGGGCGCGCAGCGAGCGCAGCGGCTGGAAGGTGCCGGGCGCCAGCACCTCCAGCTGGTTGGCGCTGAGGTCGAGCAGCTGCAGCGCGCCCAGGCCCCAGAAGGCCCGCGCGTGCAGCCGGCGCAGCCCGTTCTCGCGCAGGTCCAGGCGCTGCAGCGCGGCCGCGCCCTCGAAGGCGCGGGCAGGCAGCGCGCGCACGCGGTTGCGGTCCAGCAGCAGCGCGCGCACGTGCGGGGTCAGCCCCGCGGGCACGGCGGGCAGCGCGCGCCCCGAGCAGTTGGCCAGGCCGCCCGGCGCGCACGCGCACGCCTCGGGGCAGCGCGGGGTCCCCCCGGGGGCGGCCGCCGCGGGCGTCTGGTCCCAGGCCGGCCTCGACCACAGCAGCAGCAGCCACAGCGGCGGCGGCAGCCGCGAGAGAGCGGGGCGCCGCATGGGGGCAGCGACCGGCGCCCCGGCGGGAGGCCCGCAGCCCGCGTCTCCCGAGCCCGTCCGGCTCCGCGGCGCCCGCGCCGAGTGTCCGCGCTCGGGCCAGAGAGCCGGCAGGTCCTGCCCCACGGCTGGTCCCGCGCCCGGGGCGGGGGCTGGGCACGCGGCCAGCGCTCAGCCCGGCCAGCCACCTGTCCCGGAGCTCCGGGATCCTGTCCGCCCTGTACCTGCCGCGGAGCTGGCAGCCCCCACCCCTGCCCGCAGCGTCCACCGCCGCGCATGGAGGCGGGAAGGGCACCCGCTGAGCTCAAAGCAGCACCCCAAAGCCACGCGGTGCCCTGCTCCTCACCCCAACCTGCCAGTCCCCCGGGCTCCGCAGTGAGCCTAGCACGCGCACACGCAGACCCCCACAGGATGACGGGGGGACGACTGGCAGGGCAGACACGGCCCAGGGACAAGCGGCGGGTGTCCCTGACGCAGGGGAAGCAGAGTCTCCCCAACTGCCCCCCCCCCCCCCCCCCCCCGACTCCCAGAACCTCCAGGAGCCAATGTGGGTGGGGCCGGGCGCTGGGAGTTGCCGGGGCGGGGCTGGACGCCCAGGGGCCCAGGACAAAGCAGCAGGAGGAGGCAGGAGGGGAGCTGCCCTGAGGCCCCAGCCTGAGCGCCAAACCAGGGGCGGGGCTCCCTGTCCACCCCGTGCACAGTGGTGTCTGGCGTGGGGAGAAAGGGGGTGCCCACCTCCTCGCCACCCCCGGCGCAGCTGACGGGCCTCCGGAGGGGCCGGTGGAGAGGACAGCGCAGGGTCACTAGCTAGCGTTTAATCCCCCGCCCCCGGCTGCCCCAGCCCTGCTCAGGAGGGGGCTGGCGAGGCGGACCGCTCCTCCATGGTCAGCGAGGCCGTCATGGAGTCCATGGCCACCAGGCCCCGGCTCTCCAGGGCTGGCATCACGCAGCCCTCCAGCCGGGGGTCCACGAGGTGGGACTGTACACGCACCGAGCGCAGGTCCATGCGATCTTCCTGGACCCCGAAGCGCCCCACCAACCTGCGTGACACCACCGGGTCGTGCTGGCCAGCCGGGCCCGAGCCTGGCCTCCCAGAGCAGGGGCCCGGCCGGCCCTCCTCGGGAGCCACTCACCTGCTGTCCATCTCTCCGAGGCACTTCTCACTGGGGGGCACAAAGGTGGGCGTGAATCCCTCCAGGGGCCTGACTCTGCTCCTCGCCCTGCCCGGCTCTCCTGGACGTGGCCCCCGAGCCCTGCTGACAGCCCCCGCCCACAGAGGCCACACTCCCCCGACCCCGGGGTCCATAGGGCCAGCGCAGGCAGCACAGCCCGGGCCCACCTGGGGCTCACCCACCCCTTGGAGCGCATGACGCCAACGACCACGATGACCAGGGCACAGAAGCAGCTGGCGCTGACGCCGGCCAGCACCACAATCAGGGCGATGAGGGCCTCGCGGCTGAGGCCCAGACCGCACTCGCAGTTGGCCGCAGCTGCAGAGACAGGCCGGGTGGCCGTCACCCCCGGCAGAGGGCCCCAGGCCCGCCCCCTTCCCCCGCCCCGGCGGCCCCCAGACACAGGGGCGCCCGATGGGCCCTGGCAAGGGAGGCGTCCTGGCCGGAGGGGGGACTGGGGCAGGAGGCACCTGCTGCAGGGATGAGCGAAAGGGACAAGCCTATCAGACCAAGGGGGATGCCGAGCAGGCAAGAGTCAAGCTGGGGACGGGGGGCCATGTCCAGCCGGGCCCCACCGCACACCTCTGGCCACAACTCATTGGAAGGCGCTGACCTCACAGTAGGGCTGAAGCAGGGCAGGTGGGGGCAGGGCGCAGGTGGAGCCGCCCTCGCCCTCGGGTGCCTGGATCAAGCCGCCCCGGGGCAGCCGGGGTGGACAGGAGCCGGGCCCGAGGCCCAGGCAGCAGTGGGCTGCATGATCTTGGGGAGCGGTCCTTGCAAGCAAAGCTGCACTTGGCCCTGGGGCGACGGTGGCCAGGAGCCACGGGAAGTCCCAAGGGCAGGCGGCCCAGCCACAGGGGCCTCTCGGGACAGGGGCTCCAGCTGGGCGCCACGAAGGCTGGGCACACACACAAGGCCCTTGTGCCGGCACGCTGCAGACTCCCAAGGCCTGCGGCGCCCCAAACAAGTGGAGGAGCCCGGGGCCACGTCGGACCCACCTGCCCTCCCAGGTGCTCAGGGACCCGGCTCGCGCTGCCCGGCCCAGCGTGAGGGAGCCTCGTCCTCCCCACCCCCAAGGCCCTACGCGGAGCCGCCAGCAGCAACAGGAAAGGCACACCCGGGTGACCTGCAGGGTGGGTGTGCCACCCACTGGGGCCCCAGGGACCTTCCTGCTCCCTGGCACAGGTGCCCTCCTGGGGGGACAGCGGGTAGCCCTGGGCACGCCTCTGTGTGGCGGCAACACTGTCGGGGCCCAGCGCAGCAGCCGGAGCAGGTGCGGGGCTGGCAGCACTACCCTGCCTGTCCGGTCCAGCAGGCTCCCGTCCTGTCAGGACAAGGTGTGCCCAACATGCTGCCAGGCAGGGCCCGCCAGGGGTGGGGGTGGGTAACCCTTTCCCTTCCAACCCGTGGCAGGCGGCAGCCTGGAGCAAGGCGGGTCCCGGGAGGAACAGGCACAGCGCAGGGGCCCTGCATGTGGATGCTGGGGGCTGGGAGGGCATCTGGGGCAGCAGGCAGTCCCTGGCCTGAGGCCGGCACACACAGCTCAGCTGCGCCCAGGCCCACCCGCCTGTGAGCTTCAGGAAGGTCCGGCTGTGCTGCGTCCCGTGGTACCGCCCCACCCCCAGACCGTGGACGCCTGGCCGCACGCCAGGCTCAGAGCAGGAAAGACGGCACGGCACGCCCCGCAGGCCCTCGGGCGCCCCCACCCCCTTCCATGCCCAGAGGCCTGGCTGAAGCGCACCCAGGTGGGACCAGACAGGCCTGTGCCCTGGGGTTGGAGGCCCATGCGGCTACATGGCTACACTGCCCTGCCCTGCCCTGCCCTGGGGGAGCCCGGCCCCATCCCGCGGGCGTGCACGGGCTGGGCCACGAGTGTCTGGGGGCGCGCGAAGCCGGCAAAGCACGGGAGACGGGGAACCACGGGCTTTACTCTGCGGGGCGGGTGGCAGGCGGGGCGGGGCGCTGCCTCAGCCGCAGCTCTTGGGCAGGCGGTAGACGCCCGCGGCGTAGAGCAGCTGCTGGTCCCGCACCTTCTTCTGCAGGAAGCCCTGCAGCTCCTGCAGGTCGATCTCAGCCAGCGCGGGTCCGGTGACCACGAACATGCGCAGCATGCTGTAGATGCGCTCCAGGGACAGGCTCTCCAGGTTGGTCAGCATGGCCTGGATGTACGTCCAGAAGAGCTGGGGGACAGTGCAGCCAGGGCTCAGTGGGGCGCCCGGTCCCGCCGCCGGCCCCCGCCCCTGCCCTGGCCCCGCCCAGCCGCACCAGCAGCTCCTCCTCCTTCTGGTCGGCCTGGGAGGCCATGCCCGAGTCACTCTCATCGTCGCTGTCCAGCAGCACCATGCTGTCCCGGTCCTGGGGCCGCTCCTGCTCCACCACCGAGAAGGTGCCGGGGGGCTCCTCCCGCAGCACACCCTGCTGCAGCCACACGGACATGCGGCGCCGCAGCAGCGCCGCGGGCATTTTCACGGCCTTGCTCAGCTCCTCCAGTGTCCAGCTGGCTGTGGGCGCAGGAAAGGGATGGGCAGGGCTGCTGCCAGCCACTCGGGGTGCCCGGCCTGCCCCCCGTGGCCAGAGCAGGGTGGTGCCCGCTCACCTTGGTCCTGGAAGTACAGCAGGACCACGGCCTGCACGGGGGTGACCGCCACGGAGAGCGTGCGGTCCGCCAGCTCCACATCCATGGTCACCAGCCCCAAGGTGTGCTTCCAGCTGAGGGTCCGCATGGCCTGCGGGGCGGGGTGGGGCCAGGGCAGCAGAGGCCTGGGGCCAGCGAGTGCGCCCGCAGGTTCCTGGGGAGTGGGCAGGGCCCGAGTGCCCGTCCCCGGAACAGACCAGCGAGGGGACGGGCAGGGTCCCAGGAGGCGCAGGGCTGCGGGAAGGAGGGCCGGCACGGGGCACGGGGCCACCCGCCTACCTTCAGCTTCTCGTACTTCTTGCAGTAGGCCTCCAGGGCCTCCTTGATGGCCTCCGGGACCTCCAGCTTCTCCTCCTTGAAAGGCGGCCAGAACTCGCTGGACAGGATGACGGCGTAGACCCCGAACGGCGGCTGCTCCTCCTCCGGCCGCTTCTCGTCCTCCTCCCGGATGTTGGCATTGATGCGGCGGGAGTCCGCCATGTCCTGGGGGGAGGGGCCGTCCAGGGCGGTGAGCTAGGAGGGATCTGCCTTGTCCTGCGGGGGCTGCCCAGGACTGGCGGGGTGGAGGGGGGCTGCACCCACCTTCAGCATGACCTCGCAGAAGTGCATGGGGGCCTCCCCAAAGCGCAGCTTCAGCAGCTCCACGTTGCGGATCTCCCTGCGAGAACACAGCTCTGAGGGGCGCGCGGAGGACAGGCTTCGGGGGCCAGCCAGTCGCCCAGAGCTGGGGCCAGCAGGGGGAGCCCCGGGGCCGCGCAGCCTCACCGCTCGGGGCTGAAGCTGAACTGGTGCAGCAGGCGGTCGGCCAGCAGCGAGCGGTACTCGTTGATGAAGAGGTCCTTGCTGCCGTAGATGCTGACCAGCAGGCTGATGATGTCGGAGGAGCGGCGCCTGGAGCTGGGCTGCCCTGCACGTGGCGGGGCACGCTGGCATAGGGGCGTCCTCGGGCTTCCGCCACAGAGCCCCCGGGGACCCGGCGGGGTGGGCCCGGCCCCTGCACCCCCCCAAGCCCCAGGGCACACGTGCCCAACCCCGAGGCCAGGCGGCCAGCCCCACAGGAGCCCCCGCCAAGCCGGCCCCGCCGGCGCCGACCTGGGTCAGCGTCCACAGGGTCGGGGACCCAGTCCTCCGGCTCCCCGGAGTCGTCCTCGCTGTCCTGGCCGGTCTCCAGGCTGGCTGGGTCCGTCTTAGACAGCTCGACAGCCAGGTCCCCGGTCCCGTCCGAGTCCCCCGTCAGCCCGGCCACGATTTGCCGCACCGTGTCCTCGCGCGTCCTGCAGGGCAAAGGGGCGCTCACAGCCCCCGAGGCCATGCCCGTGCACAGGGCGGCCAGGGCCGGCCAGCAGGAGATGCGCCTCCCGGAGCCCGGCGCAGGCCTGGCCCCACCTCAGGTATCGGCGGACGGGCTCGCAGGCCACCTCCAGGATGACCATGGAGGGATCCAGCACGCGCAGCGCCTTGATGGCCGAGATGTAGAGGGTGATGATGTCACACGTGTTCACACCTGCGGGGGGGGGGTGGGGGAGGCACGGCTGACAGAGGCGCGCCAGGCCGCACACGGGGCTTGGGCCATCCCCGTGACCCCGGTCCCCAGGGGACAGTGCGAACTCCCCCTTCGCCCCACCCCACCTCCCTTTCTCCAGAACTCTCCAAGGCCCACGCTCCCCACCCCGAGGCGTTCTGCTCCGAGGGAGGACGTGCCACTCCGCCCCATTGACATGTGTCCCGCCGCGACCCCTCACCCGAGGGTGAAACACAGGCCGCGAGCCCCACACAGAGCCGCTTCTGAACCCGCTGCCTCTCGGGCTCCGGGCATGGGGGCGGGGGGCACCTGGGTGCAGGAGCCTCGTCTCCAGGGCGGCCTTGAGGGACAGGAGCAGCCGCTGCCGTTGGTCAGTCCTCTCCAGGCAGTACTTGAGGTCCTCGACGGCCGGCCGGGAGTCCGGGAAGTCTGCGGGGGGATGGCACTCACCCCCCTGCCCCGCCAGGGTGACGAAGGACGCCGGCCGGGGGTCAGGTGCCCCCCCACGCCTGCGTGCACCCACAAGAGGCCACAACTGCCTCCCCACGCGCGCCCTGCCCCAGCCCAGCCCCAGAGAGCCCACGCGCTGAGACCGGAGGGGCCGGCCGACCTCGGATGATGCTGAACAGCTCCTCGATGCGCAGGCCGGCGTAGATGCGGTAGAAGAAGCGCTGCACATGGCAGCGCCAGCGGCGCAAGGTAGCTCCGGCCTCGGGGGAGGCGGGCCTGGCGGGGCCGTCCTGCAGGAACACCTTGCCCAGCCAGCCGACCACCCTCTCGATCCACTGCGGGGCACAGGGGAGGGGCAGGCTGAGCCACAAGCTGCCGGGCACAGGGGCCAAGGTGGCTAGGGTGCGGGGGAGCCGGCACGAAGGGGCCTGAGGGAGTATCAAGGCCTACAAAGGACACCGGCCTGCAGACCTCTGTCCGGCCACGGCGCTGGCGCAGAGCTGGGCAGGTGCTTGTCTCACCCGACGGACAAACATGCCAGGGCACGGGCCGAGCGCAGCCAGAGCGCTCCGCCAGCACGGGAGTTAGCCCGTGGAAGACACGGAGCCAAACACGGCCCGAGACCCGCCAACCCCCGAGAGCGCCCTGACAGGGTGCTTCCTACTTGTGGCCGCCCGTCAGGCTGCCGGCCCTGCCCAGACCCCGCATCTGGAAGGCAACACAAAGACATGCAGACGTAGAAGTGGAAAGCGGCAGAGCCGGGGAGTGCTAATGGCACGACACCCAAGACCCCTCGCCAGGACACCATGCCCGGCACAAGACCGCTCTGCCAGGGCCGCTCACCTTGTGGAACTCCCGCAGGAAGGAGCGCTCGAACTCGCCCCGACAGCGGTCCTCCATCCTCTCCCTGGTCACCCGGCGCAGGGTGGTGGTCACCGCCTCCGCACTGACCCTCTCCAGCAGGCTCAGCCTGTGTCTAGAGAGAGTGCTGCATGGAGCCCCACCTCATGCACGTTGCCCCGCACCTTGGCTGCGCTTCTACCTGGCCAGGACATGGCTGCCCCCGCCGTGTAAGCACAGGCGCCGCCGCCATGTCTCCTGACACAAAGCCCAGGAGACAACAGCAACGACACCCTCTGTTCCCCCGCCTCAGCCCGAGGTGAGAGCAAAGGTTTCTGTGGTGGGTTGGTGGGGATGTGCCCAACAGAAACCTTCAGGTCTCCTGCATCTGCTAGCCCCTGGGTCATGCCCCGCCCAGCCTGAGACTGGCCCAACCACTGCTGCTGCCAGACCAGGCTGCCGAGGCTGGCCGGAGTATCTGCACATCAGGGCCAGGCTCGACCACCACGCCCTTCTCCTTGAGAGAGCGAGGGAGCTCTCTCTGCTCGGCGCGTCGGCCCAACCGCACCTTCTAGAGCTGCCACTCGTGCCCACGGGGCTTGAGGTCCGTGGCACCCCGCCCCCACAAACCACAACACAGAGCTGGGCACAGCCCGGCACGTGCGGGGTCATGTAAATGTGTGGGGTGGATGAAGAGTGATATGCCCGGGTAACGTGAAAAACACATTCACGTCCAGCACAAAAGGGTCTGTAAAGGCGCAGCTGAGACCCGGGGGACCTGCCCTCCATGGGTCTGGGCACGGGACAGGAGGTCCCGGTCAGCTCGCTAGCTCTCTGCAGACCAGTGGGGCCCGGGGGAGCAAGGGGTTCTGGGCAGCAAGGGGTTCTGGCGAGCACGGCTACGCAGGGATGTACTCACAGGGCCTGGCTGAGCTGACTGAACTGCTCCAGCGCCTGGCGGCACCAGCACTGCTGCTTGTCGCTGCCACACCCGGCACACAGCGGGCTCTGCAGGAGGCGGTAGTAGCGGCGGCGTGCGTACCTGCTGTCCAATTCCCCCTCCAGCTCCGGGTCTGTGCCCCCTTCTCCTTTCCTCTTGCTCTGCATGTAGACTCTCAAAAAGCGCCCGTACAAACACTCGATCATCTCCTGGAAACTTCTAGGGGTGGAAAAGAACAAGACGCCTCGCAAGGTGGTGTGCACCTTTTCCCGCAGCCCCTGGGCGCCAGTGCCCATCAGCAGGCCCAAGCGAGTCCACTTCTCCAGGAGCTCCAGGCTACGCAGGTAGGGATCCAGGCGGCTCTCCAGCAGGCCGAAGGCGTCGAGGAGCAGCAGGAGGCACTGGGGCTCGTCAGCGCGGTTCTCGCGCTGGGACAGGGCGTTCCAGAACTCCGGGGAGATGTTGGCCTGCAGGTCGTTCTGCAGCACCTCCACGAACCACTCCTCCAGCACCGAGTGCAGGCCGCAGCCCCGCAGGACCTCCACCGCCGCCCGCAGCTCCTCCTCCTTGGGCGGGACCGCCCCGCTGGTCCGCGAGGACGCCTGGAGTGCAGAGCGCCGTGAGGCCCGACCCCGCGGCGGGCGGGGAGGGGAGGCCGCGACGCGCGGGGCGGCCGGGAAGGGCTGAGGGGAGCGGGGCGGGCGAGGCTGTGGGGGGCAGGGCCCGGGCGGGCGGCCCCACCCGGCGCGCGGCCCCGGGCCTCACCAGCCCCAGCGCGGCCGGCGGCACCAGCCCGGTGCTCACGGTGCTCCAGGCCTCCAGCAGCTCCTGAGCGGGCCCGGGCTCGCCCGCTCCCGCTCCCGCCGCCGCCATCCGCGCCCACCTGCCCCGACTCCCCCGGCGCGGCGCGCGGCGATGACGCAGGCGGCGCGCGGCGATGACGCAGGCGGCGCGCGGCCGTGACGCCCCCACGAGAGGCGCAGCGGTGACGCGCGGGCGGGCGCGCCGGCGGGGAGCGGTGCGCAGGCGCGGCGGGCGATGCGGTAGCGGCGGTTGAGGCGGCGGGACCCCCGGGCGGCGACCATGACCCAGCAGGGCGCGGCGCTGCAGAACTACAACAACGAGCTGGTCAAGTGTGAGCGGCGGGGCGCGGCGGGGCGCGGCGGCGGGGCGGGGCGGGGCGCGGCGGCGGGGCGGCGGGGGTCCCGGCCGGACGCCGGGGCGGGCGGCGGACCTGCCCAGCGCCGCGCCCGGGACTGGAGGGCGCCGAACGGAGGGCCCGGGCACGCCCCCGGCCCCGGCGCCGGCCCACGCCCGCCCGCACCCGCAGGCATCGAGGAGCTGTGCCAGAAGCGGGAGGAGCTGTCCCGGCAGATCCAGCAGGAGGAGGACGAGAAGCAGCGGCTGCAGAACGAGGTGCGGCAGCTGACCGAGAAGCTGGCGCGCGTGAACGAGAACCTGGCGCGCAAGATCGCCTCTCGCAACGAGTTTGACCGGACCATCGCGGAGACGGAGGCCGCCTACCTCAAGGTGGGACTGGGGCCCGGGGAACCCCGGAGGCGGCCCGCGCTGCTCGGGGAGGGGCCGGCCGGGGGAACCTGGATGGCCTCGCGTCTGTTCCAGATCTTGGAGAGCTCGCAGACCCTGCTGAGCGTTCTGAAGAGAGAAGCCGGGAACCTGACCAAGGCCACGGCCTCCGACCAGAAGAGCAGCGGCGGCAAGGACAGCTGACGAGCCCCGAGAGGGGGCCAGCCCTCACCGCACTTGGGGCGCCTCGCCCCAGCTGGTCTGTCTGTGTTCTCCGCAGCGGTCGCCATCTCGTCGCGTTGTCTTGGGTATGAAGAGCCCGCCGCCAACTCCCCGGCCCTGGCAGACAGGAGGCGGCCTGGGCAAGCCCCCTGAGGGTCCTGGCCCCACACTCCCCAAGTCAGTCACACCCGCGGACTGCCAGGCCAGCCCTGTTATCAGCCTGAGCACTATGGGTGTTCCCTCGCCCTGTTTTCAGACTAGCAGCAACCAGGCCAGGCTAGCAGGGGCAGGGCTGGGGTCCTCCACCTCAGCGCTGGTGCCTGTGGCCTGTGGGCATCAATAGAGATCACTTTCATACAGTTCCACCTGTGTGCCACTTGCCTTCTGTCAGGAGCGTGCGGCTACAGGGCACCCCCCGGGCCAGGGCTAGAGCCAGAGCTGCTGCAGCGGGGTGGGGGACACGGTGTGCGGCTTTTCTGAGGCTGGTCTCACTGGGCCACTTTGTCCTCACCGGGATTGCTCTTCCTGAGCTCAGGTACCCCAGGAAGGGCTGTGCCTCTGGGATCGTCTGCCCTGTGGTGCTTCTGAAGCTACTCGCTGAGGAAGCACTTTGGTGTCCGGGACCCAGAGAACCTGAGTCAGCTCTTCCCATGATTGGCTGGGCAGCATTTCTTAGCTTTGCAGCTGCGTCCAATACTTGGGTCACAGGTGGCCCTAGTACCAGACTACAGTTAAAGCCTGTTGAAAGGCAGCCAGTGGGCCTGCCAGCTGCTCGCCCCAGCCACAGGGGCGAGCACACCCTCACTGCACACAGGCCTGCACGCCCTCACTGAGCAATGCCCACCCTCCCCAGGCTTCTGCTTCTCCAGGGAAAGCCCCAGGCCAGCAGCCGCAGCCCACCCTCCCCTGCTACCCAGATTCCCCGGGTCCTGGCTGCTGGAGCACCCATTTTGCATGCATTCTGGGGAGGGCTGTGGCAGACAGGGTGCTCACAGGCCGGATGGGGTTCCTGTCCTAGGCCACGGGGTGCTGGGGGTGGGGCAGGGCTGCTAGGGCTGTGGGAGTCGAAAGTCTGGACCTGCGAGGTAGAGGAACGTCTCCGTGTCCACCACCTAACTTGAGCACGACATCCAAGCTGGCCTCCACTTCACCCCATGCGGTTGCCTGTCCGCTTATACCTCGCAGGAGCCCTGAAGAGTCCACGCCTACGGCTCCTCGGGCGCAAGTCATGAGAAGCAGAAACCGCCTCGTCCAATGCTGTTTATTGAGTTGTCAGAGACAGGGTGGCCTCCACTTGTTACAGGGCGTGTGGGGGTGGGGGGCACTGGGTCCTGCTGAGGACGAAGCCAGGCCAGCCCATGCCCAGCAGCACTGGCCACACACCACCTGCTCCATAGGCAGCAGTCTCAGGCAAGGCCCTGGGAGGGAGCGCAGAATGCCCAGGGAGGGAAACAGGAGGGCGCAGCGAGGTGGGGGAAGTCCAGCCTTCCGGGCAGGTCAGGGGTCAGAAGTAGAGGGCTGGCTCACTGCGGAAGTCCGAGAGGTCATTCTGGCCGGCCGGGGTGAGCTGAGAGAGGGAGCACTAATGCAGCCCAGGGGCACAGCCAGGCTCCCCAGCCCCGCCCGCCCGGCGCCCCTCTGGCTCACCATGACCTCCGCGGGTGGGGGCTCAGCCTCGATCAGTGGCAGTGCCCGCGTCTGCTCCTGCCACTGGCTGAAGGCCATGGCGTGCTTGGGAGTGTAGCTGGACAGGCCTGCGGGCCAGGGGTACAGACAAGTGGATGTGTGGCCCGGACCGCATTCTAGGCACATCCCCCCCGGCCTCCGCCACGGCGGGCACTCACATGAGCTGCTGTCTGGCTGCCGGGGGCTGTCGCTCACGAATGTGGCTCGGGGCAAGAAGAGCTCGAAGGGATTCTCCGCGGCCCCCTCAGAGCCAGAACCATCATCATCCTCCTCCAGATCCCCTGCTCCCTCCTCCTGCACCAGGGAGCGCTCAGAAGGGTACTCGAAGGTGGTCTGCAGGCTCTTGTCGTTGAAAGAGATCTTCATCTGGGGGCGGGGTGTCGGCAAGGCTAAGCTAGGGGCCAGCCAGACCTAGCCTGGCAGAGACCACTCCCACGGGCGGCCCTTTGGAGCTTGGGAGGCTGCCCCCCCGAACCCCCTCTGCCTAGACCCCGCAGGCCCGGCCACACAGACCCCGGCAGGGTTGAATCCCGCCCACGGCCAACCTAGGTCAGCACCCCAGGCACCCACCCCTTAAGGAACCAGAGCCCAAAGCTGAGGGGTTGCCCAGAGTGTCCATGGCCACTCCCAGGATCAGGGACGGCCACCTCGGGAGCACACCGCACCAGGTGAGTCTCCCACTGCAGGGCAGGCCCAGGACGGGGCTTGTGTCCAGCTCCCTGGGCACCCCGCCATCCTGCCCACCCCTGCGAGCGTGGGCCCCGAGGCTGCGAAGGCTGTTCCACCCAAGGCCACCGCATACGCTACAGCCCCCGGCCCCAGGAAGGTGGCCCCCAGTGCCATCACCCCACTCTGCTGTACCACGCCGACTTGACGGGGCCTACCTGGGGCACCAGCCACCCCCGCCACCCAGCACAACCTCACCCGCCTGCTCCTCGCCCCAGTCAGGGCCGCGGACGCCTGGCAGGAGGCAGGAGGCGCGCCTTCCGGAACTGAGCTGCACAGCCCTGAAGCCGGTCCCCAGGCCCGCAGAGCTCACCCTCCAGCGGGTAATGAATATGGCCCCACGCGCGGCAGGTGGGGCGCTGGCGCTGCCACCGCCACTGCTGCTGCTCGAAATATTAAACTCTGGGCACAGGACACCAGCAGGCGGCTCGGGTTCCTCCTCCGAGAGGCGGGAGCTGCCCCCCCCCCCACTAGAGATGAGGCCTGGGATGGTGGGACAGGGCGGGGCAGGCAGCAGCAGGGTCTGGTGCTGGGGGGTGGGGTGGGGGGTTCCGGAGAGGCCTGCTGGGGACAGACCCACGTTCCAGTCCGCCAGCCCCCGGGCGCCCCGTCTGCGGGGCACGCACATCCACACCAGCTGGGCAGCAGGCTGGTCCCAGCAGCAGGTGAGCAGTGGGGATCCGGCTGACTGCGGCACGTCCAGGAGGGGCCCCGGGCAGGACGGGCTACCTCCAGGGGTCCGGTCTTGCCCCGGACTCCCAGGGACAAGGCACCGTCACAAGCAGCCGCGCCCCCCCCCCCAGGGCCCATCCCCCCGCGGGCCCATCCCCCCGGGGCCGCAGACCCAGGACACTGGTTGCCAGTGGATTAGCTGCCCTCATTAGTCCACATGACCAGGCCCTGGCCTGGGGGGGCGGGGCGGCACTCACAGGCCTGTCTGCGCCCAGCTGGGGCCCCACTCCCTACGGGGCTGCCCCCCACCAGCACCTCGTGACTCCTGCTGCTGGGGGACTGGCTCCCCACCCCGCAGACAGGAAGGGCGGGAGGGTGTGGCAGGAGCCAGCACAGGCCCCACCTGGCCATCCTGAGGACTTTGCCCGCCGCGCAGGACTCCCAGCTCGCTCAGCCCTCTGCCCGGCCGCACGCACCCAGCCGCACCAGTCCAGCCTGCCCCTGCTCCCCGGCACACACCTGCTGCGCCCATCCCCCACCTGCCCAGGTGCGGCCCCGCCCCCGCTCCAGATCAGCCGGAGACAGGCCTTCCCGGCAGAGCTGGGCGCCAAGGTCCAGGCCTGCTCCTGGGGCCTCAGCTCCAGAAGAACCAGTTGGGGGTTCCCTGTGGGGACCCCGGGAGCATCCTCCTAACCCCCAGGGCCCCGGGTCAGCACAGCTGAGGCTGAGGTGACTAGGCCAGCAAAGTTGGGGTGCTGGCGTGCACCGCAGGTGCGAGCAGAGGCACAGGGTGTGGGGAGGGTCGCGCCCCAGGGATGCTGGAACTGAGGCAAGGACCAGCAGGGAGGAGGCCGAGGGCAAAGGGGAGGGAGGAGGAGCCAGGCAGGTGGCACCTCACCGAGGGGGAAGGCCCCGGGGTGTGGAGAGCAGCTGGCCAGCTGGCCAGCCCACCCACGACAGCCTGGGGCCACCAGCCCGAGCGGGGTGCGGCCAGAACACCCACAGTAGTCCCGGGCTGGGAGGGGAGGCGGGAAGGGAACGCGTGCGGATTCTGAGAAGGGCTAAGTAGGGTCCTGTGCCTGCCGGGCAGGCCGGCTGGGCACCTGGCTGGCCAGGAGGGCCCTTATCCTCAAATCTGGCCCAGGCACAGCACGGCGCATCTGGCCAGCAGGCCCCCGGACGCCTCTCCGGCCAGCCGCCCATCCCGGGGAAGAGGCGCCAGTGCCGCCCCCCGCCGGCCAGCCAGGGTCAAGTGAGCACTGGGCCCCAGGGTCCCACTGGCCACCAGCCCACCTCAGCCCTGTGGGGCCGGGACGGCAGGACAGCCACCCAAAGCAGAGGCCGGGGTGAGGCCCGGAGGGTCAGGCAGGAGGGCTGCCAGGGGAGGGGCAGCAGGCAGGGCCGGCCCCAACAGGCCATCCACGCTGAAGACCTGGGCAGCCCCACGCCTGCCCCCACGCGCATCCGGGCTCCATCAGGGCAGGGCAGCTGGCTGGCCTGCTGCCCTGGCAGTGCCCCGTCGACTGCTCGGCCAGGCCTGATCTCAGCCATCTGGACCCCCAACCCCTCGGCTGGCACGGAGACTGGCCAAGCGGGTCCAGCCCCGCACCACGCACGGCCGGCCAGCTTCTCCCATCACCACCACCTGTCCCACCGGCCCTGCCTTCCCACCCCGGCCGGCCACAGTGCCAGCTACAGCCCTGCCCTGCTGGGGCAGGAGACCGGGCTCGGAAGCGGACGTCCGGTCCCAGGAAAAGGCAGGCTGGCGGCAAAGGAAGCCAGGCCGGGGTGTGGCCGCGAGCCATTCCCTGTCTGTGATGGCGCTGCCACCACCCCTGCTTCTAGGACCACCTCCCAGGGCGGCAGGGCCGAGTGTCAGGAAGCAAGACGGGGGGCCAGGGGAGGGGCCGGTGATGGCAGGAGCCGTGCGACCACACTCAGGCAAGACGGGCCCCGGCACCGAGGCAGGCGAGGCGAGGCAGGGCCAGCTAGAGCAGAGCAGGGGGCTGGGCGTGAAGGCCTGACTGGGCAGGTGGGGCTGTTGGGAGCCTGAGGCCTCACCCAGGAGGAGAGGATGACACAGGGTGCGGCCAAGGCCATCCAGGCAGGAAGTGGGGGGGAGGCAGATCAAAAGCAGCCGTGGGGCAGCGACAGACAGGGTCCAGGTCCCCTGAAGAGGGGTGGGGCCTCAGGGATGAGCCAGACCCCAGCGGTCTGGGTTCCGGGTTCTGGGCAGGGCAGGTGGGGTGCTGCCAGCTGCCCTTGGAATCTGCCCCGGGGCTGGACCCCGCACTGGAGCAGCAGGAAGAATGTGAGGAACGTGTCTCTGGGTCAGAGGGTTCCAGGCCACTGGGCAAGGGGTTGGGGCTCCTAAGCCCTGAATCTGGGTGTCTCTGCCTGAGCGCCTCCTCCCCGACAAGGGGGTCGTCATCACCACCCCTGAGGCTCAGGCCAGAGCTGGCACGAACCCTGAGCCCCGTACACACACCACCGGGTCCTGTGGAGCCTGGGCCAACACGCCCCGGGGAGCCCCCAGAGGCTGCCAGGGCTGTGCCCAGGCCAGCAGACAGCACAGACCCCAAAGCCTTAGCCCCGCTCTCTCTAGCGCAGGGCCTTTCGCCAGCCCGACTGGAGGTCCAGGAGGCCAGGCCGGGCTGTCTCCTCCTGGGCCATCGAGGGACCCAGGGCCCTTCCCCCAGGACTGTCCACAGAGAACAGGCCCAGTGCTGGGCTGGGAGGATGGGCAGGCGCGGGGCAGAGCAGCAGGCCAGTGCTCCCGGGCCAGGGCAGGTACTCCTCCCACTCAGCACCCCCTCCAGGGCAGCAGTGGCCCCCGCTGACCCCCACCACCACCATGCCTGGTCTCTGACCTTCTTCCGCGAGGCGCCAGCTTTGCTGAGGCAGGACCTCTGCGGGGCGAGGTAGCCGCCTATCACTTCGATCTCGTGCGCAGCGGGGTAGCGCTTCTTCAGTGGGGCAGCCGGGGGCTCCGGGAGGCTGCCCACCTGCTCCGCCTCAGCACCCTCTGGCCTGGCCTCCCCATTCGCCTGCAGGGGCCCTGGCTTCCTCTTGGGCACCACCACGAAGGTGTGGCCGCCTCTGCGCAGGAGCTCCGCCGGGTGCCCAGGTCCAGTGGGGTGGGGATGGTACTGGGGAGGGGCACTGACCCCCGAACAGGGCAGTTTGGCTTCTTGGGGGGCCTCATCCTCTGAGTCCACTTCATCAATGAAGGTGATGGGCAGTCCTGGCCTCCCAGGCTCCCCACCATTCTTTGTCAAGCCACGAACCCCAGAGCCCGGGGCAGTTTCTGCTTCAGAAGCAGCCCTGGGGGATGGGGGTGGCGAGGATGGCCTCGGCCACCTAACAGCCTGGTCCAGGAGGGCAGCAGCGGGCCTGGGGCCGGCCCCCTCCTCAGCCCCCAAAACACTCCTCCGGGGGGCAGGCGAGCCGTCCGCTGCAGGCACCCGCCGGCCTTCTCCCTGCCGGTGCCGGGAGGCCCAGCCCGCCTGCTCCTCGGGCAGCCCCTCGGAAGGGCTCCGCTGGGGAGGGGGGGCCGGGGCAGTCTTGCTCTTGGGGACGAACAAGAAGGAGTTTCTGGAGTTCGCGCGGAGGCTGGCCAAGGCCCGGGCCTGCAGGTCCCCGGCAGGGATGGCGTCCAGGTCGGGCTTGGCGGCCGGCCGGATCTCGAAGGAGTCGTTGGCGCTGGTGGCCGCGGAGACGCCCCGGCGCTGGCCGGGAGTGGCACTGGCAGGGCCGGGCGCGGCTGGAGTGGCACCGGGGGTCCGGGGGCTGGGGGGCGGGCGGAGAGGGGGCGCCCCCGACTCCACCTTTGGCTTCCACTGGGCCGGGCCGGGCGCGGCGTCCGCGGGGCCGTTGGCAGCGCCGGCCGGGGCGGCGGGCCCGTCGGGGGGCAGGCCGCGGGGGTGGACGGTGAAGGAGTTGCTGCCCGTCTTCTGCAGGAAGGCGCCGCGCCGCGCGCCCGGCCCCGCACCGCGGCGCTCCGGGTCGGGGCCGGCCGCGCGCGCGCCGGCGGGGCCGGGGCCGGGGCCGGGGCCGGGGCCGGCGGGCGGCGGGGGGCGGCCGCGCTCCGGGCTCCCGCGGGGGCGCGGCGCGGCCGGCGGGTCGAACTTCTGCAGCAGGCGGCTGACGCGGCCGGGCGGCGGCGCCTCGAGCACCAGCACCTCGGCGGCGCGGACGCGGGCGGCGGGCGGCGGGCCGGGGCCGGGGCCGGGGCCGGGGCCGGGGCCGGGCGCGAAGCCGGGCGCGGACTCGATGATGAGGATGTTGTCGGCGCGGATGGTGCGCACGCCCGGCACGCGGCGGAACAGCTCCGGCGGCGGCGGCCCCGCCGCGCCCGCGCCCGCGCCCGCGCCCGCGCCCCGCCGCGCCCCGCGCCGCCGCTCCGCCTCCAGCCGCACGAACGGGTTCTCGCGCAGCGGGCCCGGGCCGTCCGCCAGCGCCCGCCGCTCCGGCGCCGCCGCCTCGCCGCCCGCGCCCAGGGCCGCCCGCTTGGCCCGCTTCCGCTCCAGCACCTCCCGCTTCCAGGCGGGCAGCGCGGGCCGCGGCCCCGGGCCCGGCCGCCCCAGGCCCGCCATGGTCCGAGCCGCCGCCGCCGGGGCCAGCGCGCGCCGGGAACTGCCCGGCCGCCGCCCGCCGCCCGCCTTCGCGCGGCCCCGCCCCGCCGCCCCCATTGGGGGAGGCCCCTCGGCCACGCCCCCGCCACTGCCCATTGGGGGAGGCCCCTCGGCCACGCCCCCGCCACTGCCCATTGGGGGAGGCCCTTCCGGCCCCGCCCCGCCGCCGCCATTGGGGGAGGCCCTTCGGCCCCGCCCCGCCGCCCCCATTGGGGAAGGCCCTTCGGCCCCGCCCCGCCGCCCCCATTGGGGGAGGCCCTTCCGGCCCCGCCCCGCCGCCCCCATTGGGGGAGGCCCTTCGGCCCCGTCCCCGCCACTGCCCATTGGGGGAGGCCCTTCGGCCACGCCCCCGTCACTGCCCATTGGGGGAGGCCCTTCGGCCACGCCCCCGCCACTGCCCATTGGGGGAGGCCCTTCGGCCACGCCCCCGCCACTGCCCATTGGGGGAGGCCCTTCGGCCCCGCCCCTCCGCCCCCATTGGGGGAGGCCCTTCGGCCACGCCCCGCCGCCCCCATTGGGGGAGGCCCTTCGGCCCCGCCCCGTCGCCCCCATTGGGGGAGGCCCTTCGACCACGCCCCCGCCACTGCCCATTGGGGGAGGCCCTTCGGCCCCGCCCCTCCGCCCCCATTGGGGGAGGCCCTTCGGCCACGCCCCGCCGCCCCCATTGGGGGAGGCCCTTCGGCCCCGCCCCGTCGCCCCCATTGGGGGAGGCCCTTCGACCACGCCCCCGCCACTGCCCATTGGGGGAGGCCCTTCGGCCCCGCCCCCGCCACTGCCCATTGGGGGGGAGGCCCTTCGGCCCCGCCCCTCCGCCCCCATTGGGGGAGGCCCTTCGGCCCCGCCTCGCCGCCCCCATGGGGGAGGCCCTTCGGCCACGCCCCCGCCACTGCCCATTGGGGGAGGCCCTTCCGGCCCCGCCCCGCCGCCCCCATTGGGGGGGGAGGCCCTTCGGCCACGCCCCACCACCGCCTATTGGGGGGAGACCCTTAGGCCACGCCTCCGCCACTGCCCATTGGGGGAGGCCCTTCGGCCACGCCCCTCCGCCCCCATGGGGGGGGAGACCCTTTCGGCCCCGCCCCGCCACCGCCCTTGGCCGAGGCCGAGGCCCGCCCCGACGGGGGAGGCCCGTTAGGCCACGCCCACTCCGCGCCGTGGGGGCGGCCCGCCGAGGGCGGAAGCGGGGCCGCGGCGCGGCGGACGGCGCCCTTCCCGCGCGGCTCCAGGCCCAGCCGTCACGGGGGCGGCCCCGCCCCCACGCCTCGCGCGCTCATTGGCGGCCCCGCTTCCGCCCCTGCGCCCTGGGTCCGCGGCGCCCGGGCGGGGGGCAGCCCCCGCCTGACCCCGGGGCCCCGCAGCGCCGGTGACCTGGGCCGGGCCAGGGCCTTCCCCGTCGAGCCGGAGCCACAGGACCCGGAGGCTGAGCCTGCTGCCCCCACCCGCCTGGCCCCTCGCTCCCGCCCGACCCCAGGCCGACCCTGCAGCCCCCCTCGACGCCGGGGGTCGCGGCCTGGCCGCTCCGGAACCGACTCGGCGCCGTGCTGTTCGGGGCTCACCGCACCCCGTGGTCCCCTTCCCCGCACACGAGTGGCCCCAGGGCTGCCAGCGGAGAGCAGGGCCGCGCCAGGGCGAGGCCCGGCCCCCGGTGTCTGCCTGTGGACTCGCCACGTCCCCATCTGTTCCATCCCCAGGCTGTTCGCGGCCGCCGCTGACTCTGGGCACACCTGGCCCCCATGCCACCAGGGCTGCGAGGGCCCGCCACTCCCTCGGGCACAGCGGCCCCCAGCCACAGATGCCTCCTCCTCTCCTCGGCTGCCCCATGGTCAGAGGTGCCCAGTGGAGGCGCGACGCCCCCACCTGCTCGCCCCACGAGGGCCGGGCTCCCGCTGAGGCGGGGCAGGTGTCCTCCTGGGTGCCCCTCTGCCTCCAGGTCCCACAGCAGCCTGCAGCCGCCCCCACCTGCCACTGCCTCCCTCCTGCGCTTGCTCAAGCGCAAGCAGACAGACTCCAGCTCCCAGCAGGCTGATGTCCTGGTCCTCTGCACTCTCCTCCAATTACCCCCCCAGCGGCACACCAGCCCTTCTCAGTCTCAAGACTGCTTGACCACCGACAGCCAGAATTAAATGGGTAACAAAACACATAACCTAAGGAGGAACGCCGCCCCACGGATGAGCTGGTAGCCGGCTCTGACTCAGGTTAGGCCAGTCCTGGGAAGGGGGCAGTCCTGCCGCTGGGGGGCAGCCCTACCAGCCTGCGGTCCAAGCATGTATCCCAGGTGAGGGTCACAAAGCTGCTTCACTGGAGCAAGGGTCTGCAAACCTGCAATGGGCAGACAGTAAGTATTGTAGCCCACTGGTCCCCACGGGCAGCTTCTTCGCTCAGAAGGCTTGGCAAAGTCTAGAGCGGCATGGCTCCTGGCAGCTGGTAGACACCCAGAATGCTCGGAACATCCCTCACACCCCCACCCAAGCACACAGAGACCAAGCCAACCACAGGCCAGTGGTGCCAGGACAGACGGGTACACTGAAGGCACATGCACTCCCAGCTGATAGGCACATAAGAGCAGACTCAGGCCAGATGTGCTGACCCTGCCCTGGAAAGTGGGCACAGCCCAGAGACCACATACTAGCGTGAGGGCCAGACACCCCAACTGTTCGGGGTCCTTGACACGCCCTGACAGGCCTCCCAGAGCGAGAGACAGTATCCTCCCAGGGAACATCCGTTCCCCTCAAATCTACCCAAGAAACTCTGGCTGGTTCCAGCCCCCTACAAACTTAGCATCACCAGCGACACATGACGGCGGGGGTTTGGACATTCATCTTATTCACAGCTCAGACAAACACCACATTTCAGCAAAACATTCTCTTATTTTATTTTCATCTCAGCAAATGTTCTTGTTTGGCACCTGACTAACATCCATTTGCGGACCACACTCAGGTCCACAGGTGTGGGCCCAGGCCATCCGCAGACTCCCACTGGTGGGTCTCGATGCCTGCGGACATCAGAGCGCCTGCTCCTCTCTGCCTTCAGGGCCTCAACCTGTCCGAGGTGCGCAAACAGTGGCGGCCGCAGGGTGGGAGGGCAGTCGAGACACAGCAAGCCAAGCAAGTGCCTTGACAGCAAAGTTCCTTCCACAGGCAGCAGGCCTCTGGACAGGGTCCCAGTGGAGCTTATCCAACACACTGCTGTCTGCTGGGGTGGGGTGAAGAAAGGACCACCCTCCCTAGTGGCTGGGAGGGGTGCGCGCGACAAGCTGGTTTTCGCCAACTTTTTAGAGCTCAAGCATCTAAGGAAGACTTGCTAGATGGATGGATGGGGCAAAGAGCTCGTAGGTCAGCTGCTGGCCAGAGGACATTCCCGAGTGCAGCTCTAAAGCCTTCTCACGAGAGGACTTTCCCAGTATCCACAAATACACCCTGGGCCCATGGGGCCACTTCTCTTCTCCACAGTTTTCAGTTGTCAAAGGAGTTCAGGGGCGTTGGCCTGGGGCCCTCCTCAAGCTCTGGGTTCAGGGTTAGCTGCTCCAAGCACAAGCACAGTCTGGGGGTCAGGCTGCTCTTGCAGCCCTGCTGAGGAAATCAGACATGCCTGGCTGGAGAAAACCCGGCGCTCCGCGGGGCACGGCTGGCGGGGCTTTCGGGCCCAGACGTCTCCTCCGGCGCGGTGGAAGCGAGACCGCGCGCGGGCGGGCCGTCAGCCTCCCCGACCCCCGCCTGCGGCCCGGCGCGGGGCTAGTTGACCCGGCAGGCGCGGATCATGAGCAGCTGCAGGAGGATGAAGACCGGGGACGTGATCAGCCCGAACCAGAGCTCCCGAGTCTGCTCCACCAGCTTCTGGCACAGCAGCATCTCGAAGACGAACTTGAGGCTGAGAACCGTGAGGACCCAGAAGAGGCGCAGCACCGCCAGCCGCTTCTCCCCGTCCTGGAAGAGGCGCACCGACACGATGGTGGTGAAGTAGGTGCTGAGCCCGTCAGCGGCGAAGAAGGGCACGAACACGTTCCACCAGGTGAGGCCGGGGGCCAGGCCGTCCACGCGCAGCGCCAGCAGCACGGAGAACACCAGCAGCGCCAGCAGGTGCACGAACACCTCGAAGGTGGCGAAGCCCAGCCACTGCACCAGCTCCCGCAGCGAGAAGAGCATCGCGCCGGCCGCGCGCGGGCCCCGCCCGCCGCCCCGGCCCCCGCCCCCGGCGCGCCGCCGCCCCGCCGGCCCCGGCCCGGCCCCCCGCACTGGCCGCCCGCGGACGCCCGCCGCGCTCGGCCGCCATGCCCCCGGGCGCGGCCCGAGGGCGTCACTTCCGGCCGGCGCCGGAAGCCGGAAGCGGGGCCGGAAGCGGCGCGCCGGGCGGCCGGGGTGGCCGGGCCGATGCCGCGCGCGCGGCTGCTGGTGCTCTTCGGCAGCCAGACGGGCACGGCGCAGGATGCGGCGGAGCGGCTGGGCCGCGGGGCCCGGCGCCGCCGCCTCGGCTGCCGGGTGCAGGCCCTGGACGCCTACCCGCTGGTGAGGCCTCCGGGGCTCGGGCGGGCGGCGGCGGGGCGGGGCGGTCGCTGCTGCCCGGGCCTGACTCCTGCGTCTCTCCCTTGAGGCGAATCTGGTTCACGAGCCCCTGGTGATATTCGTTTGTGCAACCACAGGCCAAGGAGACCCTCCTGACAACATGCAGGTAGGGCGGGCGGGCGCGCTGCCCCAGGCGCAGGGCCCCGGCCCCTCCCTGCTGCCGGCCGAGCCAGAAGCCCGCCGAGCCGCCCCGGGACCCTGGCTGCCCCCCTCAATAAACTTGCAGAGGCCACCAGAGAGCTTTGTTCCCCGCCTTGACCTGTGTTTCTCCAAGGCTGTGTGTGAATCTGGCCCGAGTGGCCATTTCAGTGTGGCTTGGCCCGCAGGGGCCAGCCCTCAGGCCATCCTGCAGCGCCCCTCTGTTCCAACCCAGTGTGAGCGCACACGCACACGCACACTTCTGTCCGCCCGCCCAGTGCCGTAGAAGCCACGAGCTGGAGAGGCAGTTGCAGTGCCAGAAGGAGGCGCTGCAAGGGGACAGCCCAGGTGCCTCGGGAGCGTTGACAGGGCTGTCCAGCCCAACCTGGGCTTCCAAGGAGAGCTTTCTGGAAGAACAGCGTGCAGGCTGAGTCCAGAAGGACAAGGAGGCTGACCAGGTGCCAGGAAAGGTGGGGGGGGGGGTCTGTGCAGAACAGCAAGAAAAATGGCCTCACTTGCGGGAAGAGCTGGCCAGCTCAGGCTGGAACAGCTGGTCATCAGGTGGGGTGGGAAGAGTGGCAGGAAGGCAGGCCTGACCCCAAGGAACCCTCAGCGAGCAGCGTGAAGCTCTGGGTGTGTCCTGGCAGAGCTGCCATCCGCCGGGGGCAGGGAGAAGAAAGCACATCTCCGAGATGTTAAGAAGGCGGGATTTATAGGACACGGGCTCAGACACCTCAAACATGAGAGAGACGGGGATTGGGGCTCAGGTGCTCCGATGGCCTGTGGGCCAGAGCTCCACGACGGCCCCGGGTGGAGGTCGAGGCCGGAGTGGCCAACACAGCCGCTCAGGAAGAAGCACCTCTTCCCCCTCAACGGGCTGCCCTGGACAAGGGGCCCGGGAGGGCTGCAGGGAGAGGCCACCCAGCGGCCCCAGTGTGGGGGGAGGGAGGCGTCCTATGGCGAGGGGCGGTCACAGGCATCCAGGGTGAGCAGAAGTGACAGCTTTGGAAAGGCTCTGGCTATGTGCGGACTCTGGGTGGGGCCTGGGCCCCATTTAATGCTGGTGGGGGAGAGACTGAAGATGCGGGGCCAGGTGAGGCAAAGCAGAAGGCAGGAGGGGAGGGCTGGCCGGTGCGGTGCTTACTCCACTTTGAAAGTGGCAGCTTGAGCTGTGGTGGAAGCAGGGTAGGAGGCAGGGAAGAGCCCCGAGGAGGGGTCGGGGCCTCCCTAACCACAGTAGGCGCCTCGGCTGCAGAACAGGAACGTGGTGGGGGTGGGGGTGTGACTCCAGCTGCCTCTGGACTGGCCCCCTGAGCACACTGGTCGGCATGCACCCTGGCGGGGGCGGGGGGCCTCTCTTTGGAAACCAAGGGCTGCTGGGAAAGATCCTGCCTTGTCCCCTACTGTGAGACCTGCTGGGTGACAGGTCGCAACTTGTTTTCCGCCACCTGAAACACAAAAGGCCACCAGGAGCCACCCCACGTGGAGGGAAAGACCTGATAGGTGGACCCGCGGGCTTGGGAGCTGCCCAGGCCAAGTTGGTGTCCACAGAGAAGGGCGGGCCTGGAGCCGGAGAGTGGGGTTCCCGTGCAGAGCCGGTGGTCAGCGCCCTCACGTCCAGCTCCAGGCCTGCTTCCTGCTGCCCAGCGAGGCC
This sequence comes from Talpa europaea, assembly GCF_964194135.1. NCBI lineage: Eukaryota > Metazoa > Chordata > Mammalia > Eulipotyphla > Talpidae > Talpa > Talpa europaea. Next base: position 21,869 of record NC_140074.1, on the reverse strand, counting down.
CCTCCGGTGTGTGCTTGAGAGATCCAGGGCTGGCTGGGCCTGAGGCCTCCCCCAGGGGCCCCCAGCGAAGTGGGCAGCCAAAGGCAGGGCATGAGGTCAGGATGGGGCGCACCAGAGTCCGCCGTGTTGGTCCTGACGTGTCCGTGGGGTTCTCGGGATCTCTGGGTCTGGACACGGCCCCCTCGAAGGGCCAGCCAGGAACGCTGTGGAGGCGAAGGAGCCCTGGAGGGGGACGGGGAGCTCCTGGCCAACACGCTGGGCAGCAGAACGTGTGGGCGGGCATGAGTCCGGGGCCCCCAGAGCTGTTCCTGGCGGAGGAAGTTCCACCGAGTGGGTGGACAAGGACCAGAGGGGCAGCCGGACTGAGAAGGGAGCGGTGGGGGGTGGGGAATGCCCTGCAGGCGGGCACTAATTGGGCTGCTCCTCCAGCGCTTTTGGAGGTTCATATTCCGGAAGAGCCTGCCGGCCACCGCCCTCTGCCAGCTGGACTTCGCCGTCCTGGGCCTCGGGGACTCCTCCTACCCCAAGTGAGCAGGCAGGCAGGCTGCCAGGATGGAGCTTGGCAGGGGGGCCTGACCGAGGGACCCACGCGGGAGGCAGGCACGGGGGTGGCAGCCATGCCGGGGCTCCCCCGCTTTTATGGGAAGGGGGTCCAGGTGCTCTGGCTTCCGGGGAGCTCCAAGAACCCACAGCCTCGAGTCCTGGCACCCCGCATGGGTTGGGGGCACACAGGGCATGTGGTGGCCTCTGTGCAAGGACAGTGGGCAGCACCTGGGCAGCAGGACGCTCGGTTCTGCAGGACGTGGCTGCTTCCTGCACCGCGGGCGCCGGCCGGGCCCCAGGCGCGCCCCGGGAGGGCCGCAGTGAGGGGTGCTGCCCTCCCCCCAGCCACCCAGCCGCCTGCTCACTCTTCACAGGTTTAATTTTGTGGCCAAGAAGCTGCACCGCAGGCTGCTCCAGCTGGGGGGCAGCGCCCTGCTGCCTGTGGGCCTGGCCGACGACCAGCATGAGCTGGGGTGAGTGTGGGGGCCCGGGCGGGGGTGGGGGCGCGGGCCCGCCTGAGCTCCCTCTCTCCACAGCCCCGACGCCGCCATCGACCCCTGGCTGCAGGACCTGTGGGAGAAGGTGCTGGGGCTGCACCCCGTGCCCTCCGACCTTGGCGTGATCCCTCCCGGAGTCCCGTGAGTGTTGCGGCCGCGGGGCCCTCCCTCGGGCCACTCCCGGGCCTCACGGCCTGACGCTGCCCCTGCCTTCCCGCAGCCTGCCCTCCACCTTCAGCCTGCAGCTCCTGCAGGGGGCCCCCAGGACCAGCCCCGAGGAGCAGGATGGGGCCGCGACAGGCCCGCCGGGTCCGCCGTCCGAGCTGAGGCCCTTCCCGGCGCCCATGGTGGCTAATCGGAGAGTGACCGGCCCCGCCCACTTCCAGGACGTCCGCATGATCGAGTTTGACGTTGCAGGCTCTGGGCTCAGGTGGGCCCCTCCCTCGGGCGGGCGGGCAGGGCGCCCCCTCCTCCCACCCGCGCCCCCTGCTCCGGGCAGAGGTGAGCCCGTCCCGCCCGTGGCTCCCCACAGTTTCGCACCTGGGGACGTGGTGCTGCTCCGGCCCGAGAACGCGGCCGGCCCCGTCCAGCAGTTCTGCCAGCTGCTGGGCCTGGACCCCGACCAGCTCTTCACCCTGCAGCCCCGGGAGCCAGGTGAGCCTGGGGGGCCCTGCCACGGCCCCGCCCGGAGGCCCTCGCCCGCCCCCGGCCTGCCGCTACGCCCCCCGCCGCAGGTGTGCCCCGCCCCGCCCGGCTGCCGCAGCCCTGCTCCGTGCGGCACCTCGTGTCCCGGTACCTGGACATCGCCAGCGTGCCCCGCCGCTCCTTCTTCGAGCTCCTGGCCTGCCTGTCCCCCCACCAGCTAGAGCGGGAGAAGCTGCTGGAGCTCAGCTCGGCCCAGGGCCAGGAGCAGCTGCTGAGCTACTGCACAAGGCCCCGCAGGACCACCCTGGAGGTGCGGCCCGGCCGGGCAGGGCAGGTGGGCCGGGCAGGGGCGGGGCTGGCAGCCCCCTGAGGCCGTCTTCCCCAGGTGCTCTGTGACTTCCCGCACTCGGCGGCTGCCGTCCCCCCAGACTACCTGCTGGACCTCATCCCCCCGATCCGACCCAGGGCCTTCTCCATCGCCTCCTCCGAGCTGGTGAGGGCCGGCGTCAGGGAGAGGGCAGGACCCTGACCGGCAGGCGATGGCCACCCCGCGCGGGGTCGCGCCTGGTGGGCTGGTGGGTCTGGCGGTGGGGGTGGGGCAGCCACCAGTGGGGCACCTACCGCCGTCTCTGCAGGTGCACCCCTCGAGGCTGCAGATCCTCGTGGCCGTGGTGCAGTACCGGACCCGCCTCCGGGAACCCCGCCGGGGCCTCTGCTCGTCCTGGCTGGCGTCTCTGGACCCTGAGCGAGGTGCGCGGCTCTGGGGGGAGGGTGTGGCCTGGGACCTGACCTGGACATGGCTAGGCCTGGGCGGGGTTCTGGCCCTCCAGGCTTCCTCACGCGCCTCCTTCCCGTGACAGGACCTGTTGAGGTGCCCCTGTGGGTGCGCCCCGGGAGCCTGGCCTTCCCTGAGACACCAGGCACGCCCGTGATCATGGTGGGGCCTGGCACCGGCGTGGCCCCCTTCCGAGCAGCCATCCAGGAGCGCGTGGCCCGGGGCCAGACCGGTGAGCGCACGGCCAGGCAGGGGAGCTGCACACTCAGGCGTGGGCCAGACTCAGGCCGCCCTGTGTCCCCCCAGGAAACTTCTTGTTTTTCGGGTGCCGCCGGCGGGACCAGGACTTCTACTGGGAGACGGAGTGGAAGGAGCTGGAGGAGAGGGGCTGCCTGAGCCTGTTCACCGCCTTTTCCCGCGAGCAGGTGGATGCTCCCGGAGAGGGGTGGGGTGGGGTAGGGGCACAGGGAGCACGGGGGCTTGCCGTGGAGCGTGGGAAGGATGCTGGGGGGCGGGCGGGGGGCCAGAGAGGATTGGGGGCTGGGAGGACTGGCCGGGAATGCTGGGGTGCTGACCCCCGCCCCCCCGCAGGAGCGGAAGGTGTACGTGCAGCACCGGCTGCAGGAGCACGGGGCCCTGGTGTGGCGGCTGCTGGACGGCCAGGGCGCCTTCTTCTACCTGGCGGGGTGAGCACAGCCCTAGCACGGGGGGAGGCAGCGGGAGTGCCGGCCACCCTGAGCCCTGAGCCCTCTTGCCTGTTCCCCCAGCAACGCCAAGGACATGCCCGTGGGTGTGTCGGAAGCCCTGACGTCCATCTTCCAGGAGGAGGGAGGGCTCTCCGGGCCCGAGGCGGCCGCCTACCTTGCTGGGCTCCAGCGGAAGCTGCGTTTCCAGGCCGAGACGTGGGCCTGAGGGGCCGTCCAGCCGGTGCTGGCCACTCTGACCACTGCCCCCGCGGGCCCAGGCCCCCCCCACCAGCAGCAGGGCAGCCAGCTCCCTGCACACCAGATGACCTGGACCCGCCCCATCTGGGTTCAGCTTCCTGTTGCCCTTTCTCCACCTGTGCCCTGGGCATCGCGGCCTGGTGGGCAGCAGGTACCAGTCAGCCGTTTTGGGGTACTCTGTGCCCCAAAGCATGGGTGTGTGAAGTGGCAGGAACCCCAGCAATAAACATGGCTCTGCTGTCTGCCCTGGTGTGCTCCCCTCGTGGCGCTGGTGGGGGGGTACTGTGCCCAGGGTGGCCCCAGCTGCCTCTGCCCGCAGCCCTTGGGTGTCTCCCCTAATACAGTGGGCAGTGCCCGGCTGCCCCCTTGCATGGGCCCTGACCCGGCCGACAGCCTGGAGAGGGGCGGGAAAGCAAGGGCTGGAGGTGCCCGGGCAGGACCAGCTGACCCTGTCCTGCCCGGGAGCCGGCCTGGCAGGCGGGGTGGGGCGGGGGCCGGGCGGCACTCTCCCCGCCCCTGGGAGGTCCTTGAAATCCGGCCGGAGGAGTCTGGCGAGCTGTCCCAGCGCCGCCTCCACCTGGAATCTCCCGGTGCCTGACACCGGCCGGACCGGGCGCTGCCTGGCCGGGCTGGGTGGGGTGGGGTGGCCACGGGCCGGAGGCCCCCTGGAGCTGGGGCTCCACGACGTTGGCTCCAGTGGGGCGCAGAGCCAGAAGGAGGCAGCGCCGCTGTGAGGTCAGTGCCCGCTCCCGCACCGTCCAGGAGGACCTCGCTGTTCCTCCTCAGGGCAACAGCCGCCGGTCGCCACTCTGGGGCCCCGACCTGCCCTCCCGGACTCCTGCCCTGGGGCCCCTGCCCCTGCACCAGGCCCTGGGGCCCATGCTCACAGCCTCGCTGCCCGCGGCCCTGGGCTGGCCCAGCTCCCCGCTGCCCCCCGGGGCCCTGAGTGCTCGGACCCGCTGCGCCAAGAGCCAGAGGAAGGAGGAGCGGACGGCAGGGCCGCTCAGAGCCCCGGAGCAGCAGACAGAGACCCCCTGCTGGGGGGCACAGCCCCTGCCTGCCCCTTGGCCGGGCGCCCAGGGCAGCAGCAAATGGCTGCGGGCGAGGAGTGCCCCATCTGCACAGAGCCCTACGGGCTGGGCGCGCACCGCCTGGCCCTGCTGAACTGCGGCCACGGCCTGTGCGAGGGCTGCCTGCGGCGGCTGCTGGGCACAGCCCCCAGCGTGGACCTGGGCCGGGTGCGCTGCCCGCTGTGCCGCCAGAAGACGCCGGTGCTGGAGTGGGAGATCTGCCGGCTGCAGGAGGAGCTGCTGCGGGCCGACGGGCCCCCGCGCCCCCCACGCCCCCCACCCCCAGCCCCCCAGCACCGCGGCCGCGGGCCCTGGGGCTACCTGGAGCACCGCTACCAGTTCCGCTTCCTGGTGGGGCCCATGGGGGGCCGGGGCTGCCTGCCCTTCCTGCCCTGCCCGCCCTGCCTGGGCACCTGGCTCTGGGCCCTGCGGGAGCGGGGCCCCTGGGCCCGGCGCCTGGCCCTGCTGGGGCTGCTGGGCCTGGAGCTGCTGGGGCTGCTTCTGGTCTTCACGCCGCTCATGCTGCTGGGGCTGCTCTTCATGCTGCTGGACCGTGTGGGCCACTGAGCAGGCCACCCACCACCCGGGCCTGCCTTGCTGGGGCCAGGACCTGGCGGAAACACCCAAGCCCGATAAGCTCGAGTCTCCGAGAGACCACGGCCAGCCGAGGGCCGCCCAGGAGCCTGCCAGAGACCAGCGCACCAGGCGCCGGGGAGCTAGCCACAGCCAGCACAGCACCGCAGGAGGCCCGGGCCCACCCCGACCTCGCTAGGCCCGGCCCGTCTGCCGCGGGTACAGCGGGCCTTGGCAGCACCGAGTCCAGGGCGGGCGGGCTGGGCAGGGCCTGCGTACCCGGCAAGGGCCAGTACACATCCCCTGAAGGTCAGGGCAGCAGAGGGGAGGGTTCTCGCAGCGCATGTTCAGGGGGTGGCCCAAGGGACTCCCACATGCCCCCAGGCTCAGGTCCCAGGCAGGGGCCATCACAGAAGGCTGGCATGACCGGGCCCCTCCGGCGGCTGTGCCTGGCCCAGGAAACGTCTGTCAATACACGGCTCCTGCCTCCAGTCCTCTGTCCCTGTTCTCCTGCTCCATCCTCGCCGCTGGCCTCCTCCCACCCCTGCGGAGGCCCCGTCTTGCGTCCAGGTGGCCCGAGTGCCAGGCAGGCCGCAGGGTCCCCACCCCCACCACCATCTCTGCCGGCCTCGCCCCAGCCCCACTCACACTGGCCCCCAGCTGTCCCCACGTGACCTTGAGGGTCAGGTGGCCCCAGGAGCCAGGCGGACGGATTTGCCCCCATGTAGCCACCCCCGCATCCAAGGGCCAGTCCCAAGGACACGTCCCTCCCGGCTCGCCTGGCCCGCTCTGCGGCCCTGCCCACACAGGCAGCCGCTCTAGGCAGGTGCGTGGGTTCTGTGCGCGAGCAGGGCCCCGCCCCCCCCCACACACACACACACACACACACACGCAGGGCCAGCGGGGGCTCCCGCAGGCCAGGCCCTCCTCTGGCAGCTCCAGGCCCGAGCCGGCTAGGTGCAGGCCACGGGGGGCTTCAGTCCAGGGCACGAGGTGCGGACTTTGGCAAAGAGTTTTAATGGCAGAGTTGGCTGCAGCGGCAATGCCACGCGGGCGGGGGCCAGAAGCTGCGGTGGGTGGGGGGCGGCAGGGCAGGCGGCCCGGAAGGCGCGGCAGCCCCGGCAGCGGCGGCTACATGATGGAGCAGGCGGACAGCGGGTTGCGGGCCTGGCAGGTGCAGGCGGCCCCGCAGTACTGCCGGAAGGTCTGGTAGCAGCTGCCCTCGGGTTCGCCCCCCCACTGGCCGCCCGACGGGGCGGTCAGAGCCTCGGGGGGCAGGCGGCTCAGCAGGGATGTGTTGACGGCCAGCGCGGCCAGGCCGTAGTCGGTGAAGAGCACGGTCTCGCGGCGGCAGGTGGGGCAGGAGATGAACTTGTACTTGGGGCAGGACTCGTAGAGGATCTGCAGGCACTGCTCGCACACCGAGTGCAGGCAGGACAGCACGCGCGGCCGCCGCTGCGTGGCGTTGTACGTGTGCCCACAGGTGGGGCACTCCAGGGGCTCGCCCGCGGCTGGCGGCACCGGGGGAGCCCCCGCGGACGGCGGGCCTGGCCGCATCACGTACTGGTTCACGATGACCTCGTCCGCGGGCGCCACGCGGGGGAAGCCCAGCTCGGTGCTGCCCTTGCGGGGCCTGCGCGGCAGGGGCGGGGTGCGAGGCGCCCCCTCCGGGGCTGGCACGCCACCCCCACAGGCCTGGTTGGCGATGACCTCCGTGTCTGCGGGCCAGGCACGCTTGGGTGCCAAAGCAGGGGCGGGCCGGGGTGTGGCTGGGAAGCAGGGGGCGGCCGCCTGCAGCTCGGGGAACTTCTCAGGGTGGACGATCTTCACGGCCTCCATCTTGAGGATGACATGGGGGCCCTTCAGGCAGGACATGAGGAGGCCCGGCCAGCCGCTGCCCACCTCGGGCCCGGGGTCAGCCCGCATCGGGTGGTCTCCGGTCAGACTGGGCGTGGGAGCAGGTGGGGGTGTTGGGTGGGGCCGGGGGGGAGGCAAGGGGGCAGCATCCTGGTCCCGCCAGGCTTGGTGGGGACCTCGGCCGCCCCGTGGACTCCTGGGGGTGGCCGGCGAGAGCTGGGGGTGCAGCGGTCCCCCCAGTGGCCACAGTGGCTTCTCTGGTCCAGTCCGAGGAGGAGGGAGGGGCGGAGGTGGGGGCGGGAGGCGGGGACAGGGCGGGGTGGGAGGCTGCCCCGGGCCGCAGGTCTGGCCCAGGGGCTCACCCGGGGTCTCCGGCGGCCGCTGGCAAGGGGGCGTGGGGGGGGCTCCCCCTGCAGCCGAAGTCAGCAGGCCCCGGGCCGGGACATCCGGGCGGGCAGGGGCTAGGTGGGCCCCATGGCTCCAGGACAGGGCGCCCAGGGAAGGCAGCTAGCCCGAGCGCTGGCTGCGGGGGGCCCCGGGCCGCGGGCTCGGCGCGGGCAGAGAGGCCTGGCCCCCGCCCGAGCTGCAGGTGAGAGACCGCGTCAGGGCCGCGCCCCGGCCCAGCCCGCCCCGCACAGAGCCCGGGCGCGCGACCTCTGACCCCGACCCCCGCCCGCCCGCCCGCCCGCGCGAGGGGCGACCCGCGACCCCGCGCCCGGCCCCCGCGCCGCGCCGCGCCGCGCTCACCTGCCCCAGCCTGGCGTCCGGGCCGCGCGCCGCCGCCGCAGAGGTTGAATCAAAGGCAGCCCGGGGCGCGCCCGGCCGGGCCCGGGGCGGCGGCGGCTCCGGCGGCGGCGGCGGCTGCGGGGGCGGCCCGGCCAGGCAGGGCGCGGGCAGCTCCGGGGCGCGGGCCGGGCAGGGGCGCGGGCGCGGGCGCGGGCGGGGCGCGGCGGCAGGTGCGTGCGGAGCGGGGCGCGCGCTGCGGCGGAGGCGCGGGGACCGCAGTGCGCGCGGCGCCCGCCCGCGCCCGCAGCGCCACCCCCCGTCTGGGGACCCGCGCGGGGTCCGCGGGGCGGGGCCAGGCGCTCGCCGCCCCTCGATCCGCCGCGGCCGGCCCGCTCCCGGGGTCGCCCCCGCCCCGCCCCGCCCCGCCCCGCGCCCCCGCCCGGCTCCCGGAGGGGCCCCTTTCCCCCGCCCAGGCCCGGCGCGGGGCGGCGCCGAGGGGGCCAGGCCCCTCCCTGTGTCCGCCGTCCCTGCGGGCGCCCGGGGGCGCGCCCGGCGCTGTCCCTCCGTCCCGGCCGCCGGCCCGAGCGACGGGCGCCTCGCGGGGCGGGGCCTGGGGGCGGCGGGGACGGCCGGGGCGCCCCGGGAGCGCGCGCCCCCCGGGCCGTCGGGTCAGCGCGAGGCGCGCCTCGGGGCCGCTGCCCCCGGCACTGCCCGCCCGCCGGCCACCTCGCGACGCGCCGGCCCGGCCGCTGCCCCCGGGCCGGGCCCGGCGGGCCCCTCGGAGCCGGGCAGCAGCGCGCGGACCCCGGCGACCCCGGCGACCCCGGCCCGGGGCGCTCCGGCCCGCCCGACGTCGGGCTCTGGGGGCCCGGCCGGTGCCGGCCCGTCCCCCGCCCTGCGGGCCGGCGGGGGCGAGGGGGCGCGGGGCCGCGGGCCGGCGGGGGTGGGGCCCCCTCTGCCCCCGCCGGCCCATCGCCCGGCCCCGCGGGGCGCGTGCCCGCGGGCGCGGCCCCGACCGCGCCTCGACCCGGGCCCGCAGCGCCGGCGCCGTCCGAGGCGGGAGGCCGAGCCGGGTCTTCGGAAAAACCCGCGGGCGCGAAGGCTTCTGGGAACCACGTTCCCACCGGCCGCCCCGCGCCCGCGTGCGCATGCGCCAGCCTCCGCCTCGCGGCCGGGCGGGGGGCGCGGCTCCGCGCGTGCGCGGTGGGGCTCCCTGGTGGCCTCCGGGTCCGGGCCGCGACCGGCTCCCCGGCATCCGCGGCCGCAGCGGCGGAGCTCGCGTCCGGGTCGTTCGCGCCGGCACGTGGCCCCCCGGGCGCGGGGGCCCTTCTGACGTGGCGCCGCCCTTCTGGGGCTTCCCTCCGGCGCGCAGGCCTGGGGGTGCGGCTGCCGCTGTCCCCCGCGGCCCGGGCGCGCTGCTGCTGCCCGGGGAGAAGGCGGCGTCGCCCGGGCCAAGGATGGGGGCGCGGGGCGCCCCAAGGCGGGGCGCGGCGGGGCCCCGAGCCGCCGGCGGGGTCGGTTCCGCTGGCCGCGGCGCGTCGCCGGAGCCCGCCTCCCGGCCGGCCCCCCGAGGAGCCCCGCACGCGCGCGCCGGGGCTCTGTGCGCGGGCCCGGGGCGGGCAGCCCTCTGGCACGCGCTCGGCCTGCGGGGCGCGCCCAGGGCCCTCCCCCGAATCTTGGGAAACCCACTCTGAGCCGCCCGCCCCGCGCCCCGCCCCTCCCCGGGAGGGAAAAGGCGGCCGCCGTGGCCGGGCTCCCCGGCGCTGGGACCAGGAGCCCAGAGGACCGGAGGACGGACGCGCCATCGCCACTTCAGGTGGGTCCTTGTCCGAGGGCTCCCCTACACCAGGCGCGCCCCAGGGGCAGCCCCGGGCCCCCATTCCCACCCGCGCCCCTCCCCGGGCACTGCCACTCAGGAAGGGAGCCCGGAGGGTGCGGGGAGCTGCCCTCACCCACCCTTGCGGGGCACCACTCGGGGCACCTCCGTGCCCAGGGCCCCTGGGCTGTAGGGACCCCGAGCCCCGGTGAGGGGCCTCAGCCTGGCTTTCCCCGGCAGGCTTTCCCGGGGCTGTCGCTGGTTCCCCCCCGCCCCCCGCCCCAATGTCGCCTCCTCTGTCCCCCGCGCCAGGCTAGGCCATGGACCCTCACGAGATGCTCGTCAAGAACCCGTATGCCCATGTCAGCATACCCCGGGCGCAGCTGCGGCCCGACCTGGGGCAGCAGCTGCAGACGTCCCCCTGCTCCCCAGAGTCGGGGCCTCTGCCAGAGGAGCCCTGCGCCCCCGAGCCCACCGGCCTCCCACAAGTGAGCGAGACTCCGGGCTGCGAGGGGGCCAAGGGGGCAGCGGCTGGCCAGGGTCAGCAGGCCTTGCAGCAGCCCAGCAACCCCTACGGCTGCGGCTGCGGGCAGCGCCCAGCAGGACTGACCTACGCCGGCCTGCCACCCGTCGGGCGTGGAGACGACATCGCCCACCACTGCTGCTGCTGCCCCTGCTGCTCCTGCTGCCACTGCCCACGCTTCTGCCGCTGCCACAGCTGCTGCGTCGTCTCCTAGCCCCACCTGGGTGGCCGCACCGCGGCCTGGGCCGGCCACTTCTTGCCTGGACAGAGGCGCTGACCCACGGAGGCCATTGGCCCAGCTCGGGTCTAGAGAGGGAGCCCTGGGCACAGCACGGGCAGCCTGGGGTGCCCTGGCCACCTCCCCGGGGCCAGGCCGCGGCAATAAAGCAGAGGAAGCGTGTCTGGTGACTCCTCGTTCGCGGTGGTCCCTTGGGGTGGCCCCTGTCTGGAGGACGCCAGAGCCCCAGCCTGTCTGGGCCACCAGGGTGTGGGGAAGCTGCCATCACGTGGGCCGCAGGCATCTGGCCTGCCGGGGACGCGACAGGAGGGGCGGGAGTGTGTTCCCTGCGGGCCTGGGTTTGAGCTGACCCGAATTCCTTGAGGCCCAGGCCCCGGCCGAGACGGGTCAGCCTGTGCATTGGACACAGGACGGCGCTGAGCCCGCACGAGGTGGAGCCCTTGATAAGGCGCAGGAGGAAAAGAAGGTTGGCGGCTGCTCGGGAGGGCGGCACCAGCAGGTTTCGGGGAGTGGGGCCTGGTGGCCGTGAGTCACGGCGCGTCCTCGGCTGGGCGTTTTCTGGTTTCTCACCAAACACCCGACTTCCTGATCACCTCCGTGGGCTGCTCTCCGCTGCCGCGGCCTGGGAGTCTGGAGAGGGCGGGGCCGCCCAGACGGGCCAGCACACAGGCTGCTGGGCCGTCCGGGGAGCTGAGCCACATGAAGCTGGGCTGCCGGGCCAGGAGTGAGCACCACGGCCAGGGCGGGGGCCTGGCAGTTCTGGGCTGGGCAGGGGTGGCCAGAGGAAGGCGCCCGGCAGGCCTCGCAGGCCAGACGGGTCCCGGGGCCAGCCCGCCCCTGACCCGTGGTGACCAGCCACCCGCAGGGCCGGTCTCTGGGCGTGGGCAACGTGTCACTGGCCTGATGCACGGGACTCGGGCGTGCCAGGCTGCCTCCAGGCCGGCCCCCACGGGAGCACGACCCCACCCGGGCAGCCACGGAAACCCGTCTGACCAGCCTGGAGACTGCCAGCGGAGAACGAGGCACGGCCCCTGTGACCCTTGGCTTCCTCCCAGCCAGTCCTGAGGGTTCCGGGGTCCTGACCCCTCCCGCCGTGCCTCCACGCCCCCTGCTGTTGTGCCGGGGGCTGTGACCAGGCAGATTCCCAGGAGTGAGATCTGCACGCGAGCGTCCGCCTTGCGGGGCTGGCTCCAGCCGGCCATGTGGTGTCGCAGCCCTGGCCCAGGCCCTGATGGAGGTGTCCCCTGCTGGCTGGGCAGCACCGTCCTGTCCTGCCGCTGGTGCCTTGCCCTGGCCCTCCGGCTGCGCCGGACACAAGCTGTGATGGAGCCAGAACAGCAGGCCCCTCACGGCTGACAGCAGGGCTCCTGGCAGGCTTCCTGGAGGAGGTGACGCTTGACCCAAGAGCTGGTGGATGGGCCAACGCCAAGAAGAGCCTGAGAGTGGGGCGGGGTGGGGGTGGTCTGGGCCTGGAGAGGGTGGGGCGTGGGCTGGGGGGCACCTCATCTCCTGCCGCATTCCTAGTGCCGCTGGATCTAGTTGCAAGCGTGCCGTGGCTGAAAGGGGAGCCCACGCCCGCCCCACAGCCGCCACCTGCCTCCTCACAGGCTCGTCATACTCAGCCAGTAATTCGAGCCGCAGGGAAGAGGCCGCAGGGTGCCCTGGGATCCCCCATCCTGGCCACCCTCGGGCTGGGCATAGCCGCCCAGGGGAGCAGATGCAGGTAAGAGCAGCCGGGCCGGTGGGCGTGGGCCAGGGCTGGGTAGGGCGGCCAGGGAGAGGCGCCAGCAGCAGGACAGGACAGCGCTGCCCAGTCAGCCCCGGGCCCCACGGGGCTATGCCCCAGCCCCACGGGGCACCCCCACAGGCTTGCAGAGGCTCCCGTTCTCTGGACTGGGGTCCCGAGACGAGAGCCCTGACCACCCGGTCAGCCGGGTGGTGGACGGCCGGTGGCAGCTTCCCTGCACGCTCCCCAGGATGCTGCGGCCCGAGGGGCCCCGGGCCTCCACGGAAGGGGTGGCCGCCGGCGCCCGGCGGGGCGACTGCATCGTGTTACTCTGCCTACGACCTGCAAGGGCGCCTGCCGCGCCGCCTCTACTGCGGCCACACCTTCTGCCAGGCCTGTGTGCGGCGGCTGGACATGGCGGCCCACCAGCAGCGCTGGATCCCCTGCCCGCAGTGCCGCCAGAGCACACCCACGCCCTGCGGAGGGGTGGCCATGCTGGACCTCGACCTGGCCGCCTTCCTGGCCGTCAGGGCTGAGCGGGAGGCGCCCTGCGTGGAGCCCCAGGCCCCCGCGCCCCTCGAGGGCAGCGCTGCCATCACTCAGCAGCCAGCCGGGCCCCTCCCCCCGCCCCACTGCCCCCAGCCCAAGCGCTGCCGTGGGGGCTGCTGCAGCCTGTGCTGGGAGCCCCTGGGCAGCCCTGAGGTCTGAGCCCGGCCCCGCCCACCCCCAGGGAGCTGCCCCCACGGGATGCCTGCCTGGGCCCCGGTCACTCCAGGCCAACCCAGGACCTCTTGGGAACTGAGTGGCCACCCCAGCCGGGACACCCTCGAGCCCCAGTCCGAAGTGGAGACCCTACTGGTGGCTGGTGACCCCATCCGTTCTGGTGCAGGTCCCTGGGCCTGGACGCGGCCTGCCGGCACGGGGCGACACACTGCTGTCCACAGCCCCCACAGGCCCGGCCCAGGTCTGCACTTGGCCCAGAGGGTGACCCTGAAGGGACCCGGTGCCAGAGCCCAGGCCGGGGTGCAGGCTGCAGGGCGAGGCCTGGCGAGGCTGCTCCTGCTCGCTGCCCGGGTGCCGCCCCTCCCCGTGGACCTGCGTCCAGAGGCCTGCAGGGAGCCGGCGCCCCGCGACAAGGTGGCCCTGTGACGTCCACGCTCAGCAAAGTCCATCGAGCGCCACTGTGTGTCAGGCGCTGCCCTGGGAGGACGCCTGAGGCGGTCAGCGAGCCACGCCGCAGCCAGTTCTAGGCCCAGAGGCCAGGCCCTCAACCAGCCCGAGGCCGCACGTCTCGGCACAGCCACTTCCCAGGGGGTCCTCCCCTGGCCCCAGCTTCCTTCTGCCTGCCAGGGGCCACTGCAGACCCTTCCGAGGGCGCAGAGCAGCCTCCAAGCTGTGACGAACCCCATCAGGCTGCTACGCCCGGGAGCCTCCGTCACTGGGAGCCCCAGGAGGGCCACCGCTGGGCAGGGGTGGCAGGACTGGGAGGGCTGCGAGCACCTGCTGAGAAGACAACCAGACCCTCCTCCCTCCTGGGGCAAAGTCCCCGCACTCTGTGACCAGCGGGCAGCGGGCAGGCCCTGGACTGACCGGCCTGAGCGGGCAGCCCAGCAGGGGGCGCTCTCCCTGGACGTGCCAGGCAGGAAGGGCGCTGACCCCAGGCCCCAGGGGAGGGTTTCCTGCAAGTGCATGCCGTGGGCTAGGCAGCAGTGGCCTGGGGGGATTGCAGAGGAAAACATGTCTCCTGGGCTGGGGCCCGTCACCCCGGCTTATCCGCCAAGCCTCTGGCGGGCCCGGCCCAGACAGTATCAGGATGTGAACGGGCCGGCCTCTGGGCTGGTGCCCTCTAAAGCCACCTGGACCTGCTGCCCACCACCACAGGGCCAGCAGAACCAGGGCTGGCGTCCCACAGGCCCCGGGCTGGTCCGGCAGATGGCCGGCGTCCTGCAGTGCCTGTCCGTGCCATGCTGCCGTCTGCCGGTGGCGTCCAGGAGGTGGCAGTGATGCCCGGCCCGGCCCTCCGCGCTTCCCGGCCGTCCCAGGGTGGCCCCAGGGAGGCTGCCCCCGGGCTACGCAGGTACCCCTCAGGCCTCAGCTCCTGGGTAAACATTAATGGGGCCCAGCGGCCGCGGTCATGTGGGCGCCCGGCGGATCTTTGACCCGCGGCTGCTCCCGCCCTGTGTCTCCTCCCCGCAGGTGCCCCTCACCACCCTCACAGGTAGGAGCTTCTAGAAGCAGGTCGGGAGCCCAGGAACACTGTGCCCGGGGCGGGTGACCTCCAGGGCCAGGGCTCAGGCCCCACCCTGAGCCTCCAGGAGCTAAGGGCGAGACACCAGCCCGGGGGCAGGGGGGAGTGAAGGAGCGTGCCCAGGACCAGAGCCCGGGGAGCTGGCGGGAAGCAGGGTCGCGCGCTGGACGGGGCTCCAGGCCCTGAGGAGGCAGAGGCCGCGGCGACGGGACATGGAATCCGGGGGGCACCCAAGCCCCTCTCCCTGCCCCCATCACTGGGGGTGGGGCGCTTATCAAGCAGAGGCGTCGCCGTGTGGTATCAAATGCCAAAGTCTACGGCAGGACCATCTGCAGTGTCCCCGATGACACCTGATCGCAGAGACTGCCGTTTCCGGCCTGCACCCCAACACTCCGGGCCCCGTCACCTACCAGGCCAGACCAGCGAGGCGAGGGCGCCGGGAAGCCAGGGTCTCTCATCTCTGCCCCCGACCCGGACGGGGCTCTTCTGACAGCCGCCTGAGGTCACTGGAGCCACCCCCCGAGGATGGAGGACGGGGCTCGCTGGGCCCCAGCGGGAGGGCGGAGCGGCAAGGCCTCCAGTGGGGGCCGGGCGGAGAGGGGAGGGTCTGACCTGTCCTCCCCCTGCAGATCCAGGCTGGGGCCTGGGTCTGTCCTTGCCCGAGACCCATGCCGGACCCCATGCCAGACTCCCTCACGGGCGGCCAGGCCCCGCAGCCCACTCGGGACACGGTCGGGCTGGTGGACCAGAGTCTGAAAAATGCAGGTACCGGACACCCCAGGCCCAGGAGGCCGGCCCGGCCCTTCCCCTGGTGCCCGGCGCTTGATTCTCGGGTAGGGGTGAGGGGCTCTGGTGTCCCCAGAGGAAGGTGGACGCCCTAGGGGTTTGCGACAGCGCTGCAGGCCCCCTCCTGCTCCCGCCCCACCACAAGCGCCTCAGCTACCTGCCTTGTGCCTGGCGGCCCCCAGGGGCATGCTGGCAGCGGCTGGGTCCCTGGCCCGATCTGACCTCAACCCCTGCAGGGGCCTCCGGTTCTGCCCCCGTCTTGGAAGAAGAGGGCACAGACCCCTGGGCCCTCCCACAGCTGAAGGGCACTGGCCAGTCCTGGAGAGGTAGGTCTGGAGGGTCTGGGTGGCCGGCCCTACCCTCAGGCTCCACGCGTGAAGAGGATCTTGGGGAGAGCAGATTGGGGTCTGTCCCAACGGGACGTGCAGAGAACCCCAGGACAGCCACACTGGGGACTCCTCTCAGCCCTGGCCCTCCTCTGCCCTCCTGCTGGGAGGCCTGGTCCTCGGCAAAGGAATGAGGGGGGCGTTCCCTGGGGGAAAAGAGCGGGGACACCGAGGCCCTGGCCTAGGGCGGAGGCGGCGAGGGCCGGGGAGGAGGCAGGGCCTGCCGGGCGGTGCGGTGCAGGGAACGGCTGGGGACGGTCTTCTGCTATGTCCTCAGAGCTCAGCGTGGCCGGCAGGGTGAGGCGGGTGGCCATCGGCTTCCTGAAGGCTTGCGGGCTCCTGGGCTGCCTCTACCTCTTCGTCTGCTCCCTAGACATCCTGAGCTCTGCCTTCCAGCTGGTGGGCAGTGAGTGACACCCACGGTGGGGGGGCCGGGGGGGCAGCAGCAGCCAGCCCCCGCAGCCTCAGAGCCCCTCTCTCCTGGCTCCAGGCAAGGTGGCCGGGGACCTCTTCAAGGATAACGTGGTGCTGTCCAACCCTGTGGCCGGCCTGGTCATCGGCGTGCTCGTCACGGTCCTCGTGCAGAGCTCCAGCACATCCTCCTCCATCGTGGTCAGCATGGTGGCCTCCAAGCGTGAGTGTTCGGGGGGGGGGGGGGGGCGGGGCGGCAGGAGGTGGGGGGCGGGGCGGGCGGAAGCTGATGTGCGCCCCCCCAGTGCTGACTGTGAAGGCGTCTGTCCCCATCATCATGGGCGTCAACGTCGGCACGTCCATCACCAGCACCCTGGTGTCCATGGCCCAGTCGGGGGACCGAGACGAGTTCCGGAGGTGAGCAGGGCGGGGCAGGGGCAGGGCCTGCAGCAGCGGAGGCCGCGCCAGGCCACTGACCAGCCCGCTCTGTGGCCCACAGGGCCTTTGGGGGCTCAGCTGTGCATGGCATCTTCAACTGGCTCACAGTGCTGGTCATGCTGCCCCTGGAGAGCGCCTCGGCCGCGCTGGAGAGGCTCAGCGAGCTGACCCTGGGCTCTACCAGCCTGCAGCCGGGCACGCAAACCCCCGACATCCTCAAGGTGCTGACACAGCCCCTCACACACCTCATCGTGCAGGTGAGGGGGCACAGACCCAGCCCCGGGCAAGCCGAGGATGGGCTGGGAGGCGCGGGACCCCGGCCGGCCGCCAGCTGGACCTGCCGCAGGAGCCCCTGGCGGGTGGCGAGGGCCCAGCCCACAACCGATCACCTTGTCCGGCAGCTGGACCCCGACGTGCTGGCGGCCAGCGCCAGCGGCAACGCCACCAACAGCAGCCTCATTAAACGGTGGTGCGGGAGCAAGGAACCGGTGAGGCCCCCTCAGCCCCTCCCCGGCTTCCGTCCCCCGCAGCCCCCCACACCGCCCGGCCGCTCGAGCCCGCCCTGCCTTGCCTTGCAGGCTGCGGGGAACAGCAGCGACTGCGGAGACCTCTGCCCGGGGAACAGCAGCTCGGCCTCGCAGCTGATGCACTGTGAGCCCCCGCAGCGCGCGCCCCCCGCCCCGCGCCCCCGCCCCCGCCCCCCGCGCTCACCCGCCCGCCCCGCACAGGCCACCACCTGTTTGCCAGCACGGAGCTCTCGGACCTGGCGGTGGGCTTCATCCTGCTGGCCGCCTCGCTGCTGGTGCTCTGCTCCTGCCTGGTCCTCATCGTCAAGCTGCTCAACTCCGTGCTGCAGGGCCGCGTGGCCGGGGTGGTGCGGGCGGTCATCAACGCGGGTGAGGGGCCGGGCGGGGCCTATGGGGCTGCTGGGCCGCGTGGCCGGGGTGGTGAGGGCGGTCATCCAGCGAGTGAAGGGCCTGGGGGTCCGGGAGTCCCTGGAGGGTCGGGGTGGGGGTGGGGGCACCTCGGGAGGGGGAGGGGAGGCAGCGCAGCGCTGACACCCTTCCGCCCCCAGACTTCCCCGTCCCCTTCTGCTGGCTCCCCGGCTACCTGGCCATCCTGGTGGGCGCCGGCCTCACCTTCGTGCTGCAGAGCAGCAGCGTCTTCACCGCCGCCATCGTGCCGCTCATGGGTGAGCAGACGGGCAGGGTGGGCTCCGGGGTGGGGGCGCAGAGCTCCCTGTGACTCTCAGCTTCTCCAGGGGTCGGGGTGATCAGCCTGGAGCGGGCATACCCCCTCTTCCTGGGGTCCAACATCGGCACCACCACCACGGCCCTGCTGGCCGCCTTGGCCAGCCCCTCGGACATGCTGCTCAGTGCTGTCCAGGTACTGTCCCCTGCTCCCCAAGTGTCCCTCTTGCAACACCAGTCCTGGGCGGCCCTCAGCCCAACCCCGTGGGCAGGAAGTGCGAGGCCTGCCCTGGAACCCCCCTACCTGGCTGCCGGCACCTGCACCCCCACCTCCTCAGACCCCAGTCTACTCGTTGCCAGCCCCAGGGTGGATTCTGGGACTGATGGCCCCGGGGCCACACTGCCCCACATGTCCCCTTTCTTCTGGCAGCCTGTCCCCAGCCCACCCCCGCCGTGCTCCGGGCTTCCAGGGCAGGGGCCTCTAGGATACCACTAAGCTCAGCAGGCCCCTGCATGGCCCCCACATCATCATCCCACCCCGTGTAGGGGTCCATGCCGCCGCCCCTTCACAATCCCACTTCCGGGACAGCTCCCGAGTCCCCAGCTCTGCACCCCCAGTTCCACTCAGCCTGCTTCTGCCCATCCTCTCAGACACCCCTCCGCGGCCACAAGTGGCCACAGCTCCCCCACCGCCTGCTCGGGCTGCAGACAGGCACAACCCGAAGGCCGGACCCCAAGGCCTCAGCCCCCAGCCCAGGCCTTGAGCCACACCCTCCGGGAAGCCTGCCACCGCCCCCCCAACACCAGCTGCTCCAGACGACTCCTCCAGGCCAGCAGCCGGGGCAGGGCTGTGTCCCTCCCCCCACAATGGCCTGGAGCCCTCCCCACAGGGCCAGGCCAGAGCCCCTTGGACGAGCGGAGGCATGAGGCGAGGGCCACGCTAAGGCAGCCGGGGGCGGGGGGCCTGGGCAGACCCTGCACGGGGGCAGCGTGGAGGTGCACGCCCTCAGCTGGCTGGACCCTGCCTGTCCCGATGCCAGTCCTAGCCAGTGAGCGGATCCCCCGCTCGGCGTCCCTTTTGCCAGGGCAGGGCTGGGCCGGCCGCAGGGCTCCGGGGCCCCTGCCTCAGCCAGCTCCCGACCTCTGCTTGCCCTCTGCCCCCAGGTGGCCCTCATCCACTTCTACTTCAACCTGGCTGGCATTCTGCTGTGGTATGTGGTACCCGTGCTGCGGCTGCCCATCCCACTGGCCAAGAGCTTCGGGAACCTGACCGCGCGCTACCGCTGGGTGGCTGTCGCCTACCTGCTGCTTAGCTTCCTGCTGCTGCCGCTGGCTGCCTTCGGGCTCTCCCTGGCAGGGGGCGTGGTGCTGGCTGCAGTCGGGGGGCCCCTGCTGGGCGTGCTGTTCCTCGTGGTGGCTGTCAACCTCCTGCAGCGGCACCGGCCGGGCTGGCTGCCCCGCCGCCTGCGGTCCTGGGCCTGGCTCCCTCGCTGGCTCCGCTCCCTGGAGCCCTGGGACCGCCTGGTGACCCGCTGCTGCCCCTGCCGGGCCTGCAGCTCCCCACTGGCCACCAGCAAAGAGGCTTACTGCTACGACAATCCCGAGGTCCTGGCGTCCCAGCCGCTGTGAGGGCTGGGCCGCCACCCCGCCGGCCTCGGGGCGACCTGCGGATCCCGGGAGCAGCAGGCTTCTGAGTCACCTGGCCCCTTCTTTGCAAATAAACGTGGCCGTGTCCCCACCAGCTGACCAGGTGCTGGCTTCCCCTGGGCAGGGGCTGCCCGGGCAGGGCCCCCTGGCTGGGGAGAGGAAAGGGTGGAACCTATGTGCCCCCTAGCGGCGATCCGGGGGGAGCAGGCGGCGGGTCTGGGTGGGGAGGGAACAGCCGTGCCCGCTGTGGCCCTGGCTCTCTGGGCCTGCCGCGGTGGGGACAGAGGCGCCGAGTACCGGCCGGCGCAGGGCGAGGCAGCTTCCCGAGGCAGGCAGCTGTCCCTGGCGCCGGCCCCCACCCACCCCCCTTCCCAGCTGCCTGGCTCCCGGCCCCCTGTGGCACTCGGCCTGAGACCGATGAGAAGGGGACAGGCCAGGACCACAGCCCGGAGTCCCTGCTGTCCCGTGTGTCCCCCGCCTGGCTGAGAGGTGCTCAGCCCCCCGGGGGTGCTCCCAGCCCTGCCCACGCCCGCAGAGCACCAGCACACCCATGACCAGCTGGGCCTCCAAACCCAGCACATGTGGGGTCAACAGCGTCCACCCCTAGAACCTGCACAGAGCCAGGTGCGCGAGACAGACGCACAGGCCTGGGGCCCGTCCCTCCCTGCCGGGGGGGCTGCCCTGCCGGGCCCAGCTCCCACCACCCAGACCCTGTCGGGGCCAGACGTGACCGGTCCAGAAGAGGTCCTGTCCCCCACACCCCTCCGCCCAAGGGCTGCCCCCATGTGCCTCCTCAGGCCCCCTCAGTGCCCCCACGTCCCCCAGGCCCCTCAGTCCCCTTTCCCCCCTGGATCCCCTGGGGCCTAGCTCCCTTTCTTCCCCCAACAAACTTCCAGGCCTCCTAATTCTGGAGTTTGTCCTGCTCATTGAGCGTAGTGTAAGCTGTTTGGGGAGCCCTGAGGACCCCCACGGGAGCAAGACCCCTGTGGCAGGCTGGTGCACTCCAGCTCGACCCCCACTTCTGAGACCCCAGACCTCAGGGTACTCTCGAATGGAACCCCGAGGGGCCTGGTCCCACTCATTCCCTGGGGAGGCTTTGGGGGACTCCTCCTCCCCAGGGTGGGGGGCAGCGAGAGGGAAGAGGACCCAGCACCTCTCTTTCCGGGGCGGGTGAGGGCGCCCACAAAGGCTGACCGCAGGTCCTCTGAGGCCGCGCAGGGCTGCGTGCCTGCTGCCCCTGCCGGGCGTAAGGCAGCCTCCCCTTGGGACCGCGCTGCCGGGGAACAGAGCCGGCCTTGTGGCTGCTCTGGCAGCTGCGGCCAGAGCGGGAGGGCTGGGGCCCGCACCCCCAGAGCCCCCCGGCCGGCCCCAAGCAGGCTCGCCTCTGCACGGCTCCGAGCGCCCTGGCTCGGGGTGCCCAGGGCCGCCCTCCACCCAGGCCAGCAGCAGGTCCGCCCGGTGGGTGGGGGCGGGGCCCGGCGGTGCACCTGGTGCGGGCTCTGGGGCTCACACCCGGCATGCGCCACCCGCATGTCGCCAGAGGAAAGGGAGGCACCACATGGGCACCCGAGCCCACGGGCACAGGCCCCAGGCCGCGGGGCTCTTTCCAGTGAGGAGCCTCAGGCCGCCGAGGCTCTGACCCGCCTGCGTCTCCGTCCGGCCACCACGGGGCTCGGCCCGTCACGGGGAACCCGAGCTTCTCCCCCCGGCTTGTGACAACCCACGGCCGGGAGGCCCGGGCAGCTCAGCCCCTGGCAGGGCGCGGCGAGGGCGCAGGACGCGCCCGCAGGGCCCGAGAAGGCGGGCGCCGCGCCGGGGGGAGGGTCTGCGAGGGCGGGGCGCCCCCCGGGCCCCGGGCCGGGCCGCCCCTGCCGACGCCCCCGCGCGCGCTCCCCGGAGGGGCCGGGGCAGCGGGCAGGCGCACCCGAGGCCGCGGCGCCGTCCAGGGCAGGCGGCCGGGCCCGGGCCCCGCCGGGAAGCGCCGGGGCGGAGGCCGCGGGCCGGGCGGGCCGCGCGCACCCCCCGCGCCCCTGCGTGTCGGCTCAGCCCCGGCCCGGCCCGAGCCGGGCGGCGAGCGCGTGTCGGGGCAGGCCCGCGGCGGGGGCGGGGGGCGGGGGGGGGCAGGCCCGCGGCGGGGGCGGGGGGCGGGGGGCGCGGGGGGGCAGGCCCGCGGCGGGGGGCGGGGGCGGGGGGCGGGGGCGGGGGGCGGGGGCGGGGGCGGGGGGGCCCCGGCGACCGGCGCGCGGCCAGGGCGTCTCCACAACACCGGCCGGGCGGGGCCTCGGGCGCTCCCCGCGGCGGCGGCGCGGCCCGGGCGGGGAGCGGGCGCGGCCCGCCAGAGGCGCCGGCGGCGGGGGCACCCGGGCCGGGGCCGGGGGTTGCGGGCACGACGCCCCGCGCCGGCCGAGGGCGCCCCCCGCCCCGCGCCCCCGCCCCGCACCCCGCACCCCGCGCCCCCGCCCCGCGCCCCGCACTGCGGCGGTTGCCAGGACGCGGCCCCACGCAGCGCGCAGCGCCGGCGCCGGCGGCCGGGCGGCCAATGGGCGCACAAATCAATCATTTGAAACGCCCAATGGACGCAGCGTGCCGGCCCCGGGAGGGGGGACTTGAGAGGGCGAGCCGGGCTCTCGGCCGACCAATGGGGAGGCGGCGGCTTTAGGCAGGCGGGCCCTAGGGGCCTTGAAGGACGGGGCTGGCGCCAATCAAATGCAGAAGGCGGCCGGCCTCGTTCTGGCTGCCCAATGCGGGGCGGGCGGGGCGGGCGCGGCGGGCATATAAGCGGCGGCCGAGCGTCGGTTGTAGCACTCCGCGCGCCCGCCCGCCCTCGGCC